>NC_140580.1:666963718-667660667 GCF_964204655.1 Triturus cristatus
AGAAGGGTCACCTCTCATGAGACGGTAATCATGATCCTCCCCTCCTTCAACAATGGTAATAAATACCATGTTATTTTCTGATCATTGGCTTATATGTTGATAGGCATACTGCTTTCTCAAATGTACTGGTTATAAAGAAAATTATTTAACCAGAATCATGAGCCAAGAGGTTTAATCAGTGCAATGAGATAAAATGACATTGAATAGGCCTTGTGAGTATTGGTAGATACGTTTCCTGAATGAAAACATTGTAACACCTAATCAGTGATGAGTTTTCCCACATTGGTTACCTTTTACTAATATAGTAACAGGGAATGTAGTCTGTTGCAATGGCCCAATAAATGGGAAAATGTTTTTTTTTTGTGTGCACCTATTCTAAATACACATGTTAGTGGCTACATTTACTTTTACTGACATAGCCCTGCAAAGCCATACTATGGCAATACATCTCTCTACAAATCTCAATAACATAACACAACATTCCACAAAATAACATAGACAAACTCAAGAACATTTTAAGAGTGTAAAATAACATTGATGTGTCCTGGAATTGACACATCAGGAACAGATATCTAAGCTGTTTAATGATCTCCAAGAAAGCATGTGAGCAGACTAGAAGAGATTCAGCTCCACCCGCTGTGGCCGTGCAGACCAATGAATCTTCCAAGAAAATCACCATCACTAAATGCAACCTATACACACGTTTGTTTGCCCAATAGACAAGTTAGGGTTTACTAAGGCTGTTACTTTCTACAACCTTAGTAAGGAAATATGCATACATACCACTTGGATCTCATTATGAGTCAGGCGGAGTGATATCCCTTAAATGAATAGCGCCTCAGCCAGTTCTGTGCCTGCATTTAACGTTATGGAAGTACAGGCTCAGAGACTTCTCTGTGAAGGCTGGAAGGAAACTTTCAGTAGAAGAGACCCATGTTCCAGGGTGAGGGTATTCCCTATCCTGTGGCCTCCTACTTGTAATTCCTGGATTCAATGGTGGGGATACTGGCTGGGATCTTCCCACAGCTGTATTGAGGCCCTGATGTAGCTAGATGGTATATACTCTGGGAGGAGGATAGGATAAGTTGCTAGCTGTAAACACCTCTACTTCATACACACCTTTGCCAGAACGGTGATAAAATGCGTTCGTGATTTCTCATAGTCCAAGGTGACTCCAGCTCGGATCCGCAGCACACCACTCAGCCTGTCAATAGTGAATTTACTGGTGCGTGTGTTCTGAGAAAACAAAAGTGTGAAACGTTTAAGCTAGAATTGTTTGAGGCTCAAATTCTAGAGATGAGAAAAGCACCGCGAGAACATATGTTTTAGTTTAAACATTTTAAAAAAATACTGCACCATTAATAGTGCTGCACGTGGATGTCGATTCATCAAAATGCCAAAGGTAGCGTAAGTGATGTCACACAACTATTGACTCGTAATCGCATCTCATGTTTAGCCCCTGGTTCTACTCTGTCAACAGTCTCCAGGGGCATATTTACAAGCCCCAATTGCCACCACAATGTCACTTTTCATGACGTTTTGGTGGTGATAGGGGCTTCTCCTTACTTACAAGGCACTGTTAAACCACTTAATGTGGCTTAACGCTGCCTTGTAAATAAGGCACCTTTTCAAGCTATACTTAGCGAGAAAGGAGAGAGCAATGGGTGTTGCGGTGGGCGTTCCACCGCAACACCCATTGATTTTGACGCTGCTCTATATTTACAAGGGTGGCGTAAATATGGGGCAGTGCCAAAATTAAGACACTGGAAAACCCGGTCTTACCCTGGCGCAACGAGGAGAAATGTTTTGATTTCTCCTCGTTTATGCTGTTTCAATGTGTGCTGCGTTGTGCAGCACACATGGAAACAGCAAAACACCATTGATTGTTTATGTGCAGGAAGGTGCCCCTGCCTGCACATAAACAATCATTTAAAAAAAATGACATTTTGCAACTTCTATCTGCGCTGCATTAAGCGCACACATAACAGTTACAAAACACCATTTAAAGTAGGGGTGGGCGGAATTTGCGAAATCCACTTTCGCAAATTATCGCGAAAATGTTTAAAATTATCGCAAACAAGCGGAAATATCGCGAAGATGCGGATTTTTTTTTCCCGCATGTTCGCGAGATTTTCTGCATGGTTGCGGGTTGCCAACTTACCCATGTGGTTGCTCGCGGGCGCGGCCATCTTGTTTTGAGTTGTCTCACGGTGCATGATCGCGAGAAGAAAGACGTGATCGTGCGACACATGACGTCACTGCGGGCGCGAACTGTCGCGAGACAGCGCAAATGGCTAAAAACAATCCAACATCTCATGGAGAACGCGACCGGATCAAGAAAACTTGTCGGCGAACGCAGGGATTCAGGTAAGGCGATCGCGCGCGCCAGAATGTATTATTTTACAGCGCAAGCAACAAACAAATTATCGCCAAGCTGCGGAATGCGGAAATTTTGACATTTTCGCGCTCTCCGCGGAACGCGAAAATGTCAAATTATCGCAATTTCCGCGAACGGAACGAAATTTTTGCCCAGGCCTAATTTAAAGGCTGTTTATGTGCAGGAAAGGACACCTTTCTGCCATAAACAATCTTTACATGCAACGCAGACACGCTTGCACTATGGTGCAAGGGTGCCTTGGTTGGCACCAGGCAGCTAAATTTAGCGCCAACACAGGGGGGAACACAGGGCTGCACCATGTTGTAAATATGGGGCAACCCTGCATTTCAGAAGTGGTGGAGGGCAGAGATAAGCCAAGGAGGCTAACGCCGTGCTCCGCCACTTCTAATGTAAATATCCCTCCAGTTTGTTACCTGTGAGAGGCTGAGAAAAAAGTAAGAAGGAAAAACTAAGAAAACAAGCTGGGTAGCAATGATAATGCCATGGGTAGCAAACACAAAGCCAGGCTTAGCAGTTGCTATTATTGTCAATCTCCAAATTGAAGCCTGTATTTTTAATACACTTCAGAAGGATTACTTGCCCAATGGCGATCATAGTACCCATTTGATAAACTGCAACATATTGCATGCTAGTTAAGACCACCTCTTTTACCATTTTGTAAGGACAATCAAAAGTGGCTTACTCCTCATCTCTTCTACAAGTTTATTAAATATACCCTCGAAGCCAGGGCATTACCGAAGCCCCACCATCCTTGTTGATGCAGAAGTGTTCTCACTCCTGAGGGAACTGTACCAGGGTCACATGCCTTTGTACGTCTGTTATAGGACAGTAAAAGTAGCATTTTAAGGTTCTCTCCCCAGTTCCTTACAGTCTAGTCATTTGAAGACCCACAAAAACAGTCATTTGTCATTTAAAACATAGATGTGAAAGCCATCATATGTCTGAACCCATAAAAAGGAGATGGCTAAACCCATAAAAATGACGAAGACTTCAGTTTACAGGTGAGATAAACTTCAAAACCCACACTAAACAGTCAAATAGGTGTGGAATCAGAACAACGGAATGCAAACTTAAAAAGCTCACTGAAAAGTCAGGGTAGGAAAACAGTTTCGGATGCCTGCTAACTCATCTTTGAGGGACAAGTCTAGTCACAGCTCATGATTGAACCTCTTCTCGAAGAAGGTCTGGTTATGATTCTAGTTTGACCACTGGTCCCTTCTCTTGCAGACCAGACTGGGGAACAAAAAACAGTTCTGGCAAGAATAATAAAATCAGCCAAGCTCCTTTTGTCACCTCAGGATATCTGTCTCTTTCCACCCATCCATCCATACTGTCTCTGTCCTTCTCACTCTCTTCTTCCTCCTTGATCACTTTCTCTCTACATTCCAGCTCCCTGTCTTTCTCTCTCTCTTGAATAGTTTCTGTATCTGCTTCCATTAACCTCTGGGGGCTGGAAAAAGTAGCAGAGGCACCAGGAGTGGCCCTGGGCTCTTAGAAACTGCCTCTTAGTTCTCCAGTCTGCTGGGGAAATGCCCTATGGAATATAAGGATTGTCCCCCCCTGTTCTCATGGATGTAGGTCACAGCATTGACGTAGAAATATCGACCTGCAGAAGTTTTGTGACCAAAATATCATCTATATAAGAAATGGTATTACTGGTGGAGGGGGTTGTAACCCTTCTCAAGCAGCAACCACAATTCTTCTGATGGTGAAGTCACAAGCAAACCCTAAATAAACCTATGCTCAACCTTCCGGTAGCTTGCCACAGAGCAGTCAATCTTAACTCAGAGGCTGTGTGTAACATATTTGTGTAACACTTCAAACAGTAATACAGGGAAAACACACCATAAAGGGATCCTACATTACATTTTGAAAAATAGAGTAATTTGTATAAATAAAATCCGACCAAACAACAAAAATACAATCAGTAGAACCAGCAAAATTAAATGTTTTAAGATTTCAGGAAAAATTGCAGCATAAAGCACAAAGCACCAACTGTGTCTATCTGGTGGCACCGGACCAGTAAAAAGTCACAGGTTCAGGCCGACTGCAATGGAGTGCTGGCAGGGTACAAGGACCCAGTTAGGTTGTCTGAACAAAAGTACATTAAATCCTGATTTGCGGAGTGTTGTGCGGGTCTACGTCAAAAATATGTCATGCAGCTAAAGTGATGCATGGGTTCTGAGATGCGCAAGGCTGTGGTGCGAGGTGATGCTTCATTGCTGAGGATTTGGTCGATGAGGACTTGCAATGCGAAGTACGGTTTCAAGGATGCATCATGCAGTCGGACCGATGGGTCAGTTCCGAGCGCTGTTGTTGAGGATGCCAATGCCTGAGTATGAGTCGCACAGTTATGGTTCTGATGATGGGCTGCAATGCGATGTGGGGCTTTTTGCAACAGTTCTGATCCACGCTGCAGCAGCAATGCATCAGCTCTGCTCAGGGTTGTGCCACGCATCAGAGGACATGCTCAGTTCCACTGGATCCTCAGACACTGGTAGAGCATGTTGACCTAAGGTCCATGACTGACGTGGCACCACTTGACTGGGTAGACTCACAGATGGCAGAGTCAAGGTACTGGGGTCAAGGTTGTTGGAGCATTCTATATCTGAGGCTCAAGTCAGGATTCCAGAAAATCTTTGGGTCCTGGATTCAAAAGATGCAGGTCCAGTTTTTCTTACACAGGGATGAGGGCAGCAGGCAGCAGCTCAGCATAGTAGGGCATCAGTCCATTAGAGCAGTAGTCCAGCAGAGTTGCAGTCCTTTCAGCAGCACAGCAGACCTTCTTCCTGGCAGAGCATTCCATGGTCAAGAAGTGTACTGAAGAGTTGGTGTCTGCAGTCCAGTATTTACACACAGGTCTGCCTTTGAAGTGGGGGAGAAGCTTCTACAGGTTTCCCTTTGAAGTCCCCAGGGATCCTGCCTTCCTTGTCATGGCACCAGAGTAACTCCAGGGGACATGCAGCCCTCTGTGTGGAAGCAGGACACAGCATATTCAAGTGTAAGTAGGGCTGTGTCCAGATCCTCCCTCCCATCCTGCCAATGATGGCCCATCCAGGCACACCTGACTAAGCTCCCTATTGTTTGTGGCTGTCTTGAAGGTATACACAAAGTTCAGCTGTCACCTACACCCAGACATGTGATCCATGGATAGACTGCAGGCACCACAAGGCTAAGGCAGGTAAATGCCAACTTTCTAAAAGTGTATGTAACAGATGACCTCTCAACAGGTAATATTTAGAAGACCATTAATAAAACATGCACAAGCATTGCAAAAAGGAAAGACAGGGAGACTATTCTATCTATTAGGTAATGTGAAAATGGTGAATGCTCCCCTACCTTCTTTCTTAACCAAGGGGTATGCCAGGGGTGCATGCTTGCTCTGATTTAATTTTTGCTATACACAAACGAGCTTGAATCAGTTCTGGTGAATGTGGGTGTCAACATGACCGTAGTTAAGAATAAGCCCATGTCGGCACTCCTCTGTGTGGGTGAGGCCGTACTGTTAACCAGGACTGCAAACTGCTAGAAGTTACTGATATTGAACTTTGTTAGTTTTATGGAGAAATGAGATCTGCAGACCAACTTTTCAAAGATTGTGAAATTGTATGTGGCCCTAAAAAACACAAAACATGCCCTATATGTGTAAGAGGGAAACTAATTTCAAGAATGAACCTGTTTCCTTATTTAGGACCGATGTCAGGTGTTGAAAGTAGGATAATGGGCTACTTCCAAGAAGTTGGTTCTATTTTTTTCTTGGCCACATCTCAGGGGGGCAAACCAATTATCCCTATTCTGGAAATTTAGAGGAAGAAGAGTCTCCCTTCTTTGACATACAGCTTAGGAGTATGGGTCTATAGGGACACAAGCAGGGCACACGTGGAGGAGAATAGAGTCTGCAGGCAGATATTGGGTGTCCCTCCTTCAACCCCCAACTTTATTGCCTATCAAGAGCTTGGCCTGGAATACATAATAGACCAAGTAAACTTCTCTCCATTATTATTATGGTGCTCAATTTGGCTAAATGTTGAGGCTGGTGTCAACATTGCTAGCATATCTAAATATCTCTCATTCCACCATGGTCCCAATATCCACTTGCTCAGGTATATTATGGAGACTGCTCTTGCGTCAGGCTACCCATACATCTTTGAAAACCCACAAAGTATTACCAAGAAGGACACAAAGTGGATTAGGCATTTATTTATTTATTTTATAACACTTGTAAGGCGCACAGCTACCCACAAAGGGTTTCCTGGCACTGGACCAGCAAAACACAAAACACAACTGGATAGAGAGCATTTAAAGCACTTATTTGTCGAACAACCAGGTTTTTACACTTTTTCTAAAATTCATATAGCTTTCCTCCTTGCGTATATGAATGGGTAATGTGTTCCACAGAGTTGGGCCCAAATAGGAAAATGATCTCCCGCCTATTCTAGCCCGTTTGAACCTCGGTACCGCAAAGTTCGCAGCAGTGCAAGAACGAAGACTGCGATAGGGGAGGTAGGGCTTAGCAAGGTCCTGTAGGTATTTGGGGGCAGTGCCAGCTTTGATTTTAAATAGGTAGGTCAGGGTTTTGAAACGAATCCGGTTTTCAACCCTGAGCCAATGCAGGTCCCTAAGATGTTTGGTGATCCTAGCGGATCTAGGGATTCTGCAAAGCAGTCTGGCAGCAGCGTTTTGCACCAGTTGCAGACGTCTTATTACTGCTTTGTTTGAGCCCAGGTACAAGATGTTACCGTAATCAAGCCGAGATGTCACTAAGGCATTGACTACGTTCTTCTGGGTAGTAGGTGGTAACATCCAGACAATTTTGCGAAGCCATTTAAGAATGGTAAAACATATGCCTGCCACTTTGTTGGCTTGCTGAGTCATAGATAGACTGTCATCTATGATGACCCCAAGGTTTCTGACCTGAGAGGCTGGAGGTGGAAGTTTACCTAATGACGTTGGCCAATGGGGATCACTCCAGAGATCTTTACTATTCCCTAAGAGGAGGACCTCTGTTTTCTCCCCATTTAATTTAAGTTGATTAGCTGACATCCAACTAAATATTTCCTGAAGGCCTATTTTTAATGCAGATGGAGCAGATGAGTCAGATTTGGAAAGTGAAAACAGGATTTGAGAATCATCTGCATAAGTCATTAAAATAAGACCAAAATTTTCTGCAAGATTGGCCAATGGTCGTAGGTACAAATTAAAAAACAAAGGGCTCAGGATCGATCCCTGTGGCACACCATGAGGAGAGTGGAATACCTCAGAGCATGACTCCGAAGAGGAGATCTGGAAAGTGCGGAGGGATAAGTATGATCTAATCCACTCCAGTGCTTTGCCTTCGACACCATTCTCCCCCAACCTGTCAAGCAGTATGGAGTGAGAAATGGTGTCGAAGGCCGCACTTAGATCCAACAAGACCAATGCTACCGTTTGGCCGTCATCCATGAGCTCCCTGATCTTTTCTGTGACCCCAAGCAGGGCCGTCTCGGTGGAATAACCACTCCTAAACCCAGATTGGGACGAATGAAGAAGCTCGTTGTTTTCCACATAGGTTGAAAGTGCCTTATGGATGTGCCTCTCCAAAATTTTTGAAAAGGCAGGCAGTAATGAAATTGGACGATAATTGGCCAATATCATAGGGTCTGCGGCCGGCTTTTTAAGTAGAGGACTGACCATAGCATGTTTCCATAGAGCAGGAACTGTGGCCTGCTCAATGGAGGCGTTCAGTATCTCAGCTATGGAGATCATGGCAGAGTCCTCTAATTTACTTAAGATACTGATAGGAATAGGGTCACGTGGGGAACCCGATTTGATCGATTTTAATAATTCCTTCAGTGTATCCAGATTAATGGGAGGCCAGGCTTCAAGATGACAATTTCCTCTGGGGACTTGGGGGATGTTATATTGTTTATGTGTGATCGTACTGTCCCTTTTGATATTAGAGACAATGTTCTCAATCTTATCGGTGAAAAACGAAGCCAAGTCCTGGCACTGCTGGGTATTGAGAGGGGTAGGTTCCGCTCTTGAATTCTCACCAGCCAGCTCTTTTACAGTATTGAAGAGAGTCTGGGATTTATTTACGGCCATGTTAATGCTAGTAGTAACATAGCATGCTTTAGCTTTCATGCATGCTGAATGATAGCTATTTCTGGCCTTTCGGTAAACTTCTTTTTGATGGAGTTCATAGTTTTTACGCCACTGCCTCTCCAGGGTCTTACATGTGGATTTTTCTTTCTTAAGAGCTTCTGTGTACCAGGGGGCGGGAGGGCGATGTGTTTTTCCTTTGCAACGGGATAGGGGCAGGCAGGTATCCGCTGCACCATTTAACCATGTTTGTGTAGTCTCTGCTATGCTTTCCATATCTCCATCTAAGCACGGGTGATCTTTCCTCAAATCATTGTTGAGATCCTCCAAATTTAGAGATTTCCAATTTCTCCTAAAAGATTCTGAAGGAGTCGTAACAGGACATTTGGTAGGTTTAAGTGAGATAGCGAAACGTAATAGGAAATGATCTGACCAGAGAACAGGAGTAGTGTTAAACCATGAGAGTTCTTTCATATTTGATATAATAGGGTCTAACAAGTGTCCAGCTTTGTGAGTTGGACCCCTATTACGTAAAGTCATATCTAAAACCATAAAGTCGTCTATTAAGTTTTTGCAGGTCTTGTTGTTGTCATCTTCTAAATGAAGATTCAAATCTCCAAGTACAGTAAAGTTTTGAGCATTTAGATGTTGGGCTAGGATAAAGTTTACCAAATTATCTGACCAAGAGGGATTATTTACTGGCGGTCGATAGATCAGTACGCCAGAGAAGGTAAAATTGGGACTGAGGGTAATTTTAAATGATGCCGCTTCGCAGTTAGGAATGTCTGCAGGTTCAAAGTTGCACACAAAATCTCTACTGTGAATAATGGCAATACCCCCTCCTGTTTGGCCTACCCGATCCCTCCTTACAATAGCATAGCTCGGGGGGAGGGCAGTTGCAATGTCTGGACCTGATCCGTCATGAAGCCAAGTCTCGGTTAAGAATATGGCGATGGGCTTTTTTTCCATTAAAAGAAGAAAAATATCTAATTTGTGTTGTGGTAGTGAACGACAGTTTACCAAGTAGAATATAAAATTGTTAGGACTCTCTCCCTGCTGGTAAGGTTTGATAACAGTACCCTGGGAGGTTTCAGAATAGGGCTGATAGTTGGTCAAAGAAAGGGTACATTCAGGGCATGTTTGTAAGCCAGCTAATAACGGGTTCAGGGTTATGCAGTTATCATGGTTATTGGGGCGTAACGCCCTAAGTTTGGCACCTGTTAACATACCGGATAGTGAAGGGGCAGAGTATTGTGCCCTATGTCCCGGACGGGCACAGACGGGCTGACTCTGGCTGGACTCCGGCGAAGACGAGGCGCGTCCGCTAAAACGCGTCCGCTATCGCGGAGAAGACTGTTTCTTTTTATCACTGAGCCTAGAGCGCTCTCACCGCTCTGTCCCGCCCTAAGATGGCCGCCACTAAATCCCTGGCATTATTTCCTCTCCCACAGAAGGGCCCAGTGGGAGCAAGTAATGAAATCAACATTTAGGGGTTATTGTCTCCTTGAAACCACTGAAGTGGAAGCCCCTTACTTAACTATTGTACAGAATAAAAGGAAACGGATGCTACCAATGCACTTTAGAATATGCTCTATCAGATGGTTTTGTGTTTCCCCCAGGGTCTATTTGCTCCTGATGACATATTACTTTGTCCCTGCAATGAATCACCACCATTATTACATTTTGTATTTCTTTTTACGCTTTATGCTTCTTTTGCTAAATTGTTTTTACTCCCATTATTATGAAAGCACAAGTTTAGCAGGTGCAGAATTGCGTTGATTGTTCTTCATACAACTTGAAGGACCCATCACGTGTAAGGAAGTCTGTCCCTTCTTAAACAATGCACTTTGTTTGCATAAATCCATGCCTTTTTAATGATTTACTTTCTGGCTATGTATTGATTGAAGTTGATGTTTTTATACACTTTTGTTAGTGTTTTATCTGCTTTTAATTAAAGTGTAACATTGTATTTGTTATGATCCATTCCCATGAGATCGAATAAAGATGAATTTGATCTAATTAGAAACAGAGATACCTGTACAAAACAAAATAAAACATACATAACAGTACTGGTCAAGTTCTAAATTGTAGAATTACTTATTTATAAAATGTAGTCAGGTAGAATTAGAAATAAAAATATCACATGATTTCTGAACAAAGGATAAGAAAATTGTGAAGTACGAAGAAGTAGGAAGATGAGAACCTTGTCTATTAAAGGTGATTCCACCCCATCAGGCATGAACAGATAATAATGTTTCATTCTTTCCATTAGAAGAAATTGACATAATAGCAGATTATATGAGATAATCAAAACATTTCCTATGAGATATAAGCAGTAAATATGAGAAAGCACATGTCTTACATATTACCAATTAATATGAAAATCTGCTAGGGATAATTCGGATTTTAGCAATTATGCCCAAACCTCAGACAAAAGTTTAAAAATAATCGAGCAATCTAATATTAATAGTTGAGAGAAACACCACTAATTTTGCAATGCCAGCATAATGAATCATCCACTAACTTGGCTTTAAATACAAGGAGTGCATGGACAAGTGGCTAACACATATATTTGATTCTTACTAGGCAGAGATCTTCAGAATGTCTTGAAATCAGGTACCTCTTCAAAAGTTTATGGTAAGGATTGGGGAGGGGCAGGGCTGAGTTCGGGGGACAGAGCTTATGAGATCATTTCAGGGGTATTTTTTCTGTAGCTCATAATCAAGGCCACTGGAATTATATGATTATGTGGTACTTTCTGCATAACTGTGGATTTGCCACTTTATACACACCTGCTGCATTTTTGATGATATTCCAACAAAAATAGTTTCTAGCGGAAATGTATCAAAGGTTACTAGAAACTCAGAGACACATTGTGCAGCGCAGTGGAAGGCCCTTATTAAAAGTCGGCTGGAAACCTTTCAATTGCCTATTGCTCTATTAGAGTGTTAACTGTTACTAATGTGGTGGAACCTTTGCCAAGACAATGGTAACATGTAAAAAAGGCAAAAACGTGTATTAACATTGTCATAAAATGCTTCACACCAGGCCATATAATTTTCCATTTTCTTCCCACATTGCTTAGGCAGCTCTGCCATATAATTTGACCCCCCCCCTCAGCCATAGGTCCAGTGAACCTGCTCATTATCCACACTAAATGTGAGACTTAATAAAAGAGCAAATGCATAAATCAAAACAGAAATTAACAAACACTGCCCCACACAATTGGAATGTTGTCTACCCCTCACATTCCTGGACCCCAATGCAACTTCACCTGCTGCTGGCCTGACTACCAGGGTGTCTGCCTACGCTGCCTTTTTCACCCTTTCCCCATCATGCCTAGCCATCACTCCAATCTTGAAAAAGGCTCTCTGCCTTTTTAAGCAAATAATTTTCTCCCAAATATTTCCTCTCTTTTAGGGTCTGACTCCCGTTGGCCCTGAATCTAAGGAGGGAGAAGAAACTTTACCTCACTGGCCAGCACCTTTATTTCCTTTCCAGTCCCTAGAGATTCCACATGATGTACATTACACCCAGGATGATCCTAAATATATTTGCAATGGGCCCTTTACGTTCAGAGAACCTGACGCAGAGGGGTCATCAAGCCAGGGGAACTGCCATTACAACGCGGTTTTTACCATGTGTTGCCATTACACAGCATGCGTTACAACGCATGCGATGTTACAACGCGTGGTAAAAACCGCGCATATCATTACATCGCATGCGCTTTTACAACGCATGCGATGTAATGTGTAATGGCGGCTACGGAAGCTATCCAAGTCGTTGTGAGGAAACTGAGGCTGTTTCCTCACAACGACATGCAACAAGCAGGAAGGAGGAAGCAGGAACCTGTGGAGCAGAGATGGTGACCTGGAGAGGAGAGAGGTAAGGGGGTTTGCGCTTGGGGTGGGGGTTACTTTTGTAGGGTTTTGCGTAGCGTAAAAGTAGTGTTGTAATGTTTGTGTTGTGTGGGTTTTTTTATAACGGTTTAGTGTTTTTTTTGTAGTGTAGTGTAGTTTTGTAGTGTTTGTTTAGTGTAGTGTTTTAGGGTTTAGGATAGTGTAGTAGTGTTTGAGTAGTGTAGTATTTTAGGGGTTAGGGTAGTGTAGTGTTTTATGGTTTAGGGAAGTGTAGTAGTGTTTGTGTACTGTAGTGATTTAGGGTTTAGGGTAGTGTTGTAGAGTTTGTGTAGTGTAGTGTTTTAGGGTTTAGAGTAGTGTAGTACTGTTTGTGTAGTGTAGTGTTTTAGGGTTAAGGGTAGTGTTGTAGTGTTTGTGTAGTGTTTTAGGGGTTCGGGTAGTGTAGTGTTTTAGGGTTTAGGGTAGTGTAGTAGTGTTTGAGTAGTGTAGTGTTTTAGGGTTTAGGGTAGTGTTGCAGTATTTGTGTAGTGTAGTGTTTTAGGGTTTAGGGTAGTGTATTGTTTTAGGATTTAGGGTAGTGTAGTAGTATTTGTGTAGTGTAGTGTTTTAGGGTTTAGGGTAGTGTAGTAGTGTTTGAGTAGTGTAATGCATTAGGGTTTAGGGTAGGGTTGTAGCGTGCATGTGTAGTGTAGTGCTTTAAGGTAGTGTGGGGGGCTGTGCATGGTAGTGTAGTGTAATTGTAGGGAGAGGAGTGGGGGGCGGGGGAGGGTTGTGTAGGTGTAGGGTACTCACTTACCTTGCAAACTAACCACAAGTATAGCTATACAACGCATGCCTTTGCATTGTAATAGCATGCGTGGTAAAGGCATATTCATGGTAATAGTTTGCGATGTAATGGAATGCGATGTCATTGACATCGCGTAGTAGTACTCGCGTTGTAATGGTATACATCCATCAAGCCATGCCCCCTGGAGGAGTGATCTTGTCACGCCGGAAGAAGAAGAGGAACGTCTAGTGCAGGAGTGTGGGAAGAGAGCGTTGAACTGGAAGGGAGGACCCGCTGAGCCAGAGGCAAGAGACGTTACACGAGGGGAGAGGGCGAGCGAAGACGACGACCTGCAGAGACCGGGTTCTTGGCTGTGACCCTCACGAAGGAATGCGAGGAGGCCAATGACCCCACGAGTCACCCAGCCGCATTCCCAGAGGAGCGTGGATCGCAGAGGTGTGTGCACGATTCCTGGGGAGTGGGAGGCGGGTGGTAATAACGTCCCAAAGTAATCAGAAGGGAAGCCCTTCAGGAGCTCACCAGAGCGACGGCTTGTTTGTGTTTTTCCTGCTTTTCCGTGGCGGTGTACCACTACTAAGCAACGTTTCGACCCTGAAAAATGGGTGTAATGTCTCCCCCACTTCCTTTCCCACATACAAGTAATAGTGCATAGCGTTGACCCTTGTTTTTGTTTTTTTGTGTCTCTCCCTCCTGCCTGGGTCGACGACATTCCTGGTGGAGAAAATTGAAGCCTTAAGGAGTAGAGCAATTCCCAAAGAATAAGAGGAATACTTGTGTTTGTTTATAACCAACAAGTGGCAATAAACTCTTCATGAAATAACCTGAATAGTCACATGATTTCCTGCCTATACCTGACATATAGTGGAGAATGCAGGCACTTTTCCATTGGTAAGCCGAAATAGAAGCCCTGATACATCAATCAATCAATCAATCATTCGCATTTATAAAGCGCGCTACTCACCCATAAAGGGTCTCAAGGCGCTGGGGAGGGGGGGGGGGGGTCAGTGCTGGTGGATGGCCAGGAGAAGCTAGAATGGGCCATTGAACTCCAGATGTCCTCTGCCCAAGCAAACAGGGACACTTTTAAGGACATCCTCAAGTCCCAAGTAGATGCCCTGCAAAGAGTGCCTGAAGAACAGGTAAAGACTACCTCAGGACAACAGGGCCCTCGGGTATGTTTTCCGGTTCATCCTCACATTGCCTTGCAGAAATATAAACACGAGAGGATCCGGATGCGTTTTTGTTCAACTTAGAAAGGGCGGCCAAAGGATGGCCTGTCGGAAAATGGCTATTCTTCTTGGCTCCCCTCCTGACTGGAGAGGCCCAAGCGGCGTACCAGGTTGCCAATGCTGGGGGTACTACCGCTTATGAGGAAGTGAAAGCCATAATCCTTGACCATCTGGGTATGGATTCTGAGTCTTACAGGGTTACATTTCAGAAAGAAAAGGAGGTCCCTGGAGACAACCCAAAGACGCTATCCTTTAAATTGAAATTAACGGCGGATAAGTGGCTGAAACTGACAGAGAAAACAAAAGAGGAAATCATGGACCAAATTTACCTGGAGCAATAGTTAGAAGATTTGCCTTTTCAAACTAAAAGATGGCTTGGACAGTATTCCCACCTCACAGTCAAGCAGGCGGTGGAAATGGCCATCTCCCTTTCTTGGGCATAACCGCATGTCTCCCCGTGGGAGGCAGAGATAAACCCACGAGGGAGCCAGGTACCTAAGAAGAGCATATGGCCTGTCAGTGAGCCACCAAAATCCCGGTTTCACAAAGCCGAGGCTCCACCCTACCGAGGTCCCCAATGCTTCGACTGTGGAGAGTGGGGGCACATTGCACAGACCTGACCCCACAAGAAGCCAAACGACGAACCGATGGACATCAGGTGCATTCCAAAGTCCCTTCTCTATACAGATGAAATGGGCGCTTGTTTTTATGTGCGTATTCTAGTTAATCAAACTCAGGTAACCGCTCTCTTGGATTCCGGGTGCCACCAGTCAATAGTACAAAAGGAATTGGTTGGGGCTGCACAGATTTTCCAGAGGAAACAGGTACAGATCCAATGTGTCCATGGGGATATCAAGACCTACCCTGTAGCCCGCATACCCATTCGACCCATGGATGGACCCCAAACACTAGTGACAGTGGGGGTTCTACCGAATCTACTCGAGTTACTGATACTCAGAACCGACAACCCCAGTTTCCTGACATTAATCATGGGTAAAATTTGGGAAAAGAGGGACCCCTTTAAAACCACGGTCCCTCGTGCCCTCATCACCCAAGAACCCTGGCAGACACATACGAACTTCCGATTGGTCCAAGTTAACGATCCAATCTTACATAATGCTTGAGTGGAAGCGTGATAACCACAAACCATGACTTACCTGACATATCCCGACTTCCATGGGACTAACGGGCTCCTGTATCGGGTGGGAGGACTTAACGAATCCCCACAGCTGCTGGTACCAAGGGTCTTTCGCGAACAGATTATGTTCTTCGCTCACTCCCATTTGCTAGCAGGGCACTCAGGAGTTCTAAAGACCACCCAAAGTATTTTACAACACTTCTATTGGCCAGGCATCTACGCACACCTAAAGAAATACTGCCAGTAGTACCCTGTTTGCCAACGGAAAAACCCTTATAGAGCCCCTACCATACCACTCCAGCCTTTGCCCATCATAGGCAAACCGTTTGAAAGGATAGGCATGGACCTGATAGGCCCCCTACCCAAATCCAAAGGGGGGTTTCAATACGTCCTTATGTTAGTGGACTGTTCCACTCGATTTCCAGAGGCCTTTCCCTTGCGGACCCCTAATACCACCAGTATTGCAGATAATTGGACGAGTATTTTTCAAGGGTCAGGGTCCCTCACCAGATCCTTACCAATCAGGGAACCCCCTTTGTGTCCAAACTAATGTCACAGGTATGCAGAATGTTAGATGTAAAACATATTAAAACCTCCCTCTACCATCCCCAAATTCACAGACTAGTGGAGAGATACAATGGTAGTCTCAAGTTAATCCTGAAAAAGGTGCGTACAGGGGAAGGAAAGAGCTGGGACCAGCTCCTCCTCCTCACCCTATTCATCATCCGAGGACAGGTCCAAAGCAGTCTGGCTTGTTCTTCTTTCAAACTGTTGCATGGCCGACAACCAAGAACCCTGTTAGAGATGATGAAGGAGGCCTGGTAAAAAAGGGGAGGATGATGCCAGTAAACTCCTGGAGTGTACCAGCCACCTCAGAGCTAGGATAGATATATTAAGAGACCTGGCCCATTTCAATCTGGAAAAAACTCAAAAAAGCAACAAACTTTTTAGGATATAGGAAATAAATGGAGAACCCTACAGATAAATGACTGGGTCCTCATACTTCAACCCTCCTCCCTTACCAAGGTTAGAGCTGAATGGAAGGGCCCATTCAAAGTGGTAGCTAAGATAGGTAAAACTACTTATCATATTCAAGTCACCCCTAGGAAACAACAGAGCTACCACATCAACCTCTTAAAGAAATGGTTAGGTCCAATACCATAGACCAATCAACTTACCCTAACCCCTCAGGCAGCGCCCTGCACCTTAGGACATCTAGTGTTAAACGAAGAGCTAACAGGGGACCAACGTTCCGGTCTGTTAGACACCGTTGAACCCTTCTCAGAACTATTTTCCGATCTGCCTGGAAAAACCACCCTGGTAGAGCACGCCATCGAGATGGCGCCCGGGCAAGTGATAAAACAGAGACCCTATAGGATACCTGCTGCCCGAAGAAAGGAAATTACAGAGGAGGTCTGGAAAATGTTACAGATGGGGGTTATAAAGCCATCCCAGAGTAACTGGTCTTCACCCATCGTTCTGGTCCCAAAACCGCACGGTTCCGTCCGGTTTTGCATTGATTTCTGGCAAGTCAATGCCATATCCAAAATTTGACGTGTATCCCTTACCACGCATTGACAAACTCATAGAAAAGTTAGAGGATGCTGTGTTTATATCCTAACCATAGGGTATTAGCAGGTCTCCTTACGAAAAAGAGATCAAGAAAAGACTGTCTTTTCTACCCCAGACGGACTTTTTGAGTTCACGGTTCTTCCTGTTGGTCTAAATGGAGCACCTGCAACCTTTCAGCGGCTGATGAATTCAGTCTTCCACGCTCACCAAACTTACTCATCTGCTTACCTGATAGACTTTAACTATATTTCCCCTGAGGCGGAAGCCGGGGGTCATATCTTTCCTTGCTGCTACGATGTTTATTTGTATTTTCATTAA
Source organism: Triturus cristatus (assembly GCF_964204655.1). Taxonomy (NCBI): domain Eukaryota; kingdom Metazoa; phylum Chordata; class Amphibia; order Caudata; family Salamandridae; genus Triturus; species Triturus cristatus. The sequence continues at coordinate 666,981,102 of NC_140580.1, forward strand.
AATGACCGAATATTTGCCAGCGTTCTAAAATTTTTAAAATCTGTATATATTTTAACTTGCCTGTTTTAGATTTGATACTCGTGTGCGCGGGATCTGACGGAACGAGGCTCCTGGTGCTCGACTCTTTGGCCCCGGCTCAGCCGATTGAGGGCTGACGTTGTGGGGTCAAAGGGCACTAGCCGCCATCTTACGGGGACGACACAGGTTGCGCTCTAGTCTTCGGACGCCTCACGTCCTCCCTGGCTACTTAAGGGGTGTGTTCCTCGTAGTGTGCAGACTTTAACAATATTTCCCCTGAGGCGGAAGCCGGGGGCCATATCTTTCCTTGCTGCTACGATGTTTATTTGTATTTTCATTAAAACGACCGAATAGTTGACAGCGTTCTAAAACTTTTAAAATCTGTATATATTTTAACTTGCCTGTTTTAGATTTGATACTCGTGTGCGCAAGATCTGACGGAGCGAGGCTCCTGGTGCTCGACTCTTTGGTCCCGGCTCAGCCGATTGAGGGCTGACGTTGTGGGGTCAAAGGGCACTAGCCGCCATCTTACGGGGACGACACAGGTTGCGCTCTAGTCTTCGGACGCCTCCCGTCCTCCTCCGTACAGCTTAAATTTCCATGTCCTTCCGACGGCGCAGCGGGCGGGCGCAGCGGACGTGCCGTCAGCACGCCAAAGGCGCGTCAAAGGCAAGCCCGTCTGCGCCCGTCCGCGCCGGGTTCGGGCCGTCGGCCAGAACCCCTGGTTCATCCATGCAAGGGGCCCAGATTACTTATTCCTCAGATGCGTTGTTACTACACAGACCAGGATATACTAATGGATGTACCCACTATGATCCTGAGTACGTAATTGGAGATGCCCTAATCAGATGCCCAGAATGTAAGTGCGTCCCACCATTTATAAATAACATAAGATATGGAAATAAGGGAAAGGAAACTAAAAATGTTACTGTGGCATTAATTAATGCGCGCTCTGTTGGGAGGCACAGAGATGAAATAGCGGATTTAATTCTGGATCATAATATAGACATTTTATTTATGACAGAAACATGGCTTAATGACTCTTCAGACCCAGATCTAGTAATTGCAGTCCCACCGAACTACTCTATTCAGAGAATGGACAGGCTGGGAAAGAATGGGGGTGGTGTAGCAATAATATCACGGTCGCAGTTCCCGATCAGGACTAACCCCATTCACTCCTCGTTCTGTGAAGCACTACACTTTAACATCTTGCTTACACCCACATTTAATCGCAAAGGTATACTTGTAAACCGACCACCGGGGCCCCGTAATGATTTTTTATCTAATTTTTGTTCACTGCTGGAAACCTTAGCTATTGAGGATGCATGTATGATATTAGGGGATTGGAATTTCCATCTAGATACCATTAATGATACAGACACGCAAATGTTATTGGCAGATCTTGAGGCCTTTGGCCTCTCTTTGGAGATTACCTCATCTACACACGAGGCTGGCCACACGTTGGATGCCATTTTTTCCAACATCAATGGGCTAAAGATCTCTGATATTTTTCCACTTGAGTGGTCCGATCATTATGTTATATTTGCTGGGATTGTCGTCAACACTGTGTATGGTAGGAAGCATGCGAAAAAAAAACAAGAGTACTTTAAAAACTGGAAAGATTTAAATTATGTCGCTTTTCAACAACACCTAGAAAGATCACATCCTAAGATCTCCCCTGAAGCTAATTCAGCAGCCGATCCATACACATCCTGTATTGGAAATGCGATCGACACTCTTGTGCCCATAAAATCTATATCTAAAAATAGAACTATACCATCTGCCCATTGGTTCAATGAGGAATTGAGGAAAAAAAAGCAACAATGTAGAGCGCAGGAACGTTGTTGGCGCAGATCGTATGACAGTGAGAGTAGAAGAAAATACAGAGATACTTTACATCACTATAAAAAGATGATTAATGAGGCAAAGAAAAAGTTCTATGCATATCAAATAGAAAACGCAAAGAACTCCAGTAAACAACTGTATGGAGTAGTACAGCAGTTGGCTGGTAAAGTGGTAGATCTAGCACCCCCTGCCTCACAGAGCTTTTGCGACTCCATAGCAAAATTCTTTTTCACTAAAGTTAATGATATTTATTCAGAGTTTACATCTAAAATTAATGTAGACTACAATATTGCTAATCAGGGAAGGTTGCACTGCTCTTTAGACCAATTTATAGATATAGACAACGCACTTATGAGAACTAATATTCAGCAGATAAAATCGGGATCGGCCCTGGATCCTTGCCCTCCAAAGATTCTTCTCCCAGTTTTGGAATCAATTATAGAGACCATCACCTCAGTCTGCAATACTACATTTAGAACAGGTATTTATCTAGATAGCCTTAAAAACACGACAATCAAACCGCTGCTGAAGAAACCCTCTTTGGATAAAGAGGAACTCAAGAATTACAGGCCGATTGCAGGATTACCTTTCCTGGCAAAAGTGATTGAGAAAGCTATAAATCTCCAACTGGCAGAATATATAGAGCAACATAAACTGCTTGATGATACACAGTTCGGCTTTCGGAAGCTGCATGGTACGGAGACTGCCTTGATTAAAGCCGCAGATGACATCAGAGTCATCAAAGACCGAGGGGGGACAGCAGTATTAATACTGCTGGACCTCTCGGCAGCGTTCGACACAGTCAACCACTCCATTTTGATTGACCGTGTCGGAAATCTAGGCATTCAAGCAAAAGCCAGGGACCTGCTTACCTCTTTCCTATCCAGCAGAACACAGGTGGTAACTTTAGGCCCTTTTAAATCTGCTAGCCTGGCGTTGCCCTGTGGGGTTCCGAAGGGCTCATTCCTAAGCCCGACACTATTTAATATCTATGTGTCAGATCTGGCTAGGGTTATTAAACAACATCGGATGAGCCTGATCTCATATGCAGATGATACCCAGCTTGTGCTTGCCATTAAGAACGATGGGGAGTAGGTAGCAGTAAGGTTCCAGGAAGGTATGCTGGCAATCAGAGACTGGATGGCAGGAAATTGCCTGAAGCTAAACTCGGAGAAAACGGAGGTGATCATTTTTGGAAAATTATTCCCAGAATGGTCCTCCGCCTGGTGGCCTCCACCTATGGGAACACTGCCGACTCCGGTATCTAAAGTTAGGAACTTGGGCATCATCTTTGATGATAAACTTAATTTCGCCTCTCATGCAAACCAGACCGCCTCAACTGCCTTTCAGAAATTGAGGATTATTAAAAAGGTTATTCCATTCCTACCTGACAATGCGGCAAAAACAGTAGTGAGCACTCTAGTGTTATCTTCCTTGGACTACTGCAATGGTCTTTATGCAAATGCTCAATTCCGGGTGATAGCAAAAATGCAATCAATTCAGAATGCAGCGGCAAGACTGCTTTCTAAAACACCTAAATTTGATTCCATCAGTCAAACCATTAGGGACTTTCACTGGCTTACAGTCAGGAATAGGATCACATTTAAGACCTTATGCCTTACCTTTAAAGCTTTGAAAAAACAAGGTCCACAAGTTCTTCAAGACCAATTGTTCCTATACCAACCTCCAAGATCCCTGAGATCGACAACATGTTTACAAATCACTGTCCCGCGCACAAAAACCGTGTCTTGGGGAGACAGACGCTTTGTGGTAGCGGCTGCTAGAATGTGGAATATGTTACCATTACATATTAAACTAAGCCAAACTCTTGTTCAGTTCAGGAAACTATTGAAAACTTGGCTATTTAACCAATAATGATTCCCATTCTTCCTGCCTTTTTTCCTCCCCCATTACTGATAAAGTCTTTTTTCTTTCGATCCTGTTGAAGTCTCAGCGCCAAGACGCCTAAGGGCATATGTTGCGCTCAATAAATTGTAAAAATAAATAAATAAATTGTCATATTCAGTCCATCTTGGGAGACACACCTCTAACACTGTCACCAGATATTCCATGAGTTACAAAAAGTGGGCCTACATGTAAATGCCAGGAAGTCCAGAATTGAGTTTTAAAAGGTACGATACCTAGGGTATCTATTGGGTAATGGGTGTATAGAACCCCAAGAGGAGAAAATAAAAGGCATCATAGATACACCCCTTCCGACGACCTAAAGAGAAGTGAGAGCCTTCCTAGGCCTCTTAGGCTATTATAGGTGGTTCATATCTTGATACTCCGAGATAGCAGGTCTGCTTATGGACCTGTTAAAGAAGGGCATAACAAAGAACGACCCCTGAACCCGCCAGAACAGGTCCTGAAGGCTTTCCGTTGCCTAAAAGAGGCCATCACTAGCAGTCCCATCCTACTCTCCCCTGATTTTTCCAAACCATTTATTTTGCAAACCGAGTTTTGATGTAGGTATAGGGGCAGTTCTTTCTCAGGAATCTGCAGCAGGTTTGGAGAAACCTGTTCTGTTCATCAGTTGCAAGTTCTTCCAGAGAGAGCAAAACTACTCTGTGATTGAAAAGGAATACCTTGCAATCAAATGGGTGGTAGAAAAATGCAGGTACTCCCTGGAGGGGAAGCTTTTAGTCGTTTACACTGATCACGCACCGTTGATTCCACATGATGTACATTACACTCAGGATTATGCTAAATATATTTGCTATGGGCCCTTTAAGTTTGGAGAACCTGGCTTGGAGGGGTCATCAAGCCACTCCCCCTGGAGGAGTGATCTCGTCACGCCAGAAGAAGACGAACGTCTAGTGCAGGAGGGAGGGAAGAGAGAGTTGAACTAGAAGGGAGGACCTGCTAAGCCAGAGGCAAGAGACACTACACGGCAACCACGAGGGGAGACGGCGTGCAAAGACGACCTACAGAGACCAGGTTCTGGCTGTGACCCTCGCGAAGGAATGTCAGGAGGCCAACGTCCCCACGAGTCGCCCAGCCACATTACCGGAGGAGCGTGGCTCACACAGGTGCATGCATGATTCCTGGGGAGTGGAAGGCAGGTGGTAGTAACGTCCCGAAGTAATCAGAAGAGAAACCCTTCGGGAGCTTACTAGAATGATGGCTTGTTTGTATTTCTCCTGCTTTTTGGTGGCGGTCTATCACTACTAAGCACCCTTTCGAGCCTGTAAAACGAGTGTAATGTCTCCCCCACTCCCTGTCCCACATATGAGCAATAGCGCATAGCCCTGACCCTTGTTTTTGTTTTTTTGTGTCTCTCCCTCCTGCCTGGGTCAACAACATTCCCAGTGGAGAAAGTTGGAGCCTTAAGGAGCAGAGCAAACCCCAAGAAGAAGAGGAATACTTGTGTTTGTTTATAACCAACAAGTGGCAATAAACCCTTTGTGAAATAACCTGAATAGTCATGTGATTCCTGCCTGTACCTGACACTCTCTAATTGTACCACGTTTCAATAAATGTATGATATTTGCTATTACTTGAGTGCTTTAAAATCAATATTATGTGTAAGTAAATATATGTTTAAAATACATGTTGTGTTTACCAGGGTATGAGTGAAAAGTAGCAATGTCACATCAGAGGTTCACGGTCATAGCATGGTCCTGACTTGCGGCAGAGGTGTAACAAAACCTCAAGGGCCCCCACTGCAAGGTAAGGTGAGGGGGTCCCAATTACCCATTCCATGACTGCTTTGCTGCTTCTGAGTGTTAGATTTGTTTGCAGCTGGCCGGCCCAAAGGAGAATCCTACCAGGAGAACAGTGTTGAGGGCCCAACCGCACCGCAGGGTCCACCGTTATTTTCCTGACTTGGACAATCCATGCACACTTTTCTATAGAAATTAAACTGCGTTGTCTGGATCTTCTAAATCAACTCACAGTTGCTGAATAACTCAGGGCCTGAGATACAAATCCATTTTGCATTTGCAAAGCCTGTGTTCCACAAAATCACATGGATTGTGACCTCAAATTGGCTTTTTCCTATGTACTAAGCTAATGTTATGACTTGATAACATGTTTAGAAACCCATAACAAATTGCTATTTAAAAGGAGTATATTTAGGGCATTTCTTCCTAATAGTTATTCATATGTATCAATGTTTTGCCTCCAAAATCTATCCGCAAATCATTGACATTTTACCAACACCTGCAAGGAGATGGTGACCCATTCAAAAATGGGAAGGAGTCCCCTCCAAACCCATTCCCCTTTGTGAATGTAGAAATAAGGTTTGTTGGGGAGTAGGCAGTGGTCCGTAGGAGCACAGACCACACACAAACAAACACATTTGTTTTTTTAAATGCATCCCTATTTCCTTTAAGAAACACAGGCTGCATTAAATTGCAATCCCAGACATGGTGGTCCAGCAGCTCTCCATCCATGTGATGGCATCCATTTGTGGTGTGTTGCAATTTGTGATCTACCTCATGAATATTGATAAGGTAGGTCCAATTGCAGCTCACTACTATTTGAAACTTTATGAACCAACCTTTTAGTTTACAAGTCAGTTTGCAAAATTCCTTTCTATTCGCAAAACGTTGTGTGCAATTTGTGACTACTGTTTGCAAATGAAAATTTCATACATCAGGTCCTCAGTGCATACAATTGTGGTTCTAGACCTCATAGGAACCATGCCAGTATTTTATTGCTGATCAAAAACCCATAAGGGAGAGTAGAAAAATGATGCCTGTCGAAATTGCTGAATTCCTTCTACACAAGCCACAAGTATGTCCTCTTAACGAGTCGTTTGCAAGGATGATAAATCAAGAAGGCCTGCTAGACTATAATCGGAAATACAGTAATGCGTTACATGAAAAAGAGATTATTTAGTGACAATGTAATATTCATCTTCATGCCCCCAATCTGTGCCTCACATTTATTTGTACATCTATTCTTATAGGGGTTTCTTTCCCTTTGATAATTTGGTTTTAGTACTCTTCTTCTGTGCGATGTCTATCCTGATGTTGCTGTGACATCATGCCATTCTGATGGTTATTTAAAAGCAGTGAATAAATGTGAGGTGATGCACAGTGAAAGACATATTCTAATTATTCTCTTGTAGCCAGTGATTTGGCTGCAGGCTTGAAAAGGTTTGATTTAGAGGCTTTGCTATGACTCATGAATCCATCGAATTGATGATAACCATTATTCTGGCAAGAATGTGTCAAAATATCACCACCCAGGCCCTTATTACTAGTTCTGTTATTTCACTCTGAATGTTAAGTGCGACTGAAATAAAGCATGTCAAAATTATTAAGTGTTTTCCTTGAGTCATCAGGTACGAAAACTACAGACTGAATAATTCAGTGCCAGGAGATACAGGGCCTTGAAGAATTGCTGCAGGTCAGGTGCTGAGAGCAGCAGTAATGCCTGTCCCCTGCCCACCCAATGCAAGGGTTAGGGCCAGCTTTAGGGAAGTGCAACGGGTGCAGCCGCACTGGGCGCCGACCTGAGGGGTGGTGGGTCCACTGACCTCAGGAGCGGTGTTGTGTTTAGCAATAACTTAAGATTTAAAAGAACCTGTTGTAGAGTTCATTGACCGTCCAACTTTCAGGCAACAATAAAAATGTCAAGATAGCCCTTGTGATGATTAATGTTCCTTCTAGAGAGAGGGGTCGGAGTTTTAACTCACCATAAAATATAGCACAGGGTTAATATACCTGGTGCAAACAACAGATCTGTATTTTATGTGCATAGCTGAGTGGGTTAGTAAAGCCAGCCTTTACCAGTGCCTTAAAACAAATTAAATGTATGTGAGAACGGGATTATGGAGAGATGAGGGGCACTACTTTTGCTGGGTGGTTGTGAGAGGATCTGAGGAGGGGGGGCAAAATTGATTGTTGCACCAGCGCTAAAACTGGCCATGGCATCAGTCCATGGGAAGTGGATAATGCTCCCTTCAGAAAGACTCAATTGTGCCATGAACCTTTGTGCCCTATCCTGCCACCTCACTCTGTCACTTCCAGTCCTGCTTACACTCAGCCTGCTCAAAGCAGGTTAAAAACACATGCGTTTTAATTTTGTTGTTGAAAAAATGAAAGACTGCATGGTACAACACCTGGTAAATCGAGGTATGAGCAGCTATTCATCATTTTGGAGAAGAACTCTGTATGGGCCATACTATTCAAAGGAGATATAAGCTAGTAAACTTAATTCTGGCATACCAGTATCCTGGCTGCAAAGTCAGACCTTCTCAAAATGAGGGCCATAAAGCTTCAATTCCAAGTAGGTCATAAAAGTGGGTGGTATTTATTGTATATAGTACTTTTCAATATCCTTCAATGGAAAATTTAGTGAGTGCAGCAGATACTACACATTTTGCGTTTTCTAGCGAAAATCAGGATTAATGCAGATTCAGTGATTACCACACTGATTATCACATGCGGACTCACTTTAGCACTGGCTAGCAGTAGTAAAGTGCAGAGTCCTAAGACCAACAAAAAGGAGATCCGAAGAAATGGAGGAGCAAGCAAAATGTTTGAGGGAAGACCACCCTAAGACTGACATTTTACATATGCTGTGCTCAAATTTAAGCCTTATAGAATAATTCTTTATATTTTGTGTGCGTGCTCCGTTGTGTAAAAGAAACAAGAAATTCCACATAAAGCCCTGTGTCTCTGACAATTATTCTTATTTTGCAGTAATATTTGGGAGCACAAACCATCTGTGAATAGGTTCAGTGAAGATTTGTGGGACACAACTGTCTGTTTTGGATGTATGACGTTACAACGCACACTTTTACAACGCATGCACTTACAACGCATTTTTTACAACGCATAATCCATTACAACGCACTACACTTACAACGCATGACACTACAACGCATTTTAAAAAACTACCATTACAACGCATACCATTACAACGCATAATATTTAATTGCATTTAAGGTAAGTATTAGATAGTATAGGGGTAAAAATTACTTTTCTAACTCCAGGGGGTGCAACAGTAGGGTAAGTGTTGGATAGTATAGGGGTAAAAATTACTATTCTAACTCCAGGGGGTGCAACAGTAGGGTAAGTGTTGGATAGTATAGGGGTAAAAATTACTATTCTAACTCCAGGGGGTGCAACAGTATGGTAAGTGTTGGATAGTATAGGGGTAAAAATTGCTATTCTAACTCCAGGGGGTGCAACAGTAGGGTAAGTGTTGGATAGTATAGGGGTAAAAATTACTATTCTAACTCCAGGGGGTGCAACAGTAGGATAAGTGTTGGATAGTATAGGGGTAAAAATTACTATTCTAACTCCAGGGGGTGCAACAGTAGGGTAAGTGTTGGATAGTATAGGGGTAAAAATTACTATTCTAACTCCAGGGGGTGCAACAGTAGGGTAAGTGTTGGATAGTATAGGGGTAAAAATTACTATTCTAACTCCAGGGGGTGCAACAGTAGGGTAAGTGTTGGATAGTATAGGGGTAAAAATTACTATTCTAACTCCAGGGGGTGCAACAGTAGGGTAAGTGTTGGATAGTATAGGGGTAAAAATTACTATTCTAACTCCAGGGGGTGCAACAGTAGGGTAAGTGTTGGATAGTGTAGTGTAATATTATGCGTTGTAATGGTAGGCGTTGGAATGGTATGCGTTGTAAAGGTATTTTTTAAAAATGCGTTGTAGTGTCATGCGTTGTAAGTGTAGTGCGTTGTAATGGATTATGCGTTGTAAAAAATGTGTTGTAAGTGTAGTGCGTTGTAACAGTTGCGTTGTAAAGGTTGTTCCCCGTCTGTTTTCCATACTTTGGATGATAAATTGATATACCTGTGCTTACCTTAGGTACAATTTAAGTCAGTCATGGTCAGGATGTATTCCATACCTGCATCACAGTGATTGCATCAACCCCATGACACCTTCAGTCTGTCCAACCATGCCATGCTCTCTATATGTTTTGCTCTTGGCAAGTAGCATTGTTGGCTTCACAGGATTGGTACTCAACAATTAAGAGTCATGTGATGGAGCATCGGATAAGACATACTGATTAAGTAGAATGTGTAAGAGAAGGTTCAGATAGTTGAATGTGGCTAGACAAATGTTTTTTGGGAATCTGAAAGGTCATGAAGCTATCAGCAGGGCACATGTTTTTACATCTTGTAAGTAGGCCCTTATTTCACACCTCAGATTTTCATAAAATCACACAGTGAGCTTTTCAGAACCATTTACCTTTGACATCGGTGTCTGTATGTCAATGAACTGAGGGAGGTAACAGGTTCTACACTCTGTTGTTTAATGTGTACATTCCACCTTTCTAGTCATGGGGTAGTGGTTTTGGTACTAGCTTTCTATTATATGTTAGCATTCACATTTTCAACACTACTACAACCAAATAGAAGAATTTAAGATCATTTCATCTTTATTGTAGGTAAATCCCCAGTCTTCACTGTATATACTGTGCCCTAATTGACGGGGCTCTAGTGCTTCCACCATAGATTTCTACACCTATTGGTAAAGGCAGACAAGTTTCAGATTAGACTGACTAGCTTTACCATTGTGAAAGCTAACTTAAGCTCTCTCCGTTAAAATATGGAGCCATCTAAAGCCTTCCTATCACAGGCACAAATCAAGTCTGACTACTGCTTACTGCAGGTCAGGTAGCCTTCCTGTCAGTCTGTGTACTTGTGGAAGTGGTTTTCTGTAAAAGATGGCAAGTAAATATATTTACAACTCAATGTTTGTGAGGTAGTATTGATGTAGAAAATTAGGGTTGTCTATTCACTAAAATGAGCAACCTTAGTTAGTAAAACATGTAATCCCTAAACCTGTTTGGCTTTGTGATGCTTGAATATTAAACATGTGCAAAACTTTGGAGTTACAGAAAAAAGTGACTTTCTAGATAATTAGCTCCTACGGCAAAGCAACTTCTTTAGAGCTAGAGTAAAGATATTGTTACCATCGTCTTCCGGTGTTACCACCCTCCACCTCATCTTTATTTGTATTCCTAGGTATGTTTTTCAGTCGTCATTTGTATGACTTGTACTGTCTCTATTAAAAAAAAAAAATCTGTATTCTGTATATTCACTCTAAAACATCCACTTGTCCTTGATTACCTCATTTTATTCTCTTTCTGGCTTTCCTTTTCCTTACTAAGCATCATTTCTACCTTCTCCAATTTTTGATTCTTTGCTTGTTTTCATATTTCCAGTTTGATATCAATATTGTTACTGTAGAAATTAAAATGTGCATGCTTTATACCAAGTTTTAAATTACAATTTATGGAACATTGAGGCAACCCCATTAAAAGAGAGAGTATTATCACATTTAACTAAACTTAATACAGATGTAGCACTACTTCAGGAGCCACATCTTTCTGAGTTGGAGGCTGCCAAGCTAAAAATAAATATGCTGGGTTGGAAATGTTACTAGCTCACCTGCAATAGGGAAAAAGAATGGAGTACTGATTCTTTGTCATAAAAAAATTGCAAATTTCAGTTATGCCCTAGGAACATGACTCTGACCGTAGATAGATTATTGTTAAGCTACTTATCAATAACAAACCAATTTCAATTTTCAATGTTTATGGCACAGTTTCTGTTCTGGAGTACTATCTCCAACAAACTACTTTGATGTGATTATGATTATATTATATTTGGTGGTGATTGTAATCAAGTTAGTGATACCAAATTAGATAGACACTCTGAAGTCAAATTTGTCCCTAATAAAATGCATACAAAATTTCGATCAGCCATTCAACACAAATCCTTAGTTGACATTTGGAGACTGTGTCACCTGGATCTTCGGGAATATGCATTCTATTCAGCAGCTCATCATTCTCAATCTTGAGTAGATTATCTCTTTTTCAGTAAACCATTGGTTCAACATACCTTTAATACAGATATAGCTTAATTTTTTTTTCAGACCATGCTGCAGCATACATTGCCTTCGATTTTATTCCCTTTTCACCACACCCAGGAACATGGTGTTTTAATAAGTCCTTGTTGTTAGAAGCTAAATGTGTTTCTTAGTTTGAAGATTTTGGCTCAGAACTTTTCATTATCAACAACACAACTGACTCTTCTTTTGCCATGATATGGGATTCCTTTAATTCAGCTGCTCGAGGTTTTATTAATAATTTTGTTTCACATAAGAAAAAACTAATCGAAACTCAAACAAACCAACTTCTTGAAAAAAAAATTAAAAACTGGAATACACCTATTATCAGTCAAACAATGAAGTTTGCATACAAAACATAATAGACACCAAGTTAGCTTTCAATCAATTAACTACAAATTACGCTTCTACTTATTTATTGAAGAGTAGTACAAGGTACTATGGTGGCCAAATTTGGATGGTGAAATTACTTCTGAATTATTTAAAAGTCAAAAAAGATTGCATTGAAATAGAGTCTTTAATAAGTAAAGAAGGGGCAGTTTTTTTAAGGACAAAACTATTCTAAATGAATTGATCAATTTATTTTTTTTACTTTACACTTCCCAGACACACAACTTTCTTAATCAGATTTGACCAATTATTTTCAGTCTATTGCATCCTCCCAATCCCAAAATAATGATTTTGAACCATTGGGTGCAGATATCTCTAAAGGATCATTTACAATGAAAAAATTACTGTCCTATTTCTTTAGTTAATACTAATAAAAACATGTTCACCAAAATGTTTGCAATATGCATTGATCCTATTCTACCGGATCTCATAGGCTGAGAACAGTCTGGTGTTGTCAGAGAACGATTGGCATCTGATAATGCTCCTGTCGTATTCAACGTATTGGGTAAGGCACTCCCATTGGATTATCCTCTGGCTGCTATTGCTTTGGATGCAGAAAAAGCCTTTGACAGGATTAGTTGGGGCTTAATGTTCCATGCATTGAAATGGATTGGTTTTCCATCTAAATTACTTGCTTTAATTTCCTTATCGTATACAAGTAATAATGTTGCACTTTTGTTAATGGTATCCTCTTTGATTATTTTCCTTTGCTTAGAGGAGTGCGTCAAGGTTGTCTTTTATCACCCTTTTTTCATTATTCACTGGAACCCTTTTTAATCAAAATCCAAAATCAGAATCTCAAGTTGGAGAACAGCAAATCAAAATGTCAGTCGATGCGGATGACATCCTTTTATATTGTTTCTAAACCCACCACATCCCTTCCTCCATTCCTTGAGCAAGTTTTCAATTTTTACCCAATTAGCAGGATACCGGCTGAATGCTGATAAATCTGGAATATTTCCCTTAGATATTTTACATAATAAACAGCTCTTTGCTCATTCCTTTTTCACTTGCCAGCTTACAAAAATCAATATCTTAGAATATGGTTTACACAGACAATTAAAGACACAACCAGATTAAACTTTGATCATATTACAAGGACTTTAAATGATATACTCATATGGTGGCACCCACTCTTTCTTTCTTGGTGGGGCAGGTTAGACTCTATTAAAAGTATGCTTGCTCCCATGATACTCTACATAATTTTTATGATTCCACTTCATACACCTGAATAATCTGTTAAAAGAATAGACTCACTTTTGTCTAAATGTCTTTGGAAAGGTAAATCACCCCATATAGCTCTATTAACTTTTAAAAAAAGATACATTTGAGGGGAGATTTAAAGATCAAGCAGTATCACTCTGCATTTTCCCTTAAACAATTTGCGCACTGGATCACTCAGAATTACCCCCCCATGCTTCTTTATGGATATTGTTAGAAAAGTCTCTTATTATCCCATTTAAGTTTAATAAAATAGTGGCTTTTACAGCAAATACTTTACAAGCACATACTCCAGTCATTGCCCAATCTTGTAACATTATGACTCCTCTCCTTCCTCCTACCTATTCTGCTGTTGCTTCTCTTTAACAACAACCCATTTGATATAATAGACACATTTGGATTCAAAATCGTTCTATATATTGGAAAACTTGGTGAGGTAGAGGATTATGTTGGTTACAGCAGTTTTTCAATAACAATCAGATTTTTATCTTTTCTTCATCTCCAAACTATATTTTCCTTACCTTCTAAATTTAGACGACAATATGAACTCCTCTGCACCTCCTTAACTGATTATATCTCAAAATTACCCCAAACATTTTCTCCCTCCCCTAAATCTGATACATTTAGTTTCCACTGTTAACTTCCAATCCTTCAGCCTCTAATATTTATAAACTGCTAAGTGCTTCTAATGGCAGAATTAAATCAAAGACAGGGTTGACATGAGAAACAGATTTACTGAAATGTTGACCAATTGCTGTGTGGTATAAAATGTGGCTTAAACTTTATAAAACTACACAGGCTGCAAACACTTTACAAACTTTAAATTTTGTTTATCATTGTTTATTTTTTATTCCCATTACCTTAAACTAATTTTCCTCAGATTTAAGTTCATCTAGCTGGTACTGAACTTTTTCAAATGCAGATTTAAAACATATATTGTTTAAGTATTCTTCTATTCTCCAGTTTTGGAGGCTGGTATCGCAAAAAATTGACAAGATTTAAAAATGTGTTATTTCTTTGTTCCTTATCAACAATTTTCTTGGGAGGTCTAGATCTTCATTGGTCTCAGTTAACTCAAGGTCATAAATTAGTAGATTCATTGCTGGCAGTTGATTTTTTCCTAATAACATACAATTGGAAACAAGCTCAAAATGTTACTTTCAAATCTTGGTGGAGTGTTGTTTGTTCTCATCATAGGCTAGAGACTAATTATGTCTCTCCCATGTCCTTAGACATAAAGCAACATCTTTCATGGCTCCACTCTAACTCATTTTCCAACTATGCTTCTGCTGAAGTGTGAAAACACCTTGAACTCATCTCTTTGTCTTTTCTATAGATTTATAAATGTATATATCCAATGTTTTATTTCTCTTTTGAATATGTCTACTGTTTTGTGGGTTATTTTTATTTATATTACTCTGATAACATTTTATCTTGATTCTATCGCTTCCACTTCCTGACCTCTTAATGCATTTTTATGCATTTCAATAGTTTTTTTTACAGCATAAGATGTATATTCAATAGGATCTATATCTTTTTCAATAGTTTAATTGTACACTTTATAATCTATTTATTCTTTTTTGTTTTTTCTCATTTATTATGTAATTAGAAAATGCTGTTCATGATTTCTCAATAAATTCTAACTTAACAAAAAAGAAATTCTGGGTGTAAAGTACTATTATTTCATTAGCAACAAGTGGTCGCAAATTGTGTGCTTTTTGTGAACGGAATATGTACTAGTAGGTCAGTTTCCAAAATATCCAATCGTAGGGGATCACAGGTCAACCCACCTCATTAATATACATCACGAAAGCCACAGGTTGTGACTCCCTGTGACTGGCGGCAATCATAAGGGTAATAATAAGGGTGATGGTCCACAAGGGACAACAGGCCACCATTCCTGTGACTGCATTCCAAACCAAGTTGTATAAAAACAGATTGTTGTGCTTACCGAGGCCACTGCTGCTTAAAAAAGGTTTGTTTTCATTTTAGAGCAGGTGGGGCAGGCAGAGGTCCCCTGGATCACTGGGGATGACTGCCCCGAGGCTGCCAACATCATTCTCAAAAGAGAAAGGTTACCAAATAAACCCATTCCAATTATCAAATCATTTAGCACTCTAACTTGGTTTAACAACTCATCAATGATTTGCAATCACAATTGGTGTTGTAAACCATTCATATAGTCCTTTCTAAATTGGAAATAGGAGGGAGGTGCCCCTTTCCCTCTCCCTCATATTTGAGATTTGGAAATTATTTATTGACTCATAAAAACACATTTGTACACAAACAAAAGCCCTTTTGCAGTTGCGAACCTTACAATTTTGAGAATTGTAGGCTTGAAATCGTAAAAGAATTTTGCATATGAGGCCCTTCATGTTTTCTTAAACCATTCAAAGTAACAGAAGAGAGAAGGAAATCTTTCCACCTCACTGGTGCATTCTTAGTAAACATGGCTGGAAACTCATAATAGGTGCTATTTATCAAACTCACTAAATAACAAACCCAATGGTATTGTTATCAGGAGTAATAAATAGCATCTATACTACTAATCAGGACCTTTAATTGACTTTATCTGAGCAAAAACTGTTATAAGTCGGGCCCTTCATTTTCATAGAACTCCTACAACTTTTATAGATTTAGAGTTGATCTCCACTAATAATCCTAGAACTACAGTTTCTGTGAGCCCAGTCTAAGATATCATTAGTGCAACACCATAAGTATTCAATATATAGAAGCCAAAACTACTGAATTTAACTTTTAGGCTTGTGAATTTACATATAAAGAAGCCCGATTCAAAATGTTATTTGTAAGCTTACAGCAAAAATCATTCCTGGTTGGCTCACAGATAGAGAATGCTGGGTTGTTCCCATGAAAAACATGGTTTGTTCACACCAAACTCGTGCCAGTCAGGAGGAATATCCTTGTTGGCAAGTGTGTGGGTGTTTCCATGTTGTTCAATCAGGTGACCACACAACTAGCAAAGTTGTAGGCGTTCGCCTACATTTTGAAAGTGCTTTCTCACCTTGGATGCACTTTAAGATACTTATGTCAAGGGGCACCATAAATCATTTTCACAGTGGATATAGCGACAGAAAACCCCCAAAATGAATGGAGGTTGTAGAGGAAGGGATTTCAACAAAGGGGAAATATTTCTTGTAATATGAAAGAAATATTCAAGTACAAATGTATTTTAGTGCCCCAATTCCACATTCTGAAATGTTCACTTGTTGAAAATTGTATATTAAAAGAAGGTTACCTATATAAGTACTTTTGACAGTCATTGATTTCCAGGAATACACATGGAAATCTTGTTGGAAATCCAAAAAAGTCAGAATTGTACTCCAATCATTTTAAGCCAAAGAAGTTAATTTCTATCCTATCTCCTGCAACCTTTGTAAATCTTCTCTACAGTAAATAGATTTCTCAAACTCCTCATGTCCACGGCACAGCCTCAACATTTACTCCACATACCTCAATTTACATGAAATACCAAAGCTAAGAGACAAGCATATGTTTTCTCCAATTGTTTTCTTTGAATTTAAACTATAAATTGAACTAACAACAAAATCTATTTAGAATACGCAGTCAGCACATTAGTACTTAGTACTTGTGTTGCCTACTAGGAGAAATTAGTTTGGCAATCATTTTCTGAACCTGTTCTTCAGGCAAAGCCTATTAAAAGAATCAATGATGTTTATTTTGACATTTTTTAACACTGTTACAGCATGGTGCGAGAGAATGAAGACATGGGGCAAAATTCAGAAAAGTGCATAAACTAGTAATTCTTCAAAATACAATCACAATCTACCTAGAGAACTCCACTTCCACCTCCTTTATCTTTTGTGTACTGAGTTCTACACTCCAGTGGCTGAGATCTCCACACAAATAGGTAAAGGATTTAGTGATAAACATGGGAGGGACAATGAGGGAGTGTTTGGAAAATGGGAATATTTACTCCTAAATGGGTGAGATTAAGGAAAATTAGAGGAGGGGTCTGTACATACAACACAGACACACAACCAAACAAGAATTCGACAACTGCAATTCACAAAATAAACATTGTAATCTATCACAGTAGTGCTACGGACAAAAGAGACTCAAACGTACTCCATCTCTGTAGTAAACACACACAAGGCCAACCACCACTGATACTGCAACTCACTTCCACAAAAATCAATGGAGACAGGCAATAACACTAACACTTAAGGAAACATATGAAATAAATTGCAATAAAGTACATGTTCAATTAAAAGAATTAAACTTTAAATGATGTCTAAGTTTATTATTATACATTATTTAAATTAAAATAAATGTAAATGTTAATTTTTAGTATACAGTGTAACATTTTATTAAAACATATTGTAAATAATAACTTATTCTTAAATAGTTTAAATCACAAATAAAATAATACATAGCTGCATCCAAGATTGTCACTGATACTGTAAGGGGTGGGGTGAAATTAACATTTAATTTATTTTAATGTAATTATAAAGTGTCTAAAAAAAAATTTACTAAAATGTGATAATATGTTACATTTTAGTGCATGTGTGTTCTCCATTGTTACTGTGGTGCTCCCCCATGAATAGGAGCTACGGAAATGTGTTTTCACATTTATAATTAAACAAAAATAATAGTCTACATTTTTATCATATAAAATGAATTTGCTTAAACTTTCCTCTTAGGGAGATTTCTGTCTGGGAGGCTGAGATCCTCACTAACACAAGTAAAGTTATGTAAATAATTTCTTTTAAAGGAGTAACCACCCCTTCATTTAAGAGGGTTGGAAACTCATAAGCCTACATCTATGTGTAAATCTACAAGTGTCAGTGGTGAACTCTAGTCACAAGGCGATATACACATAGGTGTATTTGTAGGTGTGGATATACTTGCGAGAAGATCTACATATGCATACACACCTTTGATATTAGGTTTCATAGATGCAAGAACCCGCTATCAGTGTCAAAATGAAATCATTGAAAACTTTGTTTTTGAAAGAAGGTAGACTGCAGATCCTAAATACCTTAGACTATAGGAATTTGTGTTCAAAACATACCTGCAGGAAATATGTGATGCTTCCCCCAGAACCTGTGTCTCTGTCCACTGCTTGGATTTTGAAAATGCTGCTTCCTGAAGGGGTATTCTGAAAATAAACGGTTCACTGTCAACATTTACAAATTTAGACAAACTTGGCAAATTTATTTTGGTGTTAGAGATCTCAAAATGCATTGACAAAAGGTTCTATGAAATACTTGTGTTGTGTATTTCATTAAATTAAAGTCAGACAAAGAGCAATGATTGAGATAAAGAGAGACATGCGTAATGAAGTTCAGTGGACTCAGCATTCATCCACAGACAAGCAGGTCATGCCTGTGAGTTATGACAAGGGTGACATATTTCCTCTTGTTGTGAACAGACTCAGTCTATCAGAAGGTTTATAGTGTAGGCATTAACTACTGTTTTGTTCCTGTATTCTAAGCCTAATTAGGTCAAGTGAAGGTGGGTAAATTGGACAAGAAGTAGATCAGGCTAGTTTGCATGTGAGCGGGGTAGGGGGACAGGGAGACTTGTATAAATAGCTCTAAGGCTAACACCCTGCATTCCCTTAAGCATAAATAATGAATTGTGCAGGCACCTGTAGCATATGTGCTATATAACTGGTTATTATCATTAGTGAAAATAAAAGGTTCTACTGAATAACACATAGAAATTAAAAAGAGAGCAATCTCAATTGATAGATAGTGCTAAAAAAATGAACATTACGGGAAATAAAAGAAGAGATTCATGTGGTACCAAGATAATTAGAATGCCTGAAGAGGAGACGAATCATGGAGGGAAAGTTGGCGATGAAGAAGAATAGGAGATAGAGAGCAACGTAAAGATACCACATGCAAGAACAATCTTATTCACATATTCAGCAACAAATGTTATGGGACAATGAACCACATAGAACCACTACACACACATTTAGATATAGGCTTGTCAAAGGGCCAAAGTTGGAAAATATTGTTTTGCTTCAGTTTGACAGGCAGTTCTGTGCCTTAAACTCCCACAAATTGTTGAGGAAAGTAATCCACAGAGCAAATATAAGAGAGCTCTACTTGATTGATGTGCCTCCCACTTGGAATTTATTTTGGGGAAATAATTTTGTTTTACTTTTCATGACTGGAACAAACATAATATTTTTTTTCCAGAGGATCTGGCTTCTAAACATTGACAACTAATACATCTCCATGTACCTGGTGGAATGGAAGCCCTTCTGCCTCCCACTCAGGCAGCTAGAATCCTAGGAGGGATATTTGATGACACTTTGCCATATGAAAACTATGTCAGTAAAGTGGCAGGAGCCTGTTTTGCGCTCCTTAAATCGCTCCATAAAATCTTTCCTCAGATACCAATTCATGCATGTAAAGCAATTGTGCAAGCCCTTGTATCACCAAGGCTTGTCTATGCCCACTATCTTTATCTAGGCCTTTTCAGCATAGGCTAAACATTCTTCAAATAGTCCAAAATGCTGACACAAGATTGATCTTAAAAATGTCCAGATTTAATTCTATTTCTGCTTCTTTAGCCTCACACCACTGGCTTCCTTGGACAAAATGTATCATTTTTTTTTAATATCTTAATTATTACATTTTATCTTTTACAGTACATAAGTTGTCAAGCTTCTATAAGCATCGCATTCATAATAACATCTCTTGTTTTATGACACTGCACAGAGAGATCAGCTCATTTCCTTCACATAGTCATGGTGTCATTTGTGCCTACAGTATATGGATGCTCATGCAGTTATTAATCGTCCTGGGCACTCATGGCCCGCACATTCTGTCATCTCCAATCGAGGGCTAGGATAAAAGTGTTTGGTATGCCTGTTCATAAGAGCAGTCAGTAGTGCGAGAAAATCGCAATGTTTATAGGAGAATGTTGTTCATATTGGATCTCAACTTTTGAATTGCATCATAGAAAGCTTCATGGACAAACAGATCCTTATATATATAAATGCCGCATCTGTTCATTAGATTTCTTCTTTTATAACATTTCAACCAAATCCTTTAACAACCAATAATAAATCAAAACAGATAAGAGACATCAATTTGCTGAGGGAATATGTATCAAATACCTGGTGTGCCATTTGGGTGCAGTCATGTCTAGGCCAGTGTGCAGTTATTGAGCACGGGCCGCTGCTCCTGTTTTCATGCGATGCATACATGCTAGGGTTACCTATGCTTCCGTTTAGCATCTTTAAGGAATGCGAGGTTTGTGTCTGACCCAACTGCTGTAGTTGGGATAGCATACAGATGCAGCACTTCCTCTACTTTCAGGTGACATATCAGGCGCTAGGTCCCGCCTGCTGTGCGGGAGGTGCCTGCAGAGTGGCATTGGAGCACATGAGAGTTCTGAGCATATCATCCCAGGTCTGTGTAATGAGATACTTTCGCAACCCTGCCGTTTCTTCCCTGTGTAGGGTGGTGTCCTCTGCCTGTGCCCACACTTCTAGGGACTTCGTCCAATGTAATACCTCTGGCAGATCCTTGTGCTTCCATCTCTTAGTTATAAGTCGTTTTGCTGTTATGAGGCCTAAGTCTCGAAATATGAAGCTTGCTTTATTTACCTTATATCTTTTATAAAACCCCAGGATACAGACCTCCCATGTGGCAGGTACCTCTGTGTTGGTGCAGGTAGTGAGTGTTTCCGATATCGCACGCCAGTAAGTTAAAAGCAGAGGGCAAGGCCACAGCATATGTAGTAGGTTAGCTCCTAGGAGGTGGCATCTTGGGCATTCGGAAGTGTTGATATTAAAATATTTATTAATTTTATCTGGTGAAAGATACACCCTATGTAATATATATGTTTGTATGAGTTTGAATCGTGAGTTACGTGGTATATGTGTGGCACTGGCTAAAACTCGTTCCCATTCTTTATCAGTCCAGGGACGGCCTCTGTCCTCAGTCCAATATGTGTGAAGTCTTTGCAGCGGCTTCAATACATGATTGAGCAGGGCCTGCACCAGCCAGTGTATCACATGCGACCCCTCCCCCATTACATGTAGGTACTGCAATAGTTGATGTGTCGGTGGCTCATTTGTCATGTCCCCCCATGCTAGTGTAAACGCCCACGAAATGGTTGCAGATAGGAGAAATTGGCCCACTGGTGAACCAGTATCTGCTGCTAGTGTCGCAAAAGGCAGCAAGGTACTGTCTACGTACAAATCTCCCAGTGTCTCCACTCCCACTTCAGTCCAAGGTGTCAATGTCGTGTCGGTTATGAGATCCCTACCTCTAGGCGTCCCTATGAGTGGTAGCGTCGGGGCATAGGGGAGTGTCTTGAGGTGAAGGCTTCTCCTGCAATATCTATGTGCCAGTTCAATATGTATCTGCATCGGGCGGGGAATTTTCATCAGCGGGTGAAACAATCCGCATATCTGGGTCTGCGTCCAGATTGTTGTCCCAGACGCCGTGTCCACTACATTTTTCCCGCTTAGCCACTTCGCGACCCACTGTAGTTGTGCGGCTATGTAATAGAGCTCCAGATGTGGTACTGCCAATCCTCCACTTTCCGAGGGTGCATACAATTTCTGTAATGCAATTCTAGGGCGCCCCGCATTCCAGATCAAGCCTCGGATTAACCCCTCCAAGTCCCTAAACAGTCTCACTGGGACAAATACCGGAATATTTGCAAAATAATACAAGAGCCTGGGTAGTACTATCATTTTAGTTAAGGTGATGCGGCTCATCACTTTGAGTAGTAGTGCCTTCCAGAATTGCATTTGTGCTCTTATTGAGGATATGGCTCAAACCAGATTATCCTCCAGTATGTCTACTGGGGACCTGTAGATATATATACCGAGGTATCTGAACGTGGTCGAATACCAGTCTAGTGCAGTCTCGTTAATGATTATGTCTGCCTCGGTCACATTCTCGCAGAAAAAGTAGGCGCCTGACTTGGCCCAGTTTACCCTGAGACCTGACACCGCTTCAAAGCTGCTGAACAATGCTGATATCGCCGGCGGCACAGCATGCAGGTTTCGTATATATAATAACAAGTCGTCTGCATATTGGGACACTGTAGGCAATCCATCGTTCAGAGGGATACCCCAATCCGCGCCACCCTCTCAGAGGAGAGCCGCCAAAGGTTCCATAGCTAGAGAAAAGAGCAACGGGGACAAGGGGCACCCCTGCCTATTTCCTCGTCTCACCCTTATTTCGTCTGATATGAGCCTACCCATGCGGACCCTCACTGTTGGGCGTTGGTATAGTAGCTGCACCAACTGTAGATAGTCATCACCCAGCTCATACTTACGCAAGACTGCTGCTAGATAAGACCACTCCAGCGAGGCACAGGCCTTCTCCAGGTCTAATATTAGGCAGCCAGATCTAGGCCAGGTCTCTGCTGCATATCTCTGAACTCTAAACAGCCTACAAATATTTAGGGAGGTGCTTCTGTTAGGGACAAATCCATTCTGATCTGCATGTACCAGTGTCAGTACAAGCGGGGCAATACGCTTGGCAAGGGTGTAGGCCAGGATTTTATAGTATGTATTTAACAGAGCTAGAGGGCGATAAGAGCCCAGGAGCTCAGGGTTTCTGCCAGGCTTTAATAGAGAGACCAACGTGGCCTCATTTTGCTTGGGTGTGAGTGTTGCACGTTCTAGAGCCGCCTCATATACCCGAAGCAATTCTGGTACCAGCACATCCGAATATGCCTTATAAAATTCAGCCGGCAGTCCGTCAAGGCCCTGCATCTTGCCATTTGAAAGAGAATAAATACTATCCCTTATTTCCTCCGACAGCAGAGGGGCACCCAATTTCCCTTGTTGATGGTCTGCTAGCTGCAGCAGCGTTAGGGCGGATAAGAAGTCTTGTATGTCGGTGTCCGTAGCTACCGAACAAGATCTATAGAGTGTGGAGTAGTGTTCCACAAAAGCGCGGTGTATATCACTTTGTGTATGTACCGTAACCCCCTGTACTGTTTGTATGGCTGTCACGGGTGCGGCGGCTATGTCTTGCTGTATCAGCCATGACAGCAACCTGCCAGGTTTGTCTCCCATATGGTGGGTGCGTGCAGAGTGTGCTGCATAGTTTAAATTGCTGAGTCTATCTAGCAATGTTCTTCTCTAAGGTTCTCTAAAGGTGCAGCATTGCCCTCCAACGCTGCTCCCTCCCCTCGGAGCTGATCAGTTTCTAGGCGTGTAAGATCTGTCTCCAATTGTCTCTGCATGCCCGCCTGCGCCTGACGCAGTCTCCCCTAATGACATCTTTGAATGCATCCCACTCTATCTGAGGTGTCGTGGCTGTGCCGGTATTGTCCTCAATGTACCGTGCGATGTTGGCAGCTAGTAGGTTTCGATAGGGTGCATCCAATAGAAAGTCTGGCTGTAGTCGCCAAGTCGGGACTGGCGGGCAAGGATGTTCCCATAACACCTCTATTATATGTGGGTTATGGTCAGAATGCTTCCTGCCCAAATAATAAACTGCCGATATGTGAGGGAGCAGTGCTTCCGAGAGCATATAACGATCTAGACGCACATGCAAGTCGTGAACCCCTGAATAATAGGAATATATCCTGTCATGGGGGTGGCGGTGTCTCCAAGCATCCCTCAGATGCCAATGTGTTGCCCAATTGTTCAGTGCCTTCATAGCAAGATGTGTGCTTGTACCCGGGAGGGGAGGAAATGAGTGGTCCAGTGATATGTCGAGTATGCTATTGTAATCTCCCCCTAGTAGCATTGGAGCATCGTGCCATGACGCCAGGATATGTGATATCCTGTCGAGGAATGCAGTCTGTTCTGTATTAGGAGCGTATAGTGACGCAAGTACTATAGCTCGGCCATCCAGTGTGCCCTTATTTATCACATACCTCCCCTCCGTGTCTATCAATGACTGTGTAACCTTAAGCGGAACACCTGACCTCACCCATATTAGCGCACCTCGTGCAAAAGCTGAGTACCCTGTGGCAAACAGTTGGCCGCGCCAGCGGCGATGTAAGTGCTGTATCTCCGTTTTGGCCATGTGGGTCTCTTGCAACAAGGATATTTGTATATGATGCCGTTTGAGGTATGAGTAAATCTGATATCCATGTGATGGCGAATGCATACCCCTCACCTTCCATTTACCTATCTTAAATGAAGACATGGTCCCTGCAACACCTCAAGTTATCATATGCCTGTAACGGCCCGACTGATACGTGCATTAAATATGACTTAGTATGGCACATCCTACCTAGCATGCTGGCTTGTGGCGTAATACATTGCATGATTCCACTCATAACAGATGATATCTCACGATAAAAACAATAATTCGAAAATATAAACATGGCTAATACCAAAAGGGCGAAAATGCAACTAGCAGTCGTCCAAACTTCCAATTGGAGATAACAGTCAAAATGATCCAGGGGGTGCACTGCGTACTACTCTTCATTTGCCCACAGTTCGTGTGCCTGGCTTCCCAGAGGCTCCCCATTATCAAGCAAAATACTATATAAGCTAGGCAGACTGTCTATATTAACTCAGGGATCCGCTCCAAGTGGGGTGTGTGCGTATGTGACCACAAATCAATAACAAAGTATGCGACCAGGGCCCACTGCCCCTCCTTATAGCATGATGTCTGTACATCTGTAAGCAGACAAAATAGAGTTCTAGTACCGTGCATCACATATGTCTACATTGCTGTCATTAGCGTGCCCCCACACAGCTACCCCAATACCTCAGTTCGTAGTCCGTTCAATTACAGGATCCTACAGTGTTCATATTATGAGGTCTGCCGTCTGTGGGGTGACATCTAGTTGTTCATTTGAGTCTTGTGAATTCTGCAGGCCATATATCCGTTCGTCATCGCTAGACAGGTCCCGATGACTGGAGTTAGATGCATTTTCCGTTGCCAGCGAGCCGCTGATTTCTGCTACCGCCTGCAAGGCGTCTCGTTGTCCGCTAAGGATCAGCTCCGAGCGGGGGCCCACAGGTGGTGAAGGCGGTGTCCTCATCCCCGTAGTTCTGCGCTCTCTCCAGCAGCGATGGAAGGGGCCTTTCAGCTTTGGCACTGCTGCTGTAGCAGTGTTATCTCGAGGCCCCGCATTGGTGGAGGTGTCCAGTCAGTCCTCCGCTTCCTGTGGCGTGTTAAAAAAGTGTGTTTTGTTGTTGGCGACCACCCGAAGGCGTGCCGGGAACAACAGAGAATACTTCAAGGCATTTTGCCGAAGGCGTTTCTTCACTGTCATGAACAAGAGTCTCTGGCGCTGCACCTGGATAGGATAATCCGGAAAAAACATTATTTTGTGATTGTCAATATGAATGTCTTGGAGCTTCCTAGTTTCCTGCAGGATAGAGTCACGATCTCGATCCTTGAGGATCTGGAGGAGCAGGGGTCGAGGATTTGATCCCGCAGGGGGGGCCCTCGCCGGAACCCTATGAGCGCGCTCTATGACAAAGTATGGTGAGAGGGATCCCTCTGAGCCAATTTTCCACGTGTAAGGCAGGCTCTCTCCCTTCCCAGTGTTCCGGGACGCCTACTATGCGTACATTGTTGCGTCACGCCCGCCCCTCGGTATCCTCGGCTCTGCCTTCCAGGAACTCCACACGGTTCAGCAAGTCTTGTACATGCTTATCTGTTTGTATCACCTGCGGTTTTATGTCAGTGAGCGTAGATTCCAAAACAGTGCTGCGGTCCGTTAGTTTCCAATGGTCTGCATGTAAGTGAGTGAGGTCGATAGCCACCTTGTCGATTTTAGATTCCAGGGAGGTGCGGGTCTGATTCATAGTTTATTCCAGTCGCTCCATTGCTGTGAGCACCGCATCCAGCTTATTTGCAGTTTGATCCGTAGGCCCCTGTTTCGCCATCTTGTGCCTAGTTGGCGGCGGTAGGGTCTGTGCGCCCCCTGCACCGGTCCGCGTCCGGGTGCCTCCCGACATTAGGTGCAGCGACTATGCACCTATGCTGCTTTGCACCCTGGGAGATCCCACCCCGATGCCATCAGAACTCAAGTGTCACTGTAGTCTTCGGTTCACTAACAGCAATACGTGCCCATCAGACATCCAACGGTTCCCGCCCATCCCTCACCAGGAACCTCGCCACAGCTCTATCTAAGGATTCCCGAGTGGCCTCACACAGTTTCCCTGGAAGTTGTGGCAGGGCTCTCCATCCAATTTAATCACAGGTGCAGCCCAGCATTGCAACTCAGTCCCCAGCGTCACTCACGTTAACTGCTTTGTGGTGCCCAGAGAAGCAAGTATTTTCTGTTGGTGTGCAGCAGGTAGTCTCCTGAGAACAGGGCTCCTATCCCAGGATTACACCGTGGGGGCAATGATGATCAGGGCGGCTCGAGCGGTGCCACCGTGCAATGTATCCCCACCTTCACCACAATGGGTATTAAATGGACCGTAAGGCACTCGGATTTTCACAGTCGGTTAGCAGTGCAGCAGGGACCCCAGTCACATCTTGCTTCCCATCAGTGAGCACACGTGAGGGTGGTAAGAGGCAAGCAGCCGTTATTTTCTGTTGTCCTGCGGGGGGTTCACCATTATCAAGCACTCGGCGCGAGTGTAGTCAGCTCAGGCAATCCCCGTTTCAGCCCAACAGCAGGGGGCCATCCACTTTGATCGCGCCGAGTCACACCAGCGCAGTTATATCAGGTAGCGTCTGCCCACGCCATGTCCTCACAATCCCTGCATCAGTCGATTGCCGTGCCAGGGGAGAATCTGAGCTTGGGGCCGCACAATTAGCGTCACTCAGCCCCAGTCAGACCGCGCCGCCCATCAGTAGGCAGCCGCACGGCAGAGGAGTGGGCCCTCAAAGTTTTGCAGGAGGCAGTCCGGACGTCACCACCATGCTCGGCCCACCTCTCTCGATACAGCGGGCAGCAGGTAGGCCAGGGGCGCAACAACGGAAGCAGGCGGGAGGCACAGCCGGGACCCCATCCACAGCAAGGCATACAGCGGCCAGTGTTGAGGTAGGAGCCACAGCCGAAGTCTGCCGCCGTCCGCATAATTCAACTGCGCCATCTTCTGTGGCCCTGTGGGTGGAGCTAGTCCCCGGACTCACGTGGTTGTAGTCCTCCCCACTGCTATCACGGAGCGTGTGGCCTCACCAGTCGGGAACTGCATAATGGGGCTCAGGCGAGCTAAAAACCACAGCGCTGCCCTGGGACAGCATCCGGAGTCTGAGTCCGCATATTTATTGCTTCCATCGGCGGCTGTGTGCAGAGGTAGGAGCCTGTTCAGGGGAGCATCCGGAAGAGCTCTACCCGAACTCATCTGCCTCCATTGCAGTCGTAGCCACGCCCCCTGGACAAAATGTAACATGTTCAAATCTTTATGACTTGTCCAAAGCGCTTTTCAGGCTATATACATCATTAATTCACCTGATACATACTTGCACGAAATCTTTGCTAAGAAGCTTCCCAGCTTGTCAACATTCCTACGGTCAGGTAGGCTAGACAGGGAGGCAGAACCTTTACCTACCTGGCCGCTAACCTTTGGAATTGTTCTGCAATAATTATATGCAAATAATCCCTCGCTTTAGTCGGGAAAATACCAAAACATGACTTTTCTAATTTAAGCTATAATATTGTAACTGTCTTATATTTGTTTTATTCACTCAGTCAACAGCATTATTTTGGTGCATTTCTGGCTGTTCATGTTCACTGCAGAGGTGGCTACATCGGACAGAGGAACCTGTACAACACATTTAAATCAGTATAGGCCCCATAATATTATCCAAAAATGTGCACCTTTGTACAAGGTACACATTCCTAGTATATTCGCCTGGGGCTGCATATCTTCATTACATATCTTCTTCAGATCAGGACACAAAACTCCTACCGGTTTCATCTATGCATATGGCAGCAGAGAGGAGAAGTTGTATAACAATTCATTAACCAAGCTATGGGTTTTCTGCTTTATATGCTTAGAAAAGTTCAAGGCGGGCATACGTAGAACTTTGTTCGATCTATTGATTGGATGTTCAATACTAGCAGCACTAGCTTTTGCTGCAATCCACTTTGGCAGGTTGATGAAATAAGTATTGTTCATCTAGGTGATAACGCTGAATTGAGTCTTAGGGGAATTGGCTCCATAAATGATTAACTTGCTGCTAATTATATCAATAATAACAGTAACAACAACAATAATAATAATAATAATAATGATAATAATAATAATAACAATAATAATAATAATGATAATAATTGATATTCGTATTATGATTATGATTACAATTACTGATATTGTGATATTAGTATTAGTATTATTATTATTATTATTATTATTATTATTATTACCATCATCATTCTTCTAAATAATATATATATAAAAATAATAAATACTAATGGGTGCCACCAATCCTGTTTTCCCTCGTCTTGCTTGGGAATATGTCTATTTTTGGACTTTTCCAAGAAGATTGAAGTCTAAGGAGTTTACCACAATTCACTCGGAGACAAAATTAACTGAGGATATGGGTTTTCTGTACATCTTTAGAATATGGCAGCAAATCTTCATGGCTGGGTTTGATAAGACCAAGAGAAGACTGGATTGGAAAGAAATGCAAAAATGTTTTTAAAAAGCCGCGTCTGACAGAGAAAGCATTTGACAGCAGGGAATGCTTATTTAAAGCCCTGGAGAAAGATGCATGCTTTTTGCCTGTTTTCCAGTGCCTAGAAACATTCTTTCTTATGTAGGAAGCAAGAAATTCTAGAGCATTGTTCCTTAAAATGAGAACGTTTATCCACCCCTGCAGTATTTCCAGTATATCGGCTGGGTTACACAGAAATTAGGGGCAGATTTACAAGCCCCTTGCGTGACTTTTGCGCTGCAGTTGCGTCACTTTTTTGACGCAACAGTGGCGCAAACAATGCAGCCGATTTACAACGTGACGCATCTAGGGAGATGCATCACGTTGTAAAGCCCTGCGTCACATTATACCTGCGTCAGGTATAATATATGCAGGGTGGGCGTTCCCACGCAGGAAGGCCTCGTAAAAGTGACTCAGTGAAATCTACAAGATTTCACTGTGCCACTTTTAGGACGCCACTGCGTCAAAACCTTACGCCTGCTTCAAGCAGGCGTAAGTAGTGACGCAGTGTAGTGGGAATAGGCCTCACACGCATTGCTGGAGTTGGGTCGTGCTTGCGACACGACTCCAGCAAATGCGTGATTTTCCACCAACAGATGCGTCAGAATGTCTGACGCATCTGTCAATCCTTGCGCCATAGTACGCCGTATTGTAAAAACGGCGCATCTATTGTGGTGCAAGGGTTTCTAAGGGTGGCGCAGGGAAAGTGACGTATCTGTACAGATGCGTCACTTTCTTGTAAATCTGCCCCTAGATCTGTCTATAGAATGGGTTCTTAATGTAGAAGGATCTTGAGCAATCACTTTGCAGGTGAATTTTGTAAGGACTTTTTGTTCTGTGGAAATACGATTGAGCTCCTTATGAACTGGGCAGACATGGTTAGAGCAATTAGGACCACAGGTCATTATTACAGTGAAATTCCGGACGAATTGCAGCTGTTAATCCTGAAAGAGCCCAAATTATCTGAAGTACACCAGAAATTAAAGAGTTATGAGATGACTCCACCAGGAAAGATTACACTGCACTTGATTGTATTTCGTGGTAGATAGTGCCATTGTGGATGTGTGAAATGAACACAAAGTGGGTAATTTAGACCAGGGTGGGTCATCCATTATGCTACCAGGTTGGTGGAGGTTTTTGCTCCCGCCTTCTCAGCAAAAAAATATTCATGAGTGATGCTCACCTAACTGGTGGCAATCTTTTTGAGAAAATTGGAAGGTAAAATTGGAAGGACTGCCCTAAACATGGTGGAGTTCTGAAGCACTAATAGCAGTAGGTCTGTGGCAGACCCGATGCCGCTTTTGGGGAGGGGGAGTTGGAACGGCATGTTTGGTGCAACATGAGCCCTGTTGATCTATAATAAGGAGCCCACTCTATCTTAAGGATTGGTCAATGGTCAAACATTAACCCAAGTGTATCCACTTAATGGATTTGAGTTTAAGGGATGCTGTGATTGGCTGCCACACTTTGAAGACAGCGTACAAAAAAGAAGCACAACCTGTGTTTTGCTTGTCTTTTGCATTGAAACAAGATACATTTATATTACCCAATTGTGAAGCTATGTGGGCCATTATTGGAAAAAGAGGTATTGAGCTCATAGGCTGCATGACTGGTTTGTTTGCCCACATGTACACATTGTCCTTAAACTCCTTATAAAGTATGGTACTGGTCCTAAATATACAATGAAATACACCAAGAGAAACATTGGGGCATATCTTGCTTCTGCTTAGGACCAAGAAAGTGCATCCATAAAGGAATCCTAATTGAAGGGTCACAGGGTGGCTTATTTGGTCTCACAGTAAAAACAAATTTACACGTAGACATATATTTCAATGAATATAGCCACAATAGTGATGTTGGAGAGCAGACAGCAGTTGGCAAGGTTTGAAGTATCTTGTGTTAGGATCCTGAATTCTTAAAATTCCTGTGAGGCAATTCTCCAGTCGGAGGAAGGAGTTAACTTTGTAATATATTTTTGGGTAAATTCTTTTTATTGTTCTACAAAAACGACTTAGTCCATTAGAACCACATAACCGATACCGCATAGCCAGCTTCCCCAAAGTATGCCCCAGCATCTACATTGACCTAGAATTGTACATCAAGTTTGCCCCCACCCCCCATGAATTCGGCCAGGATAAATAGAGAAACAGAGAGAAAGAGACTAGATGCACGTTAAGGTCCCATAGCCAAGTCCTAGGTTAAGGAAGGTAAAAGTGTTCATTCCGGGGTCCTCATATACCAGTGTACTTGTCTGTCAGCCCTGGATCTGTATACAGCCTCTTCAGCTATCACACAATAGTTCATGCCTCTCAGCCTCTTTCTAAATGGGGAGGGGGGCGCCTTTGCATCTCTAATGCTTGGCTATATTTCGTTTGGCTAACACATATCCTATGCCCACCAGGGTGCATTGTCCCATGACCCCATCCCAACTGGAGCATTCTCCAAGGATTGCCATTTTGGCATTAACTATACAGTGTTATCTGAATAGAGGTATGTCTGTTATGCAACCATAGGAAGGGAATTGAAGGGGATGGAAGGGAAGGGAATTGAATGGAATGGAATGGAATGGAATGGATGGGTGAAAAGAAAGGGAATAGGTAAGGGAAAGGGTAAAGGAAAGGAAAAGAGTAATAGTAGGGGTAAGGGGAAGGGGAAGGAAAAAGGGATGGGTAAATGGAAGGGAAAGTGAAATAGAAAGAGAAAGGAAAAGGAAAGGGAAAGGGAAAAAGAACTGGAGGGACAAGATCAAAGAGAAGTCAAGGTGATATAGATTGAAGAATGTTATTGCAGCTTAATAGCGGTGGAAAGGGACAGTGATCTGAGGTGAAAATGGGACACATACAGAGATAGAGAATTAAATAACACAACTGTCACTTGAAACAAAAAGAGATATACAGTAACTGGGAGAATAAAAGTAAAAATATGTGTAAATGGATGTAGCAAATGGAAAGTACGAAGGGGACATAGTGCTACAAGCACTGGCTTAGATACTTCAGAAGCATTACTTTAAAATGACCTTAAAATGGTTGTCTCAAGACAGTAATTATTTCAGTTTTAATAAATAGGTTATTTAGGTATAAAAAGCATAAAGCCTCATGTGAGTTCATGAATCTTAATATTCCTCCAGTATACTGGAGTTTTATCTGTCAGTAAATCTGCTCAAAATGATTGGCTGTCGGGCTTGAAGGGGGGGCACTCCTGCAGAAGGAATAGAACACCCAGAGAATCACACGCTCCTGGGTGTTCACTCACCTTCTGCAGAGTGGAAAAGTTCTCTCGCAAAATGGTTGAAGAGTTTGTCTTGTCACAGGCTGGAGTAAATCCATTATCAGGGTGGAAAAGTGGGCGGAAGAAACCCGATTCAGGCAGGTGTATAAGGGATGGAGCTTCTCCTCATAGTGCAGAAGCAAGGAATTGTTACTTGCTGTATGCACTTCGTTTACACATGCAGAAATGCAGACTTTCTACATCTCTGTAGGTGTTTATGGTCCTCAAGTGAGTACTCCTGAGAAACTGCCATATACCTTCCCAGTAGTGCTTATGACATTCTTTGAGACTTCCTAGAAAATCAGAAATATACACACACTCAGGCATAAACCTTTAAGTGTCATTTTTCGATATCCCTTTCACAGTTTTATGAATCAGGTCGGTAGGGAGCTGTATCTGAAACAATGATAGAGCTATGGTGATCACAGCCACACAGCTAATAATGGAAGAACGACGGAGAGATAGAAAGAGGGAGAGAAGGAAGCACCACAGAGAGCCACAATCAATGAAGGAAGGCTGTAGTCGGATTATACAATGTTAAAGTGAAAATTAGAGTGAAACAGCCATTCCTGCATGATGAAGGAATACATCAATATATGGGCATATTTATACTATTTTAGCGTAGGGCAGTGCCACAGGCTTTCTACCTGCGCTGCCCTACATCAAAAGAAAAGGTCAGGAATGCGCCCTATCTACAAGATACAGTGCATTTCTGTCCTTTCTGCCAGTGCCAGCCCACAAAATGCGGCCGAGACCAACACAGGCACCCTTGTGCCGAAAGGACTCCTTCCTTCACAAAAACAATCAGAGGAGGTGTTTTCCTCTTTCCTTGTGCGACGAAGAATGCATTACACCTGCTCTGGAAAGGCACTAGTTTTGGCACTGCCCTAAATTTACGCTATGTTGTAAATATGGGGTATGGTCAAAAACCATGAGTGTTGCATGGGAACACCCTCAGCAAACACCACTTCCACTCAGACTAAGGCATCCCCTTGCTCCATATTTACAAGGCCATGAAAAGCCATGCAGTTACTTTGCGTGCCCTTGTAAATATGGGCATTGAAAATATGCCCCAATGTTTCTTTAAACAAAGCTTTTTACTTTTTTTCTGGCTTAGAGAATGCAAACATTACTAAAAATGGAAGGTAAAGATTAAGAGAAATATTTGCTGTTTGAGTGCTTTGCTATGTGACATAATTCATTGACCGTCGTCTATTTAATTTTGCCTCAAAACATGTTTCCAAACCACATAACAATATTTATTGTAGCCAGATTAATAGACAGCATTAAGGTGCTGCACTCACCTCCAGGACACTGACGATGTAAGGTGTGTTTATAAACTCCGGGCTCTCGTCATTAGCATCTGTTACAAGAATTCTCACTTTTTCAGCAACCTGAAATGTAAACACAATGGCGGGAGACTGATGGTAGCAACTGGAACACAAGAGTAGACAAAACCATGCACTGCAATCTGCAACAGCCCAATGTTGACCTACCTATAGAGTGTATACAAAATGTACATAGTTATCCACTAAAATGAAGCAGCACATCCCATCATTATTGATCAATATTGATTTGATTTTTGGTTCGGCACATAGTTAATGTGCATTTTCACCATGCATTTTGCAATGCATAAAACAATGTTGCACTGAAGATCCAATTACTGGTGGCTCCGTATTTGGGATTGATAATATTGCACATAATATTACTAGCACTAGGAGTCATTAACACACTGTTACTGGCCATTACTAATTTTGACATCTGGAACGGAGAAGAAAATGCCGAAATTAAGTTCTCCACATTGATTTCCACATTTTACTCAAATTCTGACTGGTTCACTTGGAAAAAAACAGTAGGCAGAATTTTGCCCAAAAAATATTGCGTCCCTTGCAAACCTGTTTCAGCTGAAAAAGGAGTTAGCCAGACAAAAACTAGGCCTGGGCAGAGCTCACAGGGAAACATCGTTTACATTGCATGCGAAACATTGCATGCAATTTCAACACGGTCGTTACAACGACCGCGTTGTTAAATCACAAACCATTACAACGCAAGTCTTTATAGTGACTTGCTGTAGGGGCAGAAGGTGTTGGATTTTAAATCCATCACCTTCCCTACTGTTGCACAGACTGGCGTTGGAATAGTAAATTATACTATTCCAACATTCAGCACCCCCTACAGCAAGACTTGTGTTGTAATGGTATGCGATGAAACAAAGCTGTTGTTGTAATGACCGCGTTGTAATGGCATGCAATGTATTGCATGCGTTTTAATGTGGCCTATTCAGCTCACAGAGTTCTGCTATGTAGTATTCTGCGGAATGGGAAAAAAACTCCACGTGACTCTGTGGAATTCCGTGAGCGGGCGGTGACATACATTCTCACGCTTGAAATCACGCACAAACTAAACCACGAGGAAAAAATCTGTGCTCACTGGTGCTCTCTTGCGCTCGCTGTCTTCAGAAAAGGGCCCCAGATATTGCAGGTGCGGCCTGAAGCCATCCTAGCATTGGGTAAGCCTTGCAGGTGCTTGTGGGAGGTCCGCAAGTCTTGCTGTTGCTCGCAGATGGCCGGGAAATCTCCCCGACACTCGCGAGTGCTCGGCAACACTTGTTGTGCTAGTCCAGTGTGTGCACAAACGCAGCTTTAGGACACCAACCGAAAATAAATTCTGTTGTAAGGCGGGATGAGGAATTTATCGGGAACTCCACATTTTCCATGGAGTTCCCTAATTCCACAAATTGCACAAGTGGAGCAGAATCTTACACCCAGGCCTGCCAAAGACAGGATTGCGGGCTCATTTTAATGGGGCACTGCACAGTCTTTGTTGCTTTGTGGCAATTATAATATTATGTATGTCATTGTCTCTAACACACTTGTTATCCATTGCCAAGAAGTAGTATGGCTCATTGTCAGTAGAACAACTGATTGCCTTCACACCTGCTAGCCATGGGCAACGTAACTGCTAAATGAACGTTTGATGGCTTAAAATGCTTGCTTCCTAAATGCTGCTTATAGAAACGCAACCAGCAGCTAGACACAATACCAAGGAAGGGATCCAATCTTGGGGGTCACTTTCTAAGAAACTTGCTCACTTTTTCTGCTCATCCTATATATATATATACACTGAAAAAACCATAGGTTTCAGGGGCGTTATAGTTAGCTGGATTTTCACTCGTACAAAACCATTGAAATTCCCCCGTTATAGTTAGTTCAGCTAACTATAACTCGCGCGCCCGCAATGCACTGCTGATGACGTCACATATTACATCACTCATTACATGGTCAGTGACATTACTGATGGCATCTCAAATGACATCACTGATGTCATCACTGATGACATCATCCATTCAATGTGTGTTTTTCTGAAAATTACATATGTTTTATATATGTATATCTCAAGGTCGATGGAAGGATAAATGGATATATAAGTGTCTAAATGGATGATTTGTTTTTGAAAAATTGATTGTATAACTGACTGATTAAGTGTATCTTAGTGAATACATGGCTTAGTGAGTAATATTTAAATATGTAAATATCTGTATCAGTCTCTCACTTTGTGTATAAGTGGCTGCATGGGTTGGTGAGTAGCTACAAGAGAGTCTATATAGGTTATTAGTTGGTTTTTTGAGTATCAGTATGAGTGTCTGAGTGTCTGTATGGTTCGGTGGGGGGTATTACATAGTGCATAGGTGCATGAATGAGTGACTCACTGTTTGTATGTGTTGAAGACAGCATGTGTGCAGGACTGTATGGGTGGATGAGTGTGTGCATGGGTGTGTTAGTGAGTGAATGACTGTCTCAATAGTGTCTTTATGAGTAACTACATATGTTTTAAACTAGTATATGTGACTATTGGTGTATATAAGTGAGTATATGTGAGAGTGAGAGATAGAAAGAGTTCCTGTATGAATAAGTATGTGTTTCTATAAGTGATTTTCTGTAAAAGAAAGTGTGGTGGTGTGTGTGTAACTGTATATGCAAGCAAATGGATGTTTGATTCTTTATTAGCATGAGTGACTATGTGTGTGAGTAACTCTATGGATGAGTGGCGTTGTGTAACAGGATGTATAGTTGTATGAGTATATATAAGTGAGTACATGTATGAGTGACTGTATTGGACTGTTGGTGAATGAGTGGATGTCTATGTGGATCTTAGAATTTCTGAATAGGTTGTCGTAACTGATATTGGTATGTCCATTGTTTTGAAAATTGTAGTTTCTATTTTTGAATGTGTGTATCAAAGGCTATATTAGGGGGAGAGGAGGTCTGCAACTCTATCACAAGGATGATGTCATCAGTGATGTCATCAGTGATGTAATCTGAGATGTCATCAGTGATGTCACTGACCATGTCATGAGTGATGTGATATGTGATGTCATCACCAGTGCATTGCGGGCGCGCGAGTTATAGTTAGCTGAACTAACTATAACGGGGGAATTTCAATGGTTTTGTACGAGTGAAAAGTCCAGCTAACTATAACGCCCCTGAAACCTATGGTTTGTCAGTGAATTTCTAAGGTTTATTAAATTCTAATTCCTAACTATAATGTGCCTGAAACCTATGTTTTTTTCAGTGAATTTCAAAGGTGTTTTAAATGCTAATTTCTATCTATGCCTACAGGTATAGGACATGTGAAGAAAGAAGAAAAAACGCACAGAAAGAAAAAAAAGAAATGCAGAAAGAAGCAACAGAAGTCCTCAACGACGAAGAAAAGTGCAGGAAGAAGGATAACGTGCAGAAAGAGCAAACAGAAGAGCAGAAAGAAGCCTTGTTGCAAAATCTACCTGTACCCTCACCTTTTTCAGACGGATACTGGTGGTAACTGAGTCTGACTAAACAGTCCTAGAGCCAGTGCTATGTTAAAAGACACTCAGAATACAGTGAAAACACCTACATACACTAGGAAACACTATGCGTTGGAGTCCCCCTGTGATTAGCATGACCTCTTCTGTAAGCCCGTAGTATATAATAGGGCAGGGGATTAAAACTACCTCTTAAAACGCGCCACAGGGCGTGTTTGCACATGTCACCTCAGGCCCCGTCCCCTCCCTTCCCCACTGTGTAAACACGCCCTGTGGCCATTTTAAGTTGGGAGATTAAGTCCCCTTGAATACTGAGGGTCCCTAGGGTCCAACTAGACCACTAGGTACCTCCAGTAAGCGCCACAGAGCTGCGTTGCAGAGAGATGTTAAAAGGGGCACGGCCTAGACCACCTCTCTGCAACGCAGCGCAGTGGCACTTACTGGAAGCACCTGGTGGGCTAGTTGGCCCCCAGGGTCCTTCAGGATTGAAGGGGAATTATTTCCCCAACATAAAACGCGCCACAGGGATTGTTTGCACACGTTAACTCAGGCCCCGTCCCCTCCCTTCACCACTGTGTAAACACGCCCTGTGGCCGTTTTTAGTTGGGAGATTAAGTTCATTTGAATCCCGAGGGTCCCTAGGGCCCAACTAGCCCACTAGGTACCTCCAGTAAGCGCCACAGAGCTGCGTTGCAGAGAGGTGTAAAAAGTGGCACGGCCTGGACCACCTCTCTGCAACGCAGCTCAGTGGCGTTTACTGGAATCACCTGGTGGGCTAGTTAGCCCCCAGGGGCCCTCAGGATTGAAGGGGAATTATTTCCCCAACTTAAAACACGCCATAGGGCGTGTTTGCACATGTCACCTCAGGCCCCGTCCGCTCTCTTCCCCACTGTGTAAACACGCCCTGTGGCCATTCTAAGCTGAGAGAGTAAGTCCCCTTGAATCCTAAGGGTCCCTAGGGTCAAACTAGCCCACTAGGTACCTCCAGTAAGCGCCACAGAGCTTTGTTGCACAGAGGTGTAAAAAGGGGTGTGGCCTCAGAATACCTGTCTGCCACGCAGCTCCCTGGCGCATACTGGAGATACCTGTTGGGCTAGTTGGCCCTCAGGGGCCCTCAGTATTGAAAGGGAATTAATTCTCCAACTTAAAACTGGCCAGGGGGCGCGTTTGCAGAGTGCTGCATTGAGGGGGCGTTGCCTCCGGCGCGATGCCGGTCTTTTATTTATTTTATTTTTTTAAGAAGGAGGGCTGTGTGGCCCCCCTTCTTTTTCTAATTTATTGACCCTGGGGACCCCATCTCCCAGGGCCTGCACCCTAATTTTTTTTGTTGAAAAAAATAAATTTGGCCCTCCCAAGGCCTTAATCGGCCCAGGGGACCCCAACCCCCGGGTCATGGCTTTTATTTTTATTTTAATTCTTTAGGAGGGGGGCTGCGTTGCCCCCTTCCTCAGGCCACTTATGGCCCCGGGGACCCCATCCCCCGGGGCCGGCCTTTTTTTTTTTTTTTTTTTTGTAATATATTTATAGAAACACCTAAGTCATGCTAGTCAAACCCTATGTACCTATCACCATGTCGATTTGATATTCATTAAAAGGTGACTATGCATACAATGAAACCACATGGAATGTATTTACACCGCTAGTGAAGCTCTGACGTGCATGACGCCCTACCGTGCCTAATCCCGGTGCCCCAACAGTGGGTACTCTCCAAGTAGACACCCTTGTCGTTTATTTATACAAACATGGGTAGCTATTGACGGGCACATTTAATACACACGCACACCAAGCCATTCAAAGGGGATTCGAAAAAAATCTGACCAAACTATGCAAGAAACCCACCTCATGGTTAATAAAACACACATCCACCACGGGATGTGTAATACTTTCTATTTTACTCTCTGGAAAGGAGACAAGCCTTACTTGAGAGTCACAGCGTGCTCCTGGCTGAGCCCAATGCTGTGTTACACCCACCAGTGCCCACCGAGTGCCACACACCTCTGTGTTGTATTCCACCAGCTAGTGCGTATGCTATGACACTCTCTAGCCCATGTGCACTGTAACACCACCCTGTGAATATGTCATGCCACACTTGCCTTCGCCCGGGTTATATTGCCCCATCTAACATGCCTTCCTCGATGCCTATGTTATAACGCACAGCGCTATGCCATACATATTACAATCTGAGATCCATATCTATGTCACAGTGCATATGCAACGTTACACTCCCCAGCACACTCCCCAGCACATATTTTATATTACAACTTTAGGGACTAGTTAGGTTACACAACACTGCCTTGTGCATATTACACTCCAAGGTGCATATCGCATAGCACGCACTAGTGCCTGTGCTATCTCGCACTCTCTAATGAATCTGTCATTGCACACAATGTATTGCATATTATATTTCACGCCCCGGCTCATCTTATATCACACTTTTTGGTGCATAGTTTATACCATATACTATATCTAGTTTTCATTTTCAATCGTGCTCTCAGGACTATGTTCTATATAACACTGCGTCAACCTACCCTTTTCACGGGCATTACATTTTGCGATGGGGGGTGGAGGGTCAGGGGGTGTTTCTGCCAAGTGAGCCCAGAGTCACTGTCACAAATGTCCTCTTCTTCCTGAATAAAAGTGAGATTATGCTGCATACTTGTTCATATTTTAAGTAGTTCGCACAGACACACATTTTAAAAACAATAAAGTTCCTAATTCCCACCTTCTCTGAACAGTAAGCTTGCTGCCCCATCCCCCTCCTCCCTATCCTCTGTTGCCTGAATCCATGGACTAGCCTCCTCACTCCTGCCATGCATGGCCCTCCATTTAGCATGATGTACCAGTCCACTCTTCCTGCCCTCCATTGCCCAATTATATGGCCCATCATTGACCTCCTGCTTAGCCTCTGTGCTTAGCTTGCTGCCCCTATTCTCCTTCCCCCTGCTCTCCGATGTATTTGTGCATGCCCCTGCTCCATCCTTTTTGCCCACCATGTTCCATGGACCTGCCACTCCTATCTACTCTGAGTGTTCTGTTGAGCTGCCACTCCCCTCCCACCTGCCTAGCATTGTCAGATGACCAGAACCTGTCCCTGCCACATCCACCCTGCCATGCCCCTATCCCCTTCCTCCTGTCCTCCATGGTCCATTTTACTGCCATACCCTTCTGCCCTCCCTGGTCTGTTGTACTGTAACTGCTCCTCCTGCCTGCCCCGCGCAGTCTGTTGTGAGGCCCCTTCTCCTGAACTCTCTTGTCTGTGCCCAGGTCCTGACCCTCCCTTCGATCCTCCATGGTCCTTTGTGCATGCCCGCGCACCCTCCTTCTTGCCCATCATAGCTATTGTGCTGCCACTAACCCTGCTGCTTGCCATGCATGATCTTCTGTGCTGCCATGGCCCCTCCTACCTTCCCTGTGTGGTCGGCTAGCTGCCCCTGACCCCCTCCCACCTTCCCTCCATGGTCTGTGTGTATGCCATCATAGTCTCATTGTTGCTCTCCATGGTGTGTCTTGTTTTTAGTGCCCATCATGCCTGACCTCCATGGTCATCGTGCTGCTCCTGCCCTGCCCCCTTGCCCCCATCCCTCTGTTTCCATGTGCAGACCCCTATTCCCTCCCTCCTGGCTTGTCTGTTCCATTGTAATTCCCCTGATCCGTCCCTCCTGCCCTTTATCGTCTGTTATGCTGCATCTTTCTCTCCTGTCTGTCCATTATGGTCAGCTAGCTACCATTGCCTCTTTCCCCTCTGTTCTCTGTTGTCCATGTGTATGGTCCTGCCCCCTCCCTATTGCTTTCTATGGATTGTTGTGCTGCACTCCCGTTCCGCATGCCCTGTGTGGTGTATTGTGCTGCTGCAAACCC
Organism: Triturus cristatus; assembly: GCF_964204655.1. Taxonomy (NCBI): domain Eukaryota; kingdom Metazoa; phylum Chordata; class Amphibia; order Caudata; family Salamandridae; genus Triturus; species Triturus cristatus. The sequence goes on from NC_140580.1 coordinate 667,021,892, forward strand.
TGATGCCTACCCTGTAGGGTCAGTTTGGTGCACCTCTCCATGTCACTCCTGTCCTCTGTTATCCGAGTCCATGTCCCTACCCCAATTCCTCCTGCCTACCATGATCCAATGTAACATACCTGTGAACATTTTGAACTTGGTAAGAGGGAGATGTTGAAAAAAGAAATGGGGTATTGATTTTCCCCCTTGAGTTACATTGAAAAAGAGGAGATTGTAGACAGGAGACAGATCAAATAAAGCCCATTTAAGCTTAAAAACATTGGACGTTTCCTGGCTGAAACGGGTCTGTTGGCATGTATGGTTGTACTACCACTGCATCTTCCTTCTGCCCACAATGGTCTACTATATTGCCACAGCCTCTCTTGCCAGTCCAGTATTGTTGGCTTGTTGCCCCTGCCCCCCTTTCCACTGCCTTCCATAGTCTGTTGTGCTGCCACTGCCCTTCCTGCCTGCCCAGTGTGGTCAAATTGTTGCCTCTGCACTCTCCTACCTGCCTTCAATTTTCAGAGTCCGTGCCCCTGGCCTCTGCCTCTCAACAGTAGCCCAATGAACAACTAGACTGCTAACATTCTATATTTATTACAAAAGTGTGGAACGCCTGACGTCATCTTGATGTAATCAAAACTGTAATACCTAGAGCATTTCCTTTAGAAATTACATATATGAGAGGGTCTTATTTGCATCAAAATTATGGTTAGTGATCTAAAAAACTAAAATGAGGACATATTTTCAGAGTTTTCAAATAGCGACATTTAATCAAGTGGTCACCAGAATCAAAAAACATAAAGATTACAAATAATTTAAAAGTTCTTTGTCGCTATTTGAAAACTCAGAAAATATGTCCTCATTTTAGTTTTTTAGAGCACTAACCATAATTTTGATGCAAATAAGACCCTCTCATTAATGTAATTTCTAAAGGAAATGCTCTAGGTATTACAGTTTTGATTACATCAAGATGACGTCAGGCGTTCCACACTTTTGTAATAAATATAGAATTTTAGCAATCTAGTTGTTCATTGGGATACTGTTGAGAGGCAGAGACCAGGGGCACGGACTAGACCATTGTGGGCAGAAGGAAGAGGCAGTGATAGTACAACCATACATGCCAACAGACCCGTCTCAGCCAGGAAACGTCCAATGTTTTTAAGCTCAAATGGGCTTTATTTGATCTGTCTCCTGTCTACAATCTCCTCTTTTTCAATGTAAGGGGGAAATCAATACCCCAGTTTTTTTTCAAAATCTCCCTTTTACCAAGTTCAAAATGTTCGCAAGTATGGTACATTGGATCATGGTAGGCAGGAGGAATTGGGGTAGGGACATGGACTCGGATAACAGAGGACAGGAGGGACATGGAGAGGTGCATAAAACTGACCCTTCAGGGCAGGCATCAGGGTTTGCAGCAGCACAATACACCACACAGGGCATGCGGGACGGGAGTGCAGCACAACAATCCATAGAAAGCAATAGGGAGGGGACAGGAACATGCACATGGACAACAGAGAACAGAGGGGAAAGAGGCAATGGTAGCTAGCTGACCATAATGGACAGACAGGAGAGAAAGCTGCAGCATAACAGACCATAAAGGGCACGAGGGATGGATCAGGGACATTACAATGGAACAGACAAGCCAGGAGGGAGGGAATAGGGGTCTGCACATGGAAACAGAGGGCTGGGGGCAAGGGGGCAGGGCAGGAGCAGCAAGATGACCATGGAGGTCAGGCAGGATGGGCACTAGAAATAAGACACACCATGGAGAGCAACAGTGAGACTATGATGGCATACACACAGACCATGGAGGGAAGGTGGGAGGGGGTCAGGGGCAGCTAGCTGACCACACAGGGAAGGTGGGAGGGGCCATGGCAGCACAGAAGACCATGTACGGCAAGCGGGAGGGTTAGTGGCATCACAATGGCTATGATGGGCAAGAAGGAGGGTGCAGGGGCATGCACAAAGGACCATGGACGATAGAAGGGAGGGACATGACCTGGGCACAGACAAGAGAGTTCAGGGGAAGGGGCCTCACAACAGATCGCGCGGGGCAGGCAGGAGGAGCATTTGCAGCACAACAGACCAGGGAGGGCAGAAGGGTGTGGCAGTAAAATGGACCATGGAGGACAGGAGGAAGGGTATAGGGGCATGGCATGTGGACAGGCAGGGTGGAGGTGGCAGGGACAGGTTACAGTCATCTGACATTGCTAGGCAGGTGGGAGGGGAGTGGCAGCTCAAAAGAACACTCAGAGTAGATAGGAGTGGCAGGTCCATGGAACATGGTGGGCAAAAAGGATGGAGCAGGGGCATGCACAAATACATCGGAAAGCAGGGGGAAGGAGAATAGGGGCAGCAAGCTAAGCACAGAGTCTAAGCAGGAGGTCAATGATGGGCCATAGAATTGGGCAATGGAGGGCAGGAGGAGTGGACTGGTACATCATGCTAAATGGAGGGCAGTGGCAGCACATCAGACCATACATGGCAGGAGGGAAGAGGCTAGTCCATGGATTCAGACAACAGAGGATAGGGAGGAGGTGGATGGGGCAGCAAGCTAACTGTTCAGAGAAGGTGGGTATTAGGAACTTTATTGTTTTTAAAATGTGTGTCTGTGCGAACTACTTAAAATATGAACAAGTATGCAGCATAATCTCACTTTTATTCAGGAAGAAGAGGACGTTTGTGACTGTGACTCCGGGCTTACTTAGCTGTAACCCCCCTGACCCTCCACCCCCCATCTCAAAATGTAATGCCCGTGTAAAGGGTAGGTGGATGCAGTGTTATATAGAACATAGTCCTGAGAGCACGATTGAAAAGGAAAACTAGATATAGTATATGGTATAAACTATGCACCAAAAAGTGTGATATAAGATGAACCGGGGCGTGAAATATAATATGCAATTCATTGTGCGCAATGACAGATTAATTGGAGAGTGTGAGATAGCACAGGCACTAGCGCGTGCTATGCGATATGCGCCTTGGAGTGTAATATGCACAGGGCAGTGATGTGTAACCTAACTAGTCTCTAAAGTTGTAATATAAAATATGTGCTGGGGAGTGTAATGTTGCAAATGCACTGTGACAAAGATATGGATCCCAGATTGTCATATGTATGGCATAGCGCTGTGCGTTATAACATAGGCATCGAGGAAGGCATGTTAAATAGGACAATATAACCCGTGTGAAGGCAAGTGTGGCATGACATATACACGGGGTAGTGTTACAGCGCACATGGGCTAGAGAGTGTCATAGCATATGCACTAGCTGGTGGAATACAACACAGAGGTGTGTGGCACTCGGCGGGCACTGGTGGGTGTAACACAGCATTGGGCTCAGCCAGGAGCACGCTGTGACTCTCAAGTGAGGTTCGTCTCCTTTCCAGAGAGTAAAATAAAAAGTATTACGCATCCGGTGGTGGATGTGTGTTTTATTAACCGTGAGGGGGGTTTCTTGCATAGTTTGGTCGAATTTTTGTCGAATCCCCTTTGAATGGCTTGGTGTGCGTGTGTATTGAATGTGCCCGTCAATAGCTACCCATGTTTGTATAAATAAACGACAAGGGTGTCTACTTGGAGAGTTCCCACCGCCGGGGGCGCCGGGATTAGGCACGGTAGGGCGTCAGACACGTCAGAGCTTCACTAGCGGTGTAAATACATTCCACGTGGATTCATTGTATGCATAGTCGCCTTTTAATGAATATCACGCAAATCGTCATGGTGATAGGTACATACGGTTTGTCCAGCATGTCCTAGGTGTTTCTATAAATATATATTTTTTAAAATAATAAAAAACAAAGGCCATGACCCGGGGGTTGGGGTCCCCGGGGCCGATTAAGGCCTTGGGAGGGGGGCCACGCGGCCCCCTTCCAGATTTATTTTTTTCAACAAAAAAAATTAGGGTGCAGGCCCTGGGGGATGGGGTCCCCAGGGCCAATAAATTGGAAAAAGAAGGAGGGCCACACAGCCCCCCTTCTTAAAAAATAAAAATAAACAAAAGACCTGCATCGCGCCGGAAGCCGCGCACCCTCCTTGCAGCACTCTGCAAATGCGCCCCCTGGCCAGTTGTAAGTTGGGGAATTAATTCCCCTTCAATACTGAGGTCCCTGAGGGCCAACTAGCCCAATAGGTATCTCCAGTATGCGCCAGGGAGCTGCGTTGCAGACAGGTATTCTGCGGCCACGCCCCTTTTTACACCTCTATGCAACGCAGCTCTGTGGCGCTTACTGGAGGTAACTAGTGGGCTAGTTTGACCCTAGGGACCCTTAGGATTCAAGGGGACTTAATCTCTCAACTTAGAACGGCCACAGGGCGCGTTTACACAGTGGTGAAGGGAGGGGACGGGGCCTGAGGTGACGTGTGCAAACACGCCTTGTGGCGCGTTTTAAGTTGGGGAAATAATTCCCTTCAATCCTGAGGGACCCTGGGGGCCAACTAGCCCACCAGTTGCTTCCAGTAAGCGCCACTGCTCTGCGTTGCAGAGAGGTGGTGGAGGCCGTGCCCCTTTTTACACCTCTCTGCAATGGTGCTTACTGGACATACCTAGTGGGCTATTTTGCCCCTAGGGACCCTCAGGATTCAAGGGGACTTAATCTCCCAACTTAAAACGGCCACAGGGTGTGTTTACACAGTGGGGAAGGGAGGGGACCGGGCCTGAGGTGACGTGTGCAAACACGCCCTATGGCACGTTTTAAGTTGGGGAAATAATTCCCCTTCAATCCTGAGGGCCCCTTGGGGCTAACTAGCCCACCAGGTGCTTCCAGTAAGCGCCACTGAGCTGCGTTGCAGAGAGGTGGTCCAGGCCGTGCCACTTTTTACACCTCTCTGCAACGCAGCTCTGTGGCGCTTACTGGAGATACCTAGTGGGCTAGTTGGACCCTAGGGACCCTCAGGATTCAAATGAATTTAATCTCCCAACTAAAAACGTGCAGAAAGAACAAACAGAAGAGCAGAAAGAAGCCTTGTTGCAAAATCATCCTGTACCCTCAACTTTTTCAGACGGATACTGGTGGTAACTGAGTCTGACTAACCAGTCCTAGAGCCAGTGCTATGTTAAAAGACACTCAGGTACCGGCGTAGAGGGCGTTGCCGTAGTCCAGTCGGCTGGTGACGAGGGCCTGGGTGACGGTCTTCCTGGTCTCGGTGGGGATCCACCGGAAGATCTTCCGTAGCATGCGTAGGATGTTGAAGCACGCCGAGGAGACGTTGTTGACTTGCCTGGTCATGGAGAGGGAGGAGTCCAGGATGAAGCCCAGGTTGCGTGCATGGTCTGTTGGTTTGGGTGCGGTGCCCAGGGCTGGAGGCCACCAGGAGTCGTCCCAGGCGGAGGGGGAAGAGCCCAGGATGAGGACCTCCGTCTTGTCAGAGTTCAGTTTCAGGCGGCTGGTCGTCATCCACTCGGCTACCTCTTTCATCCCTTCGTGCAGGTTGGCTCTGGCGGAGGCGGGGTCGTTGGTCAGGGAGAGGATCAGCTGGGTGTCGTCGGCGTAGGAGATGATGCTGAGGTTGTGTTTGCATACGATGGCCGCGAGGGGGCTCATGTAGACGTTGAAGAGGGTGGGGCTCAGAGATGATCCTTGAGGGACGCCGCAGATGACTTCGGAGGCTTCTGATTTGTATGGTGGTAGGCGGACTCTCTGTGTCCTTCCGTCGAGGAAGGAGATGATCCATTCCAGCGCCTTGTCCTGGATTCCGATGTTACTGAGGCGCTGTACTAGGGTGCGGTGGCAGACCGTGTCGAATGCCGCGGAGAGGTCTAGGAGGATGAGGGCCGCTGTTTCTCCATTGTCCATCAGGGCTCGGATGTCATCGGTGGCGGCGATGAGGGCGGTCTCGGTGCTGTGATTGGCTCGGAAGCCGGACTGTGAGGGGTCGAGGGATCCGTTCGTCTCGAGGAAGGCGGCCATCTGCTTGTTGACGGTCTTCTCGATGACTTTGGCTGGAAACGGGAGGAGCGAGATGGGGCGGTAGTTCTTGAGTTCGGTGGGGTCCGCTGTTGGTTTCTTGAGTAAGGCGCTGAGTTCGGCGTGTTTCCAGCTCTCAGGGAAGGTGGCGGTGTTGAATGATGTGTTGATGATGTCTCGCAGGTGGGGTGCGATGACAGCGTCGGCCTTGTTGAAAACGTGGTGAGGGCAGGGGTCGGTCGGTGATCCGGAGTGGATGGAGTTCATCGTGCGGATGGTGTCTTCGGTGCTGATCGGGGTCCAGGCGTGGAGGGTGGTGGTGGGGGGTGATTGTTCGGTCATGGTGTGCGTTGGTTGGTTGTTGAAGCTGTTGTGTATGTCCGTGATCTTGTTGTGGAAGTATGAAGCGAGGGAGTTGCAGAGGTCTTGTGATGGGGTGATGTCGTTGTTTCCTGCGCTGGGGTTGGAGAGCTCTTTCACGATGTTGAAGAGTTCCTTGCAGTTGTGTGCGTTGTTGTCCAACCGTTCCTTGAATGCTGTTTTCTTGGCGGCGCGGATAAGCTGGTGGTGCTTCCGGGTGGCAAGCTTGAAGGAGGTCCTGTTGTCCGGTGTAGGTTCCCTTCTCCAGACTTTCTCGAGGGCTCGGCAGTTCTTCTTGGAGCTCTTGAGTTCGTCGGTGAACCATGGGGCTTTCTTGCTTCCGGGTCTGCTGGGCGGGGTCCTCAGCGGGGCGAGCTCGTCCGCGCAGATGCTGATCCACTTCGTGAGGTTGACGGCGGCCTGGCTGGGGTTCGCTGAGCTGGCAGGAGGGTGCTGGCTCAGGGAGGTGGCGAGCTGGTCTGCTGTGATCTTGTTCCAGCTTCTGCGGGCGGCCTGTTGCTGGTGGTGGTGGGTCGTCGTTCTCTTGAAGGTGAAGTGGATGCAGCTGTGGTCCGTCCATTGGAGCTCTGTGGCGTGGCTGAAGTCGATGTCTGTGCTGGAAGAGAAGACTGCGTCGAGTGTGTGTCCGGCGAGGTGGGTGGGGGTGGACACCAGTTGCTTGAGTCCCAGGTTGGCGAGGTTGTCCAGCAGGGTGCTGGTGTTGCGGTCGTTGTTGTTCTCCAGGTGGAAGTTGAGGTCCCCCAGGAGGATGTAGTCAGCGGAGGGGAGGGCATGCGGGCTGACGAAGTCGGCGATGTCCTCGCTGAATTGCGTGCGTGGTCCAGGGGGTCGGTAGATCAGGGTGCCTCTGAGGGTGGTGTTCGGGTTGGTGTGGATCTGGAAATGCAGGTGTTCGGCAGTGGTCAGGGTGTTCTCGGTGCTGGTCGTGAGACGGATGGTGTTCTTGTGGATGATGGCGATGCCTCCTCCCATCTGGTTGGCGTTGCGGTCCCTCCGGACGATCTTGTAGCCCTCTGGGATAGCGATGGCGATGTCGGGAGCTGAAGAGGCGTTCATCCAGGTCTCTGTGAGGAAGGCAACGTCAGGGGCTGTGGCGTCTAGGAGGTTCCAGAGTTCGATGGCGTGTCTGTGGACGGAGCGGGTGTTGAGCAGGATGCACTTGAGGTGGGTGCTGCTGCTGTTCGACTTAGCGGGGGCTGGTGTGCGGCAGGTCCGGATGCAGGTGAATTTGCAGGCGTAGCAGCTGAAAGGTCCGTGGGTGCGTCGTGGTGTGGCTTGATGGCATTCTGGGAGTCGGCCAGAGTTGAGAGCGATGAGGGTGGCGGCGGAGTACGTCAGGCGGGTCGGTCGGCGGCATCGGGGGCCAGGGGTCCTGGCGCTGGTCGCGATCCGGTCGCGGACGGGCGCAGACGGGCTTACCTTTGGCGCGCCTTCGGCGCACAATCGGCGCGCCCGCTGCGCGTGACCGCTGCGCGTTCGCACGGTCGCCATATAAAGGCGAAGTGCGCGGGTGGGCGGAGCAGCTGGGAGGCGGGAGCGGGGCGGGAACAGAATGAAAAAAGGGGCGGGGCTTGCGGTGGTGGCGGGAAGCGGGGAGCGGGGAGGGAAGGCGGCGATGTAGGCGGGCTAACAGGAAGGACACAAGCTGGACAGATAAACAGGCAAATATACTTTATTAAGCACAAATGGCGAACAAAACAAGGGAAAAAGAAACTCAAACACGGGCAGGGAATACAGATGACAAGCACAAATGGCGAGGGAAACAAAGGCAAAACAAACGGCAACGGAGTCAGCCGGCGGCGAGGCAGGCAGCGCGGCAGGGACAAGGCTGAGGGGCACACGCAGCAGCTGGTGGCCGTGCGGCGCGGGGGTGTCCCACAAGTAGTTTTCCTTTGTGCATCAGCCCTATATATGTTGGTCCATGTGCTCCTCTACAAACTCCTTTTGCTAAACCTAAAATAGGAAAGTCTTAGGATATAATTTTACACTCCACTGTAAGGTCAAATGGGGTGCAAATGGGTGTCGCCCCCAAATCAGGGTTTCTTCAAGCTGTGCAGGAGAAACTGCACATAAAGTAAACTTCCACTTTCAGACGCCAAGAAAATACAGGTGAAATGTGAATGTGAAAACTGTCCAGAAGGAGTATAAACATGCAGTAACTGCGATGCATGCTATCGTCCCCTTTAATACACTTTTCTGCAATGAAAGTGGCATGCAATTGGTATTGCTGGGGACGTTCCCAGCAACATTCATGGCTTTTGGACACTGCCCCAGATTTACGAAAACATGTAAATCTGAGGCAGCACCAACAATTTACGCCTCCCCAGTTGGGCACAACGAGGAAAAAAAATCTTTAGTTCTCTTCGTTTTTACTTATCTATGTGAATGCAGCACACATAGAAAGAGGAAAAAGCCTTTTATGATTATTTTTGTGCAGGAAGGTTTCCCTTTCCTGCATAAAAATAATCATACCTGCAACACAGGCACACATGCAACATGGCACAAAGGTGCCTGCGTTGGCGCACAGCAGCCCATTGTGCGCCGGTGCAGGGGTACAGGACAGGAATGCTCTGCATCTGATTGATACGGCACATTCCTGCCCTTTTCTTTTACCATAGGGCAGTGCTGCAGGAAGGCCTGCGGCGCCACCTTACGGCAGAACCTCATAAAGGAGGCCCAAGGTCCCTAGCATGGAGAACACAAGGCATTGTTGACCCTCATCTATAAAGGACTGGGAGCAGAAATAGAAACATCCTCTCTGCTTCCTCTAGGTTTTGTGGAAGCACATGGGCTTCGGGAGTTGGCTGCCCATCTCGCCCGCCTAAAAAAGTTTACCATAATTTCCTTTTAACAAGGAAGCATCACTGAGACCCTTGTTGAGAGAATGTTGGAAAATGTGTTTCAATACGTGAATCAGTAATTGCATCACCAAATATTAGTGGTATTTCCGCAAATGGAGCTTTAAATGGAGAACGTATTAACTTCAAAGGAAATTGAACAGATCAAGGTAAGCTTTCATTAACGTAGATTTATTTGAGAATAGTTGTTTGCGTGCTCCTGTTCCCTTTATGTTTGGTTGGTCATGTAAAGTAATCTAGTTAGGGTTAAGCATAAATTCCGGTTTTATTTATTTGAAAACGCAAATTGGTCACATTGGCTCACTGGCACTCACAGTTCTACACAGACATAGAAGAAGAGGTGATTGCCCAGGATCAGACACTTGCGAGGAACTTTGGCAGGAATAGAAATGTGGTCTTCTAGTTGCAGGGCCGGCACTATAACAACTTGATCAAATTTACCCTTACACTGGAAAAAAGGAACAGCTTGAACATTTGATTAGAATATGGTGTTTGGAATTAATGCTATATACACTCATATACCGACAACTGATAGGTGAATTTGTTAGTCCCACTCATTATGATGCTAATTTCCATTATACAATAATACAAAAACAGACCAACAAGAATAAAAAGGACACTTACTTTATTTATTCCGTCTGAAATGCTGACTGTCACCTCTATCTCATCTTCTCTCTGCAGATTAACACAAGATATGAGTTAGAGACAAGACTTCCATGATCGACGTTGGCAGAAGACATTACACCTCTCAAGAGGGTTCAGGGTGTGTTGAGGAAGAGGGAGTTTCTGAATTTAAAAGTCGACAATAATATAGGAAGGCTTCAACATTTATTTCCCTTAGTCCACGAGTTGGGACTTTCAAATCACATGTTACAGTAAGTCGCATAATTTCTGCTGTATCTGGTTTATCACCTCTTTTCTGTGACTCTCGAGATAGGTGTGTGTGTGTGTGTGTGTCAGTCTGTGTCTTCTCTTTCACTTTCTCTAGATAGTTATGTGTGTGTGTGTGTGTGTCTGTCTGTGTATGTATGTGCTGTTCACACTGCCTCTCCCAGAAATACTTAAATTAAACGCTCATAGATAAGTGCCATGTGGCCTCAAGCCCACTTCATATGAAACAACAGACCTTTGTTGGCCTAGACAACTCAGGCCTCACCAGAAAAGCCATCCAGGAAGTCACTGGTCAGGTTTCAAGCAGTAGCACCTTCAGACGGAGTGGGAAGTCCACAAAAAATTGGTGAGGCACTCCTGCCTAACCCACAGAATTGGTATTTTTGAATGGAGGCCCTTAGTCCTTCCTTCCAAATTGGGATTCCTGATGGTTCCCTAGACCCATTTAAAGATTTGGAAAACGTTTTCCAAATAGTTAAATGGGTTCAGTACATTTAAAACAGGGTTTTAGCCTTTCCTCTCTCTCTGTTTTCCCTAAACACTAAATTCCTTTGTACATGAAGCGCTAGGTTTCCTTCCATTGGACAATATGACCCCTTTGCTGTAGGATCAATGAATCAGTGCTTTAGATAATTTTGCAGACCTGGCCCAGAGAAAAGATCAATGAGCCTCATGTGCACGGAGAATTATCCCCCTCTTTCAGGGCCATTCATTTGTCTCTCTTACAGAAAGAACCTTCTGCCTGTTTGAGGGGTTGTTTCCAGAATATAACGTAAATTATGACTGAATACTAGGACATGTTGGGAAGCCCAAATGACAGCCACTTTGGTGAAGAACTTTCACAAAATTGATCCCTGCGAAGCCAGTGAGAATCTCTAATTAGTAAAGCAGTTCTCCAATGAAAGGGAAGCGGTGAGGAGCGCCACCTCACCACTGGGCTGCCAGGCTGCGTAAGCGGTTTAAAACGCCCTAGAAGTCCTAGATTTAAGGGTTTGAAACGTTTGGTAGGAAAGGAGCCCCATTACAAATTGATGGGGTTTCCACCCACCAAATCAACAATTAATTGGCAGGCTGGCCTATTTGAAGAGGCCTTCCAACATTGTTTTTCCTACCTGGGAATGTCATGCCATGCTGGTCAGGGCAGCCATGGGGAATAAAAAAATCGAATTATCTAAACATCACTGTGAGATATATAAATATTCTTTCAACAGTGGCAAGGGAGGTAGCACAATGGAGTGGATGGATACAAGTGTATTTTCTTGACCACTCCCCTTTGGTCAACGATCCAAGATTCAGGAATCAAACTGGATGGAAGGACAGTTTTCACACTTGGGTTTGTTAAAGTATTTATGGAATAGCTGACAGGCTGCATGGTCAACACAATATCCAATATGTCTCTGTGTTGTGATCCAGATGAGACGTTTGGGTAGGTATAATTGCTTATAGATTGGGTAAAGATTGAGTGTTTGGATGGAAACAAATTAGGTACCATGTGTCTCCAATGCTTTCACCCCGTTTATGATTGAAATGAGTTCCGTCTACCTGTTGTTGGGTTGCAATACTATTGGAAACATCAAGGATGGAATGACAGTTGTATTGGTTGTGGGTTGGATACAACCTATTACTGATTATGGCTTAAGTTTGGTTGTTTAGGCTCATTTGTAGGTATAGCATAGGCACATGGATTTGTAGCTCTTCAAGGACATCAGATTGATCTTAAGGTGCATAGACTGACCGTTCCTTATTTTGTTAGACCTTAAGTGCTATGAGACAGAATGTCTCTGGGTTCCAGGCCAAGGAAGAGGACTCCTATATTGCAGTATATCTGTAATCAATCTTTGGCTTCATTTGCAGGAGCCTAGGGTTGAAACTGGAGTAGACGCTCCAAGGAAAACGAGCAGGAGACAGAAAGTGTTATGTGGTCTGGCCCCTTTGCCTTTCATCTTGCTGGCTGGCAATTTCCTAAAAGCAGCATGTAAAATCCAAAGAGGCTCTTTCCCTAGCCTGTAAAGCTTGGTGCATTCCTGCTGCTAGCATCACAGAAGTGCTTCCTCTAGAGGTCAATGCAGGACACATACTTTTCAAAGGAGAATTGTATTTTCTTTGAAATGGAGACTCCTTCTATCCCAGTATTTACCCAGGGCGTTGGACCACAAACTGTGGCCTAAGAGGGTAGTATAGGCTGGTTTTAATGCTACAATGTAATCTAGTAGAGCACAAAAATATCAGCCTTCTCATATATTAAGTACCAACGTATCATCAATTGTCACATACATAGAGAAGTATAGATTTTAATCTTAACCCCACATCTACTTACCTTGACAATATGTTGGTAGTCTATATTGTAAAGTCCATAAAAATGCACTTTGATATTCTAACATTAAAATTATGTTACAGTAGCCTTTAGACGTGTAAGATTCCAACTCATGTAAAATGAAACTTGGAGGAGGAAGACATTTTTTTAATTAGACACACAATCAGTAAGGAATGTCTACAACTTTGTAACCCCCATATATTATGAACAAGCATTCCACAAGGATCCACACTGATGCTCTACAGAGGCTGTGACCCAATCCTCCAGTCACAGCCTCTCTGCTTCCCTTCAATGGCCCGTTTGCTACAAGGGAAAAAGCAGTCATCTTTTATCCATTTGAGAAAGTTCAATTGCCTTCATGTAGGGGCTAAAACAATAAAAAGGAGGATTTTCAGGTGCTAGCTGGTTGAGAGGACAGCATCTTGATGGGTGAGCCAGGACAGAAATGTGCTGCAGCATTGGCATGGTGAACTGGACTGTGGATGATGAACAAGTGGTAGAGACACCACATTACGGAATTAAAATTATGCCTTCACATGCTGGGTACACGTGTGTGTCTGTGGCCTCTTCCATTTTGGGTCTAGCGACTAGAGGGACACAATTCTCCATTTTTATGTACTCCCACAAAGTCTAAATTCTTTAGGAAATGACAGGGTGTGCACCTAGTAGTCACCTAGCTGTTACTCCCTCCAACTCTCTATTCAACTCTAGGCTCTGCAGGAGAATGTATTGATTAGGACAGAGTGGCTGTCAACATGGCCTTCTCAAGGGTAATTGTCGGAATATTGAAATTTTTAACACGCTGACATGGAGAAAAAGTTTGCATAACTGACCCAATAACAAATGATAACACAGCCAAATCCACTATTACCCAAAAACAAAGCCCAATAACCACATATGCATGAATTGTATGGATGGCGGCCAGAAACTACAGCCTCCTGTGCAGCCTGTACAAATGGGATAACCTGCAGTAAGCAAATATCAAGTTGCATGTATCGGCACATAAAAGCACGAGGAGGCCATGGAAATTGCATCCAGTACTGTTTTAAAAAATGTGTCCATGTTAACTCATTGGAAGAAATGGAAATGCATAATGAGCGAAACAGGCGATGCTACCTTGCTCCTTAAAAATGTGTTCTAGAACCTTGCGGAGCATTAACATCATGAGCTTGATTCATGAAAATGTGCACCCATGGATTCATGTCTGCATGCAGGTGCATAATAACAATTTTTGGCATTCATCAATATTCCCAGTAGTATGCATGGAAAACTGCACCAGTTACATGTTTCCAGACATACTACTGGCAATGTCAGATGTTCTTCCCATGGGTGCAAATCATTTTGTGCTAAGTTCTCCAAAGCTGAAAAGTCTGCATTGGAGGCAAAGAAGTCTCTTGTAGATAAGCACATTATTTGTCCTCTTTGGGGAAAACATGTAGAGAAAGCCTTTGCCCTACACTCCAACAAATGTGGGGTGACCTATTCCCCTTCTCATCCTGGAAGTAATAATAAATCTCCAACCATATCCATGATGGGAAAGGTTTGGATTAGAGTTTGAAAATTCTCACAAACAAACATGTTTTCCTAAGTCTCGAAGACATGCATCGGAACGTCCATTTTCCACCTCTTGGGTAAGATTTACAACTGCAGATTTCTCTGCACTCGTGGTGGAAATCTGCCCTCTTAAAACCATTTCTGTCCACCAGAAAACCCTTTATAGATTTCTGACACATGTTGAAAAGATAAATTCATTCAGACACATACATTAAAGATCAAATTTAACTTTGTGAATAGGAGCCGCATGACCATTTTTAGAATTTGCATATAGATTTGTCTTTCCTGTCTTGCAGCAGAGACCGAATTGTAGTTAATGGGTGCTCTTATTTTCAAGAACCAACATATATTTATTATCTACTGGCGGTCGCCAGTAGATAGTTATAGTTAGGACCTATTTTCCATAGGAAATCCGCAACATTCTATTTGGAATAACATTGGCGCCGGTTGACGAATCCTCGCAAAACTTTCCAATCTTTTGGCCAGCTCCGCTCCTACCCTGAAAGTTTTGCGGTGATCCGTCAAGCGGGGGCTGAGAAAAAAGGGGGGTCCCAAAACGCGTTTTCCCCATGCAATTTCCCATAGGATCTGTTGTCGCAGCTACAGCCCGAACCGCTAAACGGAATGAAACCAAATTTGGCAAAGAGGTAGTCCTCAGTTCGGAATCGTGCCTTTTGCTTAAATGGTGTAGTTCCTGAGAAAATTAGAGTTAAAAGTTAGTGATATCTATGGCCGGGGAGGATCCGCGGATCCTCCCCGCACCCTCCCCGAACCCTCCCGAGCACGAGCTGAATGCTAATTGGCTGCCAACACTCTGAATCAGGAAGTGTTGGCAGCCATCTTGTGCCTCGGTAGAACTCGGTAGAATTATTTATTTATTTTTTTAAATCGCGCGATGCGCGTAGGGTCCGCGCATCCCGCTAATGAAAAAAAAAAACAAAGCGCGGGCTCCCTGGGGGATGGGGTCCCCAGGGCCAAAGAATAAGAAAAAGAAGGGGGGCTACACAGCCCCCTTCTTAAAAAGGAGAAGAAAAAAAACGGGATCGGGAGGAGGCCGCGCCCCCTCCTTTCATCACTCTGCAAACGCACCCCCTGGCGTGTTTGCAGAGGGGGAACGAAGTCCCCTTCAATACTGGGGGTCCCTGGGGGCCAACTAGCCCACCAGGAACCTCCATAATGCGCCAGGAGGCTGCATTGCAGAGAGGTGTAATGAGGCCACGCCCCTTTTTACACCTCTCTGCAACGCAGCTCCCTGGCGCTTACTGGAGGTATCTGGTGGGTTAGTTGGCCGCCAGGGGACCTCAGGATTCAAGGGGACTTAATCTCCCAACCTAAAAAGCACCACGGGGCGCGTTTGCACAGTGGTGAAGGTAGGGGGCGGGGCCTGAGCTGATACTGTGCAAAAACGCCCTCTGGCGCATTTTAAGTTGGGCAATTCATTCCTCTTCAATCCAGAGGTCCCCTAGGGGACAATTAGCCCATCAGGTACCTCTACTAAGCGCCACGGAGCTGCGTTGCAGAGTGTTGTAAAAAGGGGTGTGGCCTCTGAACACCTCTCTGCAACACAGCTCCCTGGCACATACTGGAGTACCTGGTGGGCTAGTTGGCCGCCAGGGGACCTCAGGATTCAAGGGGACTTAATCTCCCAACTTAAAACACCCCATGGGGCGCGTTTGCACAGTGGTGAAGGTAGGGGACTGGGCCTGAGGTGAGATCTGTGCAAACACGCACTGTGGCGCGTTTTAAGTTGGGGAATTAATTCCTCTTCAATCCTGAGGGTCCCTGGGGACCAACTAGCCCACCAGGTACCTCCAGTAAGCGCCATGGAGCTGTGTTGCAGAGTGTTGTAAAAAGGGGCGTGGCCTCTGAATACCTCTCTGCAATGCAGCTCCCTGGCGCATACTGGAGGAACCTGGTGGGCTAGTTGGCCCCCAGGGGACCACAGGATTGAAGAGGAATTAATTCCCCAACTTAAAACGCGCCACAGGGCGTGTTTGCACAGGTCACCTCAGGCCCCTCCCCCTTCCTTCACCATTGTACAAATATTCCTCTAAAATCAGCCAAACTACGAATTCCGATTTACTCACCTGTAATCAGGAGAGAACCCAGTGCTGCATCTTTTAGCCCAGCACTGACCTTGAAAAGTAATTCTAAGCGTACTTACCAGTAACTTGTATTTCCTTCCATAGGAATCCATTGTGTGGTTTTCACCAGAAAATTTTCGAAGTGTCCATTTTTGAAACGTACAAATATTCCTCTAAAATCAGCCGAACTACGAATTCCGATTTACTCACCTGTTATTAGGAGAGAACCCAGGGCTGCATCTTTTAGCCCAGCACTGACCCTGAAAAGTAATTCTAAGCATACTTACCAGTAACTTGTATTTTTCCATAGGAATCCATTGTGTGGTTTTCACCAGAAAATTTCCAGTGTCCATTTATGAAACGTACAAATATTCATCTAAAATCAGCTGAACTACGAATTCCGATTTACTCACCTGTTATCAGGAGAGAACCCAGGGCTGCATCTTTTAGCCCAGCACTGACCCTGAAAAGTAATTCTAAGCGTACTTACCAGTAACTTGTATTTCCTTCCATAGGAATCCATTGTGTGGTTTTCACCAGAAAGGTTTCTAAGTGTCTATTTTCACAAACTAAAAATATTCCTAAAAAATCGTCTGTATGACTTAAACACATTCTTTCAACTGTTTACAGGAGGTTGGCCAGTGCTGGATCCAGGATCCACCATTGAGTAAGAAAAAGTAACGATAACACTACTTACCTGCTAAGTGAATTTTCTGCCATAGGATAACATTGGTGATTCTATGGGAAAAAGTTTCTAAGTGTCAACTTTTAAAATACAATAATATTCCTTAAAAATTACTACTGTAACCTAAGCGCTTTTACTTAACTGTTTACAGGAGATGTCCAAGGACTGAATCTAGGGTCCAGTCCTGTGGTTAGAAAAGTAATCCATAAAGTAACTAATTGCATTTAAGTAGAAATTCACATTGAGCTTAATGTTGCTTTGTGTTTGAAATTGTGTTGCCCATTGCAACAACTGTAACTACTGTACTTAAAAGTCTGTTGCCTATTTGCCAAGTATTTAAACTAAAGTAATTCATTCTGAGAAAGTATATTTTGTATTGTAATGTATAATGTAATTATAATGTAATTAAAAAAAATATATCTAAAAATAAATAGTTTAAAAAATGTAGTAAATCAGCATCAAAAAAATCAGTATAACAATGAATACATTCAAAATTGTCATTTACAAAACCTTTGAAATTCACTGAAAAAACCATAGTTTTCAGGGGCGTTATAGTTAGGAATTGGCATTTAAAAAACCTTTGAAATTCACTAAAAAAAACCATAGGTTTCAGGGGCGTTATAGTTAGCTGGACATTTCCCTCATACAAAACCCTTGAAATTCCCCCGTTATAGTTAGTTCAGCTAACTATAACTCGCTCCCCCACAATGCACTGCTGATGACGTCACATATTACATTACTCATGACATGGTCAGTGACATCACTGATGACATCACTGATGACATCTGACATGAGTTATACTAGTGTATGATGAGGTGTATCAGATTATCAAGTGGATGATGTCATCAGTGATGTCATTTGAGATGTCATCAGTGATGTCATCAGTGATGTCACTGACCATGTCATGAATGATGCAATATGCGACATCATCAGCAGTGCATTGCGGGCGTGTGAGTTATAGTTAGCAGAACTAACTATAACGGAGGAATTTCTATGGTTTTGTATGAGTGAAAAGCTAACTATAACACCCCTGAAACCTATGTTCTTTTCTGTGAATTTCAAAGGTTTTTTAAATGCTAACTTTTAAGTGTGATAGTAGTTATATCTATTTTTTTGTACTGATTTTCTACAGTTTTTTAACTGTTTATTTATAAATATTTTATTCATTAAATAACATTATATATTTTTCTGAAAATTGCAACAAAAAATGTTTTTTTATTAAAACTGAAATATTGATTAATTTTCTTGTTTTCAATTTTTATTTTAATATATTTATATTATTTTCTTTAAAAAAAAATTCCAATTTTTTTCGGAGTCGCGCACTCAAAGTGTACACATCACGGTGGGTGCGCACATTCTAGCTGCCATTTTAGAAAGTCATGAAGGATCCGCGTATGGTGTGCGACGGCTGCGTGTTTTTCAGTTACATCATATACATTTAATATCACGTGATATGCACGATTGGTATGCGACCAGTCTGCGACTCCTGCTCCCACGCATTTGCGACACATGCGCATTACAGTACGAGATGTTTGCGCAGTTGCCAGTCCCGCGTGACCTCATATACGTGCTGGGGCGCGCTGGGTGCGCGACTCCGGCAAAAAAAAATTATGTTCCAAAATGATATGTATGTGTCTTTAATATACATATTAAGGCAAGAGATTATGTAAGATATTCATCAAAATAATATATTTGTACTTATAATAAACTTCTATTATTGTTAAATATATTTTCGCGAAGTCGGGTGCGTGCATCGTGAGTGCAGAAAACCAGGTCAGCAGAGCTGCTGTAGAGCCAGAGAACCAGGTCAGCAGAGCTGCCCTAGAGCCTAAGAACTAGGTCAGCAGAGTTGCTCTAGAGCCAGAGAACCAGGTCAGCAGAGCTGCTGTAGAGCCAGAGAAACCAGGTCAGCAGAGCTGCTTTAGAGGGAGAGAACCAGGTCAGCAGAGCTGCTTTAGAGCCAGAGAACCAGGCCAGCAGAGCTGCTTTAGAGCCAGAGAACCAGGCTAGCAGTGCTACTTTTGAGCCAGAGAACCAGGTCAGCAGAACTACTCTAGAGCCAGAGAACCAAATCAGCAGAGCTGCTTTAGAGCCAGAGAACCAGGTCAGCAGAGCTGCTCTAGCTGACACTGACTGACTGACACTGACTGATTGACACTGACTGACACAGATTGACTGACACTGACTGACAATGATTGACTGACACTGACTGACTGACACTGACTGACTGACTGACACTGACTGACACTGATTGACACTGACTGACACTGATTGAATGACACTGACTGACACTGATTAACTGACACTGACTGACTGACTGACACTGACTGACACTGACTGACACTAACTGACTACTCTCTACTACTCTACTACTGACTCTCTACTACTTTCTACTACTCTCTCTCTACTACTCAACTACTGACTCTCTACTACTCTCTACAACTCTCTACAACTCTCTTCTACAACTCACTCTTTACTACTCTCTACTACTCACTCTCTACTACTCTACTACTCTCTATTACTCACTCTCTACTACTCACTCTCAACTACTCACTCTCTACTACTCTACCACTCTCTCGCTACTACTCTCTACTACTCACTCTCTACTACTCACTCTCTACTACTCACGCTCTACTACTCTCTACTACTCACTGTCTACTACTACTCTCTCTACTACTCACTCTCTACTACTCTCTACTATTCACTCTCTACTACTCACTCTCTACTACTCACTCTACTACTTTCTACTACTCTCTACCACTCACTCTCTACTACTCTACTACTCACTCTCTACTACTCTACTACTCACTCGCTACTACTCTCTACTACTCACTCTCTACTACACTCTCTACTACTCTCTCTCTCTACTACTCTCTACTACTACTCTCTACTATTCACTCTCTACTACTCACTCTCTACTACTCTCTACTACTCACTCTATTACTCTCTGCTGCTCTCTACCACTCACTCTGTACTACTCTACTATTCTCTCTCTACTACTCACTCTCTACTACTCTCTCTCTACTGCTCTCTACTACTCACTCTCTACTACTCACTCTACTACTCTCTACTACTCACTCTCTACTACTCACTCTCTACTACTCACTCTCTACTATTCACTCTCCACTACTCACTCTCCACTACTCGCTCTCTACTATTCGCTCTCTACTATTCTCTACTACTCACTCTCTACTACTCTCTACTACTCTCTCTGCTACTCACTCTCTACTACTCACTCTCTACTACTCTACTACTCTCCACTACTCGCTCTACTACTCACTCTCTTCTATTCTCTACTACTCACTCTACTACTCTCTCCTACTCTCTACCACTCATTCTCTGCTACTCTATTACACTCTCTACTACTCTCTCTCTACTACTCACTCTACTACTCTCTACTACTCACTCTCTACTGCTCTCTACTACTCACTCTGTACTACTCTCTCCCTTCTACTCACTCTCTACTACTCTCAACTGATCACTCTCCACTACTCATTCTCTACTACTCGCTCTCAACTACTCTCTACTACTCACTCTACTACTCACTCTCTACTACTCTACTACTCTCTCTACTTCTCACTCTCTACTACTACTCTCTCTACTACTCACTCTCTACTACTCTCTACTACTCACTCTCTACTACACACTCTCTACTACTTGCTCTCTGCTACTCGCTCTCTACTACTCTCTAGTACTCACGCTACTACTCACTCTCTACTACTCTCTACTACTCACTCTCTACTACTCCACTACTCTCTACTACTCACTCTCTACTACTCACTCTCTACTACTTTACTACTCTCTATTACTCGCTCTCTACTACTCACTCTCTACTACTCTATCTCTACTACTCACTCTACTACTCTCTACTACTCACTCTCTACTACTCTCTACTACTCACTCTGTACTACTCTCTCCCTTCTACTCACTCTCTACTACTCTCTACTGATCACTCTCCACTACTCATTCTCTACTACTCGCTCTCAACTACTCTCTACTACTCACTCTACTACTCACTCTCTACTACTCTACTACTCTCTCTACTTCTCACTCTCTACTACTCTCTCTCTACTACTCACTCTCTACTACTCTCTACTACTCACTCTCTACTACACACTCTCTACTACTTGCTCTCTGCTACTCGCTCTCTACTACTCTCTAGTACTCACTCTACTACTCACTCTCTACTACTCTCTACTACTCACTCTCTACTACTCCACTACTCTCTACTACTCACTCTCTACTACTCACTCTCTACTACTCTACTACTCTCTACTACTCTCTCTCGACTACTCACTCTCTACTACTCACTCTCTACTACTCTCTACTACTCTCTACTACTCACTCTCTACTACTCTCTCTCTACTACTCTCTACTACTCACTCTCTACTACTCTCTACTACTCACTCTCTACTACTCTCTCTCTACTACTCTCTACTACTCACTCTGCTACTCCCTCTCTACTACTCTCTAATACTCTCTCTCTGCTACTCACTCTCTACTACTCTCTACTACTGACTCTCTACTGCTCTCTACTACTCTCTACCACTCACTCTACTACTCACTCTCTACTACTCTCTACTACTCACTCTCTAATACTCACTCTCTATTACTCACTCTCTACTCTCTACCTCTCTACCTCTCTCTCCCTCTCTCTCTACTACTCTCTACCTCTCTACCTCTACCTATATGCATTTATATATATGTATGTGTGTGTATATATATATATATACATATATAAACATATAAATATAATCTGCATATCTATATAAATATAAATGCATGCAGGGGGCAAGATGGCGGATGCGTGCGCATCCGAGTGAGCAGCAGAGACGAGCTCGCTGCTAGTCGTTCTCACCTGTAGCTATCCTGGGCGCTCGCTCTCCCTTTTTTCATCTGGACGGAGTTGCGGGGAAGATTCCATGTGGATTCCTGATTAATGGTGTGACTTACGAGTATGCGGCAGGCTTCCCTATTCAAATATCGCCGGTTTCTCCAAGCTGCTTAGCGTGTGGCGACCGTTACTACTGGGCAGCTATTGAGGCGGAATCATCTGGCTGCTGAACCACGACTGTGCTGGATTCGGGGCTCCTCGTTAAAATTAGCTGCCACAGGTGGACGGATCAAAAGCCAAGAAGCACTGGGGCAGCGAGTACGGAGAAGGGGACCAGCGATGGGACCCAAACCAACTACTCGGGCAGTGGCGGCGGCTGCCGCAACAGTTATTGGTAAGCCGGGCAATTATGGAACTGCTTTGAATTCACAAAAAAACGTCGCTGAATCTATACAGAAGGATAGCAGTTTGAGTGATACTCCGGCTGATTCTGGCAATCCCACTCCACATAAGCTACACGCTTGTTGGTTTGTAACTTAAATAAAAGGACTCTGTTACAAATGACGGGATCCTGCCTTGTGTCATTGAGTGCGTCCCAAAGCATGGGGCAACCCTTTGAGTGATGTCTAAAACGGCCAGCCCAGGTCGTGGAGCCCGCACCGCCATGGAAAATATATGGTCTGCTGTGAGATACTGGAATCTGCACAAATAGCGGAATGACGAGGTCTAGAAGCATTTGGAACCGGATTCCTTTTTGACACAATTGCGCACTATTTTACTGGGGACGGCAGAGCCCAACGTAGGTTGCAGGAGCATGGCGAACACTACAAGTCCCAGGATGCCTGGCCATGATGCACCAGAGCCAGCCCATCAGGGGGCGGGTATTTGGGGTTTAAATATGGTGACTTGCAAATGCCTTGCATAAACTGCCAAAACCGGAGGTGTCAGCCCGTGAACAAGGAGCAAGCAGCTCCGAAACGCGTAGGGCTTCAAGTTTCGAAAATGAATGCTGGTTTGTAACTTAAATAAAAGGACTCTGTTACAAATGACGGGATCCCGCCTTGTGTCATTGAGTGCGTCCCAAAGCATGGGGCAACCCTTTGAGTGATGTCTAAAACGGCCAGCCCAGGTCGTGGAGCCCGCACCGGCATGGAAAATATATGGTCTGCTGTGAGATACTGGAATCTGCACAAATAGCGGAATGACGAGGTCTAGAAGCATTTGGAACCGGATTCCTTTTTGACACAATTGCGCACTATTTTACTGGGGATGGCAGAGCCCAACGTAGGTTGCAGGAGCATGGCGAACACTACAAGTCCCAGGATGCCTGGCCATGATGCACCAGAGCCAGCCCATCAGGGGGCGGGTATTTGGGGTTTAAATATGGTGACTTGCAAATGCCTTGCATAAACTGCCAAAACCGGAGGTGTCAGCCCGTGAACAAGGAGCAAGCAGCTCCGAAACGCGTAGGGCTTCAAGTTTCGAAAATGAATTCTGGTTTGTAACTTAAATAAAAGGACTCTGTTACAAATGACGGCATCCTGCCTTGTGTCATTGAGTGCGTCCCAAAGCATGGGGCAACCCTTTGAGTGATGTCTAAAACGGCCAGCCCAGGTCGTGGAGCCCGCACCGCCATGGAAAATATATGGTCTGCTGTGAGATACTGGAATCTGCACAAATAGCGGAATGACGAGGTCTAGAAGCATTTGGAACCGGATTCCTTTTTGACACAATTGCGCACTATTTTACTGGGGACGGCAGAGCCCAACGTAGGTTGCAGGAGCATGGCGAACACTACAAGTCCCAGGATGCCTGGCCATGATGCACCAGAGCCAGCCCATCAGGGGGCGGGTATTTGGGGTTTAAATATGGTGACTTGCAAATGCCTTGCATAAACTGCCAAAACCGGAGGTGTCAGCCCGTGAACAAGGAGCAAGCAGCTCCGAAACGCGTAGGGCTTCAAGTTTCGAAAATGAATGCTGGTTTGTAACTTAAATAAAAGGACTCTGTTACAAATGACGGGATCCTGCCTTGTGTCATTGAGTGCGTCCCAAAGCATGGGGCAACCCTTTGAGTGATGTCTAAAACGGCCAGCCCAGGTCGTGGAGCCCGCACCGCCATGGAAAATATATGGTCTGCTGTGAGATACTGGAATCTGCACAAATAGCGGAATGACGAGGTCTAGAAGCATTTGGAACCGGATTCCTTTTTGACACAATTGCGCACTATTTTACCGGGGACGGCAGAGCCCAACGTAGGTTGCAGGAGCATGGCGAACACTATAAGTCCCAGGATGCCTGGCCATGATGCACCAGAGCCAGCCCATCAGGGGGCGGGTATTTGGGGTTTAAATATGGTGACTTGCAAATGCCTTGCATAAACTGCCAAAACCGGAGGTGTCAGCCCGTGAACAAGGAGAAAGCAGCTCCGAAACGCGTAGGGCTTCAAGTTTCGAAAATGAATGCTGGTTTGTAACTTAAATAAAAGGACTCTGTTACAAATGACGGGATCCTGCCTTGTGTCATTGAGTGCGTCCCAAAGCATGGGGCAACCCTTTGAGTGATGTCTAAAACGGCCAGTCCAGGTCCTGGAGCCCGCACCGCCATGGAAAATATATGGTCTGCTGTGAGATACTGGAATCTGCACAAATAGCGGAATGACGAGGTCTAGAAGCATTTGGAACCGGATTCCTTTTTGACACAATTGCGCACTATTTTACTGGGGATGGCAGAGCCCAACATAGGTTGCAGGAGCATGGCGAACACTACAAGTCCCAGGATGCCTGGCCATGATGCACCAGAGCCAGCCCATCAGGGGGCGGGTATTTGGGGTTTAAATATGGTGACTTGCAAATGCCTTGCATAAACTGCCAAAACCGGAGGTGTCAGCCCGTGAACAAGGAGCAAGCAGCTCCGAAACGCGTAGGGATTCAAGTTTCGAAAATGAATGCTGGTTTGTAACTTAAATAAAAGGACTCTGTTACAAATGACGGGATCCTGCCTTGTGTCATTGAGTGCGCCCCAAAGCATGGGACAACCCTTTGAGTGATGTCTAAAACGGCCAGCCCAGGTCGTGGAGCCCGCACCGCCATGGAAAATATATGGTCTGCTGTGAGATACTGGAATCTGCACAAATAGCGGAATGACGAGGTCTAGAAGCATTTGGAACCGGATTCCTTTTTGACACAATTGCGCACTATTTTACTGGGGACGGCAGAGCCCAACGTAGGTTGCAGGAGCATGGCGAACACTACAAGTCCCAGGATGCCTGGCCATGATGCACCAGAGTCAGCCCATCAGGGGGCGGGTATTTGGGGTTTAAATATGGTGACTTGCAAATGCCTTGCATAAACTGCCAAAACCGGAGGTGTCAGCCCGTGAACAAGGAGCAAGCAGCTCCGAAACGCGTAGGGCTTCAAGTTTCGAAAATGAATGCTGGTTTGTAACTTAAATAAATGGACTCTGTTACAAATGACGGGATCCTGCCTTGTGTCATTGAGTGCGTCCCAAAGCATGGGGCAACCCTTTGAGTGATGTCTAAAACGGCCAGCCCAGGTCGTGGAGCCCGCACCGCCATGGAAAATATATGGTCTGCTGTGAGATACTGGAATCTGCACAAATAGCGGAATGACGAGGTCTAGAAGCATTTGGAACCGGATTCCTTTTTGACACAATTGCGCACTATTTTACTGGGGACGGCAGAGCCCAACGTAGGTTGCAGGAGCATGGCGAACACTACAAGTCCCAGGATGCCTGGCCATGATGCACCAGAGCCAGCCCATCAGGGGGCGGGTATTTGGGGTTTAAATATGGTGACTTGCAAATGCCTTGCATAAACTGCCAAAACCGGAGGTGTCAGCCCGTGAACAAGGAGCAAGCAGCTCCGAAACCCGTAGGGCTTCAAGTTTCGAAAATGAATGCTGGTTTGTAACTTAAATAAAAGGACTCTGTTACAAATGACGGGATTCTGCCTTGTGTCATTGAGTGCGTCCCAAAGTATGGGGCAACCCTTTGAGTGATGTCTAAAACGGCCAGCCCAGGTCGTGGAGCCCGCACCGCCATGGAAAATATATGGTCTGCTGTGAGATACTGGAATCTGCACAAATAGCGGAATGACGAGGTCTAGAAGCATTTGGAACCGGATTCCTTTTTGACACAATTGCGCACTATTTTACTGGGGACGGCAGAGCCCAACGTAGGTTGCAGGAGCATGGCGAACACTACAAGTCCCAGGATGCCTGGCCATGATGCACCAGAGCCAGCCCATCAGGGGGCGGGTATTTGGGGTTTAAATATGGTGACTTGCAAATGCCTTGCATAAACTGCCAAAACCGGAGGTGTCAGCCCGTGAACAAGGAGCAAGCAGCTCCGAAACGCGTAGGGCTTCAAGTTTCGAAAATGAATGCTGGTTTGTAACTTAAATAAAAGGACTCTGTTACAAATGACGGGATTCTGCCTTGTGTCATTGAGTGCGTCCCAAAGCATGGGGCAACCCTTTGAGTGATGTCTAAAACGGCCAGCCCAGGTCGTGGAGCCCGCACCGCCATGGAAAATATATGGTCTGCTGTGAGATACTGGAATCTGCACAAATAGCGGAATGACGAGGTCTAGAAGCATTTGGAACCGGATTCCTTTTTGACACAATTGCGCACTATTTTACTGGGGACGGCAGAGCCCAACGTAGGTTGCAGGAGCATGGCGAACACTACAAGTCCCAGGATGCCTGGCCATGATGCACCAGAGCCAGCCCATCAGGGGGCGGGTATTTGGGATTTAAATATGGTGACTTGCAAATGCCTTGCATAAACTGCCAAAACCGGAGGTGTCAGCCCGTGAACAAGGAGCAAGCAGCTCCGAAACGCGTAGGGCTTCAAGTTTCGAAAATGAATGCTGGTTTGTAACTTAAATAAAAGGACTCTGTTACAAATGACGGGATCCTGCCTTGTGTCATTGAGTGCGTCCCAAAGCATGGGGCAACCCTTTGACTGATAGATATATATATATATATATATATTATCTACTGGCAGTCGCCAGTAGATAGTTATAGTTAGGACCGTGTTTCCATAGGAAATCTGAAAATTCTATTTTGAATAACTTTGGCGCCGGTCTGTTCAGTATTTCCTGAGAAAATTGCATTTAAAAGCATATACATATCTATATGCGCGCACCGTGCGCGCACCGTGCGCGCACCCTAACGTGCGCGAGCGTAATTCTGATTGGTTGTTTGATGTCAGTCAACATTCTAATCGGTCGAAATCAGGAAGTGTCGGCCGTCATTTTCTCTGTCGCAGTGATAAGGAAAGGTGGAAAAAATGTGGAAAACGTGAAAAGGGGGCAGGGAAGAGAGTTTCTGACCCCCTAGACTTAGTCAGGGGGTCAGAGAAGGACCCCCAAGGGTGAAAAAAACATATATATATATTTTTTTTTAAATCGCGGGGTGCGCGCACGGGGCGCCCAACGCGCGTTCACGGTGAATAACCTTAAAAAAATATATATATTAATAAATACATAACTTAGCATTTAATAAACCTTGCAAATTCACTTAAACCATAGGTTTCACACATGTTATAGTTAGGTGGATATTTCACTCGTAAAAAACCAATGAAATTCCCCAGTTATAGTTAGTTGAGATAACTAGAACTTGCGCGCCCGCAATCCTCTGCTCATGACGTCACATATTACATCATTCATGACATGGTCAGTGGCATCACTCATGACATCACTGATGACATCATCCTCGTGATAGAGTGGTGGTCGCGCGAGTTATAGTTATCTCAACTAACTATAACGGGGGAATTTCATTGTTTTTTTACGAGTGAAATATCCACCGAACTATAACATGTGTTATATATATATATATATACAGTTACCGCTAGGTACAAGGAAGACGACGATGAACGTCACAGCTCCAAATAACAGGCGGACACGGACCTTCAATTGAGTGCTTAATTTATTTAGTTAGTGATGTCGTGTTGACGTTTCGGCTCAGCAGAGTGAGCCTTGTTCACATGACATTTATAGATATATAAAATTACATACTGAATCCTAGACAATTTATGACAGTAATCATGCTTTACCTCTCTGTCCAGTTCTGCAACCAGTGTAATATTTCCAAGGATGGGGTGAACTGCAAAGTATTTCTTGGAGCCTGGTTTAAACGTCATGCCATACGTCACTGGATTTCTTTCCGGGTCAGTTCCATTTAGGGTGTATACATGCGTTCCTATGAGAAAACAGATGAGAGAATGGAAGAGGCTGCAGTGACAAATTGTCAAGTTTATCAAAGAATTCTGTTAGATCGGTAGTGCAAAACTGCATAATCCGTAAATGGTTTATGAGCATCACAGCGACGTAGGGTTCAGACTAACCTTCCGCCTCGTAGTGTCGAGAAACGCATGGCACAAATATTGATATTTCTCTCTTATATTTCACTGGGTAATTAACAAGTCAATGTCACGTGGATTTCTGCCTGGAGGTAGTGGTATTGAGCTAATAGAATCCCCAAAAAGTATTTGCCCATCGTTTACCTGTCCTAGCAAGGTTTTATCAGTGTTTAAGCAGCTGCTCTTTACCACCTGTGGTTAAAGCCTACAAAGTAAACATAGTTCCTAAATACATTTTTGGTAGTCCTAGCTGGCCATCAGCAATCAGTGTTCCCATTGACCATATGGAAGAGCCTATTTGGTGCAAAAATTGTATGTCTTAATAATTCAACATCTCTGAAAGTCATAGGACCTGAGACTCCTTGACCTTTACCCCTGAAGTGACTTTACATTGGAATTTTTCTCAGTTGTTTGCTTCTAGTTCCACTTTTGCCTTATACATGGTCACTGGCCAAAAAAAACAATAAAGAGAAATACTATAGTCCCAAATCACAAAGATCATTTTCAGGCATTTACAATTATGTCTTAAAATGCCTCCATGTAATCCTGACAGGTATGTACAAAAAGGATGCCTCGCAGATGTAAATGCATTACTAGCGTGTAACTTTATGCCACAACTGTGAACAATTATACAATGGTAAACACCATGCAAAGGGTGAGCAGTGGCTGGAATTACGCATGGCTTGCTTTGAGGGATCTTGAACGCCCACACGTTTGTGAGCTTGTGGACATTTGCTAAATCCACTCTCGCCATTTCCTTCCTTGGAAATGGTAAGAAATTTGCTCCAGCAAAGGACTGGAGTGAATCCCCTTCCACGATAGATAGTGAATGCAACACCCCCAAACTTCAACAGGGTCTAGGAAAACTTTCCCAATGTAAAAAAATAACAATAGGAAGTAAAGCATGCAATTACAAGGCTGTTTTATGATTCCATAAAGTGCAATGCATACAATTTCACATTTGAAAAAGAGTGGTTCGTTAAAACGTCACATGGCATTTATAGTAGTGTTTACTGATACAATGCTGCTCCCGAAAATTTTGTCAATCTACACCCAGTCTCAGTAGCTGTTGCATAGCAAAAGCACCACGTGCTATTCTAATGCAAGCAAAGAAATTGCCCCTTCTAGTAATTTGGTTTTATATTAAAAAGGTGCATTAATTGAGGCAAAATGAGCCCCTCCATCACTTGGATTCGGTGCCACTGTACGTGCTGCCCTACTGACAGCTGCCCCTCTGCTTTGGTGTACTCTCATAGGTGTTGATATAAAACTTTGTGTGTGATTGGGCCTTCAGAATCTAAGCAATTTTGCAATATCTGGCATGACGTTTCTGGGCCTCTCTGAGGCCACCACCGACCATAAATCACTACAATTTGTTGAAAGTTGGACATTTCTCTGTCAACCAACACTATTTCAACCTCAGCCGACTTGATCAGTTTTCAAAAAATGCCATCTCACTTATTGCAGTGTACAGTGTAAAGTCCACCTTCGGCATTTGCTTATAGGAAATGTACTAGATCGGAACAAAACAATTACACTGATTCGCATTCTAAGTGGGCACATACTTTAAGCCTGCTTTGAAATGGAGGTCCTTGCCTCACACAGACTTATGCAGAGTTTGCAGTTTGGGCAGTGAACCATTAACACTTTTTTCTACGCTGCAGCTCACCTACTATATACATATATATTTTAAAGACTTGACTAATTTCTTGTCTACTTCAAATTATACTGCTTTCATTGAATTAAGAGAATAATTTTCTCATCTAGCCAGGGGCAACTTTTTTTATTGAAAATTTGACAGTATGAGTTGTAATTGTAATTGTAATTGTAATCAGTTTTCTATAGCGCGTAGTTACCCTCGGGCATCCCAGCGCTTATTCAGACACACCTTGGCCAAAACCGAATCAGACACATCACAGAGGAAATAAGTAAGATTTCAGCACCTTCTGGAAGCGAAGAGTATCAATTTCTGACCGCAGCTCCAACAGGAGCGCGTTCCAGAGGGTGGCTGTATGATAATTTATTTTGCCAGTTATGTGCGGTTATATTCAACTGCATCACTTTTATTATGTGACCTACATTCCTGTTGATTTTTGTTTGTTTTTGGCTACGTGTTTTGCTTTCTCCTTGTTTCTCAAGGTTTTGTTTATAAACCAACACAACAATTTACTTAAAATTTATCAAAATGGGTATACATTTTTTTAACTTGTTCACAGAGTGAATGATTGCCCAGTAACTCTAACACATGGCCAGAGTTCATGGAACAATGTTAGAAACCCCCTCTCTAGCATTTTAGAAACAGTACTGAAAAAGTGAGAATTGTGACTGGTCAAAAAATGTCCTGACCGCAATGGAATTTCGCTGGTCTTTAATTAAACAGCTGCAGCGTGTGTGTGTGTGTGTGTGACTGTCTGTCTGTCAGTCCGTCTGTGTGCCTGGCCTGTGTGTGTGACCATTAGGATGGGACCTATATATGCGTATCATAATTATGAAATTTTTTCGAGGGAAAGCATGAACGCCTTTTGCAATTAGTCAGCATTTCAGCACCATGGAGAGAGCCAACAGACCCTTTTAAAAACAAATACTTTGTAATATTCAGTCTGAGTATTCGCCTGTCTTTTGGTCTCTCTAGGTGGCAGTGTCCCCACCTAAATCAACAAGGGAAACGTCAAAATAATAGATGGACAAATAGACAGCTCAGTAGACATTTTTTGTCTTTTTAGCTCTCTTTGATCGTATGGTTGATATGCTTTCTGTTTGCTTGCATTTGTTTCGCTGGTTTTCTCTATCAGTCTGTTTCTTTGTGCCTTTCTCAGTCTGTCTCTCTAGCTGTCACTAATGAAACCCAGCTACTAGGCTCAAACCGGCCTGGATTGCTTGTCCCAGGTCAGGTTGGATCATGCAAGCTTGAGGACAGCCTAAGGCAAAGATAACAGGACTGGACCCATTAACCCAGGTGAGATCAGGTAATTAGTGTAGTATTGCAACAATGTCTCAACTGGGAATCATTTAACATGGGCAGTTATAAAAAAAAAAAGCATACATCATAAGAACCAGGGGAAAGGGTAAAAAGGGAGACCACAACGGAAGGAGTAGAGTAAAGTTGTTGTAATTGCAGGTAGTTATAACAGCACTACTGTACAATTAAAGTGTATGGTGACCATAACACCCAAGTGGGCCCTGGGCATGCTAGTGACAAGTGACGGCGCAGTGACACAAAGTGGAGAAACAGCATGTACGGGGAAAAAGTAAAACAAATAGTGGTCAATAAAGAAACAAATATATACAAGAAATGGTTGTAAATTGGATAAAGTAAATTGACCACTACAGCTCCAAAGTTCTGTCCTGGGTAGTCGACGGTGTTTCAACCTGATTTATTTCAGGTCATCATCAGGACATATGGTCACTTATTTACAATGATAGTGCTGTATAGGGAGAGAGGAAAGGGAAAAGGGTAAGCAGATGAGTAGCCCGTAAGAGGAAAAACTTGTAAGCCCAGGGTTTGTATAATTACCTGGGGACCGCAAGAAAACAATTTGAAAACAATTGGGGCGGCCAGTGTCCATTTATCGAAAAGAAGAAGTCTCCAGAAAGGAAGTACCAGTGCAGAAATCAATCGCTGGGCCACTGTGAGGGGGGGGGGAAGAAAAATAATATGAGGGGTGGGAATTCCGGGCAAAAGCGACTGTAGCGGTAGGGAGGGGAGAGGATTACCTGAGAGTTCAAAGGTGGGTGGGTGAGTGCGGGAACGAATTCAGGCATGGCAATCTGTGGGGAGGAAAGTGAAAAGGGCATGAGGTACGGTCAAAAGTCGGTACTGAATGGTAAAGCAGTATCGAGTTAAGGGATGCTCAGAATGGCACTAATTCCTACCTGTTTGAAGCAAAGGGGAAACCGAAATGGAGCCGGGGAGCAGAAGCGCGAGCAGCTTCTGGGTTAAGTCACGAGTCGGCCAATAAATCGGACGCGTTGCAAGGGAATCCTGTCAATTGGTGTCAGTGGATGAATGAAATGTCCGGAGCCTCTGCAAAGAGGCGAGGAAACAATAAATGGCCAGGGGGCGTGAGCGCCAGATGGTGTGAGGGGAAAGGGACTAGAGCAGGTACGAGGAGAAATCCTCAGTGACCCTGGGGGACTGAGTGGGTTAAAAGTAAGGCGCCACCGAAAGTAGGGTGTCCAGGGCTGCAGTGCAGCAGGAAAGAGATGCAAATAACTCATCAAATTATTTACAATATGTAAAGAGTTGAGCTAATTATTGAACCTGGATGTTGTTCTCGTTCAGTTGCCTTATTCGCTTGATGCATTTTAACACAGATGCATAAAGATCCTTCATTTTCCTTTTTTCGAACTACCACTATGGGAGAAACCCAGGACGTTGGGCCAGTGGAACGTTTAGTGATATGTTTGAGCATTGATTCAAGATCTTTTTCAACAGCTTGCTGTAAATTAAAGGCAGTTTACCTGTGTCTTTGAGCAATAGGATGGACATCCTCATTAATGTGTAATTATATTTTCATAGTCATTTCCTAACCCATTAAACAACAAAGGGCACTGACTTACTATTTCGTGATGAGAATTTATATTAAAGTTCATTGATATCAGTCCCATATCAGCAGCTACGCTGAAGCTGAGCAAACAGGCATGTGACATCGTAAGTTGAAGTACATG
Source organism: Triturus cristatus (assembly GCF_964204655.1). Classification (NCBI taxonomy): domain Eukaryota; kingdom Metazoa; phylum Chordata; class Amphibia; order Caudata; family Salamandridae; genus Triturus; species Triturus cristatus. The sequence continues at coordinate 667,054,427 of NC_140580.1, forward strand.
AATGGATGCTTGTTCTTTTGTTTTGTTGTGTTTCATTATTGCTTCAAATGAACCTTGACTCTTTAATGGTGTTGATGCACCCCATGTGTATACTTTAGTTTTCAATGGTTTAAGTTGTGGCAATGGAGATAGTTCATTGTATTTCTCCTTAGACATTATCTTTATCTTTATCGACATACACCTGTCGATAATAAAAGGTATTGACCAACCATTTACCTTTATTGTATTCTTCAGACAGTGTTGAATGACTTTGTTGCTTTTCATGTCGACTTTTCTTTAACCCGTATTTTTCTTCATAAGCTGTCAGGTCAACAAGCACGCACTTTTCTGAGGTAAACATCAACATTGCACAGTACTAAAAAACTCTTTGATGATGAATTAGGGGAAGGCCACCAAAAAGTGCTATGTGCAAAGCCGAAACCTAGTCAATAAAAATCTATAGTGCGAGTTTGTAGTAAAGGACAAGTAAAATTGTTGTTGGTGTGAAAGGTGTGGATCTGTGTAAGGGTGCACACCTGGATGCTGATCACGATTATCAAGCTCAACAAAATATTAGGGGTGGGCGGAATTTGCGGAATTAACCTTCGCAAATTATCGCGAGAATGTTTAAAATTATCGCAAACAAGCAGAAATATCGCGAAGATGCGGAAGTTTTTTTCCGGCATGTTCGCGAGATTTTCTGCATGGTTGCGGGTCGCCAACTTACCCATGTGGTTGCTTGCGGGCGCGGCCATCTTGTTTTGAGTTGTTCTCGCGGTGCATGATCGCGAGAAGAAAGACGTGATCGCGCGACGCATGACGTCACTGCGGGCGCGAACTGTCGCGAGACAGCGCAAATGGCTAAAAACAATACAACATCTCATGGAGAACGCGACCGGATCAAGAAAACTTGTCGGCGAACGCAGGGATTCAGGTAAGGCGATCGCGCGCGCGCGAGAATGTATCATTTTACAGCGCGAGCAAGAAACAAATTATCGCCAAGCTGCGGAAACCGGAATTTTTGACATTTTCGCGCTCTCCGCGGAACGCAAAAATGTCAAATTATCGCAATTTCCGCGAACGGAACGAAATTTTTGCCCAGGCCTACAAAATATGCATTTTTTATGATCGGTTTCATGTTTATGTTGATGCTCGAGGGAGTATCATAATAGTGTCCTAGACCTATTTCGTTAAATTTGCCTTTCGGGATGGCCTTGGCATTATCCAGGGCCATACAATCCTTGCTAATCACCCTTGTGAGCTTTAAGTCTCCTGACTGCCAGACTTTGGCCCAAAGAATCAACGGGGCAATATTGATCAGATCTACAATAAAGCCCGGCCCTACCTCAGAATGGCAGAATGCTGTGGAGGGGCTTTTAGGAGCATCAACAATCTTTTTAAAAACTTATTTTCTAATATTTGCAGTTGAGTGCTTTTGTGAACTCCACATACTCCAGCCCCGTATGTAGCAATAAACAAGCATTTTGCTTTGTATAGAGTGATCATTTCAGCTACAGGTTTATGGCCTAGCTTGCATGCGAAGCGGAAAAGACCTTCCACAGCAGGGTTAGTGTTCAGCGCCCTAGATGTGATAAGGGGGTCCCAGTTCAATTTATTATTAAAGAGGTTCCCCAGGTAGTTGAAATTAGAGACCTTATCAATTTGTTTGCCCTTTACAATACATTTCCTTGGTTTAGTGTGGCTTGGGCCGCAGGCCATGATATAAGATTTGGTGAAATTTACTTTTAGGTCCAAGGCTAACATAAAATCAGTACAGGAATTGAAAGACTTTTTGTAGGCTATTTGCAGTTAGACCCATTAAAACCGTGTCGTCCGCATATGACAACAACAGGACCGGGTTCCCTCCAAATTTCAGGAAGTCTAAATTCTGTTCTCTGAGGGCTGATTCTAGGCCATTTGTATACACAAGGAAGAGAAAGGGTGCCAATATGCACCCTTGTCGAACTCCCTCTGTGGAGACAATGGGTCCTGTCTTCTCTCCCCCTGGACCAAAACGTATGGCTACCATAGTAAATGCATGCAGCCTGCTGAGGAGGTTAATGAGGGGTTCCTCGAAGCCTATTTCTCCCATCATGGACCACAATTTTCCCTTGTTGACCATATCAAATGCGCTGGACAAGTCCATGAAGGCAAGGTGGATTGACCCCTTCCTTGCCTTCATGTACTTGCCCATAATCAGCGCCAGATTGAGACACTGTGCATTTGTCCCCATGCCTCTTCTAAATCCATATTGAGTTTGTGATATGAGCCCAGATGAATCTGCCGAAGTGTCAAGACGCGCCAGGATGACCCTTCCCATCACCTTCACTGTGGCGTCAATTAAGGAAATGGGCCTATAACAGCCTGGATAATCCTTGTTACCCTTTTTGTACACGGGTACCACTATGGCCTCTTTCCATGAAGTTGGAATGGGGTCAGTTATAGCTGCTCTAAAAACATTTGTCAGAAGGGCTGGCCAAAGTTGGACATTACTTTTAAATAAATCGAGGGGTACCCCATCAGGCCCTGCGGCTTTAAGTTGTATGCCTTTCATGAGGGCATCCGCAACCTCACTCGCTGATAGGGAACAGCTCAAGAAGTGTGCAGTGGCTTGATTTACTGGGATGTCATGGCTTATTTCCTTGCTAGTGATACCCTTTGGGTTAAAAACATTTGTGTAGTGCAATTCCCACACTTCCCCTGGTATTAGTGAATCCATTCCCCTTTTATCCTCTGAGAATAAAGGGTGGTTTATAACCTCCCAAAAATTCCTAGAGTCTTTGAGTGCACTAGCTCTCCCTAAATCTGCCGAGGCCTGCTTTCTCAGTTTTTGCTTCCGCTGAGCTACTGCACTCCTGTAAGCCTGCCTTGCACTCTTAATTAGGGTTTTGTCCCTAGGGATTATGTGTAGTGCCTTTTTTAAGTCCTTTTGGGCCCTTGAACACTGTGCGTTGAACCATTAATTTTGTCATAATAGGGTTCACCCTAACAAGTTAGGGCCTTATTACGATGTCCGCCCCACACCGTTCCAGTCTCAGGACCGACGGTCCTACGGTCGCGGTCCCGACACCGCTATTGCAACGCAGCCGCAAATGGTGCAGTCGTTTACTCCCATTTTTCCATGGGAGCTTGTGCTGTGGCCGTAAACTGGCCTTAGCACAAGCTCCCATAGCAAAATGGTAATTTCTGTTACTCCCTACACTGTATGGCAGGCACCATGATGTATTAACAGTGCAGGTATTACCAGGGGGGCACGGAGCTTCCTCGGCTCCAAAGCTGAGGCTGCAGGCAGAAGGCGTCCCTGCTTGGGGCCCTCAAAGTCACTTTTCGACCGGCTTTCCATGGCGGAAAGTCCATCATGGAAAGTCTGTCAGAAACCAACATCGTAATCCCGACGGTGGAAACGCCGTCCATAGGGATTACAGTAAGGCCTCCGATTGGCCTAGTGGCACCATGTGCCCATCGGAAACCAGCCGGAATGGTCGACTGGTTTCACTTTCAACCGCCTGCATTGTAATGCGGCGGTTGGAAGAGGAACCTACGAGTCACATCGTAATGAGGCCCTAAGTGTCAGCCCACCCCAAATAATAATTGACTTTCTTACAGGTTTCAAGCAGGTTCTACTTGACACTGCCTTCTTTTGCTCTGTCCCTCTCACCACCTTGTAGCCATCTTTTATTTTCACCAAAGCATTCCAAGAGGGCTTTTTGAGAGATATTTACCTCAGTGTGTTTATGATATGTTTGGAGAGAAGCATCCTGATCTGTCATTTTCCTGCCCCTGATATGGTCACATGGGAATCATTGCTTTTTATTAACAATATATATCTCTTATGTGCTACAACAATGATTCTCAAAATTCTTTCCTATCCTCTGGCTTAGTTTGATTCTAAAATACATTTTTATTTAATGTTCAGAAACTTAAGATATTTATGTCATTTCAATGTATCACAAAATATCACAAAAATAAGAAAATATAACCATTGAGACACATGAAAAAAATCAACACAATGCACATACTAATGACTTCCAAATTGTACTAAATGTCTTTCACTGAATATATTAAGAAAAAACTATTTTTTATTAATTAGACATTTCAAGAAATATTTTTCAAACTGTCTCAAATTTGTTTCCATGACCCTTATTTCAGATTATTCTTTATAGTGCCATTTGTTTCCCAAACTTTTCTAACCTATCTACTGAAAGGTGAGTAGTCAATTTCCAGTTCTTTAGAATGATTTATGTAATAGTTATGCCTCTCAAAACTAAAGCCAATATGTCACCTAATCTGCTGCAATGATTGATGTGTACGATTCTGGTGTTTAAGGTTGGATCCTTTGCCTAGCTTCCCAAAAACATCTCACAGTAGTACATATCCAAAGCATGTGCTTAGTGTCTTAAGAATCATTTCGACCCTCCCAACATATGCAGACCCTTTTAATCTCTCAAACCAGGTCTAATAATATGCAATAATATTTTATGTTGTGGGGTGTCTCTAGGGAATTGGTGAGGGGTAGACATAGGATTGGAGTAGTTGCTCAAACAGCAGAAGTCCTCCACCAACTACTAACTATTGACAATGTCAGCGCTACTGGTGTGGTAGAATTATAATAATAACAATAATAATAATCCACATTTGCAAAGCGCGAACAATCACCCGTAAGGGTCTCTAGGCGCTGGGGGCCATCGGGAAGATTAAGCAAGCTATTGCCCAGAGTCACATGGTGCTACGCTAATCTGCCGCCGGCAGAATTGAAACCTTCAAAGTTTGAACTGCCCTTAAACTCTTTAAAGGAATTTAAGAAGGCCAAGGAGGATGAGGCGACTAACTGAGCATTATGAGTCTAAATAGGAGGGGTGCTCCTCTTTAATAGAAGTATTGTAATAATATCAAATTAAAATATAATGGCTCATAAACTTAATTCTTAGAAGCTGGTTTATGTGAGACTATGTAAGAAACTGAAATCAAATTGTTTGAAAAATAAATCCTTGCGTGTGAATGCCCAGAAGGGCTTCAACGCAATTGTTTTACTTTTTTTCATAAAATGGAAGCGGGAGACAGGGGAGTTGTTTCTGAGCCCTTACTTTAGAAATCCCGCCTACAAAAAAGTGATTGAGCACTCTGAATCTGACCATGTGTGTCTAGGTACGTACACTGAGACCGATTTTTTTCCGGGGATGGAGGAAATCTTGGACAAAGTTCCTCCCAAAGAAGATTTAACCCTCCCAGACATTGACACTTTAACTAATTTACCCATCAAGTGCCCTATTGGGCAGTTACTCCAATGGGTAACATCCAGAAATCTAGGATACAGCTTTTTAGCAGTATGTCTAGTAAGAAATTCCCCTCAACTTTCAAAACTTCTGATATGCCAGAGCTGGTGCTAAATCTACATTCTTCATGTAATCTTCCAGGGTGAAGGATATTCCTGCGAACGTTACTCATAAATCTATTGTTGGCTGCTCAATTATCAACTAATTGTCCCCTTTACTACTTTTGGTTTAATATCCAAAATGAATGCCTTCAGTAATTCCTTTAGTGCCAATAAAGTTCTTTCTTTTCTGATTGACTTTGACATGAAGGGAACAGGGTCCTGGAAGCTTAAATAAGCTAACGTGAGGTTTGAAAAATTGAAAGGTAGAACCCACTGGAATCCTAAATTGACTTTTAAACTGAAAGAATCCTTCAGTGCAATAATTGTGGCAAAACATTTTACGCATTTAGACACTGTTTTTAAATATTAAAGATATATGAAGTACTTTGTGGTTAAAGATAAGATAAACATCAAGACTCCATGAAGTAGGTCAGTTTTCCAACCATCCGCTCATCTAAACAGGGATATAAATAGACTAGTGAGAAGTCAATTTGCATCCTTCTCTGTAGAAAGAGAAAAATTAATCAGTCTCCTGAAAAGGAGAAGGCATAGATTAAAAACTGCCCTAAAAAAGAAGACATGTGGCCATGAATGGATTGACTTAAAAGAAGCTTCTTCCCAATGATACAATAATATTTTGGTAGATTATGTCAGACTGTTTGGTGAGCAGAGTTAAGTTTTTCCCAATTCTAATTAAGGAAAAGGAATGGAGTGACTATATTGCTGATTCATATGCGACTGATGATGTTGAACAGTTGCCTATTATAACATTTTGTATCTCCTGTACAATCTTTACCTTTATTTAATCTCCCACCCACAAAGCAGATTTTGGTTTATATTAGGGGAACGAGAGCTTTCGGGACAATGGGTTCAGATGAGATACCCATTTTGTTCATTAAGGAAGAGGTCACGGTATGGTCTTCTTTTCTTACCTCAGTGTTTGAATACGGCTACAAAGATGGTGTCATTCGTCCATCTTGGTCTGGGAGTATTATAGTGCCTTTACACAAAAAGGGTCCTTGAAATCTATTCTCTAATTATTGTCAAATCACCCTTTTAGACGCCGTAGGAAAAGTATTTGCTAAAAGTATTCTTGATCATTTACTTGTGTGGGTGGAAAAGAAAAATATCCTTCCTTGTAAACAAGCCAAATTTAGGAGAAGAAAATAGCATGCTAGAAAATGGGCCTGATTCACAAAGGGACTTATGTGTAGCAAAATTACAAGTGTGGAGTCTCCGCACTCGCAGTGGAATCCACACACTCAGGGCAAAATCTCTGCACGGTGCAGTCTCTGCTGACCGCCATGTGGAGATTCCACAGAGACCACGGAGATTCCACCACTAGTGTGGAGACTCTGCCACAAGTTCGGAGACTTTACACTCATAACTTTACTACACGTAAGTCCCCTGTGAATCAGGCCCAATATCTTAAAGGTGAAATCAATTGTGGAAAAGTATGTTTCAATATGTGTCCACTCTTATAGACTCCTCCACAGCATTCAGAAGAGTGGATCACCCAACCCTTTGGAAAAAAGTGCTTAGTTTGTGCATGCCAGATAATGTACTCTAATTATTACTTCATTCCTCTAAGTGATGTCTGGGGTTATTGGATGGGGATGAGGGCTTGCCTTCAATTTTTAAAATGAAAAATGGATTGAAACAAGGCAGTTTGTTGGCTCCTATATAATTTTCTATTTAGATTTTAGGTTTACCTTAACATCTGGCCAACAGCATAGGAGATCCCCCAAGTATTGAGGGTCATGTCCTTGTCTGCTATATGCAGACAATAATGTAATTGCCAAGGGTCTGAGTAATCGAATGTCTTCTTTACAGCAGTTTGTGAATCTTCACCTTTTGAAAATTATTGTGTCCAAACGCAGGGGAACCTAGGACGTTTCCCAATTATTGCATGTTCCTTGGTACAGAGAAGCTGGAGGAAGTGTAAGAAAACACCTGCCTTGGGAGAAAGATGCCCAGCAGCTGAATGAGAAGGATCATATATGCCACAGCATGAGTAAGGCTATTTTACATGCTGAGGATTAGGAGCATTTTATCAGCAGTTATTTACATTTATTACCTGCATACCGGGCAAGAAGCCCACTTAACTCTATTGTATAACATAAAGACAATTGATAATGTACAGTGATATTGTTTTGAGAAATTGACAGATTTTACAGAAATTGAGCAATTTTAATTCCTTGGTACCCGCACAGGCTCTAAGATTAGAGGTTGAATTAACAAATACTTAAGTGCAAGGTTTGGCCAATGTGGCCCAGTTGAGATTTTAGCAGATGAAGGGCAAGGAGAACTAGTTAAGGGGTGTTTTATGCACATAGAAAGTTTAAAGTGAGAAAAGGAAAATTATCGTTTTTTTAGGAATTTTAATTATGCAATAAGTCTGTTTTAATCAAAGCAGCAACTCTTGGTTCGCTTTTCTATGCTCAGCTCAAATGTTTTTTGAACCATTCTTCAAGTACTGTAAGTCAAAGTTTATATCTAAAATTTTGTGAATCCAAGTGAAAATTTGAGGTAATAACTACTTCTTGTCGCCAACGAGAATAAAAGCTGTATTTGTTACGGAATCCTGAGCATGGTATTCGTCGCTTCTGGACATTGCTATGTATGAACTTAATTCCCTTAAATGTATTAACTGCAAAATGGTCTAATACATTGCCAAAAGATAAATCTTGCAGTTTTTGTAATATTGGTACACAGGATTTTGATCATTTACTATTTATTTGCCCTGGACTGCACTTTCATTGTCAACACATTCTGAGGCTGCTGTTTTTAAAATAGAATGTCCGAAATGCAGCTGAAGCTTGTCACTTACTATTTTGTCCTGTGAATTAGACAATTTGTCAAAAATTAGTAAAAAAGTTTAAGTATTTGTTTTGTAGTAATTGCATTTGTTTCGTGATGTATAGTATGGTGCTCATGTGAACCTCTTTAGAGTTTAAAATATTGAATAAAAAATTGAATTGAATTACATGTAATCTTCCTCCATATTGTACAAGAAATCTGTACCAAGCACTCATTTTGAATTTGGTAATATATTGCTGTAGTCAACCACTAAACTAGAGCAGTGGTTCTTATCCTGTGAACTGGGATCCCTGGGAATCCGCAAAGCCGAATCATAGGGTCCGTGTCTGCTTGGAAAAAAATATACTAGTAACAGAGTAATAAAGTGTATATAAAGACAAACGCAATATGTAAAGTTGAACATTTTAAAACAGTCTATAAATGTGCAGGAACTTGAAAATGGAGGAGAACAAGTAAGTTAATGTTAGACCTGACAGCCTTAGGGTGGTCTTTCCCCAACGTTTTCCAGCCTCCCTCCATTTCTCTGCCCTCATTTTTGTTGGCTTTAGGACTCTGTGCACTTTATCACTGCTAAACAGTGCTAAAGTGTAACCCTGGGCGTAGTTCGTGTAGTTGCGCTACTCATAGCTACGCGAAGTGCACTTCGCACTACGCGAGATACGCGTAGCGCTATGCGAACTGCGTAGTACGCTGTGCGCGATGATTGCACAGTGCCGGATGCTTGTCCGCTCTGTGCAATCATTGCAAACAGCATCTTGCACAGTGCAAGCAGTCGTTGTCTGCCGCTCGAGTAGATTTTTACGCGGAATAGTAGTTTCTCATCGCGAGCGGTCGCCAGCATACGCGACCACTCGCAATGAGTAACCTGACCTCCCCGCGTTGAGAATCTCGCCGGGAGGTTTATTTTCCACGCTCGCAATCGGCAACTTGATGTTGCTGATCGCGAACGAGAAAAAAGTCTTGCCGGGATGTCAATTTGATCGCTCGTGGTCGCCAACGTGACGTTGAGGACCACGAGCGAGGAAAAAATGCCAACTACGCTACGCGATTTTGCACTGTGCTACGTGCAATTCGCGTAGCGCGAAGTAGCACAAACTACGCAGACTTCGTGAGCATAGCGTAGTTATCCGCCCAGGGTTACTAAAGTGCTTATGCTCTCTCCCCTAAACCATGGTAATATTGTTTCATCCCCACTTGGCATATTTAATTTACTTATAAGTCCCAGGTAAAGTGCACTACATGCGCCCTGGCCCTGTAAATTAAATCCCACTACTGGGCCGGCAGCAATGGTTGTGTCACCCACATAAGAATCCCCTTTCCCATGTCTTAGTTAGGCCTGCCACTGCAGAGCATGTGTGTGCAGTTTACTGTCACTTCGACTTGGCATTGAAGCCTTAAACTCCTCTTTTCATATAAATAAGTCACCCCTAAGGGAGGTTCTAAACAACCCTAAAGGCACAGTGCATTGTAAGTTAAAGGTAGGACATGTGCGTTTATGGTTTGCATGTCCTGGTAGTGACACACAGCTAAATTAATTTTTCACTACAGTGAGTCCTGTTGCTCGTATAGGCTAACATTAGGCATTCTCTATACACTTTTAAGTAGTAATTCCTAATTAGAAAGAAGCAGTAGCTATTTCATTTTTTATATCTTTGGCATGGTAATGATACATCCTCTTCACTGGTTAAGTTGGATTTAGCCTTATTATTTTTGAAATGGCACTTTTAGAAAGTGGACATTCCACTGCTATTACAGCTCTCTGTACCTCACAGCCTGTCTTCAATACACGACTGGGGTGGGTGACAGCTACACTTTGTGCATACCCTCAAGACAGCCACAAACACAGGAAGGCTAGGTATGTCTGAATACCCATCTACATACATCTGGATTCTGATGGATCTTCCTGGGCAGGAAGGAAGGGAGGAGCTGACACTTTCACTTCAATAGGGAGTATCCTGTCTCCACACAAAGCACTGATTTACCCCCCCCATAGCTAGTCTGTAGACAGGGTTGGGTTGAAAGGATACTTGTTCACTTCAAAGACCGCTTTTTGAAGTTACGCCCCTTCAAAGGCACATATGGGTATACATACTGGGTCTCTGACCCTTCCAAGACAGTATGCTTCTGAACCTGTGACCACTTTGCCAGGAAGAAGAGGAACCACAGTGCTGCTAAAGGACAATCACTACCCAGCCTCCTACGGGCTTCGATGGGTGTGGACGAGCCCACCCTTGGCCCTGGCATGGCCCGGGCACGCTGGGGCACGTCCAACGCTGCAGGAGCCCTGGTGGTGTCATAAGCACCTTCTGGCGCAAAATAGCAGCGCATTGCGGGCTTGGACTTGTGGTCCGGTCCCCCCAATTGGGCTCTGGTGACAGGCAACAGGGCAACACGGCTCCCATGCTGCAGGAGCCCTGGTGGTGTCCTAAGCACCTCCTGGCGAAACGTAGCAGCACGTTGCGAGCGGGGGCTTGTGGTCCGGTTCCCCATTTGGGCTCTGGTGACAGGCAACAGGGCAACACGTGAATCTAGCTCACAACCTCATAGCCCTTGAGACAATATCATGTTCACCAACCCAAACGGGCATCAGACTAATGTATAGCACCTTCAGAAACCCGCAGCAGCCCACAGCTAGTAGCAATGGAATCCTCTTAGGCTCTGATTCCCCATTAGCCGAAAATTACTGACTGGCAAACCAAATCATTCAACTTTTCTTAACAGTCCCTTTAAATAGTAAGGATAAGCACCTAGGGTACAAACCAAACCAAGCCAAGACATAGCTCTACTGTCATCTCTCCTAAAGGCAGGTACCCCAGAGTCTTCCGTATTGCAGCAGCCCTCAATTGCTAACCTGAGAGAGGGGGCCTCAATATGGCCAGAGAACGTTGTAGGCCAACCATCGGGCTTTAGGCTAAACACACTCTATGCCCCCCAACTAGTACATGAGGGAACACCCTGCAGTCTTCATATATTATCATGGAATGTTGTAGGGATAAGGTCTATCAATCAATCAATCAATATGGGGTTTATAAAGGGTGCTACTCACCCGTGAGGGTCTCAAGGCACGGGGGGCGCAGCTCCGTTCAGTCGAAGAGCCAGGTCTTGAGGCTCCTTCTGAGGGTGTTGAGGGTGGGGGAGTGTCTGAAGTTCACTGGGAGCTCGTTCCAGGCTCTGGCTTTGACGTAGGAGAAAGCTTTTCCTCCTGCTCTGGTTCTACAGATGCGAGGGGTCTCTGCGAGGGCGAGGTCAGTGGAGCGCAGGTCTCGCTTGGGTACGTGGACGGAGACTCTCTCGTTGAGGTATTTGGATCCAATGTTGTGGAGGGATTTGTAGGCGTGGATGAGCAGTTTGAAGGTCACTCTCTTCTCATCGGGGAGCCAGTGGAGGTTGCGTAGGTGTTGGGTCATGTGTTCGTGCCATGGGGTTCCAAGGGCGTGTCTGGCTGCGCCGTTCTGGAGGGTCTGTAGCCTGTGTAGGAGGGATCTATTGATTCCGGCATAGAGAGCGTTGCCGTAGTCCAATCTGCTGGTTATGAGTGCGTGGGTGATTGTTTTTCTGCATTCTGGGGGTATCCACTTGAAGGTCTCGCGGAGGATCCGGAGGCAGTTGAAGCTGGTGGAGGCGAAGGAGTTGTATCTGCTGGGTCATGGTGAGGGAGGAGTCGAGGATGATGCTGAGGTTCCATGAGTGGTCTGTAGGGTTGGTTGGACTCCCGAGGGCAGAGGGCCACCAAGTGTTGTCCCAGGCGGAGGTAGAGGGTCCGAGGATGATGACCTCGGTCTTCTCCGAGTTGAGCTTTCGGCAGCTGCTTTTCATCCTGGCAGCTACGTCTCTCATTTCTTCTTGGAAACAGAGTCTGGTGTCTTCGAGATTCTTCCTGAGGGAGAAGATGAGCTGGGTGCCATCAGCATAAGATACTATGCTGAGCCCCTGTTGTCTGACGATGGTGGCGAGGGGGGCCATGTAGATACTGAAGAGCGTGGGACTGAGCGATGATCCTTGGGGAACTCCACAGTTGATCCGAGTGGGTTCGGAGACAAAAGGAGGGAATATGATCCTCTGGGTTCTGCCGGAGAGAAAGGATCGGATCCAGGCGAGGGCGGTTCCTTGTATCCCTGCATCGTGTAGTCTGGCTGTGAGGGTGCGATGTGAGACGGTGTCGAAAGCTGCGGTGAAGTCAAGTAGGATGAGGGCTGCGGTGTGCCCCTGATCTAGGAGCACATGGATGTCATCAGTGGCAGCAAGGAGGGCCGTCTCAGTGCTGTGGTTGCTGTGGAAACTAGACTGGGAGGCATCTAGGATGGAGTTTTCTTCAATGAAGGCGGTCAGCTGGGTGTTTACGAGTCTCTTGGTGACTTTGGCAGCGAAGGGGAGGTGAGAGATGGGACGGTAGTTTTTTAGGTCTGTCGGGTCGGCCGTGGGCTTCTTGAGGAGAGGTTTGACCTCCACTCGCTTCCACCCGCTTCCAGTCATCGGGGAATATGCCGGATTTGAAAGAGGCATTAATGGTGCATCCTAGCTTGGGTGCAATGACGGTAGCGGCCCTGTGGTAGATGTGTGGTGAGCAGGGGTCCATGGGGGCTCCTGAGTGGGTGTTCTTCATGGTCATGGTGGTGTGCTCGACAGTGGCAGGATTCCAGGTGGTGATGATCGGTTCTTTGTCGGTGGTGGTGTAGTGTGGGGTGGTGTCCTGCATCTGTTCGCTGAAGTTATCATAGAGGTGCTTGATTTTCAGATGGAAGTAGGAGCTGAGTTTGTTGCAGAGTTACTGGGACGGTGTGATGTCCAAGGCTTCGCTGGCGGGTTTGGTGAATTGTATGACGTTGAAGAGTTTTTTAGTGTTGGTTTCGTTGGTGTGGATTTTGTCCCTGATGAAAGTCCGCTTAGTTCCTCCTAAATGCTGGTGGCATTTCTTCGGAGCGTTCCGGTAGCTGTTCAGGTGTTCTGTGGTTTTCTGGTTTCGTCAGGTTTTCTCGAGGCATCTGCAGGTGCGTCTGGCTGCTTGGAGATCGGTGGTGAACCAGGCTGCTTTCAGGGGGCGTTGTTTGCCGGGGTGGCGGAGGAGTGTTAGATTTTCGGTGCAGCTGGAGATATAGCAGTGAAGTCTCAGCTGGCATTACCACACTGGCCCCAGTATATTGAGCAATTTGATATTTGCTGTTTACAGGAAACCTGGTCAACTACGTCTGTTTTTATCCCTGGCTACCTCATCTATTGCCGACCTGCAGTCGCTAGTAGATCCGGATTACCAGCAGGGGGACTGCTGATATGGGTAAAAATTAACTCCCAATGTAAGACCCATGAACTCAAGACTGAAAGTTCAGACATTCTAGCTATTCATATCCGGGGAAAAAATGGTACGGGACTTGCTCTTACTAACGTCTATGCCCGGGGCACCAAGCCTAGTTTTAGTTCTCCTACCATCACGGATTTGGAAAACTGTCTAGAGGAAAGGGACCAACTGTCACCAGCAATAGTGGTAGGTGACTTCAATACTACCTTTGAACCCCTGGATTCTCATGATATAACTGATAGTGACAAGGTGGATGAAATGTGGCTCGTTTCCCCTTAGATTTGCCACCCATTAAAAAATGGACTTGTACAACCCTCCAGCTACATGCTGTGACTCTTGAGCACGGGCTTAGAGCAGCAAATAGTCGGACCATCTCTGATAGGAAAGGGGCTAATACTTTCAATAGAACCACCAACATGAGCCGTATTAAATACATTCTTCCAGACTTCAGACTATGGCACGGGGTGTTGGACATGGTCATTGGGTCAGCTATCGATAGTGATCACAACCCTCTTGAGCTTGACATCTCACCCCTGTGGAATAATAACTTAGGCCAATTGCCTTACCACCAAACCAATAAGAGGTGACTTAAATGGGCACGGGTAGCCATTGATACATCAAAACTAGAGGCTATGAAAGAAAAATTGCGAGAGAGTACCTATGAGCTAATTTGCCTGTTGGAGCAGCATGATGGTCTTACAAAGATTACGTCACAACACACACTTTTTTTGAACAACTAGCTAAATTTTTTAGTGCACCTCCAAGACCACAGAGCAAATCTAAACTAGCCAGTTCTCATCCTTCCTAGTTTAACCAGGAATGTAGGAAATTAAGGACCCATTCGGCCATGGCTATTAGAGCAAACAATGTGGCAGATTTGAAAATAGCGAGGAGATCTTATAAGAATGGAAAGGCCAAAGCAAAAAAGGAATGGAAGAGGATAGATGGCTCAAGATCAAGTATGCCTGCCAGAATAAGGACAGCAGTTTTGGCTCCTGGTGACAGGGAGAGATTCAGAGAGACCGAGGCCTCCCACTAATAACATTGCCCCCTCCTCCTGGCAAGAACATTTCTCTGCAGCCTACACTGGCACAGAAATCTCAGTCCCTGAAGGCTTGATTCCTATACCGACTACCGTCCAGACCACTGCTTTTTTCACCTTAGGTGGAAATATCTTGTAGTATACACTCGGTGATAAGGAACAAGTCTACGGGTCCTGATGGCATCCCTGGTGACATTTTCCTTGAAAACACAGCTAATTGGTCCAAATATGTATGGGCACTTGCAAATGACATTGTTGCCGGGGCAACAATACCACCTTCATGGAAGAAAGCAGAGGTCATACCGGTATTTAAAAAGGATGACCCTTCACTCCCCTCCAATTATAGGCACATTAGCCTGATCGATGGTGCCCAAAAGGTCTTCTCCCGTGCCCTTCTAACCAAGATTACAGATTGGATGGGGGAAACTACAATCTTATCTCCCATCCAAGCAGGCTTCAGAAAGAAAGTAAACACCATCAACCAGGTTTTTCATTTTTTCATTTTTGGTCTGGAAGACAGTCACCTTAGAGAGGGGTGATCTGTATGGCGCTTTTATCCACTTAAAGTCGGCCTTTGATCTCATCCCCAGACATAAGCTATGGGAAGTACTGTTGAAGATGGGCTTGCCACCAATACTCCTTCCAATGATTGTCCGACTGCATGAGGACAGCTTTGCAAGGTTTCACTCGGGAGAGCAAGGTCAGCTGACAGATTCGATCAGAGTCGAGGGTTAGGCAAGGTTGTGTGTTTGCACCTACCTTGTTCTAGCTCTTCATTAATGGGGTGATCCAACATTTAGGAGAAGTTCAAGCTGAAGCTCCCTTGTTGGGGAAGGCCAGAGTCACAACTCTGCTATTTGCAGATGATACGCTGCTGGTCTCAAAAAACCCCAGCTGCCTCCAGCTGCTGTTAGACTGCTTTGATTCATTTTATGGAGCAGGAGGCCTGGAGGACAACACTTCAAAAACAAAGCTGCTAATGTTGAGCCCTCACACAAATCCTTCAAAGGAAAATTAACACTTGGGGGGATCCCCCTCAAGAGAGTAGATACCTTCGATTATCTGGGTGTAACTCTCTTGGAGGAAATGGCCTGGAAGCACCACAAAGCAATGCAGACTCCTCAGCAGAAGCAGACCACTGGGCCTGTGCTGAAGGAGCATAGACGCTACCAGTCAAGACAAATAGCAGCACCACTACAGATTTATGACCTTTAAGTAGTAGGCTCTGATCTGAATGGGGCCGAACTATGGGGGTTCGAGAACATAGAGGGTCTAGTAACAACTGAGAATACATTTTTGTTCTCTACCCCAAAGTACCCCACTTCTTCCCCTCAGGTTTGATATTGGTAGGCAACCCATTGAGAACAAGGCACGTCTTCCCCCTTTACTTTTTTGGCTATGCCTGAAACATACCCCCAAACTATCTCATTATGCAGCCATGGCCGATGAAGTGTGTAAACTTGACCGCTTTAATAAAATTAGGTGGTTCACCAAAGTGAGATCCCTACTTTCAGCGATAGGTTTAGGGAGTTCAAGGTACCCTAATGAACCCTGCTCTTTACATCGTCAAAGGCTGCTTAAATTGCAATATTGGACTTGAGTGGCCCAGACTAATAAATCACAGCCACAAAGTGGTTGTCTCACAACTGAATTCATGGATCTCAAAACCCATAGTGGATATGAGCAATATCTAGAGGCCATCACAATTCCACATGATAGAAAACTTTATATCCAATTTAGATTCGGATCACTTCCTGTGAATTCCTTTACAGCTGAGTGGGGTCCACTCGTACCGGGGCAGTTACATTGCCCAGGATGCCCCGAGACCTCTGAAACAATTGCACACATTCTTTTTGCCTGTTCATTGTACATTTCCCCATGACGCAAATGGTTGGCACCCGTTTGTAGGCTGCTGGGAACACAATGCCACCAGGAAGCACTGCGTATTTTAAAATCAGACTCCAGAATACTTGTTGCTTGTGCAGTAGCTAAGTTTCTCGGAAAAATGTGGATAATTAGAAGGCACACACTTAAAAAGTGATAAGGTCTGTCATAGCGCACTTCTTTTCTACTTTTTCAAATTCAATAGTTGAGAACATGCCAGCAACATTAGGATTTTCAAAAATGTTTATTGTCCGATCTTTTCATTGTGATTTTATAGTGGGATTCCAAATGCACTTTTAACAGGGCCTGTTCCTTGGCTAACCATACTATTTTATCTTTTTAACATTTTAAGTCTTTATCTCTATTCTTTTTTATTATGATTGCTTCTCTCCTGACCAAGCATCTATTGCAAAACTTCTAAGGATCATTGTTATGCAATCAAATCAGTTTTGTATTGTAAGCACTTGCACTTCTATGGTTTTAACACTCTTATTGTATCAATGCAATTTTACTTATACGTATCATTTTGCACTGAAAGCATTTGCACTTTAATGTTAGAATGACCAAAATAATGTTTGACTTGACTTGACTACCACTCTGCTGGATCTGCTGTTTGCTGAACTCTTGCCATGCTGGGCTTCCCTGCTGCTGTCACTCTCTCTGCCTGGGTGAGAAGGTTTGGACCTGCATCACGTGAACCCATTGTGACTCCAAGGCTTGCTGGCTTGCTCCTGTTGCCTAAGTCTCAGGGACTGAGGCAAAAGACTTATAATTCTCCTTTTCCAACCCTTGGGCTCCTCTTCTGGTGAGTCTATCCTGCCAAGAGGTGGCAACCCAATTCTGGCCCTTTTATCGTAGCCCTAGGGGCCTACTGCAGTTTTATCAATGTATCGTCTGCTGTCCCTGAAATCGGATCAGCGCACTGCGTTCTGGGACCAACGCTTCACTCATCGCCCTTGTCAGATTGCCGCTGCTGCAAGGGGGATCACCGAAGCATCCGTCAGCTTGACCGCACCTCTGTCAGCGCAAATCTAGGATCAAGGTTCTTTTGTTTAGCAGGCCTAAGTGAGTCCCTGTACCGGCCCACGCTCCTACCTGTCAGCCTGAACTTTGGACTTTGTCCCGGGTCGGCATGACCAATTATCCGTTTAAGTGCTTTTTGCTTCTAAGCATTCATATCTCAACTTCTACATATTGGATTTTCATTGTTTTCATCTTGTTTTATTTATAAAGTCATCATTTATTTTTCTAATCTGCTGTGGAGTCTTTTTGTGGTATTTTTGAAGTTTTATTGTTTAAATGTTGCACAAATACATTGCTGCTTAAGATTAGGGGTGGGCGGAATTTGCAAAATTAACTTTCGCAAATTATCGCGAAAATGTTTAAAATTATCGCAAACAAGCGGAAATATCGCGAAGATGCGGAAGTTTTTTTCCGGCATGTTCGCGAGATTTTCTGCATGGTTGCGGGTCGCCAACTTACCCATGTGGTTGCTTGCGGGCGCGGCCATCTTGTTTTGAGTTGTCTCGCGGTGCATGATCGCGAGAAGAAAGACGTGATCGCGCGACGCATGACGTCACTGCGGGCGCGAACTGTCGCGAGACAGCGCAAATGGCTAAAAACAATACAACATCTCATGGAGAACGCGACCGGGTCAAGAAAACTTGTCGGCGAACGCAGGGATTCAGGTAAGGCGATCGCGCGCGCGCGAGAATGTATTATTTTACAGCGCGAGCAAGAAACAAATTATCGCCAAGCTGCGGAAACGGGATTTTTGACATTTTCGCGCTCTCCGCGGAACGCGAAAATGTCAAATTATCGCAATTTCCACTAACGGAACGAAATTTTCGCCCAGGCCTACTTAAAATAAGCCTGACTGCTCTGTGCTAAGATACCCGAGTGTGAGCACGAGATGAGTTAGGTTTTATAATGGCTTACCCTGACTAGGATTGTGACTACTGCTTGGACAGGGTGCATAATCTGCCAACCAGAAACCCCATTTCTTACAGTTAGCATCTCAGACTGATTTGTGGAAGCAGTGCAACTGAATCTAATAGAATGTAGGTTGGACAATGAGTGGCCTAAATTGAACTTAGAAAAGCTGCAATATTCCCATAAAATTTAACATTTTGTCTTTTTCATATTTGTTTGTGAATATAAATAAAAATATTTCATCGTTTGTGTATTTGTTTGATGAATGCTTGTTTCTGTATTTAATGCATATTGTTTTGTAGTTCAAATTATGGGAAAGGTTTACGCTGGGGGTTCCAAGAGTCCAATAATGATTTAGGGGCCGATTACAATGTCCATCAGAAAGCCTCTGACCACAGGTCAGAGACTTCCTGACCGATGTTGTCAGTTTCAATTCCGACTGGCTGATTACAATACAGCATTCAGAATTGGAACTGGCCAGTCATTCCGGCTGAATTCCGACAGGCTCAAGGAGCCTGTCGGCAAGTTGGAAGCTGGCCCATAATCCATAAGGATGGCGTTTTATGCCACCTGGATTACAATGCACGGTTTCTGACAGGCTTTCCATACCGTGCTTTCCAACATGCAAAGCCTGTCGGAAAGCATGTTTGGGGTCCCCTAGCAGAGCACCCTTCTGTTTGTGACCTCCAGTTGGAGACTGATAGTTGCTCCCTTGTTGATGCCTGCACCTTGTGGCAGGGCGGGGTGCAGGGATTAACACAATCTCCCATCTCCCTGTGGGAGCTTGTGTTACGGTCGGTTTACGGCCATGACACAAGCTCCCATAGGGAAATGTAAGTATGCGACCGCACCATGTGCAGTTGCATCCTAATTAGGCAGTCGGGACCGCCAACCGGATGTCGGTCGGTAGGTCCAGATTCTACGACATCATAATGAAGCCCTTAGTGTTGTTCCTCGGGTTAGAGTAATGATAAGCAGAGGTCCACAGAAGTGAAAAGGTTAACAACCTCTGTACTGGGGAGTGTATCTCGTTCAATTTTTTTTTAGCTTCTTATTGTAGAGGTTGCTGCATGCTCATGAATTCTTAGCCCAGAGAAAAAAGAATGTCCAGGTCAAAAGTGCTTATAGTTCAAAATATC
The DNA here is from genome assembly GCF_964204655.1 of Triturus cristatus. Classification (NCBI taxonomy): domain Eukaryota; kingdom Metazoa; phylum Chordata; class Amphibia; order Caudata; family Salamandridae; genus Triturus; species Triturus cristatus. The sequence continues at coordinate 667,073,890 of NC_140580.1, forward strand.
TTGTTCTATCAAACTTTCCGAAAAATCACCTCTGTCTTATGTTTTTATCAGAGCGTGTTGGATAATAATAGCTTCATGTGTTGCTGAGGCATTATGAATCAAAAGTCGACAGACATCTGACCTTGTTACCAAAATATTTTCAACCATATTTTACTCTTGTTAAGAGTGGATATAACAAGAGTAATTGAAGTGTTTTAAAATACAGTAGCTTATTTTTATGATCTATCAAGTCAACATCCTCAACCTCATTTGATCCAAAAAGCAGCCCCTTGAACTGTTATTTGTCTATAATATTTGGTTATGCTCAGTAAATCAATTCCACTTTTATCAACACTCATTTGATTTGCTTACCAGTGCATCCCTCTTTCCATAAAAGCCACTAAGCAATTGTTCAATTGTTTTCAAGTGTTTGTACCCACGTGCAATTTGAATATGTATAGAAACTTTGGCAAGATTAGCATTTATGAATATATACATATATGTGTACTTGCGACAGGATGATAAAGACATACATATGTGCTTACTTGAGTGATTTATAGGCCTGAAAATCAATCAAACAATCAGTAAGCTTTATTTCGCCAACTCGGGCCATAAAAAGCAGTGTTACAATAAATAGAGTATATTTAAAATTATAAAAACATATCATAAAGTGGGTAGTTGTTCTTCCTTGTATGAGAGCCAAAGCTTCACAGCATACAGAGGAAATTGATTGCAAATTAGGACACATTCCATCATCGCATTTCTACAAAACATACTCTAAAAACGTTGTTAAAAAACAACCGTAATGGACAATTAATTACAGTAAAAGAAAGTTATGACCGATGCAGAAAAAAAAGTAAGCAAAAAAGGGGCCAAATCAGCAATTCAAACAGCAAGAGGCCCAATTATTACGCTGGTACAAGTTCCAACATCTCAGTCAAGTCCCCACAGATGATGCTCTAGTTGCTATGTGTAAAACAAAACTGTAACTAGACTCCCCTAGATGAAGGCTGGGCAAATTATTTATATTGTTTAGTACTTTGGTTACTGTTGACTAAACTGGGCTGCAAAAGGACCGTCAAATGAAACCCAAACAGTTTTTTTTACACTTTACGGGTGTCACTAGTCACACTTGGAGTTTACATCCTGGTTCCTAACACCCACATCTGACCCAAAAACTTGGCAACAGAACATGTATATAATGGCTGGGGTCAGATCTTAGGATTCTAAATGCAACACAACTGCGTCTGGTCCACAGCAACTTACAGAGAGGTGTGATCCATTTCAAACGGGGTCCAACATAACCAGAGGAAGCAAACAGAACACGAGGAACAGTTTCTGCAGAACTATTGCAGACAGAGCACAAAACACCCGTACCCAGGGCCTTACTTTAGCGCTGGTGACGCCCTGTGCAACAATGTCTGTTGGCGTCCCCCCAATGACCACCTCTGCCACTTATTCCCTCACTAACAGCCTTTCACAGTGCCTCTCAAGTCTCCATAACCACTGTCTCTCAGATTCATTTAGTTTTATAGCACCACTCATACCAGTGTAAGGTGTCAGAGCACTTTATACCACACACACATTGCACAGAGACAATCATATGTGTGTAAATCAGTGTATAGGAAATGTTACATCAGACAATACTACAAGGTGTAGTGTAGGAGTGGCATGTCATCGATACTGGTAGGCAATATAGAGAAAGTTCATATTCAGGAAAGGGAGAAACTCAGAATTTCAAACGCAACATCATTGTTAAGGGTTCTCTTTCATAATAAGAATTGTTTTCTAACCAAATGAAACCTTTTCACAAGATTAGGATAATGAAAGACGGGGCAAAAAAAACATATAGCTCTAACATATACCTTGAAGTTTGCAGCAGCTCTAGGGTGACAGTTAATAGCTTAATGTTCTATACTAGGATTTTGAGTTAGAAAGGACAATTAACAAAAGAAGCTCTCTAACAAAAGCAGTAACCCACTGACCTTTTTACATTATATGCACTTTGTTATCTGCATGGTACACTTTCTTAGCAGGAGGCATTTTAACCCTCTGCGCTACCTTGGGATAAGTCAAAATTTCCACTAGACAAACCTCCAGTCTCTTTCCAGAAAGACGATTAACTTCTCTTGGCATTTTAAATGATGTCTGAAAGTTGCTGGAGGCCAGGAACCAGGCAGCCGATGCTTTTAAAATGATGATACACATCTTCAAAAATGACGCCTCCACCCCAAGTCAACGCCCGGTGCGGTCGCACTGATTGCACTGCCCTAGAGCCGGCCCTGCCCGTACCTGAATCCCATTTGCTGGTAAAGGTTTTCAGCGGCCAGGTGCCAACCCTGAACTGAAAATAAAGTTTCCTATCTAGTGGCAAAGTGGTAGTGTCCTAATAGGGTTCCAGAGAGCTGTAACATTTAAAATCTAGGAACCATCCAGTCAGTGTCGAACTAACCACTGCACATGCCTCACATTGGGAAGTCCATAGTCTATAATGTTTTTTCAGCAATTCTGCTGATGGAATGGGTTGGAAAGCTGGATTATCCAAAGTTCCCTCATTCCTTTATCAAATAGTAGCTTTTTGACATGCTGAAGCCACTCATTCTTGTTGGCTTTGTTGGCATCTATGACTTCCTTTAAGGCTATGGAAAAATGGGCTCATTCTGGTGTAGATGATAGCCTTCTCCACAATAGTAAAAGGAACAGTCTAACTTTAGTGCCTAGTGTCTTCCTACCCATACCTAGTAGCAAAGGTTTCAATGGGGTACTAGATAGAGGCGAGCCAAGGTTCTCAGGAACCTGTTCTCTGAGTCGCCCCCCTTCCTGGGCAAATATTGGACCCGGAGACCCCATCCCTCTGGGGCCAGGCCTCAAATCAATGGGGGAGAGGGCTGTGCGTACCCCCCTCCCTGGCCTGTTTTCGGCCCTGGAGTCCCCATCCCCTAGGGCTCGACCATGTTTCACTGGGTGCCCTGGAGCCCACGCAGGGCACCCAGTGTGCTATGGGATAGGGGGGGGGCAGCCTCAAGGTCCCCACGGTCGGAGCTGGCTACCTGCTTTCTGCGGGAGCCGACATTGCTCTTGCTCACAGGGAGCTGCTGGAAATGCAGCTCCCTGCATGCCAGAGAAATCCTTTCACCCAGCTCATCCTCTTGCTTTCAGAAGAACCCTCCAACATGAGGGCCAACTTCCACAGGTGCATGACAAACACCACTGACTGGATGAAAGACAACTGCCTGAAACTCAACACCAACAAAACAGAAGTTCTGATCTTTGGGAACAACTCCTCCCCATGGGACGACTCCAGGTGGTGTTCTGAACTAGGACCCTCACCCGCCTCCGACGAATCATGCCAGCAACTTCGGCATCATACTGGATGACAAGCTCACCATGATAACCTAGATCAAAGCAATCTCCTTCACCTGCTTCCTCACACTCTCTGCATGCTCTACAAGATCTTCAAATGGCTCCTCGCCAATACCCGGCGCACTGTCACCCAAGTTCTAGTCACCAGCCGGCTGGACTAAAGAAACATACTCTACACAGGCATTATCTCACACCTACTGAAGAAACTATACGCCATACAGAACTTGGCAGCCAGAATCATCATCGACCTCCCCAAGTGGACCCACATCACCCCCACCTCAGGAAGCTCCACTGACTCCCCATTCAGAAGAGATGTCACTTCAAGTTGCTGATCCACACTTACAAAGCCCTGCACAACAAAGGATCAGCATACATCAACCACCAACTGAACTCCCACCAACTCTTCAGATACCTGTGCCCTGCCTACCTTCACCTCGCTCACACCCTACACATATGTTGAAGCTACACCAGAGGTTGTTCTTTCTCCTATCTCACGGCCAAGTCCTGGAAGGACCTTGCCCTTCTCCTCCAGACCCCAACCTCTGTGCTTGAATTCAGGTAAGGACTCAAGACGTAGCTGCTCAACTAAGCACCACCTCCACAGCAGAATTATTAGTGCCTGTATACCCTCACGGGTGATGAGCCGCGCTATTGTGTTGATTGAACGATTGATTGTGATGTCTACCATAAGTATGCCTGTGCTCATACTGACTTTAAAACATTTCACACAGTCGATGTGTGCTGTTCAGTTCAGCATACGTGAAATGTTAGGAGAAATAAATACTTTTCTTCTACTTAACGGCTGTCTAAAGGAAATGTTCATTTTGACACAAAGACAGGTCTAACAATCATGACTTTGCATCACAATTCATGGGTGGCAGTGTTGGAATACTGAAGAAGGACCCATTGAACACCTCCTTGATGTAAGTAGTGTAAAGTGCTATATGTGCTACATTAAGGGCAACTTTCCGCCAAAACATGTTTTACACTGGAAAGTAAATACTTTGTCAAGACTTTCAGCCACTTTGTTTCACTTTGCACAAAGTCTAGGTAAATCTGCCACTTAGTTTCCTATTTAACTTAAGTAATTTAGCAGCTCTCCACAGAGTTGATTGGTAACTGAGATTTAGGTAAGCATCTACAGTACACAGCTAAATATTTCTTCGCTCGTGGGCTTTTGTTTGAGAATGAATTACAGTAGTTAGAAAGAAGGATCTGATATATGAAGCTTCTGTAATGCCTCAGTTATTTTATTTCCATTCTCTTTTAGTTAATATATGCATCACAGGGCAGTGATGATTTATCTAATTTCTCTTACACTTCTTAAGCTATTCACAAATGTGAATTCAATTTTCACAACAATGTAAACACTCACTGCTTAACACTGTAAATGGGATCTATTGTTGTAACTCCACAGGATAATAAGATTATACCTAAAGTGAGTTAGAGTGCCCTTAGTGGTACAATCAATTCCATCTGTGAGGATTCTCAATCGGGGGTGAGATAAGCATCTAGTCGGGACACAACAGCACCTGGGACACCACACAAAAGACAACAGATAATGTGTGTTGGACTTGGCCCCTTCTGCAGGGTCATCCCCAGATTCTATGTGTTCTGAACCCATTTGTTTTGGCTTTCAGTACTCTGTGCACTTTACAATTGATAACCTGTGCTAAAGTGCTTGTGCTCTCCACTTTAAACATGGCAAAATTGGCTTACACCCAATTTGGCACATTTAATTTACTTGTAAGTCCCTAGTAAAGTGGTACTACATGTACCTGAGGCCTGTAAATTTCATGCTACTGGTGGGCCTGTAGCACTGGTTGTGCCACCCACTTCAGTAGCCTTTCAAACATGTCTTAGACCTGCCATTCCATCCTGTGTGTGCAGTTTTAAACTGCCATGCTGACCTGACATAATTAAACCTTTTGCCTGGCTCAAACCTTCCTTTCTAATACATATAAGGCACCCCTAGGTTAGGCCTTGAACAGCTCAGAGGGCATAGTGCAGACTATTGAAAAAGTACGAAATATACTTTTAAGTTTTAAATGTCTTGGTAGTAAAAATCTCCTAAATTCGTTTTACCCTACTTTAAGATTTACCGCTCCCACAGGATTACCTTCTTATACATAATACACTGTAACTTCCAATTAGGAACAGGTAGACAGATCAAATTGGTTGTCTAAAGAATTGCAATTAAAAGCCATTTCTAATGGTAAAGTTGTATGTTTAATTACAAGTTTGAAAATGCCACTTGTAGAATGGTTGCATTTTCTTTTCCTAACAATCTGTGCCTGCAGCCCGATCTTGGGTCCATGACTAGGTATAGATTCGAGTTGGTCTTTGTGTATTGCCCCCAGACAGTGAGGCATAGGGAAGATAGGTGTTGGCAGGATAGGCCACTCTCAGTTAACAAGGGGGTGGAGCTGTCGCCTATCACACTTGCACATCACAAAGGACTGCCTGAGCACATTCACAAAAGGTTTGTCACTAGTCTTTTGCTACCACAGACAAGTTGGGGCCAAACTATCATGAAAAAATATTCTGATATATAACTATCGCGTCACAAATAGCAGGATACCACAAATATCAAAGGCAAAAATATTGCTTTTAGTGTTGTTTTTAAAATCATTGTAAAAAATATGGATGTAGAAGATATCACTGTATATAATATTATTCTTAATTTTTAATTAGTATGTAATTTATCGTAGTATGTTTGATTGTATATGTGCATTTATTTTATTTGTGTTTTTACAGGCTTGGACCGTGCAAGTAAGAGAGGTGGGGCGGGTGGGCAGGATTCGACATACAATGTCTTTGTATGTCGGATCCCCGTCCCAAGCTCCGCCGCTCTTACCTGAACGGGCAACGCCTGTGTTTCTAATTAGTTAATTATTTAGTTATGAAATTGTTTAAATTAAATATTTAGTTGGATTATTGTATATTCAAATTCAATTCTAAGAGATCTTTATTCAGCCAATCAGGCCATAAAAGTAAAAAAAGTTAAAACATACATTAGAAAACCATCCTAAGTAAAAACGCACAGTATCAAAACATTGCCTACGAAGTAATCATTGAAACCAGTCGACCTAATCAGCCAGAACAGCAGTTATACCAACAGCTGATAGGGTTAATTTTGTAAAGTACTGGTGCGTATGATAAGATGTGTAAATATTACAGATAAAAATATTAAAACCATAGTAAAAACAGCAGTTAAAAGAGCAAATAAGAAATGGTAAATTAGAACTTCATATGGCACGAGAATAAAATATCACCGGCAGATACCAAGCACAACCCCACAAAAGGTGTTAATCCTTGATGGTTTTCATGGCTTTAACAGCAGCCTTGAAGAAGGAGCTCACCCCAAAGCAGCTGTCAGGGGTACTCAATAATGGCAAGTGAAACACTGCTTCTATGCACCTACAAGGGCCAAGAGAACTTAGCAATGGTTAAGAACGCACCCACGTGCATGAATGAAGTAGTTACAGAAAAAACTTGTAAGGTAGCGGAGACTGCTCTTAAAGACCATTGCAAGGAAAGGGAGGGGCTGATCTCCCCAGAGCAACAGAATATGTATCAATGCACAGAAGCTGCCACACTCTGTTAGATCTAAAATGAAAAAGAACGGGCCTCTCTAAGTGGGTGAGTTCTTGTGAAGGATAAAAAGTGGGCTCATCCCAAGCAAATGACCTGTGAAATGATTGCACTGTGCATTTTGTTAGGTTGACTTGAAGTCTATTTTCTTCACAAAATTGCAAATAAACTTATTTGGCCCGCAATTTATCTTCTTTTTTTATACCTAGTGGGGAGGAGAATAGAGAAGACAACCCCAGAGCCTGTAAAGATTTTGTATTATAACTCAGCTACGGTATCCATAATTACATCTCTGCAGAACTTAGCTTGAGTATTGACCCATACACTAATTCATGGCAACAATGGAGTCAAATGGACCCTGTCCTCAATGTACAGCTGGTTTAACTCTGGGGGGACAATATAACTAGTGGAAGTTGGTGGGAGGTGTAAGATTCACCGGCAAATGTGATTTTACTCAGTCTGGAGCGAAGACCCATTATGATTGCCGCAGATCCCTGCCCCGTACACAACTGCCCGGACACACTGGGCGTTATACACTTTTAAAAATGGATGAAATGGGGCCTCAAGTTGTAGGGCTGGAAAATTACAAACAGCTCCTGCTGATCTACTAAGCTTGAGACTAGATGATGCCAGGAACCAAGGGAGTTAAAGATAACTTCCAAGAGGTTAAACTCTCTTATAAACAATTCAAAGGCTGATCCTTAATTACAAGCCTGTTTAAGGTTTTATTGCCTGGTCCGCAGGCCATAATCTGTGATTTACTATAGTTGGATACTAAATCATGATTGCTCATAAAAAGAACGAAGCGATCCATGAGCACTTGCAAGGTATTGGGGGTTCGTGCCAGTAGGGCCACTTTGTCTGCTTAGAGGAACCTGAGCTACTGCAATTCTAGGGGTATCAACTGAGCTTGAGATCAGATGGGCACAAATGCCGTTTATATATAAAAAAAAGTAAAGGGGCCAGAATACACCCTTGGTACACACTGCACTTTAGGCAAAACTCCTGTGACATTTCTCCATTAGGGCTAAAGCGCACTTTAGCTGCCAGATCGGCATACAGACTATGCAGAAAATTAACCAGAGGTACCTGTATGCCTAGATCCAGCAACATAAGCCATAATTTGGATCTGTTTACGGAATTGAATGCCTTAGTGAGATTCATGAAGGTCAGGTACCGAGGGCAGTGCCTTGCAAAAATATATTTGTTAACGATTAAACTCAAATTTAGGCACTGCTCAACTGTACCCAGCCATGTTCAAAACCCATACTTAAAAGGGGAAAGAATGTTGTGCTCTTCTACCCACTCTGCAAGATGGTTGTAAATCACTCTACCTATAATTTTGACAGTACTGTCAATGAGTGAGAAAGGCTTATAGCACTTAAGAGCCATACAATTCGCTTTTCTAAAAATGGGTATGATGGTCGAAAGGGACCAGGAGCATGGGATATGGGTATTTATGGGTATTTAAATAACAATTAAAAATATTGGTAATCAAAAGGCCCACAACAAAGCACATCAAACCACCACGGGACCCCCTTATCAGCCCAAACAGGTTTCGGAAGAAACTGTTTAATGGCCAGGCCTAAGCTATTATAATGAATTGACATTTTGGCCCTCATTACGATGTCTGTCGGAGTTGCCTCAAACCGACATCGCTGCGGATGGGCAACCGACTGACCTAGGTCAGCGGTTCTGACACCACAATGTTATGTTATGTTATAACGTTTTATTGAGCGCGAACAGCTGCCACAGCAACAAGGCGTCCCGGCGCTGAACTATAACGATAACCTGAGAGGGGAGAAGGAAAGGACGGGCTGTAGGAGATTAAGATGGGGAGAATAGAAATGTTTTGATCGCTTTGCGGAAGGCCAGCAGGTTAGTCATAGAGCTAATGTGAGGTGGCAGGGAGTTCCAGAGTCTTGCCCCCAAGACTCTGAAAGAGCGACTGCCCATTCTGCTTAGCCTTATACGTGGGGTAACCACCAAGTTTTGACCCGAAGAGCGTAGGGCCCGCTGAGGGGTATAGGGCTCTAGGAGTGGACGCAGGAGGCCAGGACAGTCAGTTTTGAGAATTTTAAAAACAGTAGTGAGGGCTTTAAACTGAACTCGGGCTTCCATGCGCAGCCAGTGTAGTTTCTTGATGGTGTTTCTTGCAGAGCACCTACGAGGGAGGCCTACAACTGCCCTGGCAGCAGAGTTTTGTATACGTTGTAGCCGCGCCATCTCAGCTTTATTAAGGCCAAGAAAAAGGATATTGGCGTAGTCCAGTCGAGCCAGGATGGTAGATTGGACTATCATTTGGCGCGTATGGTGGTCAAAAAAGCCAAGGATCGGAAGAAGGCTCCTCAACAGGCCCACACAGGTGGCAGCCAGTTTCTTGGTGTGGGTCTGGAAATTAAGAGATGCATCCACCCAGACACCAAGGCTTTTTACCACGGTTTTGGGGGGGGGGGGGGATAGGGCCCAGTGCGGACGGCCACCATTGATCAGTCCAATAGTCAGGATTTTTACCCAGAAGCAACACCTCTGTTTTGCCAACGTTCAACTGGAGGCAGTTGTGTGACATCCAGCGTGCAACTGCCTCTAACCCGTTCTTAAATCTCGCCGCTGAGATCGAGGGGCCTTCAGTCAGAGAAATGACGAGCTGGGTGTCGTCGGCGTACGACACTAGCGTCAGGTCCCATTCTTTTGCTATATCAGCGAGAGGCTGGACATAAAGATTGAATAGGGACGGGCTGAGCGCCGATCCCTGAGGAACGCCTTGCTCTATGGGGTAAGGCTGGGATATGAACGGGGGGTCAGAGACCCGGAAAGATCTATTTGTCAGGAATGATCGAAACCACTCTAGAGCAAGGTCTTTGATACCTATGGCTTCGAGGCGTTTCAGTAAGATAGAGTGGGAGACCGTGTCAAAGGCTGCGCTAAGGTCGAGTAAAACCAGCGCAGCACTTTGACCGGCGTCCAGGATGTTCCGTAGGTGTTCGATGGTGGTCAGCAGGGCGGATTCGGTACTGAATCCTGGCCTGAAGCCGTTCTGTGATGGGTCTAAAATTTGGTGTTGCGTCATGTAGTTGGCTAGCACCTTGTTCACATGGGCTTCTGCCAATTTTGAGGCCCATGGAAGCAATGAAATTGGTCTGAAGTTTTCTGGTTTTGATGGGTCTAGGGTGGGTTTTTTTATGATTGGAGAGACCCAGGCCTGCTTCCAGCATGTGGGAACCACCGCTGAGGAGAATGATAAGTTAAGTAGGGTAGTAAGAGGAGGAAGGAAGAACTCGAGAGATTCTAGGAATTTGGCGGGTCTCATGGCGTCTGTGGGCGAGCCAGATTTGACTTTAGTGCACAGTTTGGCAAGTTCGTCGTGTGTTAAGCTGGGGATGAAAGACAAACTGGGATTGTCTGGCAGAGGCTCACGTGGTTTGGAGGTATCCGGGAAATTCTGAGGAAAGGAAGTGTAGATTTTCTTTACCTTTTCCGTAAAGGAGGTGGCAAGTTCCTCGCATTGTTGTGCAGAGGTAATACCAGGGACAGGATTAAAACTATCTTTAAGTTTATGAACAATTTAAAAAATAGTTTTTGAGGGATATAAGGCAATAAGGATGCGACCTCACATGGTGCAGTCGCATACATTCATTTTTCAATGGGAGCTTGGGTGGGCCAATACCGTCTGCAGCACAAGCTCCCATTGAAAAATTGAAGTTTTTAAACATCCCCGCAATGTGTGGCAGGCATCTCACTGTGCCTGCCAAACGGTGCAGGGATGTGAAGGGGGGCACCATACGTGCCCCCCAGGGCCACTCGTGGAGGGCCAGGGGAAAAGTGGGTCCTGACAGGGGCACCTAAAGAACACTTTCTGACAGCAGTTCCATGTCGGAAAGGCCAAAATGGAACTGCTGTCAGAAAGTGCCATCATAATCCCAACGGCGGAAACGATGTCCTTAAGGGTTTGTGAGGCCTTTCCGACTAGCTGATGGGCTTCTTGAGCTCATCAAACCCGAGTTGGATTCCCCAGCCTGTTTAAACTCCGTCCGCTGTCATTGTAATCCAGCGGTTGGAGTTTAAACCTACAATGTCAGCTGGAATCCCTCCAACCAGTGGTCGGAGGCTTTACGACCAACATAGAAATTATGCCTGATTCCAATCTCGCTTGGAAAGCTCTCCATACGACTCGGATCCAGTGGGCATTCCTAGCGAATCGTGCTGTGAGAGTCCGACCGAATGAGTACGATGCATCCGTATGCTGTCGGACTTGGTTCGCCTGCCCTGTATACCGGTTGCATACACAGGGTCCCATAGCAAAATGGGGTGGTTGGGGAAAATCGTACACCCTGCTGTGGGCACCCCCTGGTGACCGCCAGACAGTGCATGCTTGGATCAGGGGTACTCATGGATACTCTCCGTGACCGATTTGGTGGGTCCCGGGTGAAGGGGGTCCTGCTACGTCCCCCTAAAGTCATATTCCGACAGATGTTTTGTCTCGCTGAGACTGAGTCGATATGGCTGTCAGTATCGTGCATCGTACTTGATCATTCAGAAGCTGTTTCCATTGCGTGGCATGATTCTACTCCGAAGGAGCGAGACTGACAGGTTCAGGTTCGGAAAAGATTCGGTTGATGCTGACGAGATCCTCGCATCACACTTGGTCGTTCGGAATGGAGTATGATTTGGAATTGGCCCCTTATCGGTTTAGGCAATTCTGATTCGGAGCCCTTCCGACCGAGATCGGAATCGACCCCCTAGGGTCTCCACAAGCCTCTGACAGACAATTAAGAAATAACCCCTGGAGCAGGCACAGGAGAGTCTTTAAGGCGCCAGTAGAGTGTGTAAGCTGCCAAGAGAGCCTGAGGCTGTCACTAGAATATTGAGTGGGGAAAATCATAGGGGTGTGTCGAAGTTTACTTTAAAGCAATTGCCCCAAGATGGAAAGGGCATTATGGTCACCCCATTCTGTCTGCTCGTCCACCACTCGGTTACAAATACACAATCAATGGTAGAGGAACATCCTCCAAAAGTGGGGAGGAAGCGCTCGTCCTCTCTGGAGGTCTCAACTAAGTTAACCAGACCATGTGCCACCAGATAGCTCACTAACTCAATTCCCTTAGCAACACTCAATTCTCTATGAGGTTCCCCACCCAATGTACCAACCCTCTGCAATGGGCCTACCAGTTTGGCATTAAAATCGCCACACAGCAAATAAGGGGGCTGCACAAAAGGGCTACCCTTCGGGGGCTGCAAACTAGAGAGGAAATTAAACAACTGAATAAAATCTACACACTTAGAATTAACAATATTATTCTTATGAAAATTAACAAATACAAAACAAATTTAGTAACACTTTCTTGGAGCTGTAAAATGTTAAAAGATAAATACCCAGGATCAATGGATGTGACTTCCACACAAATGTTTAAGGAAATCCAAATTGTGAGACCTCCCACAGCTAATCCCCAGAGAAAGGGAAGCACATGGCTTCAATAACAAGTGTACCCATATTGCAAAACAGAAGAAGCAGCTCATTTCTCCTGCAAAATTACAATGTCAAACTTTTTAATGAAAGTCCGTCGGTCAAAATTTTAAATCTTCTCTTTAAGGCCCGCAACGTTCCAGCTGAGCAAGGAAAATACATAGTCAGAACTCGGATAATGAGAGTATTATTGTATATAATTAATTGTTGAATACTCTTTTATGTTCCAGGATATTGGATTTTTAGGGAATAAGGCTGTGAAGATTTTTTTAAATTTTATATTTTAAATGTAAATCTTAAGTTAATAATTTAAAAGCTATGGAAATTAATACTTTAGATGTTTTAATTTTATCTTATTCTATTAATAATTTTAATATATTTTTATTCAATGTTACCTTTAAAAAAATGTAATGGTATTAAAAAAACAAAATTTAAGAAAATCATTATTTTAAAATGTAAACATATATAAAAATATTTTAATAAAGTATATAAAGAAAATCCGGGAAAAAAAATGTGTATACATTTAAAAATGTAAATTATTTTTCAAAAATATTTAAAATTGTATGACATTTCAAAGGCTTTCGATTTAAAATGTTAATTTCTTTTAATTGAAAATATAAAAATCATTTAAATCATTGTTAATTTTGTATTATGATTTTATTTTCATTTTATTCTTTAAAGTTTATGAATCGCAGAAAATATTTTCAACAATATGTACTTTTTTTATATTAATTAAAATATTCAATTTATATATTAAAATTTAAATATGTATATACATGTTTGTAGTTTAGATTAGTGTGCTTTTAGATAACATTTTAGTAAATATTATATAAAAAGTGTTATTCTTGATATGCATGTAAAATGTTTAATTTCTATTACCTTGTGTAAAAATGTTTCATTTTGAAGTGGATATTGTACATTTCACCTCTTTAGTGCCCAACACCTTCTTCAAATAGCCTTAGATTGGAGTGGGAATAGTAAATGTCATCCTTTTAGTGTCCAACAGCTTCTCCTAATATGGTTATAATGGAGTGGAAATAATGCATTTCACCCCTTTAGTGCGCAACCTCTTTATCAAATTGGTTTTGATTGCAGTGTGCACAGTAAATCTCACCACTTTGGTATCCAACACCTTTCCCCAATATGGTTACATTGGAGTGGGAATAGCAAATGTCACCCCTTTAGTGCCAAAACACCTTCCTCTAATTGGTTGCGATTCGAGTGGAAATAGTAAATGTCACCACCCCTTTAGTGTTCACCACCTTCCCCAAACTGCTTTCGATTAGAGTGGGAATAGTAAAGGCCTTCCCTTCAGAGTCCAACAACTTCCCCGAATCGGTTTAGATTATAGTGGGGAAAAAATGCCACCCCTTTAGTGTCCAAACACCTTCCTCTAATGTTGCCACATTGGAGTGGGAATGGTGGGTTTCCCCCTTTAGTGTCCAACAACTTTACCAAATGTGTTCAGATTAGAGTGGAAATAGTATGTTTCACCCCTTTAGTATCCAACACATTCAACCAATATGGTTAGATTGGAATGGAATAGTTAATGTCACCCCTTTAGTTTCTGGCACTTTCCCTAAATTGGTTAAGATTGGAATAGGAATCGTAAATGTTACTCCTTCAGTGTCCAACACCTTCCTCCAGTATGGTTTGATTGGAGTGGGAATTATAAATTTCACCCCTTTAGTGTCCAAAGCCTTGCCTGATCTGGTTTGGAGTGGAATGGGAAAAGTAAATGACACCCCTTTAAACACCTTCCCCAAATTGCGTTATTAGAGTGGTAATAGAAAATGTCACCGATTTAGTGTCCAGCGCCTTCTCCATATTGGTTTAGACTGGAGTGGAAGTAGTAAATGGCACCTGTTTAACCTCTTCAATGCCCGTGACGAGCTGGTCTCGTCATGGGCCGCGGTCGCGCTGTGCCCATGACGAGACCAGCTCGTCATAAACCCCGCCCGCTAATACAACGGCCGGCACAGGGCGGGGAAAGGGGCGGGCACTGAAGGGGTTAATATCCAACTCCTTCCACCAATATGGTTAGATTGGAGTGTGAATAGTAAATGTCGCCCCTATAGTGTCTATAATTTTTTTTAAATGATTTATGTTGGAGTGTGATGATGTGATTTTATAATTTCATTCAGGAAACATTTATTTCACTTTTAACTGTCTATAGTAGAAATGCTTTGTGATATTTTATTATTACTATTAGTGTATAAAAAAATAGTTTGTTCTATGTTTATAACCAATAATATCCATCATTATATTTTTTTGGGGAAAAGACATATCTTTCTATTTTGATTTATGTTTTCAACTTTTATTTGTTGTATATTTTTATATGTTTAATCATATATACTTCAAGTTAAAAAACATATAAAGTGTAGCATATAACACTTCATTAGGGGACACCTGCCTGCATATAAACAATCATTAATGGTGTTTTACTCCTTCGATGTGTACTGCAAAATGTTGTACACAGAAAAAGCAAAAATGAGGAGAAATAAAAGTATTTCTCCTTGTTGCGCCACTCTAACACCCTTTATTGCATGGCGTTAGTTTTTGCCGATGCCTCAGATTTACAGATCCTTGTAAATCTGTAGCAGCGTCAAAAAGCAATCGGTGTTGCGGTAGAATGCCCATAGCACCACCCATTGCCCCCCCTTTCACGTAGATACCTGCATGAAAGGGTACCATATTTACAAAGTGGCGTTAAGCCACAACAAGTGGCTAAACGCCACTTTGTAAATATGGTGCAGTGCATTGCGCCACTGAAACATCAGTAAAAGTGACGTTCCGGTGGTGCAATCTCCTTGCAAATATACTCCCAAGTTCTTTAGGAACAGTTCAAGGACATTTTATTGGGGATTTTGAGATAACTCAGATAGTCTAGAAACCCCCCACTGGCGCGATTCATCCCATTCCACACAATTTGATTTGACTGGTGAAGTTGACCAGTTACTGAATCACCCTTTTTTTTACCCCGGAAGGATTACACAATTTCCCACTGCAGGAATCATTCTTTACTTGAATGTTACTTGTGAAATCTTCGTGAGCTCCTAGCCTGTAGGCATTTGGCTTTCATCAATTTCGACCCTATACCAAGTTTCGGTTTAGTTCTATGAGAATGTATTCTATTTGGGGAAACACATTTGCTCCGGACCCCTCAGTAGTCTTGCTGAAATGAATAAATATGGTTGGGAGAAGCAAGCTCGTTCTCCCTCACATTCTTTCTCTCTCTTTCTTTATCACTAGCTTCTTTTTACATTTTCTCTCTCTCTCGTTTTCCATCTCCCTCTCTGTTTTCACTGTCTTCCTTTCTCTCTCTCTCAGCTTCCTTGCTTTCTCACGCCATTTCTCTCTCCTGTTGTGTACCTCTCAGTTCTCTTTTTGTTTCTCCCTCTCTCTCCCTTTCACTCGCTCTGACTCTCCCTCTAGCTTTTTAACTCTCTCCTTTTGCAACTTACTCATTCTTCTTTGTTTCTTTATCAAATGCTCTGATCTCTCTCTCTTTCTCCCTTTCTCTCAACATGCTCTCTGTCCATTACTCTCTTTTATTCCACCCACCTCCTTTTTTTTGCTCTCTGCTTCTTTCTCTTAGTCTTTCTCTATCTCTTTCTCTCTCTCTGCCAGTAGCAGCTGCTACCAGATGGGAGTGATGGAGCAGAGAGGGGGGTGAATGAAAACAATTTAAAAAAAACAAAAACGCACACTTCCTGGAATCACGCCAGCCACCGCCTCTACCGGTCCTCTTCATCTTCCTTGAGTCCGGCAGCAGGAAGTACACGGGCTCCCTGGCTCCCCACAGCCAAACACAATGCTACAATGCAGTCTTGTGATTGGTGTGAGCGCCGTTGTTCGGCAGTCAGACAGGGGCTGGGTCCCCGGGCATGTTGTTCATCTAGGTTGTAATGCAGCCTTGGTGGAGAACATGCAAAGTGCGCATGACGCTTTGGCTGGCCTGAGAGGTCCAGCTAAAGCGTCATGCTCACCTACAGAGTACACTCACCAATCCTCCCCCTGCAGCTATCTCACATCATGGAGCCCAGCCCCGCCCCACTGAGCCACTGCAGTAGGAAAAATAAATTGCTAATAACGCTGCATTATTACATTTTTTCCCGCTTTCAACTGCTCAGAAAGCAGTGGGGTGACACTCCTTCGCCTTAGCGGAGGAGAAGCCGCTGCTCTCTGCCCTGGCCTATCAGGTCAAGTCGATGCCCAAGTCTGCTGTCCTTCGCCCGACCTATCAAGACTTATCTGCAATCCTGGAGGTCTTCTGGTGTTTCAAATAAGCTCCTGTGCTGCACTCATCCCCTTACATTTCCACTCACAGTGACTGCTTATAACTGACTCAGTATTCTGTGTATTCAGTGTTGTCTACGCACACACACACCCACACTACACAAATACGTACACTCACATATGCAAACATGCACATGCCCTCAGCACATGATTGGCCTACCTTGCATGTCAGCCTGAAAAATGCAGTTGCCCCTTTCATATATTCAGCAAATGTACGACGACCATAGTTGTCACAGACATTGGTGGGACCGGGCTAAAAAGGTTGGTAGATGCCTGCAACCAACTTTGTGGCAAGTATAGGTGAGGTTCTTTAGTTGTTTATAATTGTTATTTTAACCTTCAAATATTTCCTTACCTCACACTTTTTCTCAAGCAACCACCCTTTCCATTACCCTCTTTCTTTCTCCTAGTCACCTACCTCTTCCCCACTAACTCTAACTCTTTCTTGAAAATCTTACATCAAGCAACGTGTCTCCCCTCTATGCTTCACTTACTCCTTATTTTAACCCTACTCCCGTCACAGCTCTTTTGCATTCACTCCTTCTCCGCTATACTTTCTACTGCATCACTCACATATGCCTTTGGCCATTTGCCAAGCAACAGTTGTCTGGCAGCACCAATGATTTCACTTATCATGGCTGGAATGTAATATTACTTAGGGGAGCCCCAGTGATCAATTTTCAGAGAGCCCGGCAAATTTATGTTCTGCCCTTTAGGAGCCCTATTTCCCACAAAGGCCATTTTAGACCATTTGTCACAATCTGTTGAATGTATGTTGGCATGTGTGGTGGCAATGTAAGGAAGCCTTCTATAGTGCATTACCAGCACGGGCCCACTCTGCTCCGGTGACACTTATCAGACAAGTGGTCCCATGAAGTAACTGCGCCCCAGTTTTAGCCTATTGTCCTATATCAGACCAGGGCCTGAAAGACAAATGTGATCAAGCACCTCATGTCTTATGTCCATCATTCCTGGTCATTATCTTTCTGAACTCCCGCCAAAATGTAGAAAAATCTCACCTGTAGCGATCCAGATATTTTAGCACTTGAACTCACACACACTCAGTCCAACCCTTTGTTATTTACATCATCATTTGCTATATTAATATTAGGACCTACTCATTCCACTGCCAGTGAGCCTGGGTCCTTATAGGTACTTCCCTTGCTATTCTTCACCAGTGGCCGACACACAACTCTGTCAATGCACCTCAACACTGACTTGAATCATCTCCTGCTACTCCAATAATCAATCCAGGACATGGTTATACTAAAGAAGGTCAGGGTTGGTTTTCAATAATTAAATATATAAAAATCTTAGTATAAAACAAAAACAGTTTTCGAATGAAAGCATTGGAAAGTGGCAGTGACATACGAAAGAGTAACTGGCAACTTGCACACATTCTGCAGGATACACTCTGCAGGGAGAAGACCCCCAAAGCTCCGTTTACCAGGCCTTACTGATGGCTGACATTATAACATCTTCTAGGCCTTGTTTTCCTGTTTTATTGAGCGCCACACATGTGTTTAGAGTAGGACCAAGGGCAATTATCCCTGGCTGAATCCTCACTTGTGACATTGCTGATAATGACCATGTTTAACTAGGACTTTCAGGGCAGGGATCTCTGACTTTACAGCGACCAAAAACTACAGTAAAGGGAGCGCTTTCTTCCATACCCTGTAAAATAACAGAGGTGGTGCACATGCACAAGTCTCCTACATTTTATTTCCACATGGCACTAACTAATCAGCCATCCCTGGTTTCTGTGCCCACATAATATCATATGTATCATCAAATATTTGGAAAAGAAAAATGTTTTATATGCTCTTTCAGTTTTCTTTTAATGAGTCAGAAGACGCCCTTCTCTCTTTCACTACAGTTCTACTAGGTCCACAAGAATGAAATGAGATGACTAAGGTTCCTAAATTGATATCTTCAACAAAGAAAAAAGTCAGTGAGCCCATTCTACTTGCAGTTTTCACAGAATAAAATAGAGAGATGATTACCTGATCTTTATAATATTAAAGTGCTGTCAGCAAAGAGCCTAAATTGTTTATGCTCAAATGATTTATGCTGTTATATTCTGTTTATACTCAAATTAATTATAATTTAAAATCCTCTTTACTGGTGCCCTCGGATTTTAAGCTACAATTTTGAAAATGCCACTTTGAGAAAGTTGGCGTTGTCTTGTCCCAACCAACCGTACCTTTCTGTCAGTGTCCTGGGTTGCATGACTGTGAATGGCTGAACTGTTGGCGATTTGCATATTGCTTCCTGACAGTGGGACAAAGGAAACCTTTGTGTGAGGGCAGAGGGTCTTCCTGAAAAGATGGCTTTGGAGGGGCTGCCCCTGCCCTATTATATTTCAAAGGTCCTTTCTTACAGCACACACAAAGGAACCTGACACAAGGCCTGCCCTGCCTTTTGTTACATTAGACAATTTGGAGCCAAACTCAGAAAAAGGGAAGAACTGACAAGGAGCAGTTTTGGTCGTATGTCAGAGAATTTCCCCACACAAAGGCATGCACCAGGTATAAAAATGGGACCCTCAGAACCACTCAGAACACACCTGGACCTGAGGAAGTGTCATAAGAAGGACTGTCCTGATGCTAGAAGGACTGCCTTACTATTTGTAGAAGGAAGAATGGAACTGCTTCCCTTAACCACTGACTACACAGAGCAACTCCAAGGTTTAGTTAGCTAAGCAGTGGGAGCTGTAGAGAAACAACTAGGTTCCAAAGGCCTCCCTGCAACTGCTCAGTTGACCAGCACCACATTGGACTTGACTGGGCCAGCCTCAACACTGCTGCTGACTTCTACTGGAGTGAGTCTGCATCCCCAAAAGGTAGCCCCCAGGTCCTAGACCCTTTGTTGGCATCGGTGAGAGCTCTTCCACAAGACAATAGGGAAATCGTGATGTTTGGGCTCTTTGAACCACGAGTGGGCCTGTTAATCCCAAAACTCTGCTGTCAACGACCACTGCCAATGCTAAGCTCCACTGAGATCTGCTCTTTGCGCTGACAGTGATCGTCTGCAATGACCAGTAGAGCAAGACTTGCACTTTGCGCTGTATCGCTGTTGGCCTGATTTGTGAGTGTTTCCCAGTCTAGCATGACCAGATAACCGTGAGTGGCTCTTTCTGCTTCTTAGTGCTATTTTCGCTAAACACTTTAAAAATCAATATCACCGGTTGTACTGATTGGATTTTTGTTGTTCTGGTATCATTTTATTTTAAAAAATGTAGTCTATTTTTCTTTTTTCTTTTTAATTTTTATTGTATTGTGTTTTCACTTTGTTACTCTTTGTGTGCTGCATAAATACTTTACATATTGCCTCTAAATTTAGCCTGACTGCTTTGTGCCAAGTTACCAGAGGTTAATTTGGTGACTTTTATGGTTCACCCTACTAAGGACTGTGGTTGTTACCTGAGTGGGACTTTCACCCCTCTCAACAAATAATCCAATTTCTGACTGTCGCCTACTGTACACATTCTATCTAACTTTCCATATGGTCACAGGGCTATGCTTATGCAACATTGGGAGTATTTTACTGTCAAACCGAGCCTCTTCCCTTTGGAACAATTTCTTTTAAACCTTGTTTGCTGTTTTATATATTTTGTCATGTTACCATGACCTGATGTGGGTGTGTAAGATCTGCTACTCTCCTTCCTTTATGAAGTCATAATCCAATGGCCTAAAAAAGGAAAATATAGTAAGTTAAAATTCAAGAGAGAAATTTTGTGTATGCTGCTAATTGAAAATATGAGACAAGCCTATGCAGTTTATGTTGGACTGCTAGCCTGTAAACGTTGTCCTTCCTAGGAGGATACGTTGAGGCTTGCATTGTGAGGTTGTGTAAATATAAATTTTCCTATCCTGCCTATGTCAGCCAAGGAAGGGGAATGATGAGAAAAAGAAGATAGATATTATTTACGTTTTGAGAAATTATGAGACTGTGTCAAATTGCATTTGTAGCTTATTTGTGTTGCCTGTAAAACGTATTATAATCTTTCACCCTTTTAACCCCCAAAAAATATATCATAACAAATTCTGCATTTTTGCACATTTCAAAAAGGAAATTCTAACTCTATGGTGTGGAGGCTCCTGCTTGCTTTGCAAGCTTGGTATTATACAACTTAATGATTTACGTCTATCACTTTCAAAGTTCACCAGACACCACTGTTAACTGAGGTGTAAGGTGAGTAGATAATTGTTAGGGTCTGGTGATTGCTTAATTTGGTCTTTTAAAGCCACTAAGCATCCTACAGGCAGCCTAAAAACAAAGGATTCCAAGTAAAAGTTCAGAATATTGTTTGTCATTTATGTTTCACAATATCTATGTAGCACGCTGTAGCAAATAAATGCTAGCTTTTTGATTAAGCAGCAGTGGAAAAAACTATTAGTTTTTGGTTTTTAACTCCGCACAAATCATATTTCCTTTGGAAAGGTTATGCAAGATTGAAATGTTTTGTATTAATGAATTGCCGAAAGAAACAAAAACAGTAAGTACTGACTGGGGAGCTTTTTTGAAAGAAAGGTTTCACTCTTGTGTTGAAAAAATTGATAGCCTAATGTACTAAACATTTAAGGAGTCAAAAACGCTCAAATTCTGCATTTTTCTTATGTAACAATCCTATTTTAGAAGTCAGAATTTTTTTCTGACTTCTAATTTTCGATCCGGATGGATATCATTCAGTATCTGGAAATAGTGTGTTGTAGGCTTCGTTGCAGGGATTCTGCACATACACAGAACTATGCGCAGGAATATGGGACCTCGGTGTATAGGGGCTAAGCCTTCCTACCGGCTCAGTACCCACAATCCCAGGACCGACTAACTATAGTGTCGCACTCGCTCTCCTAAACAATCTCGAAGATACAAATGATTAGAGACCCCAGAACACAACACTCCTGACTCATTCAGGAATTGTGGTAATGAGACGTACCCTTTCGCTCACTCACTCGAATTGATCCACAATAAGAAGTGACAGAGACACTGTTATATTTTAAAATGTTTATTTTAACTATTGTCTCTATAACACAGTATACGAGCGACTACCAGCAGCAAAACTCCAAAACCTAAAACAGTTAGCATTGCAGCAAGTCCATATATTATAAAGGGAGATGTCATCTTATATAGACAGTGGATAAAGGACTATAAGGCCTAATCACCCTCAGTAAGAATAAGTATTATTATATAATATAAGATCTCTGGGCTTCGTCAGCAGACCCCATACCTTAATGCCCAGATGGTACATCTACATCATAGGAACAGTATGGCTCTTCTCCCTGGAAAGGTCCCTTTCCAAGTGTGTGTCAACCAAACATGCATTCTCATAATATCAAAGCATGAGTCTTCAGCAGCCGCAGCTGTGTAAGCGTGTTATGTCTAGGTGCTAGGGACTGACCAGTACAGAATAACAAGGGATATTGTTCATCGACCTTGCTCACCGTGTTCAGACTAAACTTCAGGAACAGACCGAGAATGCATAAAGCAGACGGTTCTCATGTGAAAGGTATAAACAGAGTCTTGCAAAAATAAAGTAATGTAGTAACATGCGCAAAATCAGCATCATGACAGCAGAGCTTATGCTAACTCAGTGATGTCGACAATGACCCTACCGGCCATATGACATGGTTTTGTATTAATGAATTGCCAAATGAAACAAAAACATTAATTACTGATCGGGGAGCTTTTTTTTTAAAGAAAGGTTTACTCTTGTGTTGAAAAAATTGATAGCCTAAATGTACCCAACAATTTTGGGGTCAAATATAGGGGGAAATATGAGACAAGCCTAAAGCAGTTTATGTTGGATTGCTAGCCTTTAATCTTTGAGGCTTGCATTGTGAGGTCGTGTAAATACTAATTTTCCTAGCCTGCCCTTGTCAGCCAAGGAAGGGGAAGGATGAGAAAAAGAAGATAGATATTATTTACGTTTTGATAAATTATGAGACTGTGTCAAATTGCATTTGTAGCTTATTTGTGTTGCCTGTAAAACATATCATAATCTTTTACCAAATTACCCCACAAAAATCATAAAAAATTTAGCATTTTTGCACATTTCAAGAAGGAAATTCTAACTCCATGGTGTGAGACTCCTGCTTGCTTTGCAAGCTTGGTATTATACAACTTAATGATTGACGTCTATCACTTTCAAAGTTCACCAGACACCACTGTTAACTGAGGTGTAAGGTGAGTAGACAGTTGTTAGGGTCTGGTGACTACTAAATTTGGTCTTTTAAAGCCACCAAGTGTCCTACAGGCATCATAAAGTCAAATTATTCCAAGTAAAAGTTCGGATTATTGTTTGTTAATATGTTTCACAATATCTATGTAGCACGCTGTAACAAATAAATGCTAGCTTTTTGATTAAGCAGCAGTGGAAAACACAATTAGTATATGGTTTTTAACGCTGCATAAATCATATTTTCTTTAAAAAGGTTATGCAAGATTGACATTTTTTATATTAACGAACTGCCGAAAGAAACAAAAACATTAATTACTGACCGGGGAGCTTTTTTGAAAGAAAGATGTCACTGTTGTGTTGAAAATATTGATAGCCTAAAGTACTAAACATTTTAGCGGTCAAAAACAATCAAATTCTGCATTTTTCTTATGTACTTCTCCCATTTTAGAAGTCAGAAAACTTTTTCTGACTTCTAATTTTCGATACCGGATGGATATCATTCAGTATCTGGAAATGGTGTGTTGCAGGCTTCTCTGTAAATACCAAATCAGTAGCTATGAATCAATGTTTTCCGACAAAAATTAAGTCTTAAATCATTGATATTTTATGACACCTCATACAAGGAATTAATGCGTCAGTAAAAAAGATGGGGTCCCTTTGGATTCCTGTTCGCTTTGTGATTGTAAAAAAAATGTGCTGAACCATAGTGGTCCAGCGGAAAGAACGTGAATTCTCCATTTTAAGCCAAATCACAGGCATGGTTGTCTGCCGAACCCAGCAGGCCACCATCCCTAATTGTAGTGAGTCACAACTTGCGACCTACCTCATTAAATTTCACGAGATTGTTCAGATTCCAACCAACTATGCAAAAATACTTGTCCCGAATTGAGACCACTGTTTCGTGACCAGTAAACAGTACATCTGGCCATACGTTAAGATGTTTCCGGGTGGATTCTCTTTTATACATGCACAAAGCTGCTATCTCTCTCTCTATTCTTGCCTCACTCACTCTCTCTCTGTCTCTCTCTCTTCCCCACTGCCTCAGGAATGTGTTTCCTTGCTTCTAATGTCGAGATGATTATAACATTTTGTACCTATGTAATATTTCAAAGACATTGGAAGCAGTGTTATGAGGTTCTCAGTAGTGCTATTCTGCTTCAAAATATAAACTTTTTTTTACTAATATATCGATTCAATTTATTACAAAATAATATAATTTTACTGTAAATAAAGCACTTGGGTCACCTTTCTCAGACAGCAGGGCCTGTGCAAAAGAGAAGGAATTTAGCCTTATTTGAATATCTTTGCAGGAGCTCAGGCCAATCAATGAAGGATTTAGAACCCAGAATGTGCTGTATTCATATTTACTTTATTTTTTTATTTGTCTTTTTTAATAAAAAAGAATAAAATGCTTCAACATTATGCTCACCCTTGCCATCTACACATGAACATAGCAGATCACCATTGCAACACCTTTGCTACATGCCTAGTCATCGGTACAGTACAATCAAGTGTTCACATTGCCCATGACACACCTCCCTTTAAGACTCCTCTCAGGCTGACGAGAGATATGCAGTGATGGGATCCCAAAAGTATTTTGGCCTGGAGAGTCATGGCAACACTTCCACGTAGAGGTCCAGTTGGGCCCTGCAATAAGCCCGATCTAGCCATCGCGTATAAACCGGTTTTACCGGTCTGTGCTCAGAGCATCCATCAAGCTTTCATTGCGGAGTGGATGTAATAATTGCTGTTCGTGTCACCCCCTCTATTTGTGCATCCATATAGCTTGAAGTTGGATAGGATAAGCATCATCATGCTCCACTGCAAGGTGTTGCATATAATCTTGCAGGGAGTACAAATAATGTGCTAAATGAGCCTGCCCACATAAATAGTATAAATGGAAGTCAGGTGGATTAAAGATCCTACAGTGTAAGGAAAAGTTAATGTATCTCATCTGATCCTAGGCTGTTTCCCAGCCCATGCAAGCATTATCAGGTGTGTTCTAAGTGTTATAAAAAAGTGTTGCAGCAGTACAATGGGAGTATTAATAAAAAGATATAGACATTTGAACAGCACCACCCTGCGATCTTGTCTGCTAAAGACAGCTGTGGCCTGGCCCACCTGGAGACCTAATTTTGAGATGGCCCTACCAAATTATATTGTATCACCAGACACCCCCCAGTGTGATCGATGCGGAGAGCCTTCAGCTGACTTCCTACATGTGGCCTGGACCTGCCCAGGGATTGCCCACTTCTGGGGTGATATATTCTTAGAAGTTAATCGCGTTACGGACATGTCGCTGACCCCGGACCCGTTCCTTGCTCTACTAGGCTACTCACTGCCACTCCCCAAGAGCCACAGACGCCTGGTTGATATGGCGTTGCTACTTGCGAAGAGATGTGTGGCTGTCTGCTGGCTTCGTGGTCCACTGCCGACTTTGCAACAATGGACTAGAGATATGCTATACTGTTGTACTCAAACTGAAAATTACAGCGAATTATTGCCACCCCGTAACATACCTAAAAACTTTTGGGCCCTGTACTTGGAACGGAGACCGTCCCCAGCCGCTGCTGAGCAGGGAGAGGCTACATCCCCGTTGGGGGCTACTCCCACTTCTTAGGGCTCGATGGGACTGTACAACCTATGATATGGACTGCTTGCTCCAGCCCCCCCCCTTTCTCTTTCCCCCCTTCACGGTGATGCACAGTATGGGCGCTACGGCTTGTTTAGATAGTGGGACCACTCTTTTGTTTCCATTCTAAACCCTCTGTATCTATTATTGCTTGATTCAATCTCTGACTTATGATTTGTCTGTATGTATAGGACATGCTACTGGAGGCTGTTTATGTTTGGACTGTGTCTTTCCTTTGTTATTACTGGTTGTAATGTTTGCTTCTTTTTTTATTTTCTTATTTGTTATTTTACCTTTTCAATCAAAAAACTCAATAAACATATTAAAAAAAAAAAAATTATATTGTATCACCAATTTTGGGTCACTCAGAATCCATACCCCCAGATATTTAACAGGGTCTGTCCTCCACACCAAGGGAACATGACTGACTTAGGCCAGTTTATGCTCAAGCCAGAGTAGCGTTCAAACCTGATATAGTCCAGAATTGCAGGCGACAAGTGCTCAGTAGGATATCTGAAATATAACACCATTTCGTCCACATATAGGAATATACTAAGGGTACGCAACTTAAAGTGCAGTGGAGAAGCAACATGAATCTGCTGGATCTCGCAGGCCAGTGGTTCCAGTTGGATAGCAAATAATAATGGCGATAGAGGGCACCCCTGTCACATACACCTATGTATGGGGAACTCTCCAGATTTGCTACTATTAATACACACCAGGGCCACAAGGTCAGTGTAGAGCAAACAAATCTGGTGCAGGAATGCTGCAGGTATAACCATGCGGGCCATTATCGTAACCATATTGCTCCCTTCAATAGAATCAAAAGCTTTTGCGACATCCAGTAGGACTGTCACTGTCAGCAGAGAGGGGTTCCGCAGATGCATAATGCAATGAGGGCACCAGATTATGCGTAGTGGAACAGACTGGTATGAACTGGACTAATCTAGCAACACCAGATTTGGTAGCACTGGCTGGAGTTGGGTCGCCAGTATCCTTACTAGAATTTTTGCATCAGTATTAATTAAGGACAACGGTCTGTAAGACTCGCAGTACTCCGGTACTTTATCAGGCTTCAGCAGTGCCACAAAGAGAGGTCTCTCACAATGAAGGTGGTAACACCTGCTTATGGTATGCTTCTTCATACAAGGCATGTAGATGTGGTGCCAGGAGGTCAGCGAACTCTTTTTAGACTACCAGTGAGGCCATCCAGTTCCGGTGCTTTACCATTAGGGAGGGAGAGAATGGCATTTTTATCTCCTCCAGTGTAATGGGTTGTACTAAATATTCATGCTGTCCAGTGGACTGCCACGCCAGGGCCACTTCCTCCAGGTAATGACCTATCTCATCTACCATAGCAGACTGACGAGTATAGAAGTTAATTAAATCAGTAAGTATTGATTGCATGTCGTATTGAGCGATATTCTTCGGGATAATAATCTTCAAAATCTGTTGTTGTCCCCTTGGTGAGCTCCCGGCCAAGCTACATTCGGCCAACCAACCTCCCCGTATGTTCTAGCTGTGTCTCGATTGGATAGGACATGCAGTTATTGTGTAGCTAATTCATTAAAAGTGTTAAAATGTTCTCAAATGCAAGCCACGTTGCATGGAGATGGTTAACCTCGCATTCTAGAGACCTCACTTTATGCTCAGTATTTTTTAATTGTATACGTTTTGCCCTCAACACCCCCGCTTGTGTGCTAACAAATAACCCCCTGTTTGTGACCTTAAAGTCCTCCCATAGTGCATCTGCCCCATCCACAGAGCCAACATTTTTGTCAATGTATTCAACAATAACTGAGCATATGCCATCCTGGAACACAGGGTCCAGGAATGATGTTGCTTGAAATCTCCTTATGAATACGGTGGGAGTATAGGTTGGAATGAGATAACCAACTTCACTGGCGTATGATTGGACAGAGTCTTAGCCAGATGTATGGCCTCCCCCCTCCAGGCACAAGTCTCATAGCATACCAAGCAGTAATCCAAATGGGACCATGACCCATGCACAGAAGATGTGTATGTGCCCTCCTGCCACAAAAAGTGTTGAAGCCTCCATAGGTCCACCATGCCATATTCTTCCATCTGTCCTATAGAACCCTAGTGGACTGCTTACCATGCCAGTCAGTCACAACCGACCAGTCCAGCGTGGGGTATGTATTAAGGTCTCTTCCCCATATAATAGTGGTCGTGGAAAAGTGTGAATGTGGTGTCAAAGAGTCATGTAAAAAACAGGGTCATCAACATTGGGGTCATATGTAAATACCTAAGTTGCAGGAGTACCAGAAAGGCTTTCCTGCACTATCGCAATGCACCACTGCTCATCCATCATAGAGTGTGTGACAGTAAACGGCACCGCTCATTTAACCAAACTAATGATGCCTCTAGAGTAGGAGGAGTAAGAAGAAGTCAATTAGTATTCTGCCCAATGGGCACCAATGTTTAATTTTGTATTGTGTATTAAACGCATTTCTTCCAGGAAGGCAATCTGAATTTGATGCCGGTTGATGTAGGAAAGTACCAGCTGAGTTTTACAGGTTAAGTTATTAAGCCCCCATATATTCCAAGTCAGAAGGGCTATGTGTCCCTGGGTCTTGACCATCATGATAGCAAAAGGATGATCTTAGATCTGGAAGGGCAGTGTGTTTGTAGCTCAGGAAAGCATTGCAATAAGTAGCACAGTTTGCCATTGATAACGACAAACTAACAGCCACCCACCTCCCAATTCCAAACTCGCTAAAGACATCCCCATCCCCTGAAAACAAAAACGTCATAAGTAAATTCCAAACTTTATACATCAGAACATGTAACATACTAGTACTAGTGATAACCTTACAGGGTACACCATCATGAAGGCCGGCAGGTTCCCAGTGCTTCTCCAGGTGTCCAGAGGTAGCAGAGAAAATAACAGCAATGTGCCAACCAACATGGACATTTCTGGCAGCTGAGGCAACTTGCACTGCAAGTAGAATGGGTTACCCATTGCCCCACCTAGGCCTCACTGATCAGGAACAGAAAAGATGGGACTAGTGGAGTAGACAAGATTGATATGCAGTTTTAGGTGTCATCTTCATCAATGTCCTCAGTAAACTGATCCAGCCTCTTTATGGTAATAGTTCTGAGAAAGTCATTTGCTACTCTGGGATTTGGGAATAGTTTCTAGGTGCCACTATAGTCAACATGTAGGTGCAGTAGATAAAGCATGGCATAGTACATCTTACCATTTTGTAGTTGCTTTTTGATGAGGAGGTATTC
The DNA here is from genome assembly GCF_964204655.1 of Triturus cristatus. Classification (NCBI taxonomy): domain Eukaryota; kingdom Metazoa; phylum Chordata; class Amphibia; order Caudata; family Salamandridae; genus Triturus; species Triturus cristatus. Next base: position 667,102,657 of record NC_140580.1, read on the forward strand.
CCTGTGGGCTGCCTCCGCCTCCACTATGAAGTTGGGAGAACAAGCTATCTGGTTACCCTGATCATCAAGTTCCTTCTTCTCTGACACCAGACCGAGCACTGTAACATGATCTTAGTAATTTAACAGTTTAGCTATATTTGCGCATGGGACACCCCAGAGGGTGGCTGTGCCAAGAGTGACCGATGAACTAGCTTTACCACCAGCAAGTGAGACAGGTTTTCAGGGGGGTAAAGAGCATGGTAAGTAACGTTTCGATAAAGGTCTCCATTTTGCCTGTGTTGGCCGATTCCTGGATACCAGAGATGTGCAGGTTGTTTCTGCATGAGCGGGCTTCCAGATCTTTGTTCTTGGCCTGTATGACTGCTAGGACTTTCTCCATATTCAAAAATGTCATGCTCATGAACTGTAGATCATCCTCTGCGGTAGATATCCGCTGTTCCACCACCGTGAGTCGTGCTGTCTGCTTATCGAGTTTCTCTGATGTGATTCATTTCCAGGTTGAAGCAGTTGTTTATCCCGTGAATGGATTGTGCACTTTGCTGCATGGCCAACAGCGTGGTCTCTAGTGCAGACATACCCTTTTATCCTGTGTCTTGTTCCTGGTCTGAAAGTACAAAGTGTCTGCACTTGTTAGAGCATCGAGACTCGAACTTAAGGCGTGTTTGGCTGCAGTCTGTTTTCCTCATGGTGCCCAGCAGAACCGTGAGCGCCACCACTAATCACTGTCAATGAGCCAGGTTATGTTGCGCATGGAGGGCCACCCCCAGACAGTGTGGCCATGTACTGTGTGGATGTGGGACACTGGCTCCCCCCAGCACATGCTTCCTGTCAAAGGCACAGGCCCCCACATGCAGGTCCTGATGGAGAGTTCTCCAAGAGGACAGTGTGCTCGGAATGGTGAGTGTGGGGGTGGCAACTAGATCCAAAAATGTTCAGGGCACCAGTTGCTGGCCCCACCCCAGCAGCACCACTCACCTGGTCAGGTCCTTAACAGCACTGCGTAATCACCAGCCAAGGCCCTGGAATCAACTAGCAGTCACTTTACATTGGGAGTTATCTAGTCACATGGAGTGATCAGTGCACCAATACTTCCAAATCATGTCATTTCTATTCTCAGTTTGGGCAGCACAGTAGGCCTGTAGCAGACTCCCTGGCCCTCGCTGCCCAGCGCACCCACCACAGTTCTGGAAGACAAGGCCTCACCTCCAATGCATCCAGCAAATTCGTCCCTCCAGGAGGAGTCATCAGCCACCTGCAAAGCAGTTTATCATGGCCACAGGAGAAGGGACCAAATAGTATGCGAGCCTCACCAGCCACACCGCCCCAGGCAGGCCCCCCCACAGCACAGCCCATTCTCTGCTGTCATAGTCCGCCTCTCTCCGGCAGGTCCCTGGTCATTACTTTTACAAGGGGGACCCCTCGTTGAGGAAGCACCAGATCACCAAACATTAGTGCAATGGACCTCTACACTCGGCTCTGCCGCTGGCTCGCGGCATGGCCTTCACTCTGTCCCTGTACAGTGGCCCGCACGGCGAACAGACGCAGGCCATATTAGTCAATAATAAGGACCCAAAACGCAAATTGGTGAGAGCCACACAAGTCACCCCAGCCACACCGGCAGACTGCCTTTGCAATGCCAACAACAAATCAGCCGGATGGCAAGATGTTTGTTGGCTGTAGTGTCCCGGCCCGCATAGCTTCACTAAAATGCGGCCATCTTGCAGGGCTCTCTAGCATCCCTCCAAAAAATATAAACTTTCTAATATAAACAGTAATCATAATGAAAACTGTTTCAATACAAATTTCGTGAGTTTTCATAAAAGGGAGATTGAAAGCTATTTTTTATCCCTCTGAATACAATTTTATTTATTCGACAGTGGAGAGAAATGTGCACTTATTTCACACTAAAATGACATTCTCTTAATCAATTCTTTGTCCTGCTCAGACAGGTGCTTTACAGGTGCTTTACATTTGAGGATGATGCTTTGATCTTGTCAGTACAAGATGTCCAGCTCATTAACACCCCATGAACATTGCCTAACACACAGCTAACACCAATTAAAGCTCAGGACCTGGCACAGACAGATGCCAGGTGCTGCAAAGAAAGGTGACTACAGACAAGCCAAGAGATATATTATGTGGTAAAAGCCATACATTTTGTATCATCCGCTCACGCAAGTAGCAGATGAAAGAGGAAAACCAGACATGTAAAGGTGGGCACCAAATTTCCTCTTGTTTCCAATACTCTGAGTAAATTAGGCTGTTAATGATTATTTACCCTTTGTGCTTTGTTCATTTAAATTAGCTTCGAGTAAATAATCATGGGTTGGCATATGAGAAACTATCATGGACCCGGCACAGTTGAGCCTCCACATAAACTATAAAATCAACCTTTGACTCAGCCAATAGGTCTAGTTTTTTTCAAGAAAGAAATAACATTCCCATGTGCATGCCTGTGAAAAGCTGCAATCAATTATTTCACAATGAAGGCTGCAGTCTCTTAAGCCCTTGCTCAAATCCTGTATGAGTGCTTTGCTGTAGCAGGCTGCTGTACCATAAGCTGTTCTTAGAGGCCCATAGGCTTCCATAGCTATTCCATCAATCTAGGGGCACCAGAGAATTATGCACTGGGTCCATATTAGTTATGGGGCACGCCGTCCCTGTTTGCGCCACTGTGCACCTTAAAGGGGAGAGGAGTTGGCCCAATGGCTAGGGCGCCTGACCTCGAATCTGGGGAACTGGGTTCGAGTTACGGCAATGACGCTGAACATCCTGTGATTCTGGGGAAATCACTTAATCTCCCCGTGCCTAACAAAAATGAATGTGTGTCCTCATGTAACGCAACTGGTGCTATGTAAAGCGCTCTGATACCTGATTCAGGTCAAGTTCGTGCTATATAAAAATTAAAAAAAAGCAGGTGTGCCATGGGCAAACAGGGAAAGGGCGCCCAATTTTATGTTATGTTAATTAGTTTATAAAGAGCGCAGCTACCCGAGGGTGTCTTGGAACTTGCTTCAATGGCAGTGCAAAGAATACAGAAAGAATCTAATCATAATTTTTTAAAGTAATTTTTCCTTTCTTTAGGAGCCAGGATCCTAATGGAGTAAGAACCTACTAATTTTTTTTAAACAGCCACGTTTTCAAGGTTTTTCTTAATGCTAGTAGGTTAGGAGATGTTTTGATGTATATTGGCAGAGCATTCCAAGTATTTGATGCTCCTCATCAACTGCTTCTACCTCCCCAAGCAGAACGCTTAAACCTAGGGACAACAGAAAATTTGGCTGATGCACACTGTAAGGTCCTGCCTGGTGTACACTATTTAAAGCTTTCTTCGATGAAAGCTGAGCCTAGGTCATATTGGATCAGATGTACGGCCCTTCAATTTTGCGACTTGCAAAATGGAATTTACAACAATGTCTCAGACACTGTTTGCGATTCCCAATGGGGTCCCAAATGACCTGCCTCATTAATATTCATGAGGCAGGTCACAATTTGCGATGCCATTGGGAATGGCCAGCACTCACAGGGATGGTGGCTTGCTGGGGTCAGCAGACCACCATGTCTGTGACTACTTTTTAACCCTTTCGCTGCTAGGCCTTTCCCCCTCCATGTGCTAAGCCTTTTTTAGGCTATTTGGGGTGGTTTGCGCTTAGGCCCCTGTACCTTTTTGTCCACATAAGATTTCCACACCAAATTTGCATAATTTTCTTAAAATGTACTGAGGATTTTAATGGTACCCAGGGTTTGTGGATTCCCCTCGAGGGGACCCAGAAATTAGCAAAAATACAGCAACATCTTATTTTTGGGGGGAAAAGTGCTGCAGAAGAAAGCGTCTGTTTTTTTTCCTGCAAATTGTATCAACAAAGGGATTATGGTGCTGAACTCACCATATCTCCAGCTTTCAGGGACAGGTAGACTTTTGTCAGAAAACCAACAGTTTCTACATAGTTTTGGCATTTTACTGGGACATAGCCTATTTTAACTATTTTTGTTGTGCTTTCAACCTCCTTCCAGTTAGTGGTAGAAAGAAGTGTAAAATCAATAATGGATCCCAGAAAGCTATACATTTCAGAAAAGTTGATAACATTCTGAGTTTAGCAAGGGGTCATTTGTGTAGATCCTTTAAGGTTTTCCTATAGAAACTAACAGTTGGAAAGTTATTGAAATTGAGTTGAAAAAAACAGCAGTTTGTGCCAACATTTTCACCTGTAACTTCTTCTAACTGCAGCAGAAGTTTTAATGCAATGTACTGTTATGTCCTCTGGACCGTTCTGGTTGTGAAGATATATAGGACTTGTAAGTTTACCGAGAACCCGAGGTACCCAGAACCAATAACTGAGCTGTGCCTAACAATGGGTCTTCATTGTGTACAGGGTGAAAACTAAGTACCAAGGACACCTATGTATTTCTGAAATGGGAAAATAATATAGAGTTAAGAAGCAGTAGTTATTCGCTCATCTCTGAAAATGTGGGTACCCATACTAGCATGTGAATTATAGGACATTTTTCAAAGTGACTTCTTTTTTACACATTGTCTTATGTTTGGAAGGCAGAAAAGCATAGAAAGTCAATAAGTAATAACTGTTGTTCTACAATTCTGAGTTTTCCTAAGTCCCCTGATAAAAATGTCCCTTAACTTGTGTGGGTAGGCCTAGTGCCTATGACAGGAAATGTCCTGAAACGCAACATAGACATATCAGATTTTTCAAGTGAAAACTGGCCGTTTTTCGCAATGTGCCTAGCTGTGGATTTTGGACCCTAGCTCAGCCGTCACCTGAGGTAACCTAGCAAACCTGTACAATTTTTAAAACTAGACACCCAGGGGAATATAGGATGGGATCACTTGTGTGGCTCTCACCAGGGTCTGTTACCCAGAATCCCTTGCAAACCTCAAACTTTGTCAAATAAACATATTTTCCTCATATTTCTGTGATAGAAAGTTCTGGAATCTGTGTGGATGCACACACTTCTACCCACCCGCATTCCTCAAAGTCTCCCAATAAAAATGGTACCTCACTTGTGTGGGTCAGCCTAGTGCCCGCAGCAGGAAATGGCTCATAGCGCAACATGGACACATCACATTTTTCCACTCCAAACTGACCCTTTTTTTGCAATGTACCTAGCTGTGGATTTTGAACCCTAGCTCAGCCGGCACTATGGAAACCTAGCAAACCTATGAATTTTTAGGAACTAGACACCCAGGGGAATCCAGGATGGGGTGACTTGAGTGACTCTGTTACGCAGAATCCCTTGCAAACCTCAAACTTTCTCAGAATAACACATTTTCATCATATTTCTGTGATGGAAAGTTCTGGAATCTGCGTGGATCAATTAACTTCCACCTACCCCACACTCCCAAAAGTCATCCAATAAAAATGGTAGCTCACTTGTGTGAGTGGGCCAAGTAACTGCGGCAGGGAAGGGCCCAAAATGTATTTGGAGACATAAAAATTACAAATCACGAAATTACCTGGCTTTGCAAGGGGAGTCACCTGGGTTTTTGGCCCCGAGATCGGCAGCCATCTAGGGAAACCTACCAAAACCACACATTTCAGAAAACTAGACACTCAGGGAAGTCCAGAGAGGTATGGCTTGCATAGACCCCCCAAAGTTTTCCTGCCCAGAATCCCCTGTAAACCTCAAATGTAGCTGAAATAATCACATTTCTCTTACATTTCTATGTAGGAAAGTATTGGGATCACCAGGCTGACACAAATTTCCTACCACCCAGTGTTCCCCCAGGTTGCTCAATAAAAGTTGTACCTCACTTGTTTGGGTGGGGCAAGTATCCGTGGCAGAGAAGGGCCCAAAAAGTATTGTGGAGACATCAAAATTACCAATCACAAAATAACCTGGTTTTGCTAGAGAAATCACCTGGGATTTTGGCCCCGGGCTCGGCAGTAATCAAGGGAAACCTACCAAACCCACACATTTCTGAAAACTAGACACTCGGGGGAGTACAAGGATGTGTGGCTTGCATGGACCCCTCAATGTTTTCCTATCCAGAATCCCCTACAAACCTCAAATTTAGCTGAAAAAAGTCATATTTTCCTCACATTTTGGACTGAGATCACCATGCCGGCACAAATGTCCTACCACTCAGCTTCCCCCTCAGTCTCCCAAGTAAAATGCTACCTCACTTGCATGGGTGGGCCAAGGGCCTGCGACTGGGAAGGGCCAAAAACATAGGGATTGAGAGGATAGCACAGCAAACTCTAAGCGCTATTTGTTTGAAAAGAAATATGTTTGTAGGCGATTCTACATTGTACGCCAACACAAGTGAGGTACGATTTTTATCAGGAGACCAAGGGGAATGCTATGTGGTATGACATTTGTGCCGGCATGATGATCCCACAAAGAAATGTGAGGAAAATGTGATTTTTGTCAGCAAAATTTGTGATTTACAGGGGTTCTGGGTCGGAAAACATTGGGGGGGGTCCATTCAAGCCATACCTCGCTGGACTCCCCAGGTTGTCTAGTTTTCAAAAATTTCTGGGTTTGGTAGGTTTCCCTAGATGGTCGCCAAGCCCTGGGCCAAACACCCATGTTTTTGGCCCTTCCCTGCCACGGGTACTTGGCCCATCCACACAAATGAGGTACCATTTTTATCGGGAGACCTGGGGGAATGCTAGGTGGTAGGAAATTTGTGACAGCCCGGTGATCCCAAAACTTTCCCACACAGAAAAGTGAGGAAAATGTGATTTCTTTAGCTACATTTGAGGAATATGACTTGTTACTTCGCATACCATTACTTTGCAGCATTTTACTACGTAGTTTTTACTTAGCATTTACCATTACTACGCAAGTTTTTAGTTCACATACCTTTACTTCCAAGTGTTAATGTATGCGAACTAAAAACTTGTCTAGTAATAACAATTTTTTTACGCCAACCCTACACTAAATACTAAATACAAAAACACTATCCTACACATAACAAACTCTAAAACACAACCCTAAACCCTAAATCATTAACCTCTGGACGCACCGAACACTACCCTAAACTCTAAAACACTACCCTACACTACTCTAACACCACAACACTACCCTAAACCCTAAAACACTACCCTCTGCACAACCCTCCCCCGACCTCCAGTCCTGTCCCTACACCCAAACACTACCCTGCACGATACCCCGACACTACCCTAAACCCTAAAACACTATCCTACACTACACTAACACCACAACACTACCCTAAACCCTAAAACACTCCCCCACCACGACCCTACCCCTACCCCCTGTACGGTCCCTACACTGAAACACTACCCTGCTCAACCCCCCTGAAACTACGCTAAATCCTAAAACACTACCCCCAGCATGACCCTGCCCCTACTCCCATTCCAGTCCCTACTCTGAAACACTACCCTGCATGATCCCCCGACAATATCCTAAACCCTAAAACACTACCCTACACTACACTAATACCACAACACTACCCTAAACCCTAACACACTACCCCAAACACGACCCTGCCCCTACCCGAAGTCCTGTCCTTACTCCCAAACACTACCCTTCACGACCCCCGACACTATCCTAAACCAAAATGCACTACTAAACACTACAAAAACACAAGTACACTACCCTAAAACCTAAAAAAACTACCCCCTGCATGACTCTCCACCTAGGACAACGCCCCCTGGCTTACCTCTCCTGACGTACTCCTCATAGCTGATGAACCCTATGCGGGACTCCTTGGTGCCCATTGCCCCCTCACTCCATGACGACGTTGTCTGCTTTCCCTATCACTAATCCTCGGCTCCCTGTCACCTCCCCCTGCCTGGGACGCTGCTCACTCCGCTTCCTGCCGAAGCCTCCATAATGAGGCAGTTGTCATCGCGCACCTTCCTTGATGCAGCGTCGCTTCCTGGGATGAGTTCTGCCTGAAGTAACGTCCCGCTGAAAGAACCCTGGTGAGTGACTGCAATACATTGTTTGTTTAGCCATTACAACGCATGTGATGTCACAACTTGCGTAGTAAAGGCTACGCGTTGCTACTTTGCATGTGTTGTAACGCTTGCGAAGTAATGGTATGCGGAGTAAAGCCTCCGTAGTAATGGGTGATTACCACATTTGAGGTTTGCATGGGATTCTGGGTAGAAAAATTTGGGGAAATCCATGTAAGCCCCACTTTCTTGGACTCACCTGGGTGTCTAGTTTTCAGAAATGTCTGAGTTTGATAGGTTTCCTTAGATGGCCGCTGAACCTGAGACCAAAAATGCAGGTGACCCCCTTGAAAAAACAGGTTGTTTTGTGATAGATAGGTGGGCACCTATGTTTTTTGTCCCGGGCTTGCAGACATCTAGGGGAACCTAAAAATCCCAGACATTTCTGAAAACTAGACACCCGTTGGAGTCCATGGAGGTGTGGCTTGTCTTGATCTCTCAACATTTTCCCAGAATCTGCTACAAACCTCAAAATTAGCTAAAAAGAAAATTCTTCCTCTAATATCTGTGTGGGAAAGTTGTGGGATCACTTCACAGCACCAATTTCCTACCACTCAGCATTTCCCTCAGACTCCCAATAAAAAAATGATACCTTAATTGTGTGGATGGGCCAGAAACCTATAGAGATTAAAGAGGGCCCAAAGCGGGTCCAAAAGGGCAGTTTGTTTATAGGTTTTTAGGGTGACGCTAATTTGGGCACCCACATAAGTGACGTATCATTTTTCTCGGGAGACCAAGGAAAATGCTGGGTGGTAGAAAATTTTTGCCTGCACGATTATCCTACAACATACCCATACAGAAATGTGAGGAAAATGTGACTTTGTAGGTAAATTTGAGGTTTGCAGAGGATTCTGATTTAGAAAACGCTGGGGGATCCATGCAAGCCACACTGCCAGCCAATAGTCAGTACATGCAGACCACCATCCACGCACACCACCAGCCAAGTGCCATTCACGCACACCGCTCGCCAAGCGCCATCCACACACACTGCCATCCAAGCGTCATCCATGCACACTGCCAGGCAAGCACCATCCATGTACACCACCAGCCAAATGCCATCCATGCATACAGTCAGCCAAGCACTATCCATGCACACCGCCAGTCAAGCCCCACCCACACACTCCGGCAGCCAAGCACCATTACCATACACAGCCAGCCAAGCATGGCCAGACTGGGAACAGCAACCAGCCCTGACAGAGTCCTGCTTAACCATCCCTGGGATGGGGGGAGTGCTAGTAAAAAGCACTGCTCACAATTTTTTTACTGGGGGCTGATATTGCAGCATTGCTGCAAAACTGTCCCCTAGTGACAGACCCCGCACCCATCGCCAGAAAACTGCCCCGCCCCCACCCCTCCGGCCCACTGGGGAAATGTCCGATGCCTGCTATGGCCAGTTCGGCCCTGCAGCCAAGCACCATACATGCACACAGTCAGACAAGTGCATGTCCTCGTACACCGCCAGCCGAGCACCACTCCATACACACCACCAGGCAAGCACCAATCTACACACACCGTCATCAAGAGTCCACACAACCATTAGCCAAGTGCAGGTCCACACACATCAATTAAACAACAGAAGAGTGACAAGGGGATAGGGAGCAAAAAAGAGGCACGGGCAAAAACCAAAAATATTTGTTAAAAGAACCCTCACTCACCAACCTAGTTGGTGACATGCTTCATCATCGGGTTCCCACCAGAGAGGCCGAATGCCTCTCTGGTGTGCTGCGACGCCTGTGTTACAGCGGAGCTGGTTTCTGGTTGTGAAGGGAAGTGAGATTAAAAGGTAAATGATTTTAACCAATGACAAGTTTATTCTTGGCAAATCAAAAACCAATAAAAACGTGAATTGGGCAAGATCTGGCTAGTGATGTCAACCAGGGCTTGACCAATTTTTAGGTCGACATGTTTCTGCTTTTCGTGCCTAATCGGCTAAGCTTTCATCAGGACCATGGGAGTCTCCACGGCGGTATGCACACTCTAAGGCGCACCCTAACCTGTGGAGATCAAATGGTAAAACTTACGGTTTTACCCAGGAGCCTCCTATTTATCCGGGGCTCAGAATGTCTGAAAAAGAAAATAAGACAGACAAACCACATATAAAGAGACATACAAAGACAAAACATTGTTTGATTGCAGTTTATAAACGTGCTTGAGTGAACAAACATTTTTTGGAACCGTGCTGTGGAGCGAGAGTGGGTGTCTTGGTAGCGATATTAGCTATCAACACCTCGATACGAGTGATCATTCGTCGTACATAACTTGTGAAAATGTGGACTAATATTCACAAGACAAAAAACACTACTTGTGTCTAATTTCGATTACATCAGGTGATGTCAGAACTACTGACAAGGTGCAATCGTAGTGGCTGATTGGCCGGAGTGAATGTCGAACATATAGCGAACTCGTGAAGTGGCAGGCATGCTGAAAACAAGCGTCTGTGGTGTTTGCCAGGCGCCGTTGCTCCAAAGCATGTCTAACATTAAAAATAGCTGCATGAAAAAAACCAAAAGGCCCTCTTACTTATGCTGTAGTAGTTACTAACATCATGGGTCCGGGAGGGGGGTAGTGAGCTATAGTATCTGGCGAGATAAAAAAGCAGATCGTAACTGTTATCATCTGCTTTAGGAATAGAAGTTGGAAGGAACCTAATGCGGTGTCAGAACAGCGGTTCGTCAACTTACTTCCATGCTCGCACACTCCCGCGATCAACCTCGATCTGTCCTCCTCGGCCCGGATCTTAGTAAGTGTGCGGGGAACACGGAAGTAAATACTTCCTGGTTCCAATCACGTGATTGTATCTACGTACGTATGCGTGTGATGTAACCCAAGGGGGCGGGTGATTCCGAATGTTGAAAACGCCTTCCTATTGGTTTTAACCTCGTGATTGATGCAAACGGAGGGGCGGGTAATGACGAATGTAGGGGTCGGATTCCCATTGGCTCTTCCCTCATGATTAGGAGGTTTGTGAGGTTGGAGTGTTTTATCTGTCTAATACTACCATTAGAAACACGTAATATCGATGTCTGATCCCCAACTGTGATAATTCTTATGTGCATATGCGTGTGATGCAGTTTGAAGGGGCTAGTAATGGCAAAGTTTATGATTGTGATCTAGTGCTTCCCCTCGTATTGTGGGAGGTTGTTTTGAAGTAAACGTTTGTTAGAACGTAAGTTTCCAAGGTATAATCTCAAATTAATGACTATTTTCCTGGATGTTAATAAACCCGGGTTGGCATCTATCACATCATAAGGAATATCTAAGGGCAGCATGCACGAAGGAGTAAATGACAACATGGTAATTCGTGCTGGCAAAAAACACAGAATGCAGTGTGTGGTTACAAGAACTACACGGAGGCTACTAAGGAGTTGATGTCATGTATGGTGGAATCAGTTTTTCAATATGGAACCCCAAGGGATATTATCATTCAGTCCTTGGAGATGAGTAGATAAACGATAAACCCAACGTTGTTCTTTCTCAAATAGCAATTGTTGGTTATTTGCTCCTGGCCTGAGTTTTTCGATGATCGTCCATCTCATGTCATTTGTGGTATGGTTCAACTGTAAATAATGTTCAGCCAGTTTAGTGCTCAGTTTGCGACATCTGATGGTGCTGCGATGTTCGCAAATGCGCTGTTTTATCTTTCTACTCGTCATTCCGACGTATCTTAGTCCACATGGGCAAGTGATCATGTAGACCACATCGGTGGAATTGCAATTGGTGTGCATTCTCTGTATCCATTGTTTCCCTTGTTCCAGTAGTAGATACTTAGAGGGGGAAGTCAAATGACAGACACTGCATGACCCGCAGGGGTAGTGGCCCACAATGGGCGGAAGGCCCCACGTACTGGTAATGGACTGATCTTGATTTCTTTCGTGAACTTTCGGACGGGTATGTACAAGGGAGTCCTTAATACTTCTTGCTCTCTTATAAGAGAATAATGGCTTCTCCCAATCATGTTTATTGCTCGTCAGAATATTCCAATTTTTCTTTATGGACTTGCTCACTGCGTCGGAGGCTGCGTTGTAAGTTGTGACGCAGGTGAGAGGTGTAGTGTCCTGATCTCCTTTCTCATAAACTTCCAGAAGAGCTTCTCTGTTCTGGTTACGAGCTCGTTTGTTACTTTTTGCCAGTATTTTGGTAGGGTATCCACGATCTTTCAATTTGGCAGTAAGATCATTGGCTTGTTTTTTGTACATTGAGACCTCACTACAATTACGACGGAGCCGTAGGTATTGACCGAATGGCAGGTTTTCCCTCAATGGGCGAGGGTGGTAGCTGGTGAAATGTAGTAGATTGTTTTTTGCCGTTGGTTTGTGGTGGGTTTTAGTTTGAAGGACATCGCCTACCCTGGTAATTACCACATCCAAGAAAATCATTTCATCTTTGTTGTGAGTATGTGTGAAATTGAGGTGAGGATCGCATCCATTCACCCAGATGTAGAACTCAAGGAGGGAATCCTCAGAACCCTGCCAGATGATCAAGACGTCGTCAATATATCTTTTCCAAAAGAAAATATTGGACGAAAAAGGGTTTTGTGGCGTTAGGATGAATTTACTCTCAAAATCAAATACATACAGCCCTGCTACCGAAGGCGCAAAAGTGCTGCCCATCGATGTGCCGGTTGACTGTAAAAAAAGGTTGCCCTTGTATTCGAAGAAATTTCTTTTTAATGCAAGTGTGGCACATGCGATCACAAATTCACGCGGAGTTGTATGGTTCCAAGGGCTGGAATCAAGGGTGCTCCTGATTACATTGATGGTGTCATCCTGGGGAATACAGGTGTACAGGCTTTCAATGTCCATGGTCACCAGAAAAATTACTCCGTCCGGAAGAGTGATCTCTTGGAGGAGGGCCAGTAGACTTTTCGTGTCTTTCAGGTAGGTGCTAGTAACCTGTATCAGTGGTTTCAGGAAGAAGTCACAATAACGTGACAAGGGTTCCAAAAGAGAGCCAATCCCAGATACTATGGGACGTCCAGGAGGAGGTATCCTGTTCTTGTGAGTTTTAGGGAGAGTGTAGAAGTAAGGGATGATTCCCTCACTGGTTGTGAGGTAAGTTGCTTCTTGTTTGGTGATAAAACCATGGGTTTCCGCGTTTTCTACCAGTTGGTGAATTGTACTTCGGAGTTCATCGGTTGGATCAGTAGCAAGAGGAGTATAGCTGATAGGGTCATCGAGGAGGCGTCTGCACTCCAAGTCATAGGCAGTAGTGTCTTGTATTACTACTCCGCCACCTTTGTCTGCCGATTTTATCACGATGTGTGGGTTGGCTTGTAAGGAATGTAAAGCTTGGAATTCACCAGTTTTCATGTTCTTGAAGCGATTCGGTTCTACAAAGGCGTCAATATCGTTAGATACCGCCTGTTCAAAAGCTGTAATCTCTGGTGGAATAGCATAAGGAGGCGGGGTGAAGGTGGATTTTACCTTAAACCCTGTGTCACTTTGTAGCGGCTGGGTGTTATCCAGAGGTTGTCTTTCAAAGAAACTCTTAAGTTTCAGTTTCCTAAAGAAACTCGAGAGTTCACATTTGAGTTTGAATTTATCGAAACGGGCCGTAGGTACAAAACCTAGTCCCTTTTCCAAGACTGATGTCTCATCTGGTGTCAGTATCACTGAGGAGAGATTCGTAATCAAACTCTTTGGTTGCTGGGGCCTGCTCGTGGTGCCTTGCTCCGCGTGTTGTCCCCCACTGTTTCGTCCTGTTGCCATTGGACTTGAGTTTGTCCTCTTCGCCGTCCGCGGCCTCTTCTGCCCCTCTCTAAAAAAGGGGGGCGAAACTGGTTCTGTTGGTATTGGGGATGCGGTAAAAAACCAGGGTTCCAACCCATCATAGGGTGGAATGGTGGGGGTTGGAAAGATGATTGCTGGAAGGGATGCCAGGTCTGGTTGTTATATTGTCGCCTATTCCTTCCTCTTCCCCGTTGGCGTGCTTTGTAGCTATCACCACTGGAATCACTTGCTGTCGAACCATCAAATGAACTATCCGTATTGTAGTCATTTCTTGAAGGTGGAGTGTAGTCTGGGCTGGAGTATGGGTATGCCTTTGTATAGGACCATCTTGATAAATCCTTCTGGAATTTCTGTGCTTTAGATTGCGTGAGGGAATCCTTGTATATATTAATCTCTTTGTTCAGTTCGTCCAGTCGTTTTTTGTAGCCAGTTAAGGTAGTTCTGAAGTGGGTTTCCGTTAGTTGGATCTCTACCATAATAGCCTCCGAGAGCCTTAGTGCTGTTTTTATTATAAGCACTAACCAGTCCCTGGTACAGTGCCAGGCGATCTGTGCCCATTCTTTTCTGAATTGTGCATCATCCAGAAAAATGCGAGGGGCGTTGGTAACCAGCAGACCTTTGGGTGCTATGTTGTTTCTTAAATACTCGGTGAGGATTGTGCCATGTAGAATGGTACGTATTCGCCCTCTTTTTTGTTCGCTCAATTTATCCCACTCTGTGGTTTGTGAGATTGTTTGGGCGATCGAGGGGTCAGAAAAAAGTGAGGGGTCTGCCAATAGAGCATCCACCTCTTCATTCGAGTAAGAGAGGCCAAGGTTATCCATGCTGCTATAAGTAGAGTCGCTAAAGTAGGGCAAGAAGAAAGGGAGTTAACCCTCGCAGCTGTGCGCTGCAAAATATCACAAAAACACAGAGAGAGTGAGGGACTATCACTCTTGTTCCCCCTGGTTAAATCAATTAAACAACAGAAGAGTGACAAGGGGATAGGGAGCAAAAAAGAGGCACGGGAAAAAACCAAAAATATTTGTTAAAAGAACCCTCACTCACCAACCTAGTTGGTGACATGCTTCATCATCGGGTTCCCACCAGAGAGGCCGAATGCCTCTCTGGTGTGCTGCGACGCCTGTGTTACAGCGGAGCTGGTTTCTGGTTGTGAAGGGAAGTGAGATTAAAAGGTAAATGATTTTAACCAATGACAAGTTTATTCTTGGCAAATCAAAAACCAATAAAAACGTGAATTGGGCAAGATCTGGCTAGTGATGTCAACCAGGGCTTGACCAATTTTTAGGTCGACATGTTTCTGCTTTTCGTGCCTAATCGGCTAAGCTTTCATCAGGACCTTGGGAGTCTCCACGGCGGTATGCACACTCTAAGGCGCACCCTAACCTGTGGAGATCAAATGGTAAAACTTACGGTTTTACCCAGGAGCCTCCTATTTATCCGGGGCTCAGAATGTCTGAAAAAGAAAATAAGACAGACAAACCACATATAAAGAGACATACAAAGACAAAACATTGTTTGATTGCAGTTTATAAACGTGCTTGAGTGAACAAACATTTTTTGGAACCGTGCTGTGGAGCGAGAGTGGGTGTCTTGGTAGCGATATTAGCTATCAACACCTCGATACGAGTGATCATTCGTCGTACATAACTTGTGAAAATGTGGACTAATATTCACAAGACAAAAAACACTACTTGTGTCTAATTTCGATTACATCAGGTGATGTCAGAACTACTGACAAGGTGCAATCGTAGTGGCTGATTGGCCGGAGTGAATGTCGAACATATAGCGAACTCGTGAAGTGGCAGGCATGCTGAAAACAAGCGTCTGTGGTGTTTGCCAGGCGCCGTTGCTCCAAAGCATGTCTAACATTAAAAATAGCTGCATGAAAAAAACCAAAAGGCCCTCTTACTTATGCTGTAGTGGTCCACACACATCGCCAGCAAAATGCGAGCCAAAGGATAATACATGCAGACCATCAGCCAAAATCAAGTTCACAAACACACAAACTCTCCCTGGTTTCGGGGGCAGATGAGACTAAAAATATCACTGAAACAGCCAAAATGAGTGCCTAAAAAAAGGGGAGCAACCCTTACCTATTGAGCTTCCCCTGGCATGCCTATAAACATATTCCTGGTGCCTAGTGGGCTTTCTTTCCCCCTGGGGGAAAGATAAGGGGCTACTGCCCGATGTGCCTTCTGGGGGAGCCAGAAATATTTTTGGGGGAATGGGGCATTAGCATGCCCATTTTCGGCAGCCCTCACCCCTACGTATAATAAAAACAACATAATCCATGGTACCTAGTGGTGCTATTGACCCCATCTGCCTCCCAGGGGTGGCAGAAAGACTGTGTCAAAAATTTTATGGGGAGTGGGGGCATTGGCATGCCCATTCTGCGTAGTCCCTACGAAGAAAAAAAACCAATCCCTGGTGCCAAGTAGGCTTTCTTCCCCTCCCCCTCCCCCTCCCGCTCCCCCTCCCCTGGGTAGCAGCTCAGGGGTCTTTGCCCCATCTGCCTCCAGGGGGCAGAAACACTGTGGATTTTTTTGGGGGGGCTGAGGGTATTGACATGCCCATTTTGGGCAGCCCCCACCCCTATATACATAAACAAAAAAAGTCCCTGTTGCCTAGTGTGCTTTCTGCCCACCAGGGAGGGCAGATCGCGGGCTATTGTCCCCATCTGCCCCCCAGGAGAGGCAGAAAGACTGTGGCATTTTTTGGGGGGTGGGGGCATTGCAAACCTCATTTTGTCCAGCCTCCATCCCTATGTATAATAACAAACAATCCCTGGTGCCTAGTGGGCTTTCTTCCCCTCCCCCTCCCGCTCTTCCTCCCCTGGGGGGCAGATCAGGGGCCTTTGCCCCATCTGCCTCCTGGGGGGCAGAAAGACTGTGGAAATTTGGGGGGTGGGGGCATTGACATGCCCATTTTGGGCTGCCCCCATCCATTTATGCATTAAAAAATCCTAGTGCCTAGTGTGCTTTTTGCCCCCCCAGGGGGGCAGATTAAGGACTATTGCCCCCATCTGCTCCAAGGGGGGGGGTGAAAGACTGTGGACTTTTTTGGGGGGTGGGGTCATTGGTATGCCCATTTTGGGCAGCCCCCACCCCTAAAGACATAAAATAAAAAATTCCTGGTGCCTAGTGTGCTTTCAGCCGCCCCCCCCCCGCTCCCCGGTGGGAGCACATCGGCGTTATTGCCTCCATATGCCTCCCAGAGGTGGAAGAAAGACTGATCTGGCCCAAAAATAGTGGGGGAGCTAAAGCTCTTGCCCAAGGGGCCGCTCCCTCCCCTCTCTGGTGCCTGGTAGGTGGATCCCTGCTTGGGGATCGCTCTCCTGAGGCAAACCCGAAGCAGGGATGTACTAGGGAGGGGTACTAAAAAAGGGAGAGATTCTCCCCTTTCCAATGATACATCTCCCGTCTGCCTCAGTTCTCAGGGTGCTGAAGTAGCCCCCTGAGCACCGAAGCAGTGAAACTGAAACTGAGTTTCAGTTTCTGTTTCTCCAAAATGACATCAGCGCGACGTGCATGCCGTCATTTCAGAGAAAGTATCAGAACACCCTTGGGAGCTGGGGAATCTCTTCGCCAGCTCCCAAGGGAGTTTTGACTGAAAGGAAATCCCTCTGGTGCCCCCACCATTTTTAAATGGGTCGTAAACTGCTGGTGTTCTGCAACCACAATTGTGGTCACAAAACAATTGTACATGGAAGTGTGACTCGTTCTTATGAAGGGATGCTCTTGGCTCACCACTTCCAAATATTGAGTTGCAAACACTATTTTGCGAGTCGGTAATAGGTTACGGACTCGCAAAATAGGTCTTGTACATAGGGCAGACCTATTTTGGGGTCGCAAACTGGCAGATTTCCATTTGCGACTGCAAAAGCCGGTCGTACATCTGGCCTTTAGTGCTTTATTAGCAATGCAGAGTGTCTTGAATACAATTCTCTGTCTTATGGAAAGCCAGTTTGGTTTCTTAATGTATTTAGAAACTGAATGGTATTTTGGAATTTTCAATAGCAGTTGAGCTGTTACATTCTTCAAAGTTTGCAGTTTTATCAGTACGTAAAGGTAAGCATTAAGGAATAGGCCATTGCAGTAGTCTAACTTTGCCATCAGTAATGAAGTGAGAAACGTTTTCTGAAGATTTTCTGAGATATATGGAAAAACCTTCTTTAGTGACCTGAGGTTGAAAAATACTGAGGAGGTCACTGCATTGACATTGTCGATGTAGAACAGTATGTCATCAATTAGAACACCAAGACTATTTGTTTTGCTTAATGAAGCAGAGAGCGAAACCATTTCCTGCAGCCAGCAGGAAGGGGTCCAGAAAGCAGTCTAGGCTCTGAACAATAATACTTCGGTCTTACCCAAGTTAAGTCTAAGACAGTTCTTATTTATTCATGTGTTGACCACCTACATGCATACACATAATCTGAGCCCTGTGTCAGTGTCTTCACTGGAAAGAGAGACAATAATCTGAGTGTCATCTCTGTAGGATGTAAGAGAAAAACTGAAGAATCTTATAAGATCAGCCAACAAGGTAATGTAGACATTAAAATGAGTAGGACTTAGCGAGGACACCTGGGGGAGCCTGCATGTAAGGGAGAACGGCAGTGAGACAAATTAGCCCAAATGGACAAACTGCTCATGACCAGAGAGAAAGGAATTTTTTAGATTCCATGCAGCTCCAGTGATCCTGTTGTTGGCTAGGCGATCCATCAGCAGTCCATGATTGACAGTATCAAAGGCTGCACATAGAACAAGCAGTATGAGAGTTGCCCTCCTCCCTGATCAAGAGACAGCTTGATCTCCTCCGTAGCCTTAACATTGGGAAGAATGTGCTACCCTCAGGGTAGCTGCGGATTTGCACTTCCCTCAGGGCAGAGTATTGAAAAGAAATATGGAGCAGCTGTTTAAAAGCTGCTCTGCGTCTCTCTGTGCAGGCGGCAACTCACCTGTAATTTCAAAAGGGATTAGAAATCCCCTTGCAAGCAGGTACAGTGAGTGACTGCACTCACCTGCAGGGAAATGTCTGGGAGGTCCATGGGAGTCCCTTTCAACCCTTGAGAGGGCTTCCTTCAGGAGGCACACTGACAGTGTGCCACCTTCTTTTTGGCACACTTTCAGCGCCCCTGATAAGGGGATGAATGCCTGGGTAATACGATGTGGGGACAGAGGCAAAGTGATTCCCTCATTTGCATTGGGCCATGCCCCATGCAAATGAGGGAATAGTTCTCTTGATAGCTCCAGTGCTACATGTGCATCAGAGATATCTGTATTGCAGAAGGAGCTGCACAAGCATCTGCATACGCTTGTGTAAAACCAAACCTCCCTGGTGGCATTGATAGCAGGCTCAAACGTCTGTTGTGCCTTTGTGCACGTTGTGTAATATGGCCCCCGGTGCCCTTCGGTACTGTTTTTTCTGAAAGTAGAAAGGGACAATAGCAAAAACCACATCTATGTTTTTGTTTGAGCATAGCAGGTCATAGAGGGTGTAGTTTCTACATCTAGCTGTCTGACTTTAGGGCTTAACCGGATGTGATGTCAGAACACTGGAAGGGAAGGTCAGTGTGTTTGGGGAAAGTGTCTTTGGGACACTTCTCTATTTGTATCGCAATTGTATAGATTATTTACTGCTATCTCTGATTCTAAAAGGCAGCAAAGTAGCTAGTTCTCCTTAGCAATTCTGTAAAACTAATAACATAAACAAGCTTTCTGTTTCTCATTTCTTCCTTAAGTTGACAGTGATATTTTGACTAATAAACCAGCATGTATTTATTATTGCAGGAACCTTTAACATCAACATTCTACGGTACATACAGAATGTGGATGCTCTTAGGGGTTTCAATTTAAATAAATAGGGCCAAATTAGCTTGCGCTGGCCAAATTTCTCGAATTACTGTAGCACCCATTCTGTTTCAGGTCTTTATTGGTGTTACAGAATGTGGTCATGGAGTACAAACGGTTGAAACGTGTGAATGTCTGATTGCGTTATTAATGAATATATTATTTTATTCTCAATGGATTGAAAGATGGAATGACCAAGATATGTGGGATAATGATAGGAAGGAATGCTTGGAAGAAGGTACAAAAACAATGGGTCATATGAGGCAAGAGAATGAGTGCATGCCTAACTTAACCCCTTCGCTGCAGCGGAAATTCCTCCGCAGCGCTGGGGGGTGCGGGGGGGCAGCGCGGTGGCGCGGTGCTCATGACGGAGCCACTCCGTCATGAGCCACGGTTGGGCTGTGCTCATGACGGAGTGGTTCCGTCATGACTCCGCCCACAGCGCTAATCGCCCGCACAGGCGGGGAATTAGCGCCATGTGGGCGGCGCGGCCGCCAACGGCCGCAACATGACGGAACCACTCCGTCATGAGCACACGGCAACCGTGGCTCATGACGGCATTGTTCCGTCATGAGCACGGAACGAGTTAATAATCAAACTATATGTTTTTCTATTTACTGTATAGTTGCTTCTCCACCCATCTGTCTCTCTCTTTTCAGGTTATTTTGTAAGTTTCTTGATCAAGGCCATTCCCTATTGAGTTTAAGTCCCATCAA
The DNA here is from genome assembly GCF_964204655.1 of Triturus cristatus. Lineage (NCBI taxonomy): Eukaryota > Metazoa > Chordata > Amphibia > Caudata > Salamandridae > Triturus > Triturus cristatus. The sequence goes on from NC_140580.1 coordinate 667,122,891, forward strand.
GAGTTGTCCCAGGCGACATTTAAATTATGATGGCAAAATTCATGTAATTTCCACATTTTGCTTTACACTTTTTATCTGAAATTCCAGAAAATTATGACATTATGCAACGTAGCGTAATTGGGGATTCCTTGGGTAAAAATCCTAATGCTGGAGCACTGGAAAAAATCAAATGGACAGAACGCTTGCTGCTCTTGTTCATGCCACTTGTGCTTCTGTGCAGTTTTTTTTAATGCAAAGTCTGTCCTTACAACAATTTCAGACACAAGGATACTCTGAGCTACAAGAATAGCACAAAATGCAAGGGGCCTCATTTATGAGAAGTGTCGCATCGCTGTGACAAAGCATGGATGCAACACTTTTCAGTGCGCCCTCCTTGCGACACAATGGATGCGTCATATTTACTGTATGATGCATCATTTCTCAAGAAATGATAGATACGTCACTATTACTGATGTATCTGTTGGTGCACTAATGACGCATTGCTGGAGTGTGTCACAAAAGTGACGCACCTCCAGCAATGTGTCCTTTCACATGGGACAAGCCCCATGTGAAAGGGCATGCATCAGTCTTACACCTGCTGTGAGGCAGGCATAAGATTTTCAAGCAGTAGCGTCCTAGAAGTGGCACAGTGAAGTCTTATAGTTTTCACTACGCCACTTCTACGAGGCTTTTTGCGGGGAAACACCCACCCTGCATAAATTATACCCGACGCAGGTATAATGTAGCACAGGGCTTTACAAAGTGACGCATCTGCTCAGATGAGTCACTTTGTAAATATGGTGCAACATGGTGCATTTTTTACACCGCCGGCGCAAAAATGTCACAAGGCCTCATAAATAAGGCCCAAGGTTCGCATTTCATGTAATTATGATTAATTTTATTTTAAAAATCCGAAATTTCACATACATGAGCAAAAGGGGATTATGAAAATTAAGCAAACCCTATGGGGTTGGAATACTCTCGCTGTCTCTTTCTCTCATTTTCAAGAGCCAAACCAGAAAGGGTGCTAAGCAATTTTACACTTAGCAAGATAGGGTTCAAAGCTCTATAGTTCCTTGTTACAGTTGTTTTCATCAGTTTTGCTCTTTTTTCTCTTTTGTGTAAAATGTGAGAGAACAAAAGATGATGTATCATTTCCGAAACACCCCAGCCACAAGGTCACAGGCCAGTTGTCTCAGCTTGAATCTCTTTTTTGATTGCTTATTAGTCAGAGTGGTCATGCTTTAAAGGCTGTACTGTTCTTTGCATCTAGGGTCTTTAAGTTGTGTCGTGAGGATGCTCATAAAATGCAGTATAACATATTTAATTACAATGCAATTAAATTCTGAGGCATCATGCTTCACTCTTTTTGAAGGAAAATTGTGACTGCCATTGAAAAATCTAAACAAAAACTGATTAAATTATGCTGCAAATTAGGGAATATTTGCTACATGGTGTATACTTGCAAACCATAAAATTATCCTTTTTCTATGCAGAGTTTCAGATCTACAAATTTTCTCTAATTAGCGTATGGGAATCCGCCCCAGCCAGCATATATAGGAGTTTTCTACATGACATCTCAAAGTAGGGATGAGAATTGCGTGGGTTAGGGGGTACTTCAACACATGGGACAACAATGGGAGACATAGGGGAACTTTCAGTATGTGTGGTGGGAAGTTTGGTAAACTATACCAATGTACATGAAATGCAAAGTTTCAACCTAGTATTTGTGGAAACCTTTATAATGTGCTGTTTAACTTGCAGCCATTCCTGCTCCAATATTCATGCACCACAAACTGCATCCCATCTAGTTTTCAGGTTGTTCAGAGAGTGCCTGAAAAATTCCCTTTTGTTGTGGTACAAGTGTATGACACATTTTTTAGCATCATCTGGGCAAACATTGCTGTTAGAGCTGGTATCCTTAACGCAGTTTTCTCCCTAACTTTTTGCCTTCAACTCTTCTGTTTTGCTGACATAATTGTTGCTGGCTTTAGGACTCTGCACTCCGTGCCACTGCTGACCAGTGCTAAAGTGTTGTGTTGTCTTCCTTAAACATGGTAATATTGACTTATCACCAATTGCCACATTTAATTTGCTTGTAAGTCTCTCATAAAGTGTTGCTACCTGTGCCTGGGACTTGAAAAGTAAATGTTACTAGTAGGGCTACAGCACTGATTGTGGCACCTACTCAATAGTACTATAAATTTGACTCATGTCTGCTGTTGCAGTCTGTGTGAGCAGCTTTAAATTGCCATCTCGACCTTGCAAAAAAACAAAAATTTGGTTAGGTTAAAACCTTCTATTTTAATACAGATATGTCCCCCCCTAGGGTAGATCATGGACAACCCAGGGGCAGTTTGCAGTGTAATTAAAAAGTTAGACGTACTTTTTAGTTTTACATGCCCTGGTAGTAGAAAAACCTGGGATTTTGGCCCTGGGCTCGGCAGCAATCCAGGGAAACCTACCAAACCCACACATTTCTGAAAACTAGACACTCGGGAGAGTACAAGGATGTGTGGCTTGCATGGACCTCTCAATGTTTTCCGACCCAGAATCCCCTGCAAACCTCAAATTTAGCTGAAAAAAAGTCACATTTTCCTCACATTTCGGACTGAGATCACCATGCCGGCACAAATGTCCTACCACTCAGCGTCCCCCTCAGTCTCCCAAGTATAATTATACCTCACTTGTATGGGTGGGCCAAGGGCCTGCGCCTGGGAAGGGCCAAAAACATAGGGATTGAGAGGATAGCACAGCAAACTCTAAGCGCTATTTGTTTGAAACAAAATATGTTTTTAGGCGATTATGCATTGTACGCCCACACACAAGTGAGATACCATTTTTATCAGGAGACCAAGGGGAATGCTGTATGGTATGACATTTGTGCTGGCATGATGATCCCACACAGAAATGTGAGGAAAATGTGATTTCTGTCAGCAAAATTTGAGATTTAAAGGGGTTCTGGGTAGGAAAACGTTGGGGGGGTCCATTCAATCCATTCCTCGCTGGACTCCCCAGGTTGTCTAGTTTTCAAAACTTTCTAGGTTTCTTAGGTTTCCCTAGATGGTCGCCAAGCCCTGGGCCAAAAACCCAGGTGACCCCCTTGCAAAACCAGGCCGTTTTGTGATAGGTAATTTTGATGCCTCCATAATATGTTTTTGGCCCTTCCCTGCCACGGGTACTTGGCCCATCCACACAAATGAGGTGCCATTTTTATCGGGAGACCTGGGGTAATGCTGGGTGGTAGGAAATTTGTGACAGCCCGGTGATCCCAAAACTTTTCCACACAGAAAAGTGAGGAAAATGTGATTTCTTTAGCTACATTTGAGGAATATGACGTGTTTTTCCGCATACCATTACTTTGCAGCATCTTACTCCAAAGTTTTTATTTAGAAAATACCATTAGTATGCAAGTTTTTAGTTCGCATACCTTTACTTGCAAGTGTTAATGTATGCGAACTAAAAACTTGTCTAGTAATAACAATTTTTTTACGCCAACCCTACACTAAATACTAAATACAAAAACACTACCCTACACATAACAAACTTTAAAACACTACCCCAACACCCAAAAACTACACTACCCTACACTACTCAACACCACTACACTACCCTAAACCCTAAAGCATGACCCCCTGCACGACCTTCCCCCTTCCCCCAGCCCGCTCCCTACATTCAAACACTACCCCGCATGACACCCCAACACTACCCTAAACTCTAAAACACTACCCTACACTAACACCACAACACTACCCTAAACCCTAAAACATTACCCCCTGCACAACCCTCCCCCGACCTCCAGTCCTGTCCCTACACCCAAACACTACCCTACACTACACTAACACCACAACACTACCCTAAACCCTAAAAAAACACTACCCCCAGCATGACCCTGCCCCTACCCCCAGTTCTGTCCCTACACTGAAACACTACCCTGCTCGACCCCCCTGACACTACCCTAAACCATAAAGTATTACCCACACTATACAAACACCAAATAACTACCCTACACCCTAAAACACTACTCTAACTTACACTAACACCACAACACTACCCTAAACTCTAACACACTACCCCCAACACGACCCTGCCCCTACCCCCAGTCCTGTCCCTACTCCCAAACACTACGCTTCACAACCCCCGACACTGCCCTAAACCTTAAAACACTACCCTACACTACACTAACACCACAACACTACCCTAAATACTAACACACTACCCCCAGCACGACCTGCCCCTACCCCCAGTCCTATCCCTACTCCCAAACACTACCCTTCATGACCCCCAACACTACCCTAAACCCAAATACACTACTATACACTACACAAACACAAGTACACAACCCTAAAACCTAAAAAACAACTACCCTGCACGACTTTCCACCTAGGACAACGCCCCCTGGCTTACCTCTCCTGACGTCCTCCACGTAGCTGATGAACCCTATGCGGGTCTCCTTGTCGCCCATTGCCCCCTCACTCCATGACGACGTTGTCTGCTTTCCATATCACTGATCCGCTGCTCCCTGTCACCTCCCCCTGCCTGGGACGCTGCTCGCTCCGCTTCCTGCCGACGCCTCCATAATGAGGCAGTTGTCATCGCGCACCTTCCTTCCTGCAGCGTCGCTTCCTGGGAGAAGTTCTGCCTGAAGGAGCGTCCCGCTGAAAGAACCCTGGTGAGTGACTGTAGTACATTGTTTGTTTAGCCATTATACTGCATGCGTTGTTACAACACATGCGATGTAACAACTTGCGTAGTAAAGGCTACGCGTTGTTACATTGCATGTGTTGTAACGCTTGCGAAGTCATGGTATGCAGAGTAAAGCCTCCGTAGTAATGGGTGATTACCACATTTGAGGTTTGCATGGGATTCTGGTAAGAAAAATGTTGGGAAATCCATGCAAGCCTCACTTTCTTGGACTCACCTGGGTGTCTATTTTTCAGAAATGTCTGAGTTTGATAGGTTTCCCTAGATGGCCGCTGAACCTGAGACCAAAAATGCAGGTGACCCACTCGAAAAACCAGGTTGTTTTGTAATAGATAGGTGGGCACCTATGTTTTTGTCCTGGGCTTGCAGACATTTAGGGGAACCTAAAATTCCCAGACATTTCTGAAAACAAGACACCCGAGGGAGTCCATTGATGTGTGGCTTGTATTGATCTCTCAACATTTTCCTTCCCAGAATCTGCTACAAACCTCAAACTTAGCTAAAAAGTAAATTTTTCCTCTAATATCTGTGTGGGAAAGTTGTGGGATCACTGCACAGCACCAAATTCCTACCACTCAGCGTTTCCCTCAGACTCCCAATAAAAATGATTCCTTAATTGGGTGGATGGGCCAGAAACCTGTAGAGATTAAGGAGGGCCCAAAGCTGATCCAAAAGGGCAGTTTGTTTTTACGTTTTAAGGGTGACGCTAATTTGGGCTCCCACATAAATGAGGTAGCATTTTTCTCGGGAGACCAAGAAAAATCCTAGGTGGTGGGAAATTTGTGTCTGCGCGATTATCCTACAATATTTCCACACAGAAATGCAAGAAAAATTTGACTTTGTAGGTAAATTTGAGGTTTTCAGAGGATTCTAGTTTAGAAAATGCTGGGGGATCCATGCAAGCCACACTGCCAGCCAAGAGTCAGTAGATGAACACCACCATCCACGCACACCATCAGCCAAGTGCCATTCACGCACACCGCCCGCCAAGCACCATCCACACACACTGCCATCCAAGCATCATTCATACACACTGCCAGGCAAGCGCCATCCACGTACACCGCCAGCCAAATGCCATCCATGCAGACAGTCAGCCAAGCACTATCCATGCACACCGCCAGTCAAGCCCCACCCACACACTCCACCAGCCAAGCGCCATTACCGCACACAGCCAGCCAAGCAGGGCCAGACACCGTCATCAAGAGCGAGTCCACACAACCATTAGCCAAGTGCAGGTTGTTAGACCTGGCACCTTGGCGTGAGTCTCCCTTCCACGTTTTTTGTCGCTGTGCCTCATGTCTTTTGCAGGTGTTAGCTGCTCAGAGCACTGTGCCACTGCCAACCAGTGCCACAGTGCAAGTGCTCTCTATTTAAAATGTATATGTTGGTTGGATTCCATGATTGGCTTATTTGGCTTACTGTCAGACCCCAGTAAAGTGCACCAGGAGTGCCCAGGGCTTGTAAATACAAATGCTGCTGGTGGGCTTGCAGCACTGGTTGTGCCACCCACAGAAGCAGCCTAGTAAAATGTGTCTAAGGTCTGCTATTGCAGAACCTGCGTGTAGTCTGGTACTGTCATGCTGACTGGGCAAGTGCACCCACTTTTTATCACAAAAAGCAACCACTATTGAATTGGCAAAATACCAGATTCAGAGTAGTGTTAGAATGTTGTTCAACTATCTACTTTACAGGTGGAATATCAAAGATATTGAAGTAAAAGCCTCACTCACATAATAGTGACATGCTTCATCATAGGCAGTTACTCCACACCCAGAGAAGATGGTACTCTCTGGGCGGACTCAACCAAAGATATACTGGGAGTTCTTAGATAAATGAACAACTGGTTAGGCAGGGAACCAGATCAAATTAAAAATACCTATGAGTGTACCCCATTTCGAATCCTTTATTCCTGGGCACTCATGATTAATGGATTACACTAAGCCCTAAAATAGAGAGCACATAGACAGGTGGTACACCATCACTGCAACTAGAAATCAATGACTACGAGCACAAGACGGGCTGTAGACAGATTCTGTTGTTGTGTCGTCGAAGAAATACATGTTAATTTTTTGTTCTATGTCCAATAGAAAAACTCTACTGAAGTCGGATGGTACATACGGACAGGTGAGTGCATTAGGCCTCACGTACGAATGGGTTGCATGTAATCACATGTACGGCTAAACCGCAGGGACCTTAGAGCATAAGGAACAGAAAGATATTGCCCTGACGAAGGCCCCCAGACCCGATAGGGCTATAAGATGGGCCGAAACATGTTGGCACACGGTTGAGGGTACAATTGAACAAATTGAGTTCAAAAGAACCCCGATAATAAGTTTTTATTGATATCATGAGTGCCCAGGAATAAAGGATTCGAAATGGGGTACACTCATAGGTATTTTTAATTTGATCTGGTTCCCTGCCTAACCAGTTGTTCATTTATCTAAGAACTCCCAGTATATCTTTGGTTGAGTCCGCCCAGAGAGTACCATCTTCTCTGGGTGTGGAGTAACTGCCTATGATGAAGCATGTCACTATTATGTGAGTGAGGCTTTTACTTCAATATCTTTGATATTCCACCTGTAAAGTAGATAGTTGAACAACATTCTAACACTACTCTGAATCTGGTATTTTGCCAATTCAATAGTGGTTGCTTTTTGTGATAAAAAGTTATTCTGGGAGAACGCAACCACGGTGTTTATTCTCTCACTCTCTGTTTGTGATAAAAAAGTGCACCCACTTCCCAGTCCCTAAACCTTCCCTTAACTTCATATTAGTCACCCCTATGGTAGGCCCAAGGGCAGGGTGCATTGTACGCATAAGGTAGGACAAGCCCTGATGTGTGTGGCATGTCCTAATAGTGAATTACAGCCATTTTCGTTTTTCACTATTGTAAGGCTACCTGTTCTCCATAGGCCAGAATGGGCTGTTAGAATTGTTACATCCTATGATCCTAACAGACCCAGGGAACATGGTAGAAAATCGAGTTTAGTATGCCTGAACTCAGAATAATAAAATACATCTTTTAGTAAAGTTTATTTTAATATTCTGTGTTTGCAAATACCACTTTTAGAAAGTTGGTATTTGCTTGCCTAACCATTGCAGCCCGCCTCTGCTATGATGAGTATCTGCCTGTCTGGTTTGTGTGAGTGACAGGGCTGGGGAAACCCAGAGGGGCAGGGCTAGGTAGCCTGGTGGTGAATAGAGAGATTGACATCCAGATGGGTGGGAGGAGTGCACCTGGACTCTGAATAGGGCTGTGCTCTGCTACCACAATGCTGGCTCCACCTCCTGTGGAGCGGCTGATGTCTCTGCCCTGCACCCTGAATAGAAAGGCAGAGTCATGTCAACAAAGTGCTCAAGAACTGGTTTGGACTGGGCAAAGGCCCCTCTACCACAGAGGAACAAAGGAAATAGGGGTATAATTATTGGGACCCTGCTCCCAAGAAATTAGATCCTGCTTGACAAGAAGGACCTCTGCCTGAGGAGAAGGAACTGGGAAAGCTGTAAGGAGGAGTACTGTCCCTGACCTGGGGGAGTGGCCTGCAGTGGTTGCCTTGCTGCTGGAAGGAGAGGAGAAAGACTACAAAGACTTTATTGCAACTTGTGCTTAAAAGATCTCCAAGGGCTTGTGCTGAGCTTGCCCCCTGAACGAAGTCCCAGGACCTGTGGACTTCACCCCCCAGCTCCCCAGAGTTCTTTGGAAGTGCCTGCTGCTGTTATTGGGCCTTCTGAGGGACTGCGTGTTGCAAGGAGCTGGAAGCGCGACTCAAGAAGGAGAAGCGTGCCGCCGTCTGAGCTGTTGTCATCGCATCTCGCAAAGGGTGTCGCCGCTGCAGCATTGCATCGAGCAGAAGCGTCTCGCATCATTCCGGAAGTGTCTCGCAATGCCGAAGATGCGTGTCGCCATCGCAGCCATCGTAGCTGACGCATTGCACCGCATCAAGAGAAGAGTCTCGCATCGAGGAAGAAGCGTGTCACCATCGCAGCCATCGTAGTGGTCGCATTGCACCACATCAGGAAAAGCGCCTCGCATCCACGGAGAAGCGTACCGCCATCGGAACTGCTGTCGTCGCATCACGTAAAGGGGTGACGCCGCTGCAGCATCGCATCGAGCGGAAGCATCTCACAAACGTCGGAGAAGAGTGCCGCTGCCAAGGCCGCTGTCGTGGCATCGCGTAAAGGGGTGACGCCGCTGCAGCCGACGCATCGAGACGAGTCTTCTTGCAACATCGGAGAAGCGTAACACATCTGGAAGATCTTCACGTCTTTATTTCTTTGCACCAAAAACTTCATCTTATCAGCATCGTTGCAACACTTTCATTGCCCTGTGTGTCGCATCTAAGGTCCATTGACTTAAAGTGTCGCATTTAAGAACTTAAGAGAACTAAGCAAACTTCTACCATCTAAAGTAACAGTGTTGTGTATTTTTGTCGTTTAATGGTCTCGTGGTAACTCTATATAAAGAATCCTTATTTTTAATATAAAAACCTGTGTGGTGTCTATCTGTAGTGTTGTCACTCGGTTACTGTATGTGTTCACGAATGCTTAACCTATAACGCTCTGAGATAAGCCTTATCTGCTCGCGCCAAGCTACCTAGAGGGTGAGCAGGGGTTATTTTAAGAGTGTAACCCCTTACCCTTACTAGAGGAAAGGTTCCCTGCTTGTCACAAGTACCTGCCTGTGCCAACCAGAGAACCCGGATTCTAACACAGGTCCACACATATCGCCGGCAAAATGCCAGGCAAAGGTCAATACATGCAGACCGTCACACAAACTCTTCCTGGTTTCGAGTTGTTTTCTGCCCCCGCTTGGGGGCAAATGAGACTAAAAATATCACTGAAACAGCCAAAATGTATGCCTAAAAAAAGGGGAGCAACCCCTGCCTACTGAGCTTCCCCCTGACATGCCTATAAACATATCCCTAGTGCCTAGTGGGTTTTCTTCCCCCCTGGGGGCAAGATAGGGGTTACTGCCCCGATCTGCCTTCTGGGGAGCCAGAAAGACTTTTTTGGGAATGGGGGTATTAGGATGCCAATTTGCGGCAGCCCTCACCCCTACGTATAATAAAAACAACATAATCGCTGGTGCCTAGTGGGCTTTCTGCCCCCGGTGGGGGCAGATGAGGTGCTATTAACCCGATCTGCCTCCCGGGGGTGGCAGAAAGACTGTGTCAAATATTTTTTTGGGGGGTGGGGGCGTTGGCATGCCCATTCTGCGCAGTCCATATGAATAAAAAAAACAATCCTTGTGCCTAGTGGGCTTTCTCCCCCTCCACTCCCCCTCCCCAGGGAGCAGATCAGGGGGCATAGCTCCATCTGCCTCCTGGGGGAGCAGAAACACTGTGGATATTTTTTTGGGGGGTGAAGGTATTGATATGCCCATTTTGGGCAGCCCCCACCCCTATATACATAAACAAAAAAAGTCCCTGTTGCCTAGTGTGCTTTCTGCCCACCGGGGGGGTCAGATCGTGGGCTATTGTCCCCATCTGCCCCCCAGGAGAGGCAGAAAGACTGTGGCATTTTTTGGGGGGTGGGGGCATTGCTATGCTCATTTTGGGAAGCCTCAATCCCTATGTATAATAACAAACAATCCCTGGTGTCTAGTGGGCTTTCTACCCCGGGGGGCAGATCAAGGGCCATTGCCCCATCTGTCACCCGGGGGGGCAGAAAGACTGTGGAAATTTGGGGGGTGGGGGCATTGGCATGCCCATTTTGGGCTGCCCCCATCCATTTATGCATTAAAAAACCCTAGTGCCTAGTGTGCTTTTTGCCCCCCCAGGGGGGCAGATTAAGGACTATTGCCCCATCTGCTCCAAGGGGGGGGGGGCTGAAAGACTGTGGACTTTTTGGGTGGGGTGGGGGCATTGGCTTGCCCATTTTGGGCAGCCCCCACCCCTAAAGACATAAAATGAAAAATCCCTGGTGCCTAGTGTGATTTCTGCCCCCCCCCCCGGTGGGAGCAGATCGGCGTTATTGCCCCCATATGCCTCCCAGAGTTGGCAGAAATACTGATCTGGCCCAAAAATAGTGGGGGAGCTAGAGCTCTTGCTCAAGGGGCTGCTCTCTCCCTTCTCTGGCGCCTGGTAGGTGGATCCCTGCTTTGGGATCGCCCTCCTGAGGCAAACCCAAAGCAGGGGTCTACTAGGGAGGGGTACTATAAAAGGGAGAGATTCTCCCCTTTCCAATGATACATCTCCCATCTGCCTCAGTGCTCAGGGTGCTGAAGTAGCCCCATGAGCACGGAGGCAGTGAAACTGAAACTGAGTTTCAGTTTCTGTTTCCCCAAAATGACGTCAGCGCAACGTGCGTGCCGTCATTTCAGTGAAAGTATCAGGACACCCTTAGGAGCTGGGGAATCTCTTCGCCAGCTCCCGTGGGTGTTTCGACAGAAAGGTAATCCCTCTGGTGCCCACACCTTTTTAAAATGGGTCGTAAACTGCTGGTGGTATGCAACCAGAATTGTGGTCACAAAACAATTGTACATTGAAGTGTGACTTGCTATTATGAAGGTATGCCCTTGGCTCGCCACTTCCAAATAGCGAGTTGCAAACTCTATTTTGCGAGTGGGTAATAGGTTGCGTAGTCGCAAAATAGGTCTTGTACATAGGGCAGACCTATTTTGGGGTCGCAAACTGGCAGATTTCCATTTGCGACTGCAAAAACTGGACGTACATCTGGCCTTTAGAGCTTTATTAGCAATGCAGAGTGTCTTGAATACAATTCTCTGTCTTATGGAAAGCCAGTTTAGTTTCCTAATGTATTTAGAAACTGAATGGTATTTTGGAATTTTCAATAGCTGTTGAGCTGATACATTCTTCAAAGTTTGCAGTTTGATCAGTACGTACAGGTAAGCATTAAGGAATAGGCCATTGCAGTAGTCTAACTTTGCCATCAGTAATGAAGTGAGAAACGTTTTCTGAAGATTTTCTGAGATATATGGAAAACCTTTGTTAGTGACCTGAGGTTGAAAAATGCTGAGGAGGTCACTGCATTGACATTGTCGATGTAGACCAGTATGTCATCAATTAGAACACCAAGACTATTTGTTTTGCTTAATGGAGCAGAGAGCGAAACCATTTCCTGCAGCCAGCAGGAAGGGTTCCAGAAAGAAGTCTAGACTCTGAACAATAATACTCCGGTCTTACCCAAGTTAAGTCTAAGACAGTTCTTATTTATTCATGTGTTGACCACCAGCATGCATACACATAATCTGAGCCCTGTGTCAGTGTCTTCACTGGCAAGAGAGAAGATAATCTGAGTCATCTCTGTAGGATGTAAGAGAAAAACTGAAGGATCTTATAAGAACAGTCAACAAGGTAATGTTGACATTAAAACGAGTTGGACTAAGCGAGGACACATGGGGAGCCTGCATGTAAGGGAGAACGGCAATGAGACAAATTAGCTTAAATGGACAAACTGCACATGACCAGAGAGAAAGGAATCTTTCAGATTCCATGCAGCTCCAGTGATCCTGTTGTTGGCTAGGCGATTGATAAGCTGTTCATGATTGACAGTATCAAAGGCTGCGCATAGAACAAGCAGGATGAGAGCTGCCCTCCTCCCTGATCGAGAGACAGCTTAATCTCCTCCGTAGCCTTATTATTGGGAAGAATGTGCTGCCCTCAGGGTAGCTGCGGATTTGCACTTCCCTCAGGGCAGAGTATGAATAGAAATATGGAGCAGCTGTTTAAAAGCTGCTCTGCGTTTCTCTATGCAGGCAGCAACTCACCTGCAATTTCAAAAGGGATTAGAGATCCCCTTGCAAGCAGGTACAGTGAGTGACTGCACTCACCTGCAGGGAAATGTCTGGGAGGTCCATGGGAGTCCCTTTCATCCCTTGAGAGGGCTTCCTTCAGGAGGCACACTGACAGTGTGCCACCTTCTTTTTGGGACACTTTCAGCGCCCCTGATAAGGGGATGAATGCCTGGGTAATACGATGTGGGGGCAGAGGCAAAGTGATTCCCTCATTTGCATTGGGCCACGCCCCATACAAATCAGGGAACGGTTCTCTTGATAGCTCCAGTGCTACATGTGCATCAGAGATATCTGTATTGCAGAAGGAGCTGCACAAGCATCTACATAAACTTGTATAAAACCAAATCTCCCTGGCGGCATGCATAGCAGGCTCAAACGTCTGTTGTCCCTTTGTGCACGTTGTGTAATATGGCCCCCGGTGCCCTTCGATATTGTTTTTGCTGAAAGTAGAAAGGGACAATAGCAAAAACCACATCTGTGTTTTTATTTGAGCATTGGGAGGTCATAGAGGGTGTAGTTTCTAAATCTAGCTGTCTAACTTTAGGGCTTAACCGGATGTGATGTCACTTAGAGAGAACACTGGAAGGGAAGGTCAATGTGTTTGGGGAAAGTGTCTTTGGGACACTTCTCTATTTGTGTCACAATTGTATAGATTATTTACTGCTATCTCTGATTCCAAAAGGCAACAAGGTAGCTAGTTCTCCTTAGCAATTCTGTAAAACTAATAACATGAAAGAGCTTTCTGTTTCTCATTTCTTCCTTAAGTTGACAGTGATGTTTTGACTAATAAACCAGCATGTGTTTGTTATTGCATGAACCCTTAACATCAACATTCTACGGTACATACAGAATGTGGGCGCTCTTAGGGTTTTCAATTTAAATAAATAGGACCTAATTAGCTTGCGCTGGCCAAATTTCTCGAATTACTGTAGCACCCATTCTGTTTCAGGTTTTTATTGGTGTTACAGAATGTGGCCATGGAGTACAAACGGTTGAAAAGTGTGAACGTCTGATTGCGTTATTAATTAATATATTATTTTATTCTCAATGGATTAAAAGATGGAACGACCAAGATATGTAGGATAATGATAGGAAGGAATGCTTGGAAGAAGGTAGAAAAACAATGGGCCAAATGAGGCAAGAGAATGAGTGCATGCCTAGCTTAATAGTCAAACTATATGTTTTTCTATTTACTGTATATTTGCTTCTCCACCCACCTGTCTCTCTCTTTTCAGGTTATTTTGTAAGTTTCTTGATCAAGGCCATTCCTTATTGACTTTGAGTCCCATCAAGAGTTGTCCCAGGCGAAATTTAAATTATGATGGCAAAATTCATGTAATTTCCACATTTTGCTTTGCACTTTTTATCTGAAATTCCAGAAAAATATGACATTATGCAACATAGCGTAATTGGGGATTTCTTGGGAAAAAATCCTAATGCTGGAGCACTGGAAAAAAGCAAATGGACAGAACGCTTGCTGCTCTTGTTCATGCCACTTGTGCTTCTGTGCAGTTTTTTTAATGCAAAGTCTGTCCTTACAACAAATTTAGACACAAGGATGCTCTGAGCTACAAGAATAGCACAAAATGTAAGGGGCCTCATTTATGAGAAGTGTCGCCTCGATGTAACACTTTTCAGTGCGCCCTCCTTGCGACACGATGGATGCGTCATATTTACTGTATGATGCATCGTGTCTCAAGGAATGATAGGTACGTCAGTTTTACTGACGTATCTGTTGGTGCACTAATGAAGCATTGCTAGAGTGTGTCACAAAAGTGACGCACCTCCAGGAATGTGTCCTTTCACATGGGACAAGCCCCATGTGAAAGGGCATGCGTCAGTCTTACACCTGCTGTGAGGCAGGCATAAGATTTTCATGCAGTAGCGTCCTAGAAGTGGCACAGTGAAGTCTTTTGATTTCACTGCGCCACTTCTACGAGGCTTTTTGCGGGGAAACACCCACCCTGCATAAATTATACCTGACGCAAGTATAATGTAGCACAGGGCTTTACAAAGTGACGCATCTGCTCAGATGTGTCACTTTGTAAATATGGTGCAACGTGACACATTTTTTACACCGCCGGTGCATCACAAAAAGTGGCTCAACGGCGGCGTAAAAATATCACAAGGCCGCATAAATAAGGCCCAAGGTTCGCATTTCACGTAATTATGATCAAATTTTATTTAAGAAATCCGAAATTTCACATACATGAGCAAAAGGGAATTATGAAAATTAAGCAAAGCCTATGGGTTTGGAAAACTCTCGCTGTCTATTTCTCTCATTTTCAAGTGCCAAACCAGAAAGGATGCCAAGCAATTTTACACTTAGCAAGATAGAATTCAAAGCTCTATAGTTCCTTGTTGCAGTTGTTTTCATCAGTTTTGCTCTTTTTTCTCTTTTGTGTAAAATGTGAGAGAACAAAAGATGATGTATCATTTCTGAAACACCCCAGCCACAAGGTCACAGGCCAGTTGTCTCAGCTTGAATCTCTTTTTTGATTGCTTATTAGTCAGAGTGGTCATCCTTTAAAGGCTGTACTGTTCATTGCATCTAGGGTCTTTAAGTTGTGTCGTGAGGATGCTCATAAAATGCATTATAACATATTTAATTTCAATGCAATTAAATTCTGAGGCATCATGCTTCACTCTTTTTGAAGGAAAATTGTGACTGCCATTGAAAAATCTAAACACAAACTGATTAAATTATGCTGCAAATTGGGGAAGATTTGCTATATGGTGTATACTTGCAAACCATAAAATTATCCATTTTCTATGCAGAGTTTCATATCTACAAATGTTCTCTAATTAGCGTAGGGGAATCCCCCCAAGCCAGCATATATAGGAGTTTTCTACATGACATCTTAAAGTAGGGTTGAGAATTGGGGTGGGGGGGACTTCAACACATGGGACAACAATGGGAGACATAGGGGACCTTTCAGTATGTGTGGTGGGGAGTTAGGTAAACCATACCAATGTACATAAAAATATAAAGTTTCAAGCTAGTATTTGTGGAAAGCTTTATAATGTGCTGTTTAACTTGCAGCCATTCCTGCTCCAATATTCATGCAACACAAACTGCATCCCATCTAGTTTTCAGGTTGTTCAGAGACTGCCTGAAAAATTCCCTTTTGTTGTGGTACAAGTGTGTGACAAATTTTTTAGCATCATCTGGGCAAACACTGCTGTTAGAGCTGGTATCCTTAACACCGTTTTCCCCCAACTTTTTGCCTTTAACTATTCTGTTTTGCTGACATAATTTTTGCTTGCTTTAGGACTCTGCACTCTGTGCCGCTGCTGACCAGTGCTAAAGTGCTTGTGTTGTCTTCCTAAAACATGGTAACATTGACTTATCACCAACTGCCACATTTAATTTGCTTGTACGTCTCTAATAATGTGGTGCTACCTGGGCCTGGGACTTGGAAAGTAAATGCTACTAGTGGGGCTACAGCACTGATTGTGACACTCACTCAATAGTACTATAAATTTGTCTCAGGTCTGCTGTGAGCAGCTTTAAACTGCCATCTCGACCTGGCTAAAAAAACCTTTTGCTAGGTTCAAACCTTCTATTTTAATACATATATGTCCCCCCTAGGGTGGATTATGGACAACCCAGGGTCAGTTTGCAGTGTAATTAAAAAGTTAGATGTACTTTTTAGTTTTACATGCCCTGGTAGTAGAAAATCTTGTATAATTCGTTTTTCACTACTGCAATGCCTGTCTCTCTCATAGGATAACATTGTAATTGCCCTTTTTACACTTAATAAGTGATAATTTCCAAATGGGAACAGGTAACCTGTTCATGTTTGGTGTCTTTGCTATTGTAATAAGAAATTATCTTCCATGGTCAAGCCGGATTTTAAATTACTGTTTTGAAAATGCCACTGTCCGAAAGTTCGTTTTTTCCCTTCATTGGCTATTTAGTATCTTTAGCCTGTTTCTGTGTCACACGCCTGAGGGTCGCTGACAGTTGGGCGTTTTGTATTTCTCCTAGACAGCCAAACATGATAGAAAGCATAGGTGTGCCTGGATGGGCCACCACTGGCGGCATGGGAGAGTGGAGCTGAGCACAACCCTACTTACACTTGAATTGCCTGTGTCCTGCCTCCACACAAAGAGCATACCCCCTGTATTTAGTCTGGAGCTAGGTCAGGGAAGTCAGGAAGCCTGTGAACTTCAATGATAAATCCCTAGAAGCTTCTCCCACCTCAAAGAAGTCCCAGGTATGCATATTGAACCCTGGACACTGACTCCTCAGTTCACTTCTAAACCTGTGGATCCACTGCCATGTAGAAGGACTGCTGTGCAGCAGAAAGGACTGCCACTCTGCTGGACTGCTGCCCTGTTGTGCCTGTTGTGTTGATCTGCTAACTCCATGCTTGGGTGAGAATGACTGGGCCTCCATCTGTTGAGCCCAGGACCCCAGAATGACTTGAAGGGCTAGTTGGCAAACCTCCTGACTAGAGCCTCGGGGACAGAAGTGGTGCCACCCTACACCTGGACGCTTGGAAGTGGGCCTGGAAGTGACCCGCCAACACATCTGTGGATCTAGCAGAAATGTCTAATTTCCTCTGCTGTATGAAACAAACCCGAGCCAAAGCGATGCATCACCTCCACTGCAAGGGTTCTCTTAGCACAGGGACTCTGCATCAACCTTG
Organism: Triturus cristatus; assembly: GCF_964204655.1. Taxonomy (NCBI): domain Eukaryota; kingdom Metazoa; phylum Chordata; class Amphibia; order Caudata; family Salamandridae; genus Triturus; species Triturus cristatus. The sequence goes on from NC_140580.1 coordinate 667,139,985, forward strand.
CAGCCCTTTGAGAAGCTTCACTTACGTAAGTCCTCACATCGCAAATCTCTTGTCGACTGCATACTCAATGACTAAGCAGGTGCTCATATCACAGCCTCGCAGCTATTCGGAACTGATGCATCACCTCGGCTGCGTGACATTTCCACGATGTGGGACCCCGCAAGGCTCCACAACCAGGATTTAAGGTACTCCATCACGGTTGGCATGTACTTGTGACTCTGAGCCTGATTTAGAGTTCGGCTGACAGGTTACTTTGTCACAAACGTAATAGATTTCCCTACCCCATATTCCAAGTCCCACAGGATTTAATGTTTGTGACAGAGTTACCCATCCGCTGAACTCTAAATCAGGATCTTTGTCCAGGTCCAGTACAACTAGATATCCACAGTTGGCTCTTTGTGCTAATGAAATCTTAAAAATTGAATATCCCTGGTCTTACTGATCCGATGTTTGTTGTTTTGGTCTTGTTTTATTTATTACCATTTACTCTGTCCCTCAACAAGTAACCCAATTTCTCACACATGCATTCAATACGCTGTGGGTGGTACTTTCAGTACACTTGTATTCACAAGTCAGGTTGAATACCCTACTTAAAGTTGTGTGTAAGGATGTGCCCCATCTGCATTCCAAGTTCTTCTATATCAGAATTATAGATAAGCAATCCTGAGTCATACATGTGAATATCTGGAATATCGAGTACAAAATATCACGTAGGTACAATATTGTGACCAAAATATCAACATATAAGTATATTTTGATTTTCTATACCTAACTCCACATATATGTATCATGACAACATACAACTATTCAAAGAACATAGATGTAGTGTTAAGGATAGTAATTCTATACTCACCTATATGCACTTGCCCCCACAATATATTTTGGTTACTCCAAAATATTCTATACTCAATATTCCGGACTACAAACGAAATACTAGTTGCTATTTATTTTGCACGTGCTGAAATACAGATTAAGAGCTGTGTCAATCTGATTATTTCCCTAAACTTAACAAATCTCCATGAGGGCAGTGGCTCATTCAGTAGACTAATCCATACCCAGCCCCGACTTTCTAAAGCACCTTCTCTAACAACGCATTTCCACATGCAGTGGACTAGGGTAAGTGGAGTCAGGGTTAGAATCCCTGAACATTCCTTCAACAATTGTATGTGCTCCACTACACAGCAGATATTTACTGTCCCAGTGGTCATTTCAGGTTGTAACCAACCCACCACCCATTTGGAATTGTGTTGCTAGATAGTTGGACTCTAAATCTGAAGCAAAAGAGACACACTTCTAAATAGGCAGTTGCAATTTGTACAGGGTTACTCTGCATCTATGGGGAACCCAACTCAATTATATCAATACCATATCAAGAGTTTTGAAAACATTTCTGAGAAAAAGGTATAAGAACCTGAGCAGGAGTACATCTTGGATAAGGCTATACTGCATGCTATTAATAAGGTGAGTCATCTCGAAAAGTAAACTGAGCTCCTTTTTGATATCAAGGTCCTGATATAGCCAAGTAGAACATACTCAGTACAGTGAAAAATCTGCACAGCCACATCTTAATTCACCAGCTTTGCCAGATCTTGCACACTCCAAGAAGAGAGAGAAAGCAAGCAAACTTTGCTGATGTACACTGCAATCCCAGGCAAACCACCATAATTATGCAGTTGGTGCCTCATTAGCTTCAAGCCAATTCACATGTCACAGATACGCAGCAAAGTAATTGCAGGAAATCCACCTTTTCTGAATGGCCAACCCACATGTTTGGCCTTTTGCTGAATCCTATACTTGTGCTAGTGTTAGAAATGTGTGCATTGTAACTCTGCTACCCAGTGGTAAAGTGCTTTTGTCCCCCCCTTAAAAAAAAGTTACATGCGTTTCGTACAGTGACATCTTTTTCATTCACATGCTTTTTTGTACAACCTTCAATTACACAGATATCACTTTAGGGTCATTGGACGACATATATAAATATTTAGGATGGGATTTTCTCTATGGGTGGAGCTGCGTATATTATTACACCTAAGGGAGTTTTATCCTTCCTGTAACTCGTCCGGTGTGTGGAACTACCGGGGTGATTCATTAACTGTTAACTTGGGGTCAAATTGGGGATAGGTAGATTGGGCAAGTATGTGTATGGGTGGGTATGATTCTTGCGTTGGTGGTTATGCTGTGGGCATTACTGTGGGTATGTTGTGAGATGTATCGGGCCCTATGAGGGTTGCTGGAGGTTCCTGCATTTGCAGGGTGCTTTGGGGGCCCTGAATGGTCAGGGAGTCTGTTCCCCCTTTAAATTTGGTCGAATTGACATACCTCTAATTGGTATGTTTAACCTACCTATAAGCCCCTAGTGTATTGCACAAAATGTACACAGAACCTGTAAATTAAATGTTAGTAGGTGACTCTAGGAACTAATGCGCCCTCAATTACAGAGACAGTGTAAAGCATGCCTTCAGGCCTGTCACTGTAGCCGTTTGCATTTTAAAGCCTGTTAAATAAACCACTTGACAGATTAAAACCTCTTTTTTGAATAACATTAAGTCACCCCTATGTAGACCTTGTAGTTCACATTGCAGGATGCATGCTATTTAAATGAGGGACATGTAGAAAGTCAACGTTAACATGTCTTTACAGAAACTAGCACCCAAAAGCTATTTTTCACTGTGGCAGGCCTAGCTGTCCTATGTAGAAAACCAAAGTATAGATTAAAATATTAATCCTTCATCTCAAGAATGGGACTAGTTAGAAAATTAATAAAAACAACTATTTTTAATAGGCATTAAAAATTATATAAAATTGTAAAGTTGGATTTTCTTAAATATTAAGAGAAAGTAACTTTAAAAAATATACTTTTTGTCCTGCCTAAGGTTCCTGAATGCTAAATTGGCATTTGCTCTCTCACATTTTCCAGCAAATAATTGAAATTTGAAAAGATGTGAAAAAGTTGTGAAGTGCATCCCAGGAGCAAACAATAGGCTGACCTGAATAAACAGAGATGACTCTGAACCCCCGGAATAGGCGGGGGCTGGGAGCATCCTTTTTTATATCAAAGTGTCAGATCCTGCTTGCATGTCAAGTCCTTCTTGACAAGTCTGCTTGCAGACATATAATACTTTGGGGCTCACTTGAACGGAATGGACAGAAGAATTCTTGTTTATCCACTGTCTGTTTACTGGAAACCACACTTTTGGTCTACCTGTCGTCTGTCTCTAGGTTTTACATTTGACACTGGTGGTGCACTTGAAACACAGGGAAACAAGATGCCAAAACTCTTCCTGTGTATCCACTGTCTGGTTTCTGGAAAACCCTAGTTTTGTTCTACCAAACTTCAGTCACTGGGTTTATTTCAGGTACAGGGGCTGCCACAAACTGGAGTTAGATGTGGGAGTATACAAGAAGTACCATACTACATTACTCACACACACAAACACACACCACACACACATGCAGCCACCGGTGCCCAAGTTTAGTGTGACCAAACCTTTCACCATCTTAAAAATACTGAAGGTGGGTAGGCTTACCCATTGGTTAGGGTTTGCCTAGGTGTCATTCCTACCCACTAGGTCATGGAAAGCATAAATGTGGCATCTTCAGGCACCCACTTCAGAACACTTCTGGACATGAGGAGGAACAGAAGAGAACTAGACCTGCTGTTTGTGACATGAGAGGATACCTGAAGGACTAGAACTGCTCCCTCTTGTACCCAGGACGGAGAAGTAGGACTGCAAGACTAATAAGGCTGGCCTCCTGTTAAAGCTACATGGATACGTAAAGCTACAAGAGGCACTTTCCTACAACAGCCCCAAAGACTTGAACTGGACCCTGCTGTTGACCTCTTCCTGACACCCTATTTGTCTCTAAATGCCTGTGCTGAGGTCCTGGAAGGTTTTTGAAGGGTACTCATGTGATGGATTAGAATTTAAAGGAGTAAAGTCAGAAGGCAAAATCTTTGACAAGGATGAACTACCAACTTTAAAAATTCATATTTTATTGGATTTTTGTCATTATAGTGTCATTTTGTTTATTAAATTTTACTCTATGTTTCTAACTCAATTTGGCATTTTTATTGATTTGCATTTTTACTGTATTGCTGTTTCTGTACTGAATAAATACTTGACACATTACCCTAAATTAGGCCTGTCTGCTCTGGGGAATTGAGCTATGGTTAATTTAGTCTTTAAGGGTTCACGCTGACAAGGGTTGTGATTATTCATTGAGTTGGGTAGTCAACGACCCAAAGAAGAATCTCATTTCTTTCACTGGTTTTAAGCGGTGGGACCTTCAGCTTGAGTTTTTCAGTACTATACGGTGATTTAAGTTGAAATTAAAAACCAGCAATGTTTGAATTTTTGGATTTTTAATTGCCTTTTGATTGGTCATTCTTGATTTTTTCTAAATTCATTCCTGTCCTCTATTTTTTCCCCTGTGATGTTTGCAAGTATGGAAGTAGACTTAAGCAACATCGAGAGCCTCGGCATGGAGGAGCTGAGGAAGATGTGTATGGACAGAGGGCTATGGCTCAGCAGGGATTCCAAGAAGGAGGACTACCACATTGCTCTCAGAGCTTTGGAAGAAGTATGCATGCTACCTACAATCCACCTCACAGTAGCATGAGGATGATGAAGAGATAGAAGGGGGAAATGAAGATGACAATGAGGAGGCTCCAGTGCAAGAGAAGTGTGTGTCCCAAAGAGCAGACTCGCCTTTATCTTCCAGAGCAGGAAGCATTGTGTCAACCCACAACTGTCCCTATCAGAGCTGGAGGGCAGACAGAGCTTTGAAATTGCAGCCGACTACCTTTGCCATGGAGGAAAAGAAGCTGGCTATGTGTGTGGAAAAGAATAAGCTGGATTCTGAAGAGTGGAAGACAACAGCAGCAGCAACATTGACACTGGAGGAATCTCAATATCAAAAATGCCAGCTCCCTCATCCATATTAAAGTGTTTTGGTAGTCTTATATATCATTATATTGTCTAGTGTTCTTGAGCCACACCACAAAAAGCCAAAGGATTACATGGCTTTGCAAAAGAAGAGATATAGGGTGAAGAATTGAAGGAAACAGGTTTCCCATTGCCACATAAAATTAAATATTTGCTTTAGAAGTGTGGCTTTTCTGCAGCAAATCTGCGTTTTTAATGACTAACCTGCATAGTATCACAACCAAATTTGCAGCATTCAGGTAATCCTGTATAAGAGGTAGGGATGGGAAGAATGTTTTATTCTGCCTGTGGAGTTGCCACGTTACTCTTTAACGTGGAGTTTCGGACAAATTCTGTCAATCACTGTGTTGTGGAATTTTTTACCCAGGAGGCTCCACAAAATGCGAGTTGGCAAGCGCACGTGACATTTGGCATCCTCAAGTGCGATTTTCTAATGCAGGCAGTCACGAGCAGCCAGAGGGCTGTCTTTTGAGTAGTTTTGCTGCTGCTTGAGTAAATTTTCTACTGGAGCGGCAGCAAAATCAACTCAAATGGCCAGGCGTTCTTGAGCAAAGCATGGTGCCATTCAGCGCTGCTAATGCTACCGGCACTAAATTACCATGGGAGCTGCATATTTTCCACCCATTGGAGGAACACCACAGAATCTCACAGAGTACTTATGTAAATCTTCAGAATTTCGTAGAGTGAAACTCCGCCAGTTCAGCGCACCCCTATAAGAAGACTAATAAATTGTTTTATTACATTTGAGTTTATCAATATTTGAACTAAGAGATATACTGTGACTCAAGGCTTTTCTTGCAGCCATTTACTTGTCTTGCTGACCTCCTGTGATTAACACCTCCTCTCAACTAAGATGAGAAGACAAACAACAATACAGTGAATTCCTTTATTGTATGATCTTCACACTCCATATCCCCTTCAAAACCCTCATATAAGAAGTGAATCTTCTCTGCCTTGAGGACAGAGAGTAAAATGCTAGTTAAGGAGGGAAGGTTCCTTGTATATATGTTTGAGTTGAAGAACTGGAATATAAAGTTTTAACAGTACACTGTTGGGTGAGAAGGTATATCCATATCTTCAGTATGAGGGAGTCAATTCATGGGATATAATATACACGTGTACCTGTGTGCTTTTCTGTGCATGTGGGTGCATGTGTGCTTTTGTATCTTTGTGTGTGTTTTTGTGTGTTCTTGTTTACATGTATCTCAGGAAACATTTGTGAATGTGATCCATACAGTGCAAACCCCTCCTAGTACCAGATGGCAGATTAGAAAAAAAAAATCATTCTGAAAATTCTGGATCAGAAGCTGTGAATGGTGCAAAATAATTCGCCCTACATACAAAGGATCACTGACAGAATATCGAAACAAACAATATTGCGTGGATAGATTATCAGGTCAAAAATATCAAGGACCAAAATATCAAGAAGGCAAGTGCAAATAGGTATGAATAGATTGACTATTGTTAACTCCACATGTACGTACCTTTAAGATATATATATATATATATATATATATATATATATATATATATATATATATATATATATATATATATATATATATATATATATATATATTCAATGAAAAAACCATAGGTTTCAGGGGCGTTATAGTTGACTGGACTTTTCACTCGTACAAAACCATTGAAATTCCCCCGTTATAGTTAGTTCAGATAACTATAAATCTCGCGCCCGCAATGCACTGCTGATGATGTCACATATTACATCACTCATGACATGGTCAGTGACATCACTCATGACATCACTGATGACATCTCCAATGACATCACTGATGATATCACTGATGACATCATCCAGTGAATGTGTGTTTTTCTGAAAATTAAATATGTTTTATATATGTATATCTCAAGATCGATGGAAGAATAAATGGGTATATAAGTGTCTTAATGGATGATTTCTTTTTTTTTATTGATTGTATAACTCACTGATTAAGTGTATCTTAGTGAATACATGGCTTAGTGAGTAATGTTTTAATATGTAAATATCTGTATCAGTCTCTCACTTTGTGTAAAATTGGCTGCATGGGTTGGTGAGTAGCTACCTGAGTGTCTATATAGGTTATTAGTTGGTTTTTTGAGTATCAGTATGAGTGTCTGAGTGTCTGTATGGTTTGGTGTGGGGTATTACGTAGTGCATAGATGCATGAATGAGTGACAAACTGTTTGTATGTGTTGAAGACAGCATGTGTGCAGGACTGTATGGGTGGATGAGTGTGTGTATGGGTGTGTTAGTGAGTGAATGACTGTCTCAATAGTGTCATTATGAGTAACTACCTATGTTTTAAACTAGTATATGTGACTATTGGTGTATATAAGTGAGTATATGTGAGAGATTGGAAGAGTTCCTGTATGAATAAGTATGTGTTTCTATAAGTGATTTTTTAAAAGACTAAGTATGTGTAAGTTTCTGTAGAATTAAGTGTGGTGGTGTGTGTAGAACTGTATATGCAAGTAAATTGATGTTTGATTCTTTATTAGCATGAGTGACTATGTGTGTGAGTAACTCTATGGATGAGTGGCGTTGTGTAACAGGATGTATAGGTGTATGAGTACATATGATGAGTGAGTACATGTATGAGTGACTGTATAGGACTGTTGATGAATGAGTGGATGTGCAAGTGAATCTTAGAATCACTGAATAGGTTGTTGTAGCTGGTATTGGTATGTCCACTGTTTTGAAAATTTTAGTTTCTATTTTGGAATGTGTGTATCAAAGGTTATATTAGGGTGAGAGGAGGTCTGTCACTCTATCACAAGGATGATGTCACCTGTGATATCATCAGTGATGTCATTTGAGATGTCATCAGTGATGTAATGAGTGATGTCACTGACCATGTCATGAGTGATGTAATATGTGATGTCATCAGCAGTGCATTGCAGGCGCGTGAGTTATAGTTAGCTGAACTAACTATAACAGGGGAATTTCAATGGTTTTGTACAAGTGAAAAGTCCAGCTAACTATAACGCCCCTGAAACCTATGTTTTTTTAGTGAATTTCAAAGGTTTTTTAAATGCTAATTTCTAACTATGCCTACAGAAATAGGACATGTGAAGAAAGAAGAAAAAACGCACAGAAAGAAAAAAAAGAAATGCAGAAAGAAGCAACAGAAGTCCTCAAAGAAGAACAAAAGTGCAGGAAGAAGGATAACGTGCAGAAAGAACAAACAGAAGAGCAGAAAGAAGCCTTGTTGCAAAATCATCCTGTACCCTCAACTTTTTCAGATGGATACTGGTGGTAACGAAGCCTGACTAACCAGTCCTAGAGCCAGTGTTATGTTAAAAGACACTTAGAATACAGTGAAAATACATACATACACAAGGGAACAATATGCGTTGGGTACCCCTGTGATTAGCATGACCTACTCTGTAAGCCCCTAGTATATAATAGGGCAGGGGGATTAAAACTTCCTCTTAAAACGCGCCACAGGGGGTACCTCAGGCCCCGTCACCTCAGGCCCCGTCCCCTCCCTTCCCCACTGTGTAAACACGCCCTGTGACCGTTTAAGTTGGGAGATTAAGTCCCCTTGAATCCTGAGGGTCCCTAGGGTCCAACTAGCCCACTAGGTACCTCAAATAAGCGCCACAGAGCTGCGTTGCAGAGAGATGTAAAAAGGGGCAAGTCCTAGACCACCTCTCTGCAACACAGTACAGTGGCGCATACTGGAAGCTCCTGGTGGGCTAGTTGGCCCACAGGGTCCCTCAGGATTGAAGGTGAATTATTTGCCCAATTTAAAACGCCCCACAGGGCGTGTTTGCACACGTCACCCCAGGCCCCCTCCCCTTCCTTCAAGACTGTGTAAACACGCCCTGTGGCCGTTTTTAGTTGGGAGATTAAGTTCATTTGAATCCTGAGGGTCCCTAGGGTCCAACTAGCCCACTAGGTACCTTCAGTAAGCGCCACAGAGCTGCGTTGCAGAGAGGTGTAAAAAGTGTCACGGCCTGGACCACCTCTCTGCAACGCAGCGCAGTGGCGCTTACTGGAAGCCCCTGGTGGGCTAATTAGCCCCCAGGGGCCCTCAGGAATGAAGGGGAATTATTTCCCCAACTTAAAACGCGCCATAGGGCGTGTTTGCAAACGTCACCTCAGGCCCCGTCCCCTCCCTTCCCCACTGTGTAAACACACCCTGTGGCCGTTTTAAGTTGGGAGATTAAATCCCCTTGAATCCGGTGGGTCGCTAGGGGAAAAATAGCCCACTAGGTACGTCCAGTAAGCGCCATTGCAGAGAGGTGTAAAAAGGGGCATAGCCTGCACCACCTCTCTGCAATGCAACGCAGTGGCGTTTACTGTAAGCACCTGGTGGGCTAGTTGGCCCCCAGCGTCCCTCAGGATTGAAAGAGAATTATTTCCCCAACTTAAAATGCTCCACAGGGTGTGTTTGCACATGTCACCTCAGGGCCCGTCCCCTCCCTTCACCACTGTGTAAACGCGCCCTGCGGCCGTTCTAAGTTGAGAGATTAAGTCCCCTTGAATCCTAAGGGTCCTTAGGGTGAAACTAGCCCACTAGGTACCTCCAGTAAGCGCCACAGAGCTGCGTTGCAGAGAGGTGTAAAAAGGGGTGAGGCCTCAGAACACCTGGAGGGGGGCGTGGCCTCCGGCACGATGCCGGTCTTTTATTTATTTTTATTTTTTTAAGAAGGGGGGCTGTGTGCCCCCCTTCTTTTTCTAATTTATTGGCCCTCGTGACCCCACCCCCCAGGGCCTGCTCCCTAATTTTTTTTTAGAAAAAAATAATTTGGAAGTGGGCATGTGGCCCCCCTCCCGAGGCCTTAATTGGTGCCGGGGACCCCAACCCCCGGGGCATGGCCTTCTTTTTTTATTCTTTAGGAGGGGGGCTGCGTTGCCCCCCTCCTCAGGCCCCTTATGGCCCCGGGGACCCCATCCCCCAGGGCCGACCTTTGTTTTTTTGTTTTTTTTATATATAAATAAACACCTAGGACATGCTCGACAAACCATACGTACCTATTACCATGACGATTTGCGTGATATTTATTAAAAGGCGACTATGCATACAATGAATCCACGTGGAATGTATTTACACTGCTAGTGAAGCTCTGTTGTGTCTGACGCCCTACCGTGCCTAATCCCAGCGCCCCTGCCAGTGGGTACTCTCCAAGTAGACACCCTTGTCGTTTATTTATACAAACATGGGTAGCTATTGACGGGCACATTTAATACACATGCACACCAAGCCATTCAAAGGGGATTCGACAAAAAATCGACCAAAACTATGCAAGAAACCCCCTCACGGTTAATAAAACACACATCCACCGCCGGATGTATAATACTTTTTATTTTACTCTCTGGAAAGGAGACAAACCTCACTTGAGAGTCACAGCGCGCTCCTAGCTGAGCCCAATGCTGTGTTACACCCACCAGTGCCCGCCGAGTGCCACACACCTCTGTGTTGTATTCCACCAGCTAGTGCATATGCTATGACACTCTCTAGCCCATGTGCACTGTAACACCACCCCGTGAATATGTCATGCCACACTTGGCCTCGCACGGGCTATATTGCCCCATCTAACATGCCTTCTTCGATGCCTATCTTATAACGCACAGCACTATGCCATACATATTACAATCTGGGATCCATATCTTTGTCACAGTGCATATGCAATGTTACACTCCCCAGCACATATATTATATTACAACTTTAGAGACTAGTTAGGGTACACAACACTGCCCTGTGCATATTACACTCCAAGGTGCATATCGTATAGCACGCGCTAGTGCCTGTGCTATCTCGCGCTCTCCAATGAATCTGTCATTGCGCACAATGTATTGCATATTATATTTCATGCCCCGGTTTATCTTATATCTCACTTTTTGGTGCATAGTTTATACCATACACTATATCAAGTTTTCATTTTCAATCGGGCTCTCAGGACTATATTCTATATAACACTGCATTTACCTACCCTTTTCACAGACATTACATTTTGCGATGGGGGGTGGAGGGTCAGGGGGTGTTTCTACCAAGTGAGCCCAGAGTCACAGTCACAAACGTCCTCTTCTTCTTGAATAAAAGTGAGATTATGCTGCATACTTGTTCATATTTTAAGTAGTTCGCACAGACACACATTTTAAAAACAATAAAGTTCCTAATACCCGCCTTCTCTGAACAGTTAGCTTGCTGCCCCATCCACCTCCTCCCTATCCTCTGTTGTCTGAATCCATGGACTAGCCTCCTTCCTCCTACCATGCATGGTCTGATGTGCTGCCACTGCCCTCCATTTAGCATGATGTACCAGTCCACTCCTCCTGCCCTCCATTGCCCAATTATATGCCCCATCATTGACCTCCTGCTTAGCCTCTGTGCTTAGCTTGCTGCCCCTATTCTCCTTCCCCCTGCCCTCTGATGTCTTTGTGAATGTCCCTGCTCCATCCTTTTTCCCCACCATGTTCCATGGACCTGCCACTCCTATCTACTCTGAGTGTTCTGTTGAGCTACCACTCCCCTCCCACCTGCCTAGCATTGTCAGATGACTGTATCCTGTTCCTGCCACCTCCACTCTGCCTGTCCACATTCCATGCCCCTATGCCCTTCCTCCTGTCCTCCATGGTCCATTTTACTGCCACACTCTTTTTCCCTCCCTGGTCTGTTGTGCTGCAACTGCTCCTCCTGCCTGCCCCACGTGGTCTGTTGTGAGGCTCCTTTCCCTGAACTGTCTTGTCAGTGCCCAGGTCCTGACCCTCCCTTCTATCCGCCATGGTCTCCTTTGTGCATGCCCCTGCACCCTCCTTCTTGCCCATCATAGCCATTGTGCTGCCACTAACCCTCCCGCATACCATGCATGGTCTTCTGTGCTGCCATGGCCCCTCCCACCCTCCCTGTGTGGTCAGGTAGCTGCCCCGTGACCCCCACCCACCTTCCTTCCATGGTCTGTGTGCATGCCATCATAGTCTCACTGTTGCTCTCCATGGTGTGTCTTGCTTCTAGTGCCCATCCTGCCTGACCTCCATGGTCATCTTGCTGCTCCTGCTCTGCCCCTTTGCCCCCAGTCCTCTGTTTCCATGTGCAAACCCCTATTCCCTCCCTCCTGGCTTGTCTGTTCGATTGTAATGCCCCTGATTCGTCCTCCTGCCCTTTATGGACTGTTATGCTGCAGCTTTCCACCTGTCTGTCCATTATGGTCAGCTAGCTACCATTGCCTCTTTCCCCTCTGTTCTCTATTGTCCATGTGCATGGTCCTGTCCCCTCCCTATTGCTTTCTATGGATTGTTGTGCTGCACTCCCGTCCCACATGCCCTGTGTGGTGTATTGTGCTGCTGCAAACCCTGATGCCTGCCCTGTAGGGTCAGTTTGGTGCACCTCTCCATGTCCCTCCTGTCCTCTGTCATCCAAGTCCATGTCCCTACCCCAATTCCTCCTGCCTTCCATGATCCAATATACCATACTTGCGAACATTTTGAACTTGGTAAGATTGAGATTTTGAAAAAAAACTGGGGTATTGATTTTCCCCTTTGAGTTGCATTGAAAAAGAGGAGATTGTAGACAGGAGACAGATCAAATAAAGCCCATTTAAGCTTAAAAACATTGGACGTTTCCTGGCTGAATCGGGTCTGTTGGCATGTGTGGTTGTACCATCGCTGCCTCTTCCTTCTGCCCACAATGGTCTATTATATTGCCACAGCCTCTCTTGCCAGTCCTGTATTGTTGGTTTGTTGCCCCTGCCCCCTTTCCACTGCCCTCCATAGTCTGTTGTGCTGCCACTGCCCTTCCTGCCTGCCCAGTGTGGTCAAATTGTTGCCTCTGCACTCTCCTACCTACCTTCAATTTTCAGAGTCCTTGCCCCTGGCCTCTGCCTCTCAACAGTATCCTAATGAACAACTAGATTGCTAACATTCTATATTTATTACAAAAGTGTGGAACGCCTGACGTCATCTTGATGTAATCAAAACTGTAATACCTAGAGCTTTTCCCTTAGAAATTACATATGTGAGAGGGCCTTATTTGCATCAAAATTATGGTTAGTGCTATAAAAAAATAAAATGAGGACATATTTTCTGAGTTTTCAAATAGCGACAAAGCACTTTTAAATTATTTGTTATCTTAATGTTTTTTTATCCAGTTGACCACTTGATTAAATGTTGCACATAGGGGAGAGGATGTGGTGTTACTTCCAGAGCTGCAGACTTTGCAACTGGGGAACCAGGTTGGAGTTTCTGCTTCAGCTTGACATTCTGTGATTCTGGTCAAACCACTTAATCTCCCCAAAATGAATTTGTTCTTGTGTGATGTAATCAATGCTCATGTAAAGCACTCCAATACCTGACAAGTCTGCACTATATAAAACTGCAAAAACACAAAAAGTAAAAAGTGTTTTGCACACTTCTGTCATTGGGCTACATGTGGGCTACATCTGGGTGATATTTGTACTACATTTGGGCTCTTTGGTCTCTGGTGGCCATCTTGGGAGACTTATTTGTTATAAAGCTTCCTAATTTCCTCATTTACTGCAGTCTCCTCAGTAGGAAATACTTTCAGTTTTTTTTACTTTGGTTCCATCAAGAAGGCATTCAGATGTGTCACACATTTGCCATAAATTCTGAATGTTAGCACTCTAGTTGCTCATTAGATCACTGTAGTAAAGCTACTGCTCACCAGGGAAGTCTGCTGCTGGTATTCAAAGTGCATGTTTTAGTCTGCATGTCAGATTCTGTTAATGAAATAGAAGAGGATTTGAGAAGTCAAAATGTGCCCTAATTTTTCTATCTGCAGCACTAATCATAATTTCTATGGCAAAATGAACCCCCTCATTTTGTTCCTTTGCAAATTAAATGTTTAAGTGTTACCACTTTATTCCAATTAAGATGGCTTCAGGTGTGCCATACTTTTGTCATAAGTAAGACTGTTAGCACTCTAGTTGTTCTTTGGAACACTCTGGGAAATTCTGTCATTGGGCTTTACTTGGGCTACATCTGGGTGATATTTGTGCTACATTTGGGCTCTTTTGTCTCTGGTGGCCATCTTGGGAGACTTATTTGTTATGAAGTTTCCTAATGTGCTCATTTACTACAGTGTCCTCAGCGGGAAATACTTTCCGTTTTTTACTTTGATTCCATCAAGAAGGCATTTAGATGTGTCACAAATTTGCCATAAATTCTGAATGTTAGCACTCTAGTTGCTCATTAGATCACTGTATTAAAGCTACTGCTCACCAGGGAAGTCTGCTGCTGGTATTGAAAGTGCATGTTTTAGTCTACATGTCAGAATGTTTTAATGAAATAGAAGAGGATTTGAGAAGTCACTCAAAATGTGCCCTAATTTTTCTTTCTGCAGCACTAATCATACTTTCTATGGCAAAATAAACCCCCTAATTTTGTTCCTTTTTAAATTATATGTTTTAAGAGTTACCACTTTATTCCAATCAAGATGGCTTCAGGTGTGCTATACGTTTGTCATAAGTAGGACTGTTAGCACTCTAGTTGTTCTTTAGAACACTCTGGGAAGCTGCAGTAGAACACAAAGAAATCGACTAACAGTCTCTGCCCTTGTTGGATGTACATGTTTTACTGAGAATGTCAGACTTCATTCTCACATGACTGAGAAAGATAATGTGAATTTACAGAAAATATGCTCTCAGTTTAACTTATAGATCACCTTCGAAACCTCTGTGGGAAAAACATGAGAAAATCGTTTTCTCTCAAACATGATTCATGATATCCCAGCAGAAGGCTTTTTCACATGGTAAAATCACCTTAGAACACACCACAATTCCTAAAATGAGTATGGTACCATCAACAAATTATTTATAATGTAACTAAAGTCTTAAAATCTTCTATTAACTGCGATGCTTTTTAATGAGGTGCTATCATGTATATTGGTCCCAGGATGAAGTGCTGACAGCCAATCAGATCTCACGATGTGATTTTACTTTTGATTTTCTCAGGAACTACTGAACGGATTTACACCATTTAACCAAAAGGCACGACTCTGAATCAAGGGCTACCTTTTTGCCAAATTTGGTGTAATTCCGTTCAGCAGTTTGGGCTGTAGGTGCGATTAAAGGTTCCTCTGGAAAATTGCATGGGGAAAACACGTTTTAGGACCCCCCTTTTTTCTCAGCCCCCACTTGACGAATCACCCAAGATTTCCAGGATAGGAGCGGACAGGAGCGCCCCACCAATTTTGAAAGTTTTGTGAAGATTCGTCAACCGGTGCCAATGTTTTTCCAAATAGAATGTCGTGGATTTCCTATGGATTATAGGTCCTAACTATAACTACCTACTGGCGACCACCAATAGGTTATATATGTATATATATATATATATATATATATATATATATATATATATATATATATATATATATATATATATATATATATATATATATATATATATATATGTATATATATATTATCTACTGGCGGTCGCCAGTAGATAGTTATAGTTAGGACCCTGTTTCCATAGGAAATCCGCAACATTCTATTTGGAATAACTTTGGCGCCGGTCGACGAATCCTCGCGAAATTTTCAAAATAGGTGGGGCGCTATGCTCCGCTCCTACCCTGAAAGTCTCGGGGGGATTCGTCAAGCGGGGGCTGAGAAAAAAGGGGGGTCCCAAAACACGTTTTTCCCATGCATTTTTCCATAGGACCTTTAGACACAGCTACAGCCCGAACGGCTGAACAGAGTTACTTGAAATTTGGCAGAGAGGTAGTCCTCAGGTCAAGGAAGTGCCTTTTGTAGGTTTGGTGTAAATCTGTTCAGTAGATCCTGAGAAAATAGCATTTAAATCAATATATATATCTGTGGCAGCTTACGGTGCGCTTACCGTGCGCTTACGGTAAGCTCACCGTACGCGTACGGTGCCGTGCGCGAGCGCGATTCTGATTGGCTGTTAGATCTAAGTAAACATTCGAATCGGTCGAAACCAGGAAGCGGCGGCCGCCATTTTCTCTCTCGCACTCTGAGTGAGGCAGCAAAAACAAAGGCAAAAAACATCTAAAGGGGCAATGTATTCAGTTACTAACCACCTAGCATTGATGCTGTTGTCCCCAAAGAACCCCCTAGGCCAAAAATTCAATTTTATTTTTTTTAGAAAATTCGCCGATTACGCTTACCGTACGCGTACGGTAAAAATTAATAAAAAAAAAAAAACTATCCACACTATCCCCACCCCGTGTGCCATAGGTGCCCGAAGGGCACCTTTTGTCCATGGCATATGTACTTCAAGTAAAAATATAAATGATTACCTTTCACAACGAAGCGCATAATATGTCCTCCATGTGCGCACGGTGCGAGAAGCGCATCGTGCGTACATGGCCCATCCCGCGTAACGTGGGCACGCGGTGCGCGCAGTGCACCGCCTGACCACCGTGCGTGCACGGCACTAACTGCGTTAACTGGGCGCGCACGCCACGAATGGCGTAAAGTAACTTAGCATTTAAAAAAACGTACAAATTCACTGAAAAAACCATAGGTTTCACACACGTTATAGTTAGGAATTAACATTTAAAAAACCTTGCAAATTCACTGAAAAAACCATAGGTTTCACACATGTTATAGTTAGCGGAAATTTTAATCATAAAAAACCATTGAAATTCCCCCATTATAGTTAGTGCAGGCAACTATAACTAACGCGACCGCAATCCTCTGCTGATGCTAATACTGTATTTAGACAATTATTTGCCCATGTCTTCTTCCATTAAATTTTAGCTATACATATATTACAAATATTTTTTTTTCATAAAGACACATATGTCATCAGCAGAGGATTGCGGTCGCGTGAGTTATGGTTGCCTGCACTAACTATAACGGGGGAATTTCAATGGTTTTTTATGATTAAAATTTCCGCTAACTATAACATGTGTGAAACCTATGGTTTTTTCAGTGAATTTGCTAGGTTTTTTAAATGCTAATTCCTAACTATAACGTGTGTGAAACCTATGGTTTTTTCAGTGAATTTGTTATATATATATATACTCGTGACCGCCGCACTTTGTGAAAGCATAGCATCGCTGCAGAAGCAGTCCGTGACTTCACGGAGAGACAAGGACATTGAATCTTTGTCCCAGACGCATGCTGGAATTGGACTAACGCGGCTTGGGGGTCGAGGGGCCAGGGAGGGGAAGTTGTTTCTGTGGCAACATTGGACACTCACTGTTCAGCATGGTATCTCGTTCCTGCTAACTTGGAAATCCAACATTCACTTTGAAATGCTGTGGGATTGATGCCAAACACTAACCTAGCAGACCAAAACTGCTGCCTGCTGGGAATTGTAGTCTACCGACGTGGGCTGCAATATGGATTGAACTACAAACTCGACCCACCTGGTTTTTTCCACCAATCAGAGAACGTTGTCAGCAATATCATGGCGGATGGATGATTTGACCAAGTTTGCATACCGGCATTTGATAAAGGCATACTCCCGCCGAAAGGCATCATGCCAACACTGCAAATAAACGCCTTTCCTGGCACCCTCAATGTGTCCCTCTGATTCCTTCCAAATGAAGAGATCGTGTGTTGTTATATATACATATATATACATATATATATATATAAATATATATACATATATGTATATATATATATATATATATATATATATATATATATATATATATATATATATATATATATATATATATATATATATATATATATAAATATCATCAAGGCACATTTATATGTGGAATTCTATATAGAAAAACGTTTCTTACCTATAGAAACTTACCTTCACAATATTTGTTCTTGACACAATATTTTGTTCAATGGTATTTTTGGTTCCAATATTCTGTCTAAACACCATACACGATCATACTCAAAAGTGGGTCCTGTGCTCACTGTGCCATAAGGTGCATGTGGTCCAAGCTCCACCTCAATGTAGTAGCCTAACAAGAAGGAACTGATCTGGAATTTCCTTGTTCTTCTGTTCAGATGAAAGGTGTGTTGGTTTTGGCTAGACTGCTCCTATTGGAGCAGGACTAAGACAGCTTTCCCTAGGTTTGCTTCCATTGTGAAGTGGTGCAGTAGGCAAAAAAGATAGATGAGAATGCAGCCCAAGGAATCACCCGTTTATGAGAATTTTGCAAGCATTCCACTCATTGCCTTGTATTTCACTTAACACTTTGTAGTGTGTGCCCGGATGTGGCTCCCTTGTTCGCTGCAGGACCGAAGGAGCACTTCACAGAAGAGATCCAGCAACGAGGAAACTAGTCTGAGCTTGCTTATGTTCCCATTCTGAGAGACAAGTGGGGTTGGACTGTTTCTTGTGTTCAAAATATTTTATTAGTGTAGGAAAGTAGGATCTGCTTTAATGGTTACCCCCACTTTTTGCTGGTGTACAACTGTTTTTTGACTAGTCTGACTGGGATCCTGCTGATCAGGACCCAAGTCACTGTGCTTTCTCCCTAAATTGGTAATGGTACGTAATTAGGTACATCCCACATTGGATTCTGGTGCACCCTTGTAAATCCCTAGTATATGGTACTGAGGTACCCAGGGCATAGGTACACCGGGGGTCCCCCATGGGCTGAAGCATGTATTTTGCCACCCATAGGAGACAACTCAAACTGTAGCCAGAGGCCTGCCATTGCAGCCTATGTAAGCTGGTGCTAGCACCACTTACAACAGATATAGGTTTCCCTATATCTAAGGTCACTGCACTTAAGACCCATAAGTCACCCCTCTACCATGCCTTCTAGTCCTGAAGGCAGGGTGCTTGGTCCTAAGTGTGAGGGTGCCCCTGCATTAGCAGGACACCCCTACAGCCTACGGAGTCCATTCTCTTGGGTAGTTAGTGCATCAGCCATCTAACATATAGAGGGGCATTGCCTCAGTACGCGATGCCCATCTCTAAACTGGCTGGAATGAACCTGGGCATGTTTGGAATCAACCATGTTGGAATCTTACACCAACACCATATCTGAGGTATGATTCCATCCATGGTAGGTCCCTTCTGGGAGGCCTTTCATGCTCCCGGGACCGATCTAACAGAGCCTGGCAGCAGCCTAGGGTTGCTACAGACCAAAGACATGATTCTGCCCTCCTGCTGCTGGGCCAAGCCAGAGCAGGGGAAAGTAGGACAAAATATTTCCTGTCACAGGGAGGTGTGACCACCTTCCAGACTGGACTTAGTGTATTGGGCTGGGGCAGGAGCACTCGCCAGCACCACATAGTCTGCTCGAAGGGCATATTTGGTGCCCTCCTTGCATACTCCAGTTCAAACCAGATCTGGGAGCCGTTGGCTCCCTGCTCTGGAGCGAAACTGGACAAAGGACATGGGTGTATGCTCCCCACTGTCCGACCCCTCCTCTGGGACGGACCTCTGACATCCCAACCCTCACCTCAGGGTACTTAAGGGCTTACCTGTAGGTGGGTCCCTAGATTTGTCGTGGGATCTGATTCAGATACAACTCCACTTCTTCTTTGACCATCTGGTCATCTTGGCCGAGTTGTGCTGACTGGGCCTGATCACATCGTCCTCTTACTTCCGGACCAAGACCTCAACGGTGAAGACTCTGTTGACTCATGACCTTGTCATCCTGCAAGCTCACTGCAATATCAGTGTCCGTGGTCCATACAGGTTCAGTCCTGGGCCCGTGGACATCTAAAGACATCCAAAAGAATCTCCCTTGCAGTGAAGGAGTCACTCCCCTGCATCCAGCACTGCAACAAGATCAATTGTTTTGCAGAGCATGGGCTCCCTTGGACTCCACAAGCTTCTGCAACACAGGTGGTGGTTCTGTATTCCCTCGAGGCCTGGGCTGTCCTCTCATTAAGGCCATCATCCTTCGTAGAACGCCCTGGAACCAAATCCCTGTGCACTGTGTTGCTGCATCACTTTAAACATCCGGTGACCGAAATGGTTACTACGACCGACTCTTGCACGCATCAAGAGATTCTGTTGATGAGTCTGTCTCCACTATAACTGACCCGTGTCGACGCGGTCAGTTGGACGGACCGATTCATGGCTGACAGATGAAGAAGGAAACTCGACGAGCGGTCGGGACATGAGAGATTGAGCCGCAGTTCGTATCAGAAACACACATTGTGAAGAAAGTTTTATTCCAATACACAGCAAGCCATTAGAATAACACAGATGCAGTGTGGCTAGCGATAGGGCACATTAAGCCCGATAAGGACAAACAAACAAAGAGAGTATCTAAGAGAGGACTTCTTCAATATCCCGTTGAGAAGATTAAGGACATCATAACCAATAGTGGTGCCGTCTTCCACTAAGATTCCCAATAAACTGCAGGATACTATGATATGAGATATCAGTAAGATTCTACCCTGTGAAGAGAGGCTTGGTATAGCCATCTATACAACTTACTGCCCACTGAGCACATCAGTAACCCCAGAGAACACGATTTAGATAGTGGTTACAGAGTATATCTTTCCCCCCCTCTTCCCACCCGTTATAAAGTAAAAAAAAACAGGTCCTGAAGAAGATGGTTTCCAAATAATTATACCATTGAAACATACGACGACCAGAGAGAGAGTGCAACACCCCAGCTACCAGCACAGCAATCAAGGGCTGATTTCATCACAAGGTTTTTCCATCTGGGCATGCAGTGTTGTCCTGGGGTGTAGAGTGTGTATGTATTGAGTGCAAGGGATATGTTTGCAGAGTTGAGAGAGGTGTGAGTGTGTGTGGGGATGCGTTGAACTTAATTGATATTATTTCATTGTATGTGACTTTAAAAGTGCTGAAATTATTTGTATTTATGGTACAGCATTATTTGAAAGATGATATTAGTCACATTTTTGTTATTCAAAAGACATATATATACCTAAAAAAATGTTTTATATGATGTGAAACATCAAAAGAAAAAAAAAGAAAAAAATGCAATAAATTATGCAAGAATACGTAACTATTCTGTGTGGAGAATAATGTTTGCAATGCCCTATGTTTGAGCTTTGAGAATCCCTGTTTAAAGAAATTTAGGTCTCGTAGGGAACGTTACTCTTGTAGTTCGGGCCGATTCTGTTGTCTTCAGCATCCCGGTAGCTCGGGCAGAGCTACGCTTCAGTGTACCCCAGCTTGCAGCCTCTTCATTTAACTTATTTTCTTGAACTCAAGTGGCCTTCGTCTCTTGTGCCTCCTGGATGTGCCGGTGTGGCATAGACTCTGTCCCCTCTGCTTTCAGGTACTCTTCATTCCGAACGCGTTTCTGAGTTCCAACAGTCTCTTTCGTCCTTCTATAGTAAGACTGCAACCACGTTGTACCCGTTGAACAGTATTGAGTGTATGGGCAAGTATTCCTTCTCACCTGACCGTTGAGGGTTCCACAACTTTTACCTGGGGTGGTTCCTCTAATCCCCAACTCTTCTTCATCTCCTGGGTCCAGTCTCGACTTAGGTCATGGTTCACTTCCTACTTATTTGATATATGTTCTGTCTACCCTCTGGGTACCATTGTGTATTAGTGCTAACTGCTGTTCTATGTCCAAAGTATTGTGTGCAATGTGAATATCTCTGGGTAGTCGACACTAAACGATTATTTACTGGTAAACCGAACTGCTTTGGACTCCTCCTAGCTACCCCTTAGAGAGCTTTCTATGGTTATCTAAACCTCTAAAATCACCATAAGGGTTACCCGGGTTAATGCAGTTTGCTACACTTGCATAATTGAGCACCATATACTGACCCGGCTTCTCACATTGGTATGCAGCGTTTGGGATTCAAGCTAGCACCGGTTTACCAGCTAATCTGAGTGTGGTCTAATTGAAAAACCATCACTAACATCTAGGCACATATAATACTGTTTAGACAGTTTAGTTCTACTGAACTTTTCAGATTGGTTGTCAAGGGCCTAGCACACTCTTTCTCCAGTCCTAGACAGTTTATTTCCCACTAGGTTAGGTAGGTGCAACACCTGACTACACCTAGTGTGCCTTTAGCGAGAGACTCTAGTGGCTCTCTGCCTTGTAGATACTGTGGTCTCACCTTCCAGGAAGTGAGAGCCCTGTGTTCCTCTAGAAAACTGAAGACTGGGAAAATCCCATGAACTCAGCACCTCTTAGGGGTGCTAATGCAGGATGGCCTCCAGAAAGCTGGTGGGCCAGAAGAG
Source organism: Triturus cristatus (assembly GCF_964204655.1). NCBI lineage: Eukaryota > Metazoa > Chordata > Amphibia > Caudata > Salamandridae > Triturus > Triturus cristatus. The sequence continues at coordinate 667,161,975 of NC_140580.1, forward strand.
CATGACCGAGTGGGTGGGCAGGGGTCAGAATAGGAGACAGGAGGGACCCCCCCTGACCTCAACTTTTACCCTAACCAGGAGGAGTCTAATGACTCTCACCTGGAGATCTTTGATCCCCCCAGAAGATAGAGCAGATGGCACAGAAGGAGTCCTAAGAAATAGGTCCCCCTTTATACCACCTGGGAGGGTTCAGGATAGGTAGACGAGGGCTAGGTCTTCCTCTGCAGAGTCCATTGCCTCTGGTACTTCGGTAGGGACATCCATCTCTGACAAGAGGGAAACCCCTTTAGACAGGAAATTCCAAAGGGTCAAGCTTGAGACCCTGAGACTCAAGCTCAGGTTAGACCAGTTGGCCCCAGATAAGTACATAGGGCTAGGAAAAAGTTGGGACCAGAGTCCCATGGTGGCAGCCCCAGCATCCTTAGAAGCCGGGAATCTTCCTTTGACACTAGGAACCTGAGCATGATAGTCCCTCCTTACCAGGAGGGGGACAACATCCACAAAGGGATCGCTGCCTTGGAGAGGGCTTTTAAATGACAGAAGGTCACTCAAGGGCAGGGGGCAGCTATCCTGTTGCTCTTCTTTGCTAACAAAGGAAGAGACAAGCTCCTTACTGTTAGAGAAGAGGATGCTGACAATTACACCGTGTTGAAGACTGCTGTCATTGATGGGTTTGGCTTAACCACTGAAAAATATAGGATTAGGTTCAGAGCTACTCAGAAAGCAGGTATTCAAGACTGGGTTGATTTTGTAGATAGTGCTATTAAGGCACTGGAAGGTTGGCTTCATGGAAGCAAGGTACAGGACAATAATGGACTGTAAAATCTGATAATGAGGGAGTACATCCTTAATAATTGTCAGAATCCACTTTTACACTAGTATCTGGTGGACTCTGATCTGACCTCTCCCCAAGAATTGGGAAAGAATGCAGACAAATGGGTCCATACCAGGGTTAACCAAAGAAACCTTGATGGTGAGGTGACCAGAAAAAGTCGGACTCTTCTAAACCCCAAGACAAGAGTGGGGACAAAAACGAAGACAAGAAAGAGTCTATTCCAGGCCTCAAAAACCTGCATCTGAGGGTGGGTCCTAAACCTCCAAAAAGGGCAAAAAGAAACCTTGGTGCTACTTCTGTAAGGTGAAGACCCACTGGACAAAAGATGCTAATTGTTCTAAAGCCAAGGAAGATACTACCACTGCCTCTAAGGCAACTGCACCCCTTAGTTCCAGTACAAGTGGTAGTACTACCCCCAGTGGATTAATAGGGTTAACCTTGGGCTCTGAAGAGGGTATGGCCTAGCCAGACCTCCTGCTCAAACTGTGCGTGTCTGTGATGGTGGCATAGATTTTGCCAACTTACTAGCAAGTCCCACTAATGTGGGCAAGTACAGGCAGCAGCCTTTAATCAATGGCCAAGAGGCTATGGCCTACAGGGACACAGGTGCCAGTGTCACCATCGTGACAGAGAAACTTGTGTCACCTGAACAAATCCTACTTGGTCAGAAGTACCAAGTCACCAACGCAAGCAATGTCAAGACTAACCATTCCTTGGAAGTGGTGAACCTCAGCTGGGGAGGGGTAACTGGCCCTGAAAAAGTTGTAGTTTCTCCAGACCTACCTGTGGATTTTCTGTTAGGCAATGATTTAGAGACTTCAGCTTGGTCTGAAGTGAAGTTCAGGACTCATACAGAGATGATGGGCATCTCTGCTGATGTGTTTGCTGTCACCAGGGCTCAGTCCAAACAGCTCAGCACTAAAGGGGCACTGGATCCTGAAAAGATAGACTAGGATGCTCCCAAGAGTAGGAGCAGGAAGGGTAAAGAATGATCTCCCCTCCAAACTTCCAGTGAGGATCAGTCTCCTGAGGGAGAGGATCTAAGGCCCTGTGAAGGAACTGTTCTGGAGGAACTTGGGCCTAACCAGGCAGAGTTCTTGGGGGCAGGGGGCCTTTCCAGGGCAGATATGAGTTTGGAGCAGAAATCCTGCCCCTCTCTTGAACGACTCAGACAGCAGGCTGCTGCTGAGGAAGCAGGGGATGTCAGTGGACCCGACAGGATGTAATGGGAAGATGGCTCTTGTACACTGAATGTAGAGACCCCCAAGCCTAGTGTCACCAGGAGGTTGGTCAGACCTCAGAGGTTCAGGGGCTTCCTTCTGTCCCTAGCACATGAAATTCCCCTTCCAGGACACTTTGGGCACAGTAAGTCTTGGGTTAGGCTTGTCCCTCACTTTCACTGGCCACACATGTCTGAAGACACAAAGGAGTTTTGTCACTCCTGTGTTACCTGCCTAGCCAGTGGAAAGTCAGGTGGCACCACAAATGCACCCTTCATTACACTCCCAGTGGTTGGGGTTCCCTTTGAGAGGGTAGTGATAGACATTGTTGATCTCATTATCCCTCCAGCAGCATCTGGACACAGTTATATACTAGTTGTGGTGGACCATGCCACTAGGTATCCAGAGGCCATTCGCCTTAGGACCACTACAGCTCCTCTGGTGGCTAGGGACCTCCTAGGAATCTTTTCTGGGGCGGGCTTTCCTAAGGAGGTCCTAACTGACAGAGGTACCTACTTCATGTCAAGTTATATAACTACAATGTGGAAAGTATATATATGGGCAGAGCTACCGCTTCGGTGTACCCCAGCTTGAATGCTCTTCACTTATCTTGTTTTCCTGAACTCGAGTGGCCTTCGGCTCCCATGCCTCCTGGAGGTGCCGGTGTGGTATAGACTCTGTTCCCTCTTCTTGCAGGTACCTTTTGTCCCAAAATCGCTTCTGAGTTCCAACAGACTCTTTCATCCTTCTGTGGTAAGACTGCAACTGAGACGTACCCGCTGAACAGTTTTGAGTGTATGGTTGAGTATTCCTTCTGAACTGACCGTTGGGGGGATCCAAGACTCTCACCTGGGGTGGTTCCTTGGGCCCTGACACTTCTACATCTCTTGGGTCCAGTCTCGACTTAGGTATTGGTTCACTTTCTACTTACTTGATATATGGTCTGTCTCCTCTCTGGAGACCATTGTGTATTTGTGCTAACTGCTGTTCTATGTCCAAAGTAGTTGGCAGCACTAAGAAAGAAAAGGCGGAAGAAGTGGAGACCAATGAAGTATCTTGAGGTCACACTGCAACAAAAGTAAAGAGCACATATACAAGTCTACAGAAAAATACAGCAGAGAACATTAATAATGTGGTTGAGACACACATGGGTATTGAGAAGAATAGCCTGGTGAGTAAGGCCTGTACCAATCCTAACTTAGTACAGATAGGGCTAATAAGTGAGTAAGAAGTAGAGTCCCATACATGTTATAATTGGTATCAGGTTGATAGGTCGTGCGTATCCATTAAAAGTGGTAAATGTTTATCCAAAAATATTTGAAGATCTTCTGGATGGTGAAATCAAGATGTCATCTTTCCAAATGCACATGGTGCAACTTTCAAAAAGACCACATTTAAATCCAGAATTTCTAAGACGTGGTCATAATGCTGTAAAATCCTTACATATGCAAACAGTTTCTTCAGCAAAGTCTTGATGGATGTTTATTTCCATTAGCCATGAGAGAAGGAATTTCTCTTTCTGCTTTTCTTATCATAACAAGTTTGGTTTAGCCAAGTTTACAGTGAGATGGGAGGCGATGTGCTTTTTCAAGCTCAAATTTTCGGGACATTTCAATTTTAAGTGATGAGGCAGTAGATTCTCACTGTAACGTCTACAATAATTGCCCTCTATAACTTCAGGCAAATTCAAAATTCTTAAGATAAATGATCTATTTCGATATTCCAAGTCTAACAATAGTTGTTTCATAAGAGGAATTTTTGTGGCAAGTGAAATTAGTTGTTCAATTTATTCTTTATTGTCAATAAGTTTGATTTCATTGTCTGCAATCTTCATGGAAAGACCAGCAATCTCCTTACGAATATTTTTAACTTCAGTAACAATATTGTCAGTGTTAGACCCAATAGCTTTTAATTTCTCCAATATAGTAGTAAGTAAAAGGTTCAGTTAAGAGTCAACAGTTTTTGACTTAATAAGCGGTCGAGATAATGCTTGTCTATGTTTAAAGGCAGAAGAAGATGTAGATTTGCCTTCTATGTTGAAAAATGAACAGAAAAATATATATAATAGCAGTATAAAATTGTAAGGTAAGGAAATAAGCCAAACCAATATAAAACTGATAGAAATTCACAGGTGCAGCAGCTAAAGTTGACAGAAGGAGGATTTAGCCCCAAAGCTGCGCCCTCACCTGATAAGACACCTTTTTTACAGGCACTCTAGTTGGTGAATAGAGAGGAGCATCTGTGAGGTGCCAACCATATTCTTTACTGTATAATTACAGAACTCAACAGCAGGCAGAAGACTTGAGGCTTCTCACCATATGGAGGTATGGAGAGTACAGAAGTAGAGAAAAACTTGCCCCTCAAACCAGAGAAAATAGCTTGTTATATGAACGGGTACGTCAGAGATTAATGGCGGGCGGCCATATTGATTCGTTCGCTTTTGCATCTCCCTGATTGGACTGTTTCTATTGGAGCAGGACCTACACTGATTTGCAGATTGATAAAGAAGTGGGGAATGGTATTGTATTCAACACAACCAACAAAGTAATTCCTCTTAACCTGAATTCTCTTGCTCTTCTTGTTTAATAAGAGAACATCTTTCGACACAAATTACATTAAATCATATTGCAAAAAAGTCATAATGTAAGATGCATCACAAATGGTTCACAAGATCTCAGGCTCCATGTAGCTTTTAAACTGAATAATTATTGTTATTCATAGCTCATAAGAAAACAGCACATGTAAAGCCAACACATGTTTCGCAGTAAGAACACCGCTTTCTCAGGGCTCTACAATTATCTTTGATAGTACCCTTGTTTATCATTAATAAACAGCGATAGAAGGTCAACTGTATCATCCCCAATACAATTTATGATGATCCTTAGGTAAAGTTCACCCCTCACAAACATTGTAAAATCTAGTCATATCGAAATCTAGTCACTCAACACCATGATGCAATGAATGTGCTCATCATTACTCCAAATTCTAAGAACCCCAGTGTGGAAATATGGATTTTTCTGGTCAGTTATGTCCCCTATCTTGGACCCCAACGGTTCTATGTGCATGTTACAAGTACATGTATGTTCCCTCCAGTTCCAGTTATGAAGACGCAAATACATGTGCGTCCACCGTTAACATGTCCTCTTTCAGATCCGCCATGAATGGGCCGGATATTCCATTCCTAAGTACGAAAGGCCACCGCCTTTATATGGTTCACTTATGCCATTTTACAGTCCAGGCAAGTAGGCCCTGATTCTGTCATCAAGCTTTTCCTGCTCTCTACCTCTGAAGCTCCAGTCCGAGCCTGCATCTGTGACCATGAACTTTGTCTCATCCCCTGCGCGGCTCACGATGCCTGACATCAGCTTGCTGCCTGCCAAGAACTGTATTTCACCTTCGGAAATTATCTGCTCCGCTCCCTGCCCAATGCATTCCTGTCTAGTAGCTTAAGTAAACATTCTGCCAGCTACCGAGCAAAGGCCCGGCTTCTCTGTCTTTATGCAAGTAATTCATAGCCCTGTTACTATGGAAGATTCCTGCCCTCGCATCTAGTGTAGACACTTAGACGCTTGTACACGCACTAACAGTCAGCATAGTCAGTATAGAATAAGATTCTACTCCAAGAAGGCCTCTCTTTTGGATAACATAGTTCCTTAAACATAGGATGTTAGATATGATTTGGGATTAGGTTGACTTGACCCTCCAGACATTTGTCGCCACATGTAGAGCTAAATGTCAAGTCCCCTTCACCCCCTAGCTGCACGTCAATCACACGTCATGCTGCTGCGCGCGCATCTCTGCAAAGTATTTCTGCTGACATTGCGAAATTATTTCATAGGTCCACCCATATGTAACATCACAACCAATGACGTTTCCTTGTTACTCTCAATTACGCCTCCTTCAGCTACGCATGTGAAATGTTATCTTTGCTATCAATTGTTACGCCTCTCGCATTTGCTCCACTGTAATGCCTATTGTATAAAAGTAATTAATTATCAATAATGTATGTACTTCACTTCCTGAGCCTCCGTGGTGATGGAACCTGGAGTCCACGATTTCGAAATCGTTTATTGGAATAAAGCCCGTTCTTAACCTCTAATACCACGGATTCTGCCTCTTATTTATTGAGCTATTTTTATTATGTTCTGTATCAAATTAAGTCCCGGTAATTAAATTATTTACCACATAAATGGCGCCCGAATAGGGACACTTTCTCATCTCACGCGCCGGCGGTGCGTTGCAGGCCCGGTCTCCTGCCACAACTGGACGGACAACAACGCGTACCAGCAGGATTTCCTGTATCTCCCTCCGGTCAAGCGGGGGCGACTGAGGCTGCGATCAACACCCAGACGAGGCGGTGAGAAGTGCGAAGTATCCCGACCAGAGCCTAGCTGAGAGAGCAAGATCCGAGGTATACAGAGGCCCACCAGGTTTCCGATGTCCCGACGTGTCTGAAGTTTTCGAGTCGAGTCGAGTCCAGTCCGGTCCAGTTCAGTTCAGTTCCGTTCCGAGGCCTTCCGTTCCGAGCTACCCGGTGAGTACCATTACTGGGGAGGCGTTCTGGCGTGCACATAAGTTGTGCCGGTCCAGACGGGTTTGGGTACACAAATCCGGTCCGCACTGTTTTAGCAGTGTATCTGTACTGTTTAGCAGTATATCTAGTATATCAAGTATATAAATTCAGAATAATTCAGTTAAATGCCGAGTATTATGTTTAGTGATTAAGTTTTCTTAGATCATCGTCATCATCATCGTTGCTCATGTAAATGTTAAATGTTAAATGTATTGATATGTCCTGCATATTGTGGTATGAATGACTGTTCATTATTGTGTTTTATTGTATTAAGTTTGTTCAAAACCAAGTATCAGATCAGTTCCCAATATGCCGCTCTTTTCGAAATTAAGACAGATCACAACTAGAAAAGGGGTACTCGAAGAAGCTGTTCCTATTCCTCCTAGGGACACTCCAGGGTACTTCATGTATCATAAACACGGCCTAGACGCTATATTATTTCTTGATCTATGGGTAGACTACACTAAGGAATTACCAGAAAGTCAGAGGTGGCCCGCAGCTGGGACCTGGGATGCAGAGTGCATCGTGAAAGTAGAGGAAGAATTATGGAAAAAGAAAGCTAGACAATCACAGAAAGACGCCATTGAATTATGGCGTAAAGAATCGTATAGACGAACAGAAAAAGCACGTAGACAGGAAGAGAAGAGTAAGGAGAATTCAAATAAAGTCCGAGAAAATCTATTAATTGAAGAAGGTACACGAGTGAAATCAGAACAAGTAGACAGACAAAGAAATGCCCTTATGAAGGGTATGTATCCTCTTCTGGCCGAGGGATTACCTAAGGCTACTCCGGGGATACCAAAAGACTTGCCACCCCCATTATTTCCAATAAAAGTACATCCTAAGGGGCATCCTAGAACCGCAGAAGATGTTTTTCTTTCCTCATATTTAGATGACGCAGCTCCCGAGTATGCTAACCCCGCCCCACATAGACCGTTGGCCGGGGAGGTTCAACGCCAAGATCCTGTACCTGTATCCTTACAGCATCAAATCCTGACACAAGTTCCGGCAAGCACGTCCGTTTCCACATCTGTTCCTACAGCTACTTCTATAGCTGTGTCCACACCTATAGTTGCTGTATCGCGTTCTACGAATCCTTTCACGCCCGATACTCCAGACGGGGTTACTGGAGGTGCTACCAACATTTTCTCTACGCCACCCAGAGTAAATAAACTTACCTTTCAAGAGTCAGCACATCCGCGTACCCCCAAACTCATAAATGCCCGCACGCTTAAGGAACTTCTTATAGATTGTAGATATGACCCTGTGCCCGGCAAAGAGGACGAAATGATCATGGCATCATTACGTATCAGACGAGCCGCGGTGTATTTAGGGAAGTTACCAGGAATGACTATGCATCTAGATAATATATATCATTATGTCCAAACAGGGCGAGACTCTGAATGTATTAACAGAGCTATGGAATACCAGAAAGTGGAGATACAGGGGGAACTGTTATGTTTCCTCATAAATTGCGTAATCAGAAATCAAGACCGACCGGGGGTAGATCCGGAAATAATGCAAACTCTTACCAGATGGAGCCAGAATATATCAGAAGGGAGACATGATAGGCAAAAATGTATAATAGCCATGTGCAGAAAGATCCGAAAAGAAATAGAACGCCTACACGAAGAGAGATTAGCGGTAGACCAGTTTGAACAAAACGAGGAGGAAGAAGGATCAGGACCGTCCACAGGACAGTCAGAAACGATAGCCTATGTAGGTAGAGGAAGATCTCGTAATAATACTAGATACTTTACTGACCCAATACGTCCGATATGTCCAGATAATACCAGGAATTTCCAAGCACCTATAATAAATATGAGGTCCCCCGAGCATTCGTTCCAAGCCGCTGACAAATTACTGTGAGAACGAAGGGGTTATCATTTACTCGATTCTATGGACGAACAAGAATTAGCCAGGTCAGCCGTTCATTGGGTTGACAGTCCCGGAAAATATGGTGATGATACAGTAGCACACACATTTTTGAACCTCACCCCAGATGAACAGCGTTTAGCTGGGATTTATATGATTCAACAACTTCTTATACTATATAAAAGCCAACATTCAGATCCTGGTCCCTTACCTGATATATTGACTGAATTACTCACGAATAGATGGAGAGGTTCAGGTACTAAGTTAATTAAGGAAATACTAGAATCCAGAAAGCAGTACATTCTTTTTGTATGTCCAGAACATGTTTCATTGCCCATCAAGGAAAGACCGATGTATTACATGGACAGACAGAATCCCTTACGAGAAGTACACCCAATAAAGGGCGAGGACAATCAGTTTAAACGTGTATATGTATATACGCCCATATCGAAAATAGAATTGTTAGAAATGAAGAAAGTGGTACCCAGTCATGACAAAGACCCAGTGGGTTTCCACCGAGAAATTAAAGACATGTTACTCATGGGAGAGTATACCTATCCCGACATTATGACATTATTAAAGGTATTAATGCCTGCTGGCATTTATGAAAAACTCAAGGAAAAAGAGTGGGAGGTAGGAGACCAAAAGATAGATTGGGCAGCATTAGAAAATGAAGAAAAGGCCCGAGGTCCAGGTTCGGGGCTTGGGGACAAAACTAAAGCACTGCCAGGTTTACTAGTACAGGTACTGCCACGTTTATTAACTACGAAAAAGGAAGACTGGGGTGCAATCTCAGCCTGTAAACAAAAGCAAGATGAAGACACTAGTGATTTCTATGCCCGATTCGAAAAATGTTTTGGTATAAATAGTGGTATAAAAGCAAGTAGCGAGTCATACCCACATCTGTTTGTGACAAAATTAGTTGAAAATTCCTTGCCCCAAGTGAAGAATAGAGTATTAAAATTCGAGAGTACCTGGCAAGGTAATACCCCATCACAAATGTTACAAATGTTACAGTATCATTACAATAGAATTAGAGAAGAACAAGAACATGAACAAAGACGCATGAAAGACACAAAAATGAAAATGCTAGTCTCCCAGACAGTTCCAGCTGAAGGTCATAAAAAGGGTACGACACAGTCCGGTGATTCAGCAGGACCTGTAAAAGGGACATGCAACTATTGTAAACAGCCAGGACATTACATACACGATTGCCCAGTCCTGAAGCGTAATATCGCCACAGGTATTACAAAAGAAAGACCACGGCCACTTAGACAGGATCAGAATGAACAAGGAGCACCGCAGCATGCACAGGCCATGCCAGCTCCACAACAGTCTATACAGTTTGTGCCAGCCGCACCAGCGCTGCCGGCTGCTGCCACACAAACCACGACACGACAGCTGTACCAGACCGCACAGTATGACTATCCTGATTATCAACGATATGCATGAACCAGCCTAGAGAGGGAAGTTGACTTACCCCTTATCGAGGTCCCTGTAGACCAAGAAGGACCTTATGTACATAGTGAATTATTAGGTCAAGACAGAAAATTTTTACTCGATACAGGGGCAAGTCGAACAACAATAAAACGTAGTGAAGTTCCAGGGGCACCCCTCTCAGGCTCACAGAATATTTCCCTTGGTTTTTCAGGAAAACCTATTGTTAATGAAGTATCACAGCCTCTTCCACTTACGATAGGACCCTTGACCAGAACTACAGATTTATTGCTTACTAAATCATGTCCAGAAAACTTGTTAGGTATAAAAACACTGAAAGCTCTAGGAGCTATAATATGTTGTTCTCCGGAAGGAGTAAGATTGTTTTTACGTGATTTCAAAGGTCATTATGTGTCTCGAGACATGGATTCCCGACTGCAGAATTTGCCCACACATTTATGGGCACAAGGCCCTACAGATGTTGGTTGCATGAACATTACACCATATCGAGTCACACTAAAGGCAGGAGTGGTACTACCACGAATGCGACAATACAAGTTACCCCCAGATGCTGTAATGGCTTTACTGCAAATCATTGACGAGCTTATTGGCCGAGGAGTGGTTGTGGAGACCGACTCCAATGTATGTAATTCACCGATAATTCCGATTCTTAAACGAACTGATCCAAAAGCTCCCCCAGTATATCGATTGGTTATTGATCTGCGCGAATTAAATAAATGTATTGTACCACAATACCCCGTAGTTCCAGACATCTCTTCATTACTGACAGCTATTGATTCCGAAGCAACATTCTTTACTGTAATTGATCTCAAGAATGCCTTTTTCAGCGTCCCAATAGATCCGGAAAGCCAATATTTGTTCGGATTTAGTTTAAATGGACGTAGCTTTAAATTCACACGCGCACCTCAAGGATTTACAGAAAGCCCCAGCATCTATAGCCAAGCACTGAAACGAGAACTTGACAGTATCCACATGCCAGTCAACACTGCTCTGCTTCAATATGTCGATGATCTGCTGATCACCGCCCGAAGCGAACCTGAATGTGAAAAAGCATCACTGACGGTTTTACAATTTCTAGCCGGAAAGGGGCACAAGGTGTCCCCTTCTAAGCTGCAATTCTGTGTCCAGCGAGTTATTTACCTTGGTCACTCGCTGTCCAAGGAGGGAAGGCAGCTTACACCAGATCGCATCCAGCTAATTGCAAATATGCCAATACCCAAGACACAAAAGGAGGTGCGGGCTTTCATAGGCCTCACTTCATATTGTAGGCAGTGGATCCCTCAGTATGCATTTCTAGCAAAACCACTCATTCAATTAACAACACAGGAGGCAGCCACATCGACTGTCCTCCCTTGGACTCAGGAACACACACTAGCTTTTGAAAGCTTAAAGAAAGCTCTATGCCAAGCACCTGTTTTAGCAACACCATGTTACAGAAAACATTTTACACTCTTTATTACAGAACGAGAAGGTACTGCCTTGTCAGTACTCACACAGGAACAAGCAGGATCACACAAACCGTGTGCTTATTTTTCTAGTACATTAGATCCCGTAGCTCAGGCTCTGCCTGCGTGCCTGAAATCAGTGGCAGCGACAGCTTTAGCAATCAGACAAAGCGATGCCATAGTGTTAGGACATCCATTGACAGTCCAAGTACCACATGCAGTAGAGGTTCTTGTGAATCGAACGCAAACACAACACTTGACTATAGCGCGACTTACAGGTTACGAATTAACATTGTTTCAGCCACATATAGAAATCAGACGTTGTAACACATTGAATCCTGCCACACTTTTACCTGTAAATGGAACAGACCCACTAGCTCATGATTGTATTGATGTTATTACAATAACGACGAAACCCAGGCAAGACTTGACAGATGTCCCGTTATCAGATCCAGACCTGACGTTGTATGTAGATGGTTCATGTATGAGAACAGGTACAGGAGAGTTAGTGGCCGCTTACGCAGTCACAACAGACACTGAAATTATTGAAACCAAGTGTATAAATACCTTGTCCGCTCAAGCAGCAGAGCTCGTCGCTCTGACACAGGCCTGTATTCAAGCCACAAATAAAAAAGTCAACATATACACTGATTCACGTTATGCATTCGGAGTTGTACATGACTTCGGCGTGCTGTGGCGAGAGAGAGGTTATTTAACTTCTCACGGTGCCCACATTCAGCACGGACCCCTCATTCATGCCTTATTAGATGCAATACATCTACCCATTGCAATATCGATTATGAAATGTAAAGCTCATACGAAAATTACTGATATCATTTCTCAAGGCAATGATCTAGCTGACAGAACAGCTAAACAGACTGCTCAAACTCAAACATCCGACATGACAAAGACAATAGTCCAGACACCAACACATTGCATGATGGTTAAGGATCCCGCTCTTGATGTAATTGACATACAGACACATGCTACTCCAGACGAAATAAGGAAATGGACTGAGTTAGGAGGGATCCAAACGGATCAAGGATGGATGACGAAGGAAAAATCTGTGTGGTTCCTTCCTGATTCAATGGTCCAAGTCATTATTAACACTATCCATAGTCCAGCGCATCTAGGAGAGAAAGCTATGCTAGACAGCATTCAAAACATTTGGTTCAAGAAACATTTACGAGCAGCAGCGAAACAAAAAGTTCGTACCTGTATGATCTGTTGTCAGTTCAACCCAGGAAAAAGCATTCCCGTAGAGCAGGGTGGATTTCAGCCTCCTGACCACCCTTTTGAAATTCTCCAGATGGATTATATCCAGATGGAACGATGTCGAGGATTCAAATATGTTCTCGTAGTTGTCTGTGCTCTTTCCCGTTGGACAGAGGCGTACCCGGTTTCAGATTACACTGCCCCGACTACTGCCAAACAGTTAGTTCGAGAATTCTTCCCACGATACGGTTTACCACGTGCTGTCTACTCAGATAACGGCCAGCCGTTCTCATCCGAACTAATGAAACACGTTTCACTTTTGTTAGGTTATCAGTGGAAATTCCACTGTGTCCGACACCCCGAGGCAGCAGGTCTCGTGGAAAGACATAATCAAACTTTGAAAATCAGATTGTCCAAAATATGCAGGGAAAAAGGTGTCGACTGGGTAGTAGCATTACCAGTTGCACTCTTTTACATGAGAATGGTAGCACACTCTCGAACAGGGCTATCCCCGTATGAGGTGATCTTTGGCAGACCACCAAATATGTGGGGGACGCCTATACCACGTAAAATAACTGATATTGACTGTAATATGCTGACAGATTATTTGGCTTCCTTGATGTCTGCACTACAATCTTGTCGTTCACAGGTAGCTGCAGCTTTTCCTGACAACACTGAGGTGAAACCCCATGACGTAATTCCGGGGGATCTCGTCTTAGTGAGGAACTTTGATCGAAAAACTCAGCTGGATCCTAGGTGGAAGTCGCCTCAACTGGTCTTACTCACCACAAGGACAGCCGTGAAGATCGAAGGCAGAAAAGGCTGGGTACATTCAAGTCATATCAAGAAATTTTATGGACTACCATCAGATATAAAAACTACACCTCGTGTGTCTTCACCCATTGACTCAAAACTTCCTTTGGTTGACTCAGGTAGTCACGAACATTATAAACTAAAACTCCGATCTAATCAGTCAGGAAATTTGATTGTTTAAGTCCTCTCCAAGGTGAAGCGGTTGAATTTGTCTCTGACATGTATCCCTTAGATCTGAATAGAGAAAGAACCCGAAAAATGTTGAAACGACATACATACTGTAAATCACTGCGTAGTCATTGCACAGTGACGTTATTAATTTTGTTTTTCCTAAGTCTTTCAATAATTACTGCAAGTATATTGTTGCACATATGTTATCCTATTTCTAGACATGTTTATAATATTACTGCTGAACATTCTTTTAGCGAATTACCTCCGCATGAATTGTCATACAGATTTGCGCTGCGCAATAACACTTTTATTAGTATGTTACATCATTCCCATCAGGTTAGCAATGCTACAAATTGTTGGATATGTGGCCGACTCCCTCCCTATCAGAACTATGAAGGAATTCTACCTCTTTTTCCATACCCGTTCACACACAACGGCTCCTGTGGAGCATGGTTTAGTTTACTTAATTCCCAAGATTCGAACTCTGCAGTTTATCAAGACAATGGGGTATGGGGAAATCTGAACTTAGTTTTACTTAAAGTCTGCCACCCCAACAAGGAGGGACTTCCCAAAAGAACAGGAACTGATCTAGAAAATGAAGTATATGGATTAGGTAATTTTACGCTTAATCTCCTGATCTTGAATGTCGAATCCGAAGCTAATCCAAGTTTGCCCGCCATGTCAGTATTTCCAGTAAAAGGTGAATTATGTGTAAGAAAGAATGGTTCCATACATATGGGCCATAGTAGATGCACCACTGTAATACAATTCAGTGATCAAGGCAAGTCGACATTTAGAGCTTCCCGCCATTCCTATTTTATATGTGGTCAGACGGCATATGTACGTTTGCCTCTAGATTGGGATGGTACCTGCTACATTGGATTCCTTTTGCCACCTGTTTTTCTAGCTCCTCCTGATTATCACAGAAATACTCATTTAGTACACAATAGAGAAAGGAGAGATCCCCCAATAGTCGATTACACTGAAACAGCATGGGAAAAATACACAGATTTCAATAAAGGTCTCTTTCCCTATATAGGTACCGTTACTAATAGTAAGCTGATACGTAGATTAACTAGAACACTGGAAGCAGTAGTGAACGAAACTATTTCCGCCTTAGGCAATTTAACAGAAGAGCAGTCTGCTATGCGGATTGTTGTGCTTCAAAATCGTCTTGTCCTTGACGTCATCCTGGCCGATAGGGGCGGAGCTTGTAGGGTCATCGGATCAAGCTGTTGCATTTTCATACCAGAAAATTCGCTATCTGTATATAAAGCTATAACGCGCCTTCATAAGATTGTAAGCCAGATACACCAGAATCCAGGCACCTGGACTTGGTCCGGTTGGTTTTGGAGCGTGTTATCAGCCTGGGGATGGAGAGTTCTATCCTTCCTAGGTATTGGCCTTCTCATACTATTCAGTTGCTGTCTATGCCTGCAATGTGGACCAGCGATTTGTGGTCTGTGTGCCACATCGTGTATTCCACATCAAGATTTTCGTTCGAGATCCCGGAAGAAGAAAGAAGAACAAATGATGCTATATGAACAGATCAATGGATTAATGAAGATTGATATCTCTTGACGGGCAAGTAGGGGACAAGGAGGGAATGTGGAAATATGGATTTTTCTGGTCAGTTATGTCCCCTATCTTGGACCCCAACGGTTCTATGTGCATGTTACAAGTACATGTATGTTCCCTCCAGTTCCAGTTATGAAGACGCAAATACATGTGCGTCCACCGTTAACATGTCCTCTTTCAGATCCGCCATGAATGGGCCGGATATTCCATTCCTAAGTACGAAAGGCCACCGCCTTTATATGGTTCACTTATGCCATTTTACAGTCCAGGCAAGTAGGCCCTGATTCTGTCATCAAGCTTTTCCTGCTCTCTACCTCTGAAGCTCCAGTCCGAGCCTGCATCTGTGACCATGAACTTTGTCTCATCCCCTGCGCGGCTCACGATGCCTGACATCAGCTTGCTGCCTGCCAAGAACTGTATTTCACCTTCGGAAATTATCTGCTCCGCTCCCTGCCCAATGCATTCCTGTCTAGTAGCTTAAGTAAACATTCTGCCAGCTACCGAGCAAAGGCCCGGCTTCTCTGTCTTTATGCAAGTAATTCATAGCCCTGTTACTATGGAAGATTCCTGCCCTCGCATCTAGTGTAGACACTTAGACGCTTGTACACGCACTAACAGTCAGCATAGTCAGTATAGAATAAGATTCTACTCCAAGAAGGCCTCTCTTTTGGATAACATAGTTCCTTAAACATAGGATGTTAGATATGATTTGGGATTAGGTTGACTTGACCCTCCAGACATTTGTCGCCACATGTAGAGCTAAATGTCAAGTCCCCTTCACCCCCTAGCTGCACGTCAATCACACGTCATGCTGCTGCGCGCGCATCTCTGCAAAGTATTTCTGCTGACATTGCGAAATTATTTCATAGGTCCACCCATATGTAACATCACAACCAATGACGTTTCCTTGTTACTCTCAATTACGCCTCCTTCAGCTACGCATGTGAAATGTTATCTTTGCTATCAATTGTTACGCCTCTCGCATTTGCTCCACTGTAATGCCTATTGTATAAAAGTAATTAATTATCAATAATGTATGTACTTCACTTCCTGAGCCTCCGTGGTGATGGAACCTGGAGTCCACGATTTCGAAATCGTTTATTGGAATAAAGCCCGTTCTTAACCTCTAATACCACGGATTCTGCCTCTTATTTATTGAGCTATTTTTATTATGTTCTGTATCAAATTAAGTCCCGGTAATTAAATTATTTACCACAGTCAGAATTATAGGTAGGCCAAGTCTTCCAAGAATAATCATCCCTGGTTTCTAAATTTCCAAAGCACAAAAGAGCAACAGAACTGTATTTCCCACACCTTCATAATTGTGCTATTCATTTATCAGGCCAAAGGAGAAACTGGTCTTGTGGGTGGAATACTCAGTGATCCCCAAAATTGGCAATTGATTTGCACATTGCTTCTCCCTATCTGGAGAGCAGCAGTGATAAAAAAAATGATGGGCTAGAATACGCCTGTGAATGACCAGCAGTGGCTGAGAATCCACCTATCACCTTTTGTTGGTTGAAATCCATGAATGAAACACATTCTCTCTACTCAGATATGGCACAAACTGGAAGCTCTTAAAGTTCTTGAGCTTCATTATTTCAGAATACCACATAATGAGAATCCCATAGGGTACACAGTTTCATTAGAGGTTACAGGAGTTAGTTAGCCTCAGTTTTAGTGCTTAGGGTAGTTGTTTTAGCTGTACTCTAGTCTCTTACCTAGACAAATCTGAAAGTAAATATTTTTTTTCAAATGTATTCTTCATGATAATGTTTTCCACTTCCCTTCTGACAGATATGCTGTAATTGTTTCTTAATTGCTCTGATTTGCATGTTTATGTATAGGTTAAACAATTGCGCATGTGTCATCATTATACTCGATGATGACAGTGGTAAGTATGTTAATAGGTGCCAGTTCTTTTTAGTAAACAATAAGTTTTCTAAGTGCCACTTAATGTGCTTTTGGTTTACCACTACTAACTATTTTGTTTGGAGAAATTCTCAAACAATGACATTCCCTAGTGTGTATCCTTCACAATACATCAAACAGAGTAAAGATTGTAATACAGGTGTATGATACTAGAGAGGAGGGAGGTCATGGACTATGTTACCCACAACACAAACGCAGATTATATATGAACGAAATCCATCATTTTCAAAAAGAATTTGCAAAGGACATCTGGTACTGCTGAGCTCTGTGGTATCTGATGCCTGCTG
Source organism: Triturus cristatus (assembly GCF_964204655.1). Taxonomy (NCBI): domain Eukaryota; kingdom Metazoa; phylum Chordata; class Amphibia; order Caudata; family Salamandridae; genus Triturus; species Triturus cristatus. The sequence goes on from NC_140580.1 coordinate 667,179,377, forward strand.
ACCTGGCCTCAGTTAATCGTACTGTTCTTAAAATGATAGCCTATTTACCAGCCATCTTGTAAATAAACTGTAGATGCAGATATAAGGTATCAGATTTAATATGTTTAGTGATGCATGTTGAGCACTGCTGCATAGAATGTTTGTATTGACAAACTTGAAATAAAATCCGATTTCTCTAATGTTTAGCAAATTTGTAGTGCCAATGTGAATCTGTATAAAAAAAGTTAATGAAATTATTAGATTATAATTACCTATAGGCTTTACCCATGTTTTAACTATGATACATTATTTGGAGCAGCAGTGTTTAGCAAGAAACCCATATGGCATCATACATGTCACCGCTTCTCTCCACTGTTATTGAAAGAGCTAAATGTTGTTAATTCAAAAGGAACCTTCAATATTGGCTCAGAGCTGGATAGAAAATGATCCCCGTGACTTTTAGGTAATACCTGTCTGTGAACGGTCCTTGATGTAAATATTTATTTTCACTTTAGGTGCCAACACCAGCATGTAGGCTGCATTTAGTTTGATAATTGGGTAGAGAAACTGAGCTATTCTTTGGAATGGCGACGTTATCACATTGTTCTGAAAGATAATTAAGGATTCAGATTGAACAACAAATATATGTGACTTCACAAAGACTTATAACGCTCTGGAATCTAGGAATGAAGCCTTAATAGTGTTAGTTCTGACCTGGAAGGAATGAACAAGAGAGTGAGAGAGCGATACAAGAAAATAACTATCCATCTTGGACTGGTCAGGGCTTAGCAATGCACAGATCTCTCTGAATACACTTTTTCTTAGAGGCCAAAACATTTACACAAGAATTGCCTAATAAAAACACACTTCTATGTAATGGGATCTAACGTCAATATTTCCCTTTATAACTCTGTAAAAACTATGGGGTGCAGGGGATATGTGGAAAGCAATGCCCAGCAGCATCGCAATGCTGCAAGAAAAAAAAAATTACTGGGGTTTATGAACTTCAGTACAGAACATGTTTCTGTAAAGTGCAGATGAAAGACTCCACTGCAGCACTTCTTATGACCCTATTATTAGTTGGGTCCATTACAAATTAGCTCTACCTCTTGCCTCATGTGCACCTGTATTTAACCATCAGGAGGAGGAATGTTAAAAATTAGACCACACTTTTGCACATTCCATAAGGGTTATGATGTGTTGCAGACCTCCTGTAGACCCTCCATGGAGGAGCAAGACTTGGAGACATAGTCCCCAGCACAGCAACGACTGCATGTTAGGGCACACACAGTTCAAACCTTCTGGCTGGTCCTAGATTTGGGCATACTCTGCTCAGGGGATAATGCTACTTTTTTGCTCAGGTAATACTGCCCAGGTGTGGATAATGCCACCTTGCCAAGATGGGGCTGGATTACTACTCTTTGCAGTCACACACATTGTGAACTTAAAAATATGAACAGCATCTTCTTTTGTAAGTTCACAATATAGAACTGATGTTAAATAGCTCTTCTTACCTATGTGCACATTAGCGACTTACGTAAACATTGACTAGGCACCTACTTTACAAACTAAGTCAAAGATGAAAAGACACTAAGTAGTCCCGTACACCGGTTAAATTAATGGTCAAAGTTGGAATTTCACCATGAATGTATGTTGAGATGGGACATCAATTGGCCTGAACAAAAATGGCATAGAGAGCATAATGACAAATGTGCCTTTAGTGAGCCCCTTTGAGGACCCTTTGCACCACAGTGGACCAACAAAATTAGTGATTTCAGCATATGTTGTTGAAACCTAAACTAAATTGAACATTCATGCCTTTTCAAGTCAATCATTACACCTGCTGCATCAAAGCTAGGAACCTTTTAATATATAATACCACACAACTCTATTACAGATATAATAGGTTCATTGATGCTAATACCCCAAAAAACTAGCTTCTAAAATGGAGAAACTGCTAGTGATTGTAGCTGTAGCAAAATATATTACAGACATGCCAATATGTCAATTTAAGTCTGAACTGTGACTCCAGACTCTATACAGACAAATGTTTAATTGATTAGTCAGTTTGTGTTCAACTTAAATTGCTGTTATTAAACTTGCTAACATTGTAGTTATACATTACATTCAATGCCAATGGTTCTGTCAATCATAAGCTTTTTTTTGTGGTGGACAGTGAAAACGATCACATTTTTTACTATTGTAGAGTTACCACCAAAGGAATGCCAGCCTAGGGTTGGATGTAAGGTCTCTGAAAGTCCCCACAGAACTCAATATGGGCATTGTAGAACAGAGATCCATGTCCACTGTCTGCTTTGTCAATGGAATGCTAATTAATTTTAGAGGCTGCATTCTTGCTTATTTAATGTTTAACACATGAGAACTCTAGAGGTTAAGCCAAACCATCAGTTGTGTTTGGAGTGGCCTTCTTGGAATTTTGAACATAGGACATTCATACTAAACTGAACATTATCATTTAATCAAATGCTAAAAGAGAGAGTGGATGATAAAGATGTCTTTTGATAGCACACCTACTCAGTTTCCTGGCAACTGTCTTAAATTTCCCACGACCATAGAAACACAAATGTAATCTAGCATGTAAGCTTTAACAAACTCAAACCCTTGTACTACATATGTAAGGAGCTATGTGCTACACAAGACAATCCTTCAGGTTTGACAGCAGAGCTGAATTTGTTGACACAGACCTCTTGAGCATGAAAAAGAATACTGAATTCAGCAGGGCTAGAATGGCTTACCATCTCCACTCCTCCAGGTCTGTATATAGGCTCATATCTGGGTGTTTTCATGAATGGGAGATTGGGGATGCAATTGGTATTGTGTTCTGTGGCACAGATCCGAAGACCAGGTGGCAAAAACGATCTAAATTGTGGTATACATCGGGATCTGAAGCTCTGGGCCTGGTGAGAATAGGTAATACCTTGAAAATGGGGACTGAATGCAGTAGAACACTTGTTATTTCTGAACACTATTGATAGATCAGAAAGTTTGAAAGAGGATTTCTCAAGAGGACAGTCTACCTTGCAACACAAGAAAAGGATACAAAGGTGGCAGGGTTCCATCTATCTCACTCACACCAAATCATGATATATTAGTCAACAATAAAGGATCAAAAAACTGGTGATCCAGGAGGGAATAGTGGCCAACCAGACAGACCTCAACCGGGGCAAATGCAAACCTATCAAATTGTCTCCGAGCACTCAATAACAGTAAAATGTAGTCAAAGTCTTTAAATATTCTTCTTGTAGCTTGTTCTCATGTAGCATCGTCATCAATATTCTATGCAATATGTGTTTCATCGTTGGAATTAATCGCCATTGACTTCTTTATGGCTATTTCAAATGTATTGTACATTGCGTTCTGTATTCTCAAACCATAGATACAATGGCAGGCAGTCCAAATTGCTGTATACAGTAAACGTCAAATATGTAGTTAAGACAATATTGGCTCATGTAGACAATAAAATATTCATCATTTAGTAGGACAGATTCACCACCCAAGGTTAGTATTCTGTGTATGATTTCGTTCTCACAGGCACCAGTATCTGGGATCCTCACAACACAGTTTTTCATCTCATAGAAAAACTGCTAACTGTAGATCTCAATACTGAGGCTGAAGTTTCCTCAGAGAGGGATGGGCTTAATCCCTCCCAGAAAGAGAATACAATTCCATTTTGCAATCCTAGTTGAGATAAGAATTTTGAAATGCTTTGGCCACCTTTGAATGCATGAGAAGCTCCTGAATTTAAATATTCAAATGCCAATTTGAGATGAATATTTAATAGCAGAGACCGCTGCACCTAATTCAGGAACTATTAGAGCTTTCGTACATTATATAAGCCCTCCTTCAAATGCTTCTACTGCTACTACTCACACAGATTCCTCATATTAATCCTTCAAGGAGCAAAAAAGACATGATGGAGCATATCTTAATCTAATGTTTGCGACAACTGAGAATCGAATACTCTTGCCACTGCTCCACCACAGTCAACAAAGCACGTATGACGTTTTTTCACAAAATCAAGAACTGAATAGACCAGAATTTACACTTTGTATGATCTCCATAATTCCCCATTTCAAAGTCAATGTCTGGATGAGAATTGCACAACCAATCAGACCCATAATGGCAAAATGTAAATCTCAAAGGCAACAACATTAAGGAACACACAAATGCCCAAAACAAGAACAAATGCACCAGGGTAGGCATAAGGCAGGCAGAGGGGTCAAAAGAAGATGCTGACAAGAATCAGAGAGTCAAAACTTAAAACAGTTCCAAAAAAAGAGAACAAAATCAAAATCTCCCATGAGTCAGAAGTGATAAAAATGATGTTCTTAAGGAATTATGAAATGTTTATTATTGACTCTAGAATGGTATACATTGAACCTGCAATGGACTACAAACCAAAATATCATACCATATTACTATTAAAGATTTAAGTTCTTGCTGTACCCATGGCTTCATAAAACAGAATCCCGCCACTGTCTGTATTGTAGAACTACTGTTCACACCTGATGTCACATTTACATATCAAAGGTTTTCAAAACTGGCACACAGCATACCTGTAAAACCAGAAGATATTACCCTATGTTACATTAATTTTGGACTCAGATATGCTCATTACTCTAGCAACTGTTAGCACAAGGGCAATTATTATATAGCCCATTTCGTTATCACCACTGAAATTGCTTTAAGATTACAAAGTGTAAATAGTTCAATAAACGTTCAACAACAACTCTCTTTCAAGTCAGACATATGATCAATAAAAATAAAAAGTGAATAATTGAACAATAAATACATAAATGCTATATGCCATAACTGTTTGTTAGGTTTATTGCAAATTCTCTGGGCAATGAGCATATTTACTTAATTTTATATATTCACTAAAGTAATTCACCAATGGTAATTGCCCAGGTTATGATATTCATTGAAAGTAACATATTGATCTACATAATAAGCTTCAGCAGCATCAACATCAATATCTATATGTTTTGGTTTTGAGGTACAGCATCGTCTTGAATTCTTTTGATACAATTTGGACCTTAAAGAGTAACATAGTTCAAGAGTCGACAAGGAAATGTTGTAGGGTATCATATTCTCTGCTGTAGGGTATCACAATCTAAAATGTATTAAAGCAGTCAATTCAGCCTGTCACACTTTTCGAAGAAAGCTACTAGAATGAATGATTGAATGAATGAAATACATTTATAGAGCGCACGGCTACTCAGCAAGAGTGTCCCGGCGCTAATGGTCTCAAACTAACAGACCTAACACACACCTAGCACTGAAAGAGACAGGTTTTGAGAATCTTCTTAAAAACCATCAGGTCAGCTGTAGATCTGAGAGAAACAGAGAGTTGGGTCCACGTTTGAGCTCCCAGAAGCCTGAAAGATGTGTCCCCAGCCCGGGCCAGGCAAATTCTGGGGATGCAGGCCAGGCCCATGGAGGATGACCTCAGGGATCTGGCAGGCAAGTAGTGGCTGACTCTTGCCCTGAGGTAGCCAGTGCCCTTACCATGAAGGGCTTTGGGGAACATTACTAGGGCGTTAATCTTGCTTCATTTTACTCTAAGGAAGCCAATGTAATGCCTTAAGATGTGGGGTCCTGTGGGTCATGGGCTTAAGCCTAAGGACCAATCAGGCCGGGGCATTTTAAACCACTTGAAGATTCTGGAGGAGATATCCTGGAAGGCCCAGGTACAGTATGTTAGCATAGTCCAGTCTAGAAGTAACCAGAGCCAGGACCACGGTTTTCCTGGTGTTGAGTGAGAGAAGAGGAAGAAACTTTCTCAACATACGTAGCATGCCAAAGCAAATGCCCACTACAGACTGGACATGGGGTCTCATAGAGAGAGTTCTGTCAATGTAGATGCTGAGATTCTTTACCATGGATTGGGCTGAGAGGGGAGGAGACATCTCATCTGGCCAACATTGTCTCCAATCCACGGCAGATGGAGAGCAAAAAAAGACAATTTCCGATTTCTCATAATTAGATTTAAGTAGGTTCCTATTGAGCCAGGTGAACACCTTAGTGAGGCATGATCTGTTCCTTTCACCATCAAAATCGGTTCCCTTCTCACAGGTGAAAATCAGCAGCATTTCATCGGCATCTGAGATTATTTTGGAACCTCAAGTTTCTGTCAGAGATGCGAGGGGCAACATAAAAAGGTTGAAGAGAGTAGGGCCTAGAACAGAGCCCTGTGGGACCCCCACTTTCATGTTGGGCATGGGGGAAGCAAAAGGAGCGCCTAAATTTCCTGGCTTCTGTCCTCAAGTAAATAGGCTAGCCACGCGAGCTCAGATCCGCCTATGCCAAGATCACTTAACCTCTCCAGCAGCCTGTCATGAGGGAACATATCAAAGGCCGCTGACAGGTCCAATAACATATGGATAGCTCTGCCACCTTGGTCAAGCTTTTCCTTGATGTGCTTGGTAAAAGCCAACAGAGCCGTTTCCGTACTATAATTAGCCCTGAAGCCAAGACCTAATTTTCCTAAAAAACACAGTGAAGCACGCATGGTTGTTGAGGCCACTTACACTATTTACAAGCTGTTTTTGTTAACTTTTATGAGAAATTATGTATTGAGAATATAATATAATCTTAAAAAGAGATAATATTTTTAAAATTAGTTCTTGATCGTAGAATCTCTATTTTCAAGCCACAATTATGCCAAAAGACCATTATCGCGAACAAACTAAAAAATCTACTTACTCAAACATGAGACACGGCTGCAGGGAGAAATGGTTTAATTTTATTAACCATTTTAGAATATTTTGTTACATATTTTCCTAATAGGCAAGCACATTTTTATAGATGAAAATCAAACTGACATCTCTAGGAATCATTCACACTTTATGATGTCAACAAAATGGACAGAAGTCAAATACTTTGCTCCCCTTACTTCTTTATCTCTAACTGAGGATGGCAAGTATTGCACCATGAATCATACCAATCAACCAAAAATAAATTTGTTTGATGTGATGCCCCACCCCAAAGTAACACAGGTTTTTTTATACAAGCATAATGTACCAGAGTGAGTTATAAGGGCTAAAGTCTACTTTGAAAGTTATCCTGTATGGCTTGTCCTGGCTTGTCCTTGTAGATGCAAATAATTCTACAGACAGGCCAAATCACATAAGATGAAGTTTCCTAGCATTTACACAAAGACTAGTAATACTGCCTATTTTACTCCTATGACCACATAATCCATTAAGTGGGCTCTTATACTCCTTGCTCAAGTCTCAAGATGACCCCCCTTTCATATGTTACTTTCTTTGCTCTGTGCTTTGATAAATAAAAATTAGCAATTAAGATCCGTCCATAATGTACCCTTTTCCTCGTTTAGGTTGTGTTCATCTTTTAATGGTCATTGAAAATGACATTCCTGTAATAATGTAAGATACAACTTTAAGGGTACAACCGTTAATTCAGGTAATTGTTGATTGGGAACATCATTCTCTGTATCTTCTCAATACGCTATCATCTTTTCACTTGCCGCATTTATAAACTATGGCATATTATTTGGGGGTTAAAATCCATGTAGATTCAGATCACAAATTCTTTTGGTGCATTTAATCCTCTAATCTCTTAAATGTTTTCTTTATTTCAACAATTGGATCCTCTGTTTCTTAGACTATTCGCCTGCATACTAATAGTTAAAACAGCCTTCTGTTATATTTTTTCTATATTTTGAGACATCTTAGTTATCTTCAATATCCCGGGAGTCTTTTAAAAAATACATGTCTTATATTAAAATGTATTTACGGTTTCATGAAAGTGCCAACATTATATAAATGGCTATGGCAAACACTGCAGGAAATGGCTCAACATCCCCTTGATTTACAATAACATTTTGGGTTGTTCTTTATAGTACATTGCCACACCATAATCCTTTCCACAACAAATTTAATCCTTGGTGTGGTGCTTTTTGGTATGAAAGATATAGAGTGTTTGTAAACATGAAGAATACATTTAGAATCTCTAGTGCAAAGTTCAACACTCCACAAAGATTGGAATTTGCAAGACACATTCAAATTAGTTTAATACAAGTCAGATCAAAAAATGCTATTGTAGCTCAGAATGTGTAGAAACATACAGAGAGATTCTATCTTTGTTATGGTTACCTAAAGTGTGGAGAAATTAAATGTTGTCATAAATGGCTTCTTTCTGCTTATCACTGTTGATCTAGAAAAAAGGCAATAGAAGGAAAGCCACTTTCATTTTGAAATTTGAAACTGCAGCTTTAAGTATTCTCCACGTCCACCTTTCCCCACAACTGCTGACTCTGGCAGCAGGTATTGTGATGCTAAAACTCAACTGTAATAAGTTATTACAGTTGAGTGACTACATCTTTTCCTTATTACAGATAAATAGGAAGGTATCAAGTCGCTTGCAATAAGGAAATTAGAGATGGGCATTTATACACAGATTGCAGGCTCTCATGTATTATATAAGGCACATAATTAGATTTAGAATAGCAGGTAATAGCTGTGGTATAGAAGTACTGTATTGGTAAAATGTATGATCCAATGGGGTTGATTGTAATGGAAAATAGGAAAATACACTGAGCATGGTAATTCTAGAAGCTTAGTTTGCTTGGGAAATCACTTTGATATGTCTCATAAACAATTTATAGGTTTTACCAATTCTGCACATAAACACCATGACCCTCATTACAAGGGGCCCAGGAAAGGGGCCAGAATTTCCCCATCGTCTGAATTACCAAGACCAAGGGATAGTAACTCAGAGGGATGGGAAAATCCTGTCCATATTAGCTGGACACAGAAGGGCCACTAAGAAATGAGGAATTATTGGGAAAACCAGCAATTTAGGTCCAATCCTGGTCGATGGCAATTTGTCATCTGGGCCAGATTTTTAACTGGATTCTCTCCAGATAAAAGTGGAAAAAATCATAATTCCAACGTAGGAAGTAACCAGCCATTTCTATACTTCAACACTGAAAAACCTTAAGAAAATACTTTTAAAGATGATCCACTACGTCTGAAATCTTGCCAATGAATAGAGGATTAAGTATTATGCCTATGAAATATTACCCTTTAAAACCCAGTGCCTAATGTGAGCTGATGGTTGCTGGTGGGGGGCACCAGCACTTTTTTTGGGGGACCTGCACCTATTTTATCCCAATCTGAAGTTTCCAAAGAGCAAGAGAGGTTGGTTGGTGAGCAGTTTTGGGCACAGGCACTCATTCTTTTACAAACAAATCACTGTCAAAGCATTTCCGTTTTTAAAATATTGTTTTCAGAGTGATATTGTTAATATATTATAGGGAAAACATTCATGATTACATTAATTCATCTTAGTTTGTGGGAACTTTACTTTTTCTATGCCTCCTATTAACACTACGCCTTAGTTTAATACCTATATAGATGAAAGTATATATTTATTATTCATACATATTACCCTATACCTTCTCAGATATTATTGTTACCATAAAATAGATGCATAAAAAATGGCCAAACTGAGAGAAATGAAAGACATCAGTAACCAACTTCAGAAGGAAAGCATTTTGTATTTCTCTCCCAACATATTCTTCACCTGGAGTGTGGCACAGGTCTTTCCTAGGGAGAGAGTGGAGGCCCCATCATTTCAGAACATGTTGAATTGTAAAGACACATAGTTCTGTCAAAGAAAGGCAGAAGAACCTCAATGCATTCCAAGAAATCATTTGACAAATATGGTCCCACTTCAAGTCAGGCAAGCCAGGAGAGAGAACAAAAATGCGATCTAGAGAGTATACAATGATATTGAGCAAGACCACAATAACATAAGTTATGACCCAATATTTGGAATTTCATTATATCTGTTCATTTGTATTTTTGAATGAGTGAATTTAAAGTCATGTATTATGCCTAAGTGTAGAGCAACTATGGTTTAAAATATTTCCAAAAGATGTGTGTTTCAAAGCTATGTTTTGGGGATTAGATCCCATAATTTGCAGTATTCTCCTAAGGAAAAACATAATATGAAACTTTGAACTCTAGAATATTTCCAATGACACTAAATGTTTTGCGCATACAGCTCCCAGATGCCCAGAATAGATGCTGCTTCTGTTATGTAAGACAGCCAAAACTTTTGATATTGCATAAAATGTATAATACTCCATATAATGTAAACATGGACCACACTTGATCAAAGGTTTGGATTACTCAAAGGTTTTGCTTACTCACCAACGGCTGTGTCCTCAGGAAGGCTCAGGAGTGCCATGTTTCCGTTCATGATGCCAGGCCCATTATCAAAGAAATATGGAGCATAATTGGTCTGACCTGTTAATACAAGAAACAGCAATGATATATTGTGCCAAAGTCCAGAGAAAGTTGAGATTGAACCACTCTCAGATTCCAAAATTCTTTATATTCTTCAACAGTTTTAGATGTTTGAAAGAACTCATATCATCAACTCCTCACAAAAGTATAATAAGAAATACACCGGGCACCACTACCTACCCGGGGCTACATTAAATAAATATATGTAGGGGGCCACACAGACCACCACCTCTCAGGGCAACATAACTGAAAAAGTTAGCGAGCCACACAGACCCCCTCTGGGATCACCACTTCCACCGGGACAACATAAAATAAATATATGTGATCAGAATGGACCCCGTACCAAGGGGACCACAACCTCCCCAGGGCTTCATAGACTAAATATCAGGGGGGCAATGCAGAAACCACAGGCCCTGGGGACCACTAAGTCCCCGGAGTAACATTATTTAAATATTTAGGAGGGCCACGAAGACCCCCCAGGGACCACCACCTCTCTGGGACAAGGTAAAATTGATATATGGGGGCTGCATGGACCCTCCCAGGCTCCCGGAACCACCACCTCCCCTGTTCGACATTAACTAAATAAAAGAGGGCCATGTGGACTCTCTGGGCCCTGGGGTAAACTAACTCCTGCAGCCAAATACTACTCTTTTAATGGGAGGGGTCTACGTGACTGCCTCCCTAGGCCAACTTCGGCCCCTAGGGTCCCATCTCCCAGTGCCCAGCCATGTTTTTCTGGGTGCCTTTAAGCCTACCCAGAGCACCCATTGTGAAATAGGACCACAGGGGAGCCTCCACGCCCCCCAGTCTCAGCTAGGTGCCGACTCCTGCAGAAGCCGGCATTGCTCCAGCAAGCAGGGAGTAGCTTTATATAGCAGCACCCTGCTTGCTGGAGCATTGTTTACATCTGTTTCCCTGCACACATATTTGTGTGAGGGGAACCAGAAGAAAAAACTCTGCTTTTTGCAACAGCCGCAGCTTGCAGAAAGTGGAGTTATGTTTGCTTTTGCTTGGCGGGAGCTGTCAGCTCCCACCAAGCAAAAGCCACAACTACCTCCCGAGGTTGGGCACCTCAGGATGTAGCAGAAGCCGGCCCTGGGGGGTGGCAGGCGCAAGGCCTTCTGTAGCTCTTTCAGGAGGGCCTTGGGCTACTTCTGCAGTGTTTGTTTTAGCCCCGGGGAGGTGGTGGCCCCCGGGGCCGGGGATCCGTAACTGACTTTTTTCATTATTTGATTGTAGCCCTGAGGGGGTAGTGGTCCCCGGAACACAGGGTCTGCGCGTCCCCATACAATTTAATAATTGTCCCAGGGAGGTGGCTGTCTTCAGGGCTGTGGGGGCCGGGCGGGCCCCCTGCATTCATTTAAACAGTGCGCTGGGGAGGTGGCAGTCCCTGGGGCTGCAGTGGAGCCGTGGGCCCCCAGCATGTATTTACTTTCATTTACCCAGGAGGTGGAAGCCCCCGGGGCTGAAGGGGGGGTCGTGCACCACCCCACAAACCTTTACATTCATTGCCCCCTTGGGAGGTTGCAGTCCCTGTGCCTGTGGGGGGCTGCACGGCGCACACACATTACTTTAAATTCACTGACCCGGGGAGGTGGCAGTCCCCAGGGCAGTGCATCCCCCTCCAATATAATGATTGCCCTGGGAAGGTGGCAGTCCCTGGTGCTGCTAGGGACCGCGTGGACCCCCTGCATTTATTTAAACAGTACCCCGGGGAGGTGGTGGTACCAGAGCTGAGTGGGAGGTGGCACGGGCCCCCCCATTCATTTTGTTTATTTAGCCCCTGGGAGGTGGCAGTCCCCAGGGCTGCGGCCCCCGCATTAGTTGGCAAACATCTGCCACAGGGAGGGAGGCTTCAAGCCGAGTCCTAAGATGGCTGACAGCATTTCCTGGTTGAAGTGTAGGCAGCCAATCAAATTACAGCACAGGGACTGTGGATCCGTGAGTCCACTGCAAGGATTCACTTCCCTAGATATCTATATTTTGTTAGCCTTGAATATCTTTGAAACTACTGAACAGTTTTACACCAAATCACAAAAAGAATGCTTTCTGGACCAACATCTAGCTTTCTGGCAAATTTGGTGTAATTCCATTCCGCGGTTTGGGCTGTAGTTGTGTTCAAAGTCCCTATTTGAAAATGCAAGGGGAAAACGTGTTTTGGGACCCCCACTTGACGGATCACCCCGAAACTTTCAACACAGCAGCCAGCTGCCTAAGTATAAGTTTTGATAAATTCATGAAGATTCGTCAATATATATATTCACTGAAAAAAACATAAGTTTCAGGGACGTTATAGTTAGTTGGACATTTGACTCATATAAAACCAGAAAAATTCGCCGGTTATAGTTAGTTGAGCTAACTATAACTCGCGCGCCTGCAATGCACTGCTGATGACGTCACATATTACATCACTCATGACATGGTCAGTGACATCACTCATGAAATCACTGATGACATCTCAAATGACATCACTGATAACATCACTGATGACATCATCCAGTGAATGTGTGTTTCTGTAAAGTTGAAATATTTTTCATGTATATCTATGCCAAGGTCTATTCAAGAATAAGTCGATGTAAAAGTGCCTGAATACATTATTTAGTAGATGCATGACTGACTCTATAAGTCAGTGATTGAATGTATGTTACTGAATGCATGGATTAGTGACTAGACTGTGTGAATGTCTCTCTTAGTCTCTCACTTGGTGTGTAAGCAGGTGCATGGCTTGGTGAGTAGTTACATCAGTGTGTATATGTGTTTTTCATTGATTGTATGAGTATCTGTATGGGGGTCTGACTGTCTATGTGGGTGTGTGGGTGGTGTCTGACTCTGTGCATACATGTCTGAATGGACGATTCACTGGTTCTATAGATTCAAAAGTGCATCTCAGAACATCTGTATAGATAGCTGACTGTGTAAACAAGTGTGTTCATTCGTGAATTGATGTCTCAGTTGTATATATGTGAGTAACTATATATGTTTTTACACAATATATGTGAGTGTTGGGGTGTATAATTGACTATGTGAAAGACAGTGATTGCAAGAGTGTCTACATACACAAATGTGTACATGTATTACTGATTGTACGAGAGAGTAAGTATGTGATAGTATCTATATAAATAAGGAAAGTAATGTGTGTATAAATAAGGCAGGTGTTGTGTATATATCTGCATAGGTGAGTATGATTGATTTTTGGCATTACTGAATAGATGTGTGAATAACTCTATGGATCAGTAGCACTGTGTAAATGTATATATACGTGTATGAGTGGATATTATACTGATGTAATTATGAGTGGCACCATGTATGAGTGACTGTATCAGTGTATATCTGGCTCACAATATATAGATAGGAATCAGTGGATGGATATCTAGTATCTGGTATTTGTGTGTCTATGCTTTTCAAAACGGTAGTCTGTATTTTACAGTGCGTCTATCAAAGGTTATATTACAGTGTGAAGAGGTGTGTCAGACTATCACGTGGATGATGTCATCAGTGATGTCATCAGTGATGTAATTTGAGATGTCATCAGTGATGTCATGAGTGATGTCACTGACCATGTCATGAGTGATGTAATATGTGACATCATCAGCAGTGCATTGCAGGTGCGCGAGTTATAGGTAGCTCAACTAACTATAACAGGCAACTTTCTCTGGTTTGGAGTCAAATGTCCAACTAACTATAACGTCCCTGAAACCTATGGTTCTTTCAGTGAATTTCTAAGGTTTTTTAAATGCTAATTCCTAACTATAACATCTGTAAAACCTATGGTTTTTTTCAGTGAATTTCGAGGTTTTTTAAATGTTAATTTCATATTTGAATGTTTATAAAACCTATATTTCTTCAAATTGTTTTTTAATATTTTGCAACTCAATCATCCTTTTTTTAAACAAATTCCTTTGCGCGCGCTGCATCGCAAAATGCGATGCAGGGCGTGCAACAAAATTTGTTTTATATATTTAAATGTGTATCACCAAACCTTCCTCCAAGCACGAAAGAAGAAAGGGACACAGCGGGGCTCGTCTGGACTCTTTATTCACAAGAATTCGGCATGACCGGTTTCGGCGCACAGCCTTTATCAAATGCCTCAGTCCATTGAAAAGAGACCCCTTTGAATGTTCAAGAAGCTCCTCCCACCCAAATGGTAATTAATGGTATTTAAATGTGTACTTACCTCCGTTCATCCATATTCCGGTGTTTACATTTCCCCCCCTTCCCCTCCCCCGCCCCGCCTCACTGCCTCACCGAACTCCCTCCACGGACCGCTACTGCTTCAGACAATGGTTGCTGCTAACATCAACTACAACAGTAATCATTGGATCACACACAGAGATTCAATATTAAAAGAATCAATAATTTATGCTGCAGTAAGGTAGGGACAGTAGATGTGAAATAATACATAAATAATTCCATCGTAAAAGAACAACAACTTGTGGTGTACTGACACACAATCAAAAGATCTGAAATAATACACAAAAAGATTATATCATAAACGCTCCATCAGTTCTAGTGCACTCACATAACTACATCAAAAGCATTCAGCATGTGCACAGCCACTGATAATGCGTGCTGTAGACAGGCCGTACTAGGAGAAATATCTGTTGCCATCAACACTGCATCATCTGCAATACAGACTCAATCTGAATTATGAACACTGCTGTCTGCAGTGTAGGCCATAGAGAGCGGTCACAAAGGACCCACAGATACGTAAAGTGACTTCACCTACCCAGTTTGTCATCAGCGAAGCAACAAAAAAGAGTGTGCAAAGCCTACAATGATACATATGCATGGTGCAGACAGTACACACTGGAGCAATGTCTTTTCCTACAGGACTACATCATCTACAATAGCGACTCAATCTCAATTGTGAACACTGCTGTCTGCAGTGTAGGCCAGAGTGAGCGGTCACAAGGGCCCACAGCCACATGGCATTCACTTGAGCTCTACAGTTTGCAATACACAAACAAAAAATAAACGTGTGCATAGCCTGCAATGATGCATATGAGTGGTGCAGATAGAGCGCACTGGAGCAATGTCTTTTCCTACAGGACTGCATCATCTATAATACCGACTCAATGTCAAATGTGGAGTGTGGACACTGAAGTCTGCAGTATAGGCCAGAGAGAGCATTCAGCAAGGGCCCACAGTCACATAGCATTGACTTGAGCTCTACAGTTTGCAATACACGAAGCAAAGAAAACGTGTGCGGAGCCTGCAATGATGTGTATGAGTGGTACAGACAGAGCACACTACAGCAGTCTCTTCTCTTACAGGACTGCATCATCTACAATAGCAAATCGATCTGAATTGCAAACACTACTGTCTGCATTGTTAATTAAAAGCAGTACTCACACACACAACCATCAATACTTTTTCTCACTCCCTCTTTACAAAATAAAACAATATAAGTTACAGAGAACTCTACGATGAATAAATCAATATAATTCGAATTGGGATTTCATCTCTCCACAGTCTACACTATTCACATTTCCTTTGGACTTCCAAAAAAAGTGTGGTCATTTCACTAAACCTATAACTGATATAAAAAAACTTCTTGAAGCAAGTATACTAAAACAATATTGTGTATGTTTCAATAGACGTTCTAATTACTTAACTACTGGATTCTGTAATTAAACAATCACCACGCAATCTAAATTGTGAACCCTGCGAACCGCAGTCTACACCAAATCCAGTGGCCATTCACAACTCACAGCCACATACCGTTGGATTCGGAAGCACGGAGCTGGTTGCACCTGATCAGAAGGGGTACACAAAAATCTTCACAGACTTTAACTTATAACATCCTCAATCATAGAATCAAGACGCCATTTCACTGTTTGCACCTGCTGTACCACAGTATGCTCCACCGACTACTGTCAACCAAGCCCAATAATCATGCGTAGCAGTTAGCTGTGGAATCACAGACTGTGATGCACCTCAACACACGAACTTCTGAAAAAAGCAAGCAGCAGGTAATATCGGACATCATCCATTGTGGGATAAAGACACCGTTCCACAGTTGGGACCTAAAGTTGGATTATCCTGATCGAAGACAGTACCTTCATCTCCACTTTCAAATGCAGTTCTAATATCGTCCATTCAATCGATCAATCAAGAGCATTTGTAGAGCGCGCTACTCACCCACGAGGGTCTCAAGGCGCTGGGAGGGGGGGGGGGGTGCCGCTACTGCTCGAAAAGCCAGGTCTTGAGGTGCTTCCTGAAGGAGAGATGGTCCTCGGTCAGTCGTAGGGGGTGGGGAGGGAGTTCCACGTCTTGGCTGCCAGGTAGGAGAAAGATCTTCCTCCGGTGGTGGTTCTGCAAATCCGTGGGACGGTGGCGAGGGCGAGGCTGGCGGAGCGGAGCTGGTGGGTAGGTGTGTAGAACGTGAGGCGGATATTGAGGTATTCGGGGCCCATGTCGTGGAGAGCCTTGTGGGCGTGGGTGAGGAGTCTGAAGGTGATCCTCTTGCTGACGGGGAGCCAGTGCAGGTTTCTCAGGTGTGCAGAGATGTGGCTGTGTCGGGGAATGGCCAGGATGAGTCGTGCAGATGCGTTCTGAATGCGCTGGAGTCAATATCTGTAGTTTGGCGGTGGTCCCAGCGTAGAGGGCGTTCCCGTAGTCCAGTCGGCTGGTGACGAGGGCCTGGGTGACTGTCTTCCTGGTTCCAGTGGGGATCCACCGGAAGATCTTTCGGAGCATGCGGAGGGTGTTGAAGCAGGAAGATGTAACGGCGTTGACTTGCTTGGTCATCGTGAGGGAGGAGTCCAGGATGAATCTCAGGTTGCGTGCGTGGTCCGTGGGCTTGGGGGCGTTGCCCAGAGCAGGGGGCCACCAGGAGTCGTCCCAGGCAGAGGGGGATGGTCCGAGGATGAGGACTTCCGTCTTGTCTGAGTTCAGCTTCAGACGGCGGAGCTTCATCCATTCCGCGACGTCTTTCATTCCTTCCCGGAAGCTGGCTCTGGTGGGGTCGTTGGTGAGGGAGAGGATCAGTTGGGTGTCGTTGGCGTAGGAGATGATGTTGAGGCTGTGTTTGCGTGCGATGGTTGCGAGGGGGCTCATGTAGACGTTGAAGAGGGTAGGGCTGAGCGAGGATCCTTGGGGTACGCCGCAGATGATCTTGGTGGCCGCTGCGCGGAAGGGCGGGAGACGGACACTCTGAGTTCTGTCCGAGAGGAAGGAGGTGATCCATTCCAGGGCTTTTCTTTGGATCCCGGCGTGGTGGAGGCGGGTTGTCAGGGTGTGGTGGCAGACAGTGTCGAATGCGGCCGACAGGTTGAGGAGGATGAGGGCGGCAGTTTCACCGTTGTCAAGCAGGGTCCTGATGTCGTCGGTGGCTGCGATGAGGGCGGTCTCGGTGCTGTGGTTTGCTCGGAATCCGGACTGCGATGGGTCGAGGGAGCTGTTCGTCTCGAGGAAGGTGGTCAGCTGTTTGTTGACGGTTTTCTCGATGACTTTTGCGGGGAAGGGGAGTAGCGAGATGGGACGGAAGTTCTTGAGGTCTGTGGGGTCCGCGGTGGGTTTCTTCAGGAGGGCGCTGATCTCTGCATGCTTCCAGCTCTCCGGGAATGTGGCGGACGTGAAGGAGTTGTTAATGATGTCCCGGAGTTGGGGTGCGATGATGGAGTCGGCTCTGTTGAAGATGTGGTGTGGGCAGGGGTCGGCTGGGGAGCCGGAGTGGATGGTGTTCATCATGTGGGTGGTGTCTTCCGTGCTGACGGGGTTCCAGGTGCATAGGGTGGTGGTGAGGGGCGTTGGTTCAGTGGCTGGGTACGTAGTCTGAGCGCCGAATCTGTCGTGTATATCGGCGATCTTGCGGTGGAAGAACGTGGCGAGTGAGTCGCAGAGGTCTTGCGATGGCGTGATGTCGTTGTTGCTGGCGCTGGGGTTGGAGAGCTCTTTGATGATGCTGAAGAGTTCCTTGCTGCTGTGGGTGTTGTTGTCCAGTCGGTCTCTGAATGATGTCCTTTTGGTGGTGCGGATCAGCTGGTGGTGTTTGCGGATGGCGTTCTTGAGGGCTGTCATGTTTTCTGTTGACTGGTCGTGGCGCCAGGCTTTTTCGAGGGTGCTGCAGGATTTCTTGGAGTCTTTGAGATCGTCGGTGAACCATGAGGCTTTCTTGCTGTCGGGATTGCTGTCGGTGTGTTGTGAAGTCAACACACAGTTCTACTTTTGGAACCTAGAGTTGGTTGCAGCTGGTAGAAGGGAATACCTCCATCTCCACTCTCAGATACAGTTATAACATCATCCATTGTGGGATCAACATACCATTCCACTGTTGGGACCTAGAGTTGCTTGCACCTCATCAGAGGGGGTACACAGAAATCATCACAAACTGTAACTTCTAACATCCTCAATCATATAATTAAGATCCCATTTCACTGTTTGGACCTGCTCTAACACGGTGTATTCCAGCAATACCAGTCAACTAAGCCCAATAACCATGTGCAGCACTTAACCACAGAAGCACAGAATCTGATGTACCTTAACAGACAGAGTTCTGTGAAAAACCAGCAACAGGTAATATCGGACATCGTCCTTTGTGTGATCAAGACACCATTCCACTGTTGGTACTTAGAGTTGGTTGCGCCTCATCAGAAGTTATACACAAAAATTATCACACACTTTAACTTCTGACATCCTTAATCATAGAATTAAGACCTCGTTTCACTGTTCGAACATGCTGTACCTCTGTGTACTCCAACAACTGCAATAAACCATGCCTAATAATCATGTGCAGCAGTTAACTACAGAAGCACAGAGTCTAATCCACCTCAACGGAAGGAGTTCTGTAAAAATTAAGCAAATTCTAATATCGGACATCTTCCATTGTGGAATCAAGATAACGTTCCACTGTTGCAGCCTAGAGTTGGTTCCACCTGGTCAAAGGGAGTACCTTAATCTCCACTCTCAGATGCAGTTCTAACAGCATCCATTATGGCATCAAGACACCGTTCCACTGTTGGGACCCAGAGTTGGTTGCAGCTGGTCAAAGGGAGTACCTCCATCTCCACTCGCAGATGCAGTTCTAACATCGTGCATTGTGGGATCAAGACACCATTCCACTGTTCGGACCTAGAGTTGGTTGCACCTGATTGGAGGGGGTACACCGAAATCATCACATACTTTAACTTCTGACATCTTCAATCATTGAATCAAGACCCTGTTTCATTGTTCGGACCTCATGTACTGTGCTATAGTCCAGCAACTACAGTCAACAAAGCCCAATAATCCTATACAGCAGTTAGCTACGGAAGCACAGAGTGTGATGCACCTCAACGGAGGGAGTTCTGTGAAAAGCAAGCAGCAGGTATTATTGGACATCATCCATTATGGGATCAAGACACCGTTCCACTGTTGGGACCCAGAGTTGGTTGCAGCTGGTCAAAGGGAGTACCTTCATCTCCACTCTCAGATACAGTTCTAACATCATCCACTATGGTATCAAAACACCGTTCCACTGTCGGTACCTGTCGGAGTACTGTGTTACTATTACACAGAGCACTCCACGCTCCTGGTCCTCAGGCTGGGCTCTGTGCGCCTGTGTCGCGGTAGCCAGCGTTAATCCCAGGAGCCTTCTGAGCTCGCAGACCTCAGCCCAGGATCTTCCGCCGGCATGTGGTCTGCCCTCTTTCACATACAAAAACCAAAGGAAATGATGGACGGAGTGTTGAACATTGCAAGCATCATACAAAAAATATACTGTGGGTCTAGAGTTCTGTGTAACAAAAACTGATATATTAAGTAGAGTGAAGCAGAAAACCATCTGGGGCTTACCCAAAAAGTTAAGTTCCCATCACCCACCAGAGGTGGCTAATCATCATCTGGGAACTGTGGACTTAACCATAGAAGCCAACCACATAGGTGATTGTGGTGGTTGTGTGGTAGTCCCAGTCGTGGGTGCCAAAGATGGGGTGATGGTTTGCAGTGCAAAGAGTATGAAAGGAAAAAGTGCTATTAAACATGGCTATCAAGACACAATCAATTTTATTCTGGTGCTGTCTTGGTGCCACTTTAAAAACAGTGCGTGGACAGCTTAACAAATAACTGTCAGGGTGTCGGTCTACATGTTTCGGCTACTGGACTAGGGAGTCCAAGCTCTCATCAGGACCATAATGACGCTACTGCAAAAACGTGTGAAAAGGAAACTTATATACACAAAAAAGGTTTAGGGTAAATACCCAATACAACCTGATTGTTCAAGTACGTTCCCATAAGGTTTTTACAGGGAAAGAGACCCGAAAATTGTAGGGTACGCACCTCGCCTCGCCTGGCATCCGCTCAGGACATGAGGCACCGCTCTCTCCATCAGTACCCCGCTCTGGCCAGCTTGCCACACTCAAGGTCTGGCACACTTTTTTAACACGGTCTCCTACAGCCTTCTAACACGCTTTCAAACTGTTCTTCTTTTAATACCAGATTACATTCAGACATTCTTTCGATCATCTCTGGAATAACAGGAACAGTGCCCATAATTCTCACCCTCTTTGCAGCCATCCTACTACTAATTCTACTTGTAGAAATGGCTATGCTCTCTATGGTAACAACTATGTCCGACAGAATACGCATCTATGCCAAGCTACATCAATACTGTAAAAAAACGGAAAACTTTTCGGCTTCCTGCCTCTATCTATTATCGGAGCTAGCTACAACATAACATTTATCTACACATATGCAATATGCGTGCAACCATCATTTGATTGCAAAACTTGCCCATTCGACTGGCGAATGGACGTATGCCTTGCCAACATCTCAACAATCGCTCCAGATATCCAGCAGGTAATGGAGTATCTTGAAAACCATGAACGTCATTGTTCTGGCAGCGGAGCAATGGCGAATGCAATGCAAAAAGGAATCGCAGCGCAATGGGATTTCTGCGCAGCCATGAAAGGTCTCCTGCAACGTGCGACCTTTCACAACATCGCAGATTGCCTGCCCATTCAAATTACCGCTCCAACATTCGAGGAACATTACTGTCCTTTCGAGGATATGAATTGGATCGCTGCGCTTTTCTCACACGATGGCAACAATAGCCTCTTGGAACATTACGTATCTCAAGCAGCTGAAGAACTTCTGGACTGGAATCTCCAAGACTTGTAAGAAACTCACATTATTCTTGAGTGGATTTTTTTCCATCTTTTTTGACTTTTTCCTTTAAATTTTCTATAATACACTTCAATCCTACTACTTTGATATAATAACTTTCAAAGTATACTCAGACATTTGAACTCTATCCTCATTATTCCCCCTTACGTCTCCAGTCTAACCAGGAATCGGTGATGTATGGCCTAGGCAAATACGCTATTTACTTCCAAAATTAACCTAAACCTGACACCCATTTAGAAACCACGTCTATTCTTTGTGCACACACCTCTCAACAAAGAATTAGTTTGGAAAATTTCGCGAAGATTCATCAATCGTCGCCAAAATTATTGGGAATAGAATGTTGCCATTTTCCTATGGTAACTAGGTCCTAACTATAACTACCTACTGGCGATCGCCAGTAGGTAATATATATATACATATATTGAATTAAAAAAACAAGGATTACAGGGCCTTTATTGTTAGGAAATAGAATTTGAAAAACTTAGAAATGCACTGAAAAAAGGTTACAGGGACATTGTAGTTAGGCTCCCTTGTACAAAACCAGCGAAATTCAGCAGTTATAGTTAGCTGAGCTAACTATAACTTATGCCACCGCAATGCAATGCTTATGATTTCACATATTACATCACTCATCATGACTTGGTCAGTGACATCACTGATGACATCTCAAATGGCATCACTGATGACATCCTCCACTTACTGTTTTTAAAAGGTTTTTGAGCATAAAATATACATATCAAGGTGTATTGGTGAATCAGTGGTTGGATGAGTGCCTGTATTGATGATTCAGTGGGTGCGTGACTGACTGTATAAGTGAATGATTAGGTAGCTCAGTGAATGTATGGGTGAGTGACTGGTTGTATCAATGTCTGTATCAGTCTGCCGGTTGGTTTCTATGTGGCTTTTCTGGGTGTGTGAGTGGGTACATGACTGGCTGTATATGTGATTGGTTGTCAGAGTACCTGTATGGTTGTCTGAGTGTCTGTGTGGGTGTGTGAGGGTCTGTGTGACTCCCTGTATAAATGATTGAGTGGGTGAGTCAGTCGCCGTGTGGGTGAGTGAGTATGTGTATGGCTGTGTGATTGAGAGAGTGGATATGTCAGTAGTATATGGGTGAATAACTGGGTGTGTGAAAGGTAGTATAGGTGAGTGATGGGGTATATGAGTGACTGTACAGGTGAGTGAGAGAATGTAAGAGTGGCTGTATGGGTGAGTGTGTGTTTGTGTCAGTAACTGTATAAGTGAGTGAATACATGTTAGTATCTGTATGAGTAAGTGAGTGGGTGTGTGTGTGAGTATCTATATGGGTGAGTAAGTAGCTGTGTGAATGACTGTATGGGTGAGTGACTAGGTGTATGAGTAGTTCTATGGGTGACTGACTTAGTATGTGAGTGGCTGTATTTGTATATGAGTGGATATGTCAGTGGCTGCATTAGTGAGTGAGTGGGTGTATGAGTGGCTGTATGGGTGTGTGAGTGGATGTGTGCATAGATCCATGAATCAGTGAATGGAGGTGTAAGTACTGGTATGGGTATGTGAATGGTTGTGTGGGAGTGGGTGTGTAGAAGGTTCTATGGGAGTGTGAGTGGGTGTATCCGTGATTCCATGGATTATGTCATCAGTGATGTCACTGACCATGTCATGAGTGATGTAATAAGTGAGGCCACAACATTGCGGGCATGAGTTATATATAGTTAGTTAAGCTAACTATATCTGCTGAATTTCACAGTTTTTTTATTAGTGAAACCTGAGCCTAACTATAACATCCCAGTGTCCTTTAGTTTTTTCAGTGAATTTCTAAGGTGTTTTTTAATTCCATTTCCTAACTATAACGGCCATGTAACCTTTGTTTTTTCCAGTGAATTTCTCTGTTTTTACATAGCTATTTTCTAACTATACGTACCAGTAATCTATGAGTTTTTAAGTGAATTTCTATGGTTTTTTAACAAGTAGTCGCATTAGCAAAGTGGTGGAGAAAGGGGGGCTCTGACCACCTCTCAGGAATCCTGCTATCTTGGACTTACTGGAGGTAACAGGAGGGCTTCTGGGCCCCAAAGAACCCTCAGCATACAATAGGACTACACCCCACTACAAGCAGTGTGCCAGGGGACGAATTTGCAGAGTTGTGGAGAAAGGAGTCCTGGCTGCCGAACACCTCTCAGCAATGCCGCTGGTTGGGGGTTACTGCAGGTAACAGGAAGGCTTGTTGGCCCCCAAAGACACTCTAGAGTTAAAGGGATTTCATCCCTCAATCAGCAGTGTGCCATGAGGTGTGTTTGCAGAGTGGTTGAGAAAAAGGGTGAGGCCTCCGACATCCTCTCATCAACCGTGCTCTGTGGGACTTACTGCAGGTAACAAGAGGGGTACTTGACCACCACGGACCCTCTGCAGCCAAGGGGACTTCATCCCCCAAACAGTTGTGCACCAGGAGGTGCATTTTCAGAGTGGAGCAGAAAATGGGCGGCCTATGGCGACTTGCCGTCCCTTTTTTATTGATTTATTTCTTCTTTATAACGGGAGATGGTTGCGTGACCCCCTCCCCTGGGCCTGGCCTTTTTTGTTTTTTTAATTTAAGGGAGGTGGGCCAAGCCCCCACCCTCCATCATGGGCCAATTTCAGCCCCGGGGACACCATCCACTGGGCCTGGCCACTTCTTCAATGTTTAAATTTTAAAATAAGGGAGGGGGCAGCACTGGGCCCCAAAACACAAAATCCCCATGCCTTTTCCATAGACTTGTTTAAGAAGGGCTACTACAAAAACTGCAGAACGGAATTGCACCAAATTTGTCAGGAAGCTAGATCTTGGTCCACAGAATGTGCTTTTTGTGATTTGGTGTAAATCTGTTGAGTAGTTTTGGAGAAATTAGGGTTAAAAATAATTGTGTATCTGTATATAAGGAGGAAGTCAGGGATACCCTGACCCCCTAGGCCCCATGATGGGACCAGATGGACTCCCAGGCCAAAAACAAAAAGAAATCAGTAAAAATTGTCGCAATCCCACTGCGATCCCAATGGATCGTAAAAAAAAATTACAGCTAGGGCCACCTTGTTTTAATAATGGAAGGGAGCATGTGCCCCCTCACCTAGCCTTTACTGGCCCTAGGGAGCCCACCCCAGGGACAAAATCATTGTCTATGGCAAGGGGGCCAAGTGGCCCCACTCCCCAAGCTATCACAAGCCAGAGGAGCCTATCCCTGGGGGTGAAATCATTGAAAATTGGGAGAGTGGCTGTGCAGAGGCTCAGGGAGGATGCTACATGGCCCCCCCATTTCATAAGAAAAACAGCCCTGGGGGTAGGAGGGTTGCCACGTGGCCCCCTCCCCTTTAATAAAATAAAACGGCTCTGGTGAAGAGGTTCTCCAGAGTCCAATAAGGCGCTGGGTGGGGTGCCACAAGGCCCCCCTCTGCTTTTATAAAAAGAAGGCCCTGGGGTGCTGTACCCAGGGTTTAAGAAGGCTCGGGGAGGGAAGCTACTTGGCCCCCTCCCCTTTAAAAAAAGAAGACAGGTTGGGTTCGCCAGGGCATAATAAGTTGCAGAAAGGGGGGCCACGTTGCCCCCCTTCTCTTCAAACAACATAAGGCCCTGTGGCTAAAACCCTTTGGCCGTGTGCGGCTTAAGGCGTATGGTAATAAAATATTACTTTACATTAAAAAACTCTAGAAATTCTCAGAAAAAAATAAAGGCTAAAGTAATGTTATAGTTAGGTGTGATAAAAAGATCTGCTTTGTTCAAAGAAATTCAGTGAAAAAAACAAAGGTTAGATTAAGGTTATAGTTTGGTGAATATGTCAGTGACAACATTAACGTCTTAAGCTAAAGTAAACAAGGAAATTCACCCGTTATAGTTAGCAGAGCTAACTATAAATTGCGCCTCCGCCTTGCACTGCTTGTGACCTCACATATTACATCACTCATGACATGTTCTATGACATCACTGTCGACATCTCAAATCAAATCATTGATGACATTACTGATGACCTCACTGATTATATCCTTCAAGCTTCTTTTGTACACATTGCTCTATAAATGGGTATAGCATTCAAGCTATAAAAGTAAAATAGTTCAGAATATTATGAAATATCATTATTGCTATCATACATACAACCCCAATAGG
This sequence comes from Triturus cristatus, assembly GCF_964204655.1. Classification (NCBI taxonomy): domain Eukaryota; kingdom Metazoa; phylum Chordata; class Amphibia; order Caudata; family Salamandridae; genus Triturus; species Triturus cristatus. The sequence continues at coordinate 667,204,871 of NC_140580.1, forward strand.
TAAAGCTAGCATGTGTTATGTGCAACATTGATCCTATACCATTCGCAGTTCATTGATAGTCGAGTTCATGTTGACTTTGAACCACTCAAGAAAGGATAACCTATTGTGCATACAGTGTTCACTCTGCATGCAACTGTTCCGGGAAAACCAAGTTCCTCCATATACTCCATATACTGAGGCCATGTTATATAGCTAATGCTCTATTACGGACAGTCTTTACCTGTATCAAACCCCTGACAGTCACTGAACACTACATCGAGAAATGAAGTGGATATAAGTTGAAAAGTGGGTACTATTAACACTGCTTACTCTATGGAGAGAATTTACTCTGTACCATACGTTTTGCAGACAGAGAAACTCTCATGAGAAATACACCACAGAGTATTAAAAAGTATCTGCTAAGAACAGTGCTTTTTCTATGCCAAACGTGTTCACAGAGAGACTGCTCACTTAAAGTAAACAAGGCCTGAAGGTGCTAAAGATCATACTACCTTCAGCCTTCATACTTAGTTGAAAACTTTACTGATTGCCCATATTCCAAAACAACACAAGCACATGTATAAATTGTAGTTCCTGGTGGTCTTCTATGTTAAGTAGAAATTGTCATGCTGAGATGATTCAGTCTAATAGCTCAAGGATGCGTACAATACTTTATATGTAGTAATCTGGCCTGTTGGAAACTTCTACTGCAGTACCAAAAAACTTGTGTGGAAGATAATGAACACAAGTCATCAACTGTCACTTGCACACAGAGTTACTCTTCAATACAAAGAAGTATAATGTATTCAATACCTCTTCAAACCTATGGTGCATTAGGAGCACATGCATTTTGTAAACAATGATTAGCTTGACACAGGCTGTACAACCTTAGGTAGAAAAGTAATGTCGTAGTTGCCCACCACTATTTAAACTATAAAACAACTAGCACACTCATTGGATGATATCATCTGTGGTGTCAGTTGAGATGCCATAAGTGATGTCATTAATTATGTCATACCATAGAGCATGCCGTGAGTGATGTAATAAGTGAGGTCATAAGCAGTGCATTGCAGGGGCTAAATTTATAGTTAGCTCTGCTAAGGATAACTGGTGAATTTCTGTGTTTTGTTTTATTCAAAACATTAATGTTGTACATAAAACTCCAAAATGAGCATACTTTTTTGTCAAATTTTCTTTGCATCTGTCTTAAGTCCCTTTCATTTTTTGACTTGTTTTGACTTCTTTTGCTACATTATCTTTTCAATTTCACTAATAGGATTTAGCCTAAGAAAAAAAATAAGACAGAATATTGAATCTGGAAATTTCTCACTTGAAATATGTGCTTCGTTTGTATTACCCTTCATATATCTGGTGTTCAAGGTTGATAAGCACTACTGCGCATCAACTTTGTATTTGTCAGAAAGTGTATTTAAATATTTTAAAACTCTTGAACTTGCTGGAATATTTAAGATTTTATATAATAATTGTGAGAACTTGTTTTCCATTTTAGTGATCTATGATCAAATCATTTTATAGGGGTGCAGGGAGGACAGTGGTAGAGTAACAAGGTTGTCATGGGCTGCAGTGCAAGCAAAGAAAATGGGCCCACTGACTACTGTTTGGGAAGTAAAATATAGCAAAAATCAGGGTTTATAGGGCTCCTCTGGATCATGGTGTGACTTCACACGCTGCACCAATGATAGCTATGTCCCTTGCAGGGGGGGTGGGGGGGAGACAATAAAAAGGCTTAAGACTACCGCCTCAACGTCATTGAAGGAGGGATTAACGGAAATTAGAGAAGGAATATTCAGCTGCCCTTGAAGAATGAAACTCAAAGTGTGATCTGCGGAGAGGGACACAACAAAGCGAGGATGGCTCATGGGACCAGATTCGTTTCCTTCTTTACTTCGGTGTCTTTAAATAACACCACAACCCGTCCACAGCCGAGTTGTGACTTAGCACCCATACTGTTATCATTAAATTGTGTAAACATGTTGACTTTAAAATGTATTCTATGCCATTACTACTGGATAAACATCTGTATAAACGTAATCGGTACGTCACGGTGGATGTGTGTTCCAATTTGATTCCATTCACCATAACACAGACATTGCTTGAAATTATAAGATGTTTGTTGTAAAGTGTAGCGTTTTTTTTCCGGCTTCTTGGAGCTATTCATACAAACTTGTGAGAAGGGGTATCAACGTGATGCTCTTTACAGCGTAACTAAGAAATATACCTACAAATTCTACAATTGACACAGACAACCTCACTGCAAGACAACGCAATGCAAACTGTGTTAAGAACCTCACTACGTCTAGAAGTAATTCGATGTGCAGGGTCCCCCAGTACAAATTCCTCAATTGGCAATACATAAATAAATAAATACAGATCTTTCATAGGTCGCCTTGGAATCGTGCAGTCATGCAAAACATTTTTCATAAACATAGGGTTAAACATGGTTATAGTTTCCTTCTAAACCCGTTAAATAATGTCTCTGGGGTCTCACCAGTTGCCAGAAAAGCACTGCTCGCACCATTACAAATAAATAAGTAACCACATTTCAACAGCATACGTGAAAACGTCGTTTTCTAAAATTATGTACGCGGTGCTAAAGCAAATATATATATATATGTATGCCCTATCCGGCAAACAGAACAAAAGACGAAGCACTTACCGAGGCAGACGTGCACCATAGAAAGAAGGAACGACCCCAAAAATTGGTGTACATAATACATCCCTCCGGGAAAAAAACTATTTTCCTTTGTTGTTTTTCTTCACCCCAGTTTGGGGTATTTTGTTGGCGTTGAGCTGCTAAGGTGCCCTTCAACGGTAAGACGGTTAAGTGCAGTGGAGGGAGGAACAGATGTTAAGATGTTAAGCGGATGACACGTCTTAGCATTTTTTTTTTCTTCAGGAATTTCAAGACACTCCCTCCCGACACCAGCATTAATTAGACCAATTAGTTCTCAGGGCGCTGAGGGACCTGTGTGGGAGGCAGGCAGGGCTGTGAGATCAACTACTCCTCTCAGGCTCCGGTGCCAGGAGGGACCTTTTCGGTTATAACTTGTCTTGGGGTTTGCTGGACAGTTCCTCCTGAGAGGAGAACCTCTAAAGAAGGCAAAAACGCTGTTTGAAGAGCCTTTGAATCTAAGCACTCCAGGTTTCGATTCGGAAGTGAAAACGAGCTACGACTTTTTTTTTCATCTGTCTGATAAAAACTGCCTTTAAGGCAGCCTTATATCCTGACCGTCGTTACATTGAAGACTTCATAAGTTAGAGCGTTTTTACCATTCTTACATAGTATCTGACGTTAGTCCGTCAAACGCACTCAATACGAAGCCTTTGGATTTCTAGACCGGACACACTCAGCGCTAAACCGTTGTCTGCCCATTCACGGTGTGTCAGATTGGGATGTTTTGAGTGATTTACATTTGTATTGTCGTTGCTTCCCGCAGGACACAGACCCAGAGTTACTAATGTTGATCGTGGGCATTGCACTACGCAAAGATGCACAAATGGAAGAGTCGATTATCTTCAGCAAGCCAAAAAAGGATTGCGTCAACTTCGTCAATCACAAAGCTAACAAGCAATGACAATGCAATCGGTCTCGCATTTGTTTGAGTTAGAGGTATTGGCGTTGTAAATGGCAATGGCTTTTACCTATGTGTTATGGAATGTATGTATGGGGTGTGTAGTGGAAATAAGTGTGTTGGATTGGATTAGTTAGTTGTGTAATTGTGTTGCATGGAATTGAGTGGCGTGGCGTGGATTGGATTTGTGTAGTGGAATTAGGTGGCATGGTGTGCTGTTGAAATATATGGATAGTAAATATGTGGTATTGAGCGTAATGAAATTATATGGAGAGGCATTGTGTATTATGGAATGTAATTATGTGGATAGTATTTTGTGTTGTCGAGTGGTTTGTAGTGGAGTTTAATTATATGGTGTGTTGTTGAATTTTGTGGCATGATGTGGAATTGTATGGTGTGGATTAGATGTATGTGGGGTAATTGTATTGTTGAGTGGTATTATGTGGTTTGGTGTCAAAAATATGTGGTGTGGATTGCAAATGTGTGGAGTTGAATTGTGTGATATGGAACTGTGTGGATAGCTTTACCTGTTTGGTGAAGAAAAATAAGAAAAAGGTAGGAGCTAAGCTTCAGATCTGTGTTTTTTCATGTAAAAAAAAAGAAAGAGAGTTAGAGCTATTGGTGTTGTAAATGTAAATGTCTCTTACCTATATATTATGGATTGGACTGGATGTATGTGGTGTGTAGTGGACTTATGTGGGTTGCATTGGAATTGTTTTAATTGTGGCATTGTGTGGCATGGGATTTTGTGGTATTGAATAGATTTGTGTAGTGGAATTATGTGGCATGGTGTGCAGTTGTTTTATGTGGATAGTATTTATGTGTTTAGAGTGTATTTGGAATTATGAGGAGTGGGATTGTGTGTAATGAAGTGTAATTATGATGAATGGTATTTTGTGTTGAGGAGTGTTATGTAGTGGAGTTTAATTACTTGGTGGGCTGTTGAATTTTATGGTATGTTGTTGAAATATGTGTTGTGAATTGGATATATGTGGTGTCTAGTGGAATTGTGTTGTGGGGTGGAATAATGTTGTTAGTTTTTTTAATATGTGTTGTGGAATGGATTTCTGTGGGGTTGAATAGTGTGGCATGGAACAGTGTGTTATAGAGTGAAATTAAGTTAAGTGCAATTATTTGGCATGGCGTGGAGTGTTTTTATTTAGATTGTTATGCGGTATGAAGTTTATTTACATGGGGTGTATTTATGTGACATCGAGTAGTGTGTTATTAGGTGGAGTTGAATTATGTGGTGTTGAGTGGTATTATGTGGATTGTAATTATGTTGCGTGGTGTGGTTGTTTGGATTGGTGTTGTATTGAGTGGTATTGCGTGGAATGGTGTTGCATAGAGTAGAGTGGTGTGGCATTGAGTGGATTGGCTTAAAGTGGAGTGTAGTTGTGTGGCATTGTGTGGAGTGCAGTTGGTTGGAGTGATGTTGCATGGAGCAGAATGGCATTCTGTGCAGAGGAATGGGGTTGCATGGGGACATGGTGTGTGGAGTGGCATTGCAAGAAGTGGCATTGCATGGGTGACGCTGTATTGATGGACGCTACATGGAGTGGTGCGGCACAGAGTGGAGTGTAGTTGCCTGGAGTGCAGTTAGTTAGAGTGGTGTTATGTGGAGTGGCATAAAGTGGCACTGCATGGAGAGATGTAGAGTGAAGTGGCATTGAGTAGAGTGTTGTTGCATTGACTGACATTGTATTAAGTGGTGTTGCGTGTAGTGGCATTGAGTAGAGCAGAGTGGCATGGAGTGGAACAGCGAAGAGTGGAGGGTAATTGTGTATAGTGAAGTGCGGTTGCGTGGAGTGTAATGGCGTGGAGTGCAGTAGTGTGGAGTGCCATGGTGTGGAGTGGAGTAAAGCAGAGTGGTGTGGAGTAAAGCAGAGTGGCATTGAGTGGAGTGAATTGGAGTAAAACAGTGGCATGGAGTAAAGCAGAATGGTGTTGAGCAGGGTGGAGTGCAGCAAAGCAGACTAAAGTGGAGTGGAGTAAAGCAGAGTGGAGTGGAGCAAAGCTGAGTGGAGTGGAGTAAAATCAAGTGACATGGAGTAAAGCAGTGGCATAGAGTAAAGCAGAGTGGCGTGGAGTAAAGCTCAGTGGAGTAAAGCAAAATGGAGTGGAGTAAAGCACAGTGACATGGAAAGGAGTGGCGTGGAGTAAAGCAAGGTGGCTTTGAGCAGAGTGGAGTAGAGTAAACTGGAATGGAGTAAAGTGGAGTGGAGTAACACAGATTGTAGGAGAGTAAAGCAGAGTGGAATAAAGCAGAGTTGTATTGAGCAGAGTGGAGTGGGATAAAGCAGAGTGGCGTGGAGTAAAGCAAAGTGGCATGGAGTAAAGAAGAGGTGCATGGAGTAAAGTAGAGGTGTGTGGAGTAAAGCAGAGTGAAATGTAGTAAAGCAAAGTGGAGTGGAGTAATGTAAAGTGGAGTTCAGTGGAGTGGAGTGAAGTCAAGCAGCATAGTGTGGAGTAAAGCAGAGTGGTGTTGAGTGGAATGGAGTAAAGCAGAGTGGCATGAAGCAAAGTTGAGTGACCTTAAGTGAAGTAGAGTAGAGTGGAGTGTAGTAAAGCAGAATGGAGTGGAGCTGAGTGGCATTGAGCAAAGTGGAGTGGAGTAGCAGAGCAGTATGGAGTAAAGCAGAGTAGAGTGGAGTAAAGCAGTGTGGCGTTGAGTGGAATGGAATAAAGCAGATTGGCGTGAAGTAAAGTTGAGTGACCTTGAGTAGAGAAGAGTAGAGTGGAGTGTTCTAAAGCAGAGTGGAGTGGAGTAAAGCAGAGTGGCATTGAGCAGAGTGGAGTGGAGTACAGCAGAGCCGCATGGAGTAAAGCAGAGTAGAGTGGAGTATAGCAGAGTGGCCCAAGGGCTTCAGCACCCCCTCTTCCCCCGTCCTGTGTCTCAGCCCGGGCTGCTACAGTGCAAATCGAGCTGCTGTGGGCTGGGGGCAGTGTCTGGAGTCTCATCTCCGACAAGTTTTTCACAGGTCTTTAAAGACCATTTGCATTTTTACATGCCTTTGTAAACTAGTTACAGATGCTTAGTTTGTTCCTGGTTCCAGTACCCCCTGGGTCCCCACTAGGCCTATTCCTTGCATTTGTATTTTACATTTACTGCTGTAGTGTAAGAATGCATTTAATGAAAAGGAATATAAAGTAGGGTTGCTAAAAGAAAAATGCCTGCCGTGTTTTGTTTAAAGAGCCTGTAAAGATCTGATATGCAGGGATGCGCCAGTTATTGTAAATATGCCCCTCAGTTTGGAAGAAAGGCTACTACAACACATATTGGCAGAGTAACCTATCTGCAAAACTCAAAATAACTGCCCTAGAGTCCCTGGTCAGGGAATCTGTGGCTGATACTTAGCTAAGGGGCAAATCTCGGGGATGAACCAACCCCCTGGACAATGGAGCAGATCTCATCATATCCTGCCTAACTATTTGAAAATCAGAAGGTTTGAACTGCCCTCTAACTTGTCTTCATCCTTTGCACCTAGGTGTCTCTTGACAGAAGAATGGTGTGCAGGTTGGCTTTGGGGAATCTTTCTACTAGTGGCTCGGATCTGGCCTTGACCAAGACTTTACAGCCATTGGATTCCTGACAGTTTTTCCATCCTTCAAGAGAAACCCACACATCCTTGCACCTTCCCGATGGAACCCTCCCTTTTACTCATAATGGTGACGGGAGTGAATGACCCCTTCAAAATTTCCCTGTTGGTAGCATGTCTGTAGTCTCTGAACTCCAGAACAATCTCCTCTAAAACAACCTGAAGCCTCCCCCTGTCTTGCACGGATGCATTCACTTGCAGTGTGCAATACAGGCACTGACACTAATCCTGACCCAGCCCAAGCATACCCAGTGCCTTCATCTCTCCTTCCTCTAAGGGGATTAATGTTCCTTGCATTTTCCTAAACAGCATAAATGTGATAGCTCTAAAAGTCCGGAAAAACACTGCTTAAAAACCTAGAAACTTGAGACCTTCAAGACCCTCTGCACCCTGGAAGGCTGTTCACCAGTCTGGTGGCTACTGCAGGGCTGATCTCCAGCCACCCTTTGGAAGAGTGGCTGGAATTCTAAAAGATCCCATCTGTCGATGGCGATCATTCATCTTTAGTCCAACCTCTGGTGCAGCAGATACACTGAAGGCAGAGAGAAGTTTCAAGCAGGTGCTATGCATTTTTTGATCCAGCTTGGCAATTTTTTTGTTCTGAAAGAAACTCCAAAAGCAGGAGTTTGGTTCAGGAAAACAAAAACACCACCCCCTGCTTGAGAGAGCCCTGCTTCAAAAGGTGGTTCTATCGCTTCCATTGACCACAACACATAGGAGCACAAAAGTTATCATCAGTTAAAAGGCATGCACACATTTAGAGTCAAGAAAAAGAGCTTGATTTCAATATTTGGTCAGTAACGTCTCTTTGTCAGGACATGCATGCTGATATGTACTTTTTAAACTGCCTAAATGAGAAAACAATCTCTACATATCATTAACTACACATATGGATAGTTATTTGAAGTTGGGATAATTTAATAGGCTTTTTAAAGTTCTTAATGTTTTAATGAATGAACATCGAGGATAAAAATAATTGTATCTTATTTGTGGACTTTCACAATATGTTGTACTTTCAATGCCTTAATGTGTTTTATGTCTTTTATGGCGTTAAGCTGAAATAAAGATTGCATAATGGTAACAACAAAAATAATCTGTGACGTCGCCCTACCATATACAGGATGGGTCAATTCTCACTGTGACCAGGATATCGTGGTTGACAGACTGCCGGATCAAGGGTTTCTGACAATGGAGCCTGTAAAGGTTTTGCCACCAGAATTTCAGAGTTTCTACCAACTCAGAATTAGGTTTGGGAACAGAGAGATTTGCAGATAGGACAACCTCTGTGTTTTAGCACATGCCCCACATCCTCCAAACTCTAAATGACCCTCTTAATCTCTATGTGTACTGTGTTCAAATGTTCTCATACCATAATGAAAGCGTTCCTGCAGAAGAGAGGCCAAGGACTCCATCCCCCACCACTCCCATAGCCACCACCCGCCGTGTGATGTACTATTTCTTAACTTTTTTTTACCTTTCTGGGCATAATTGGCTGTCTTGGAATTCCTAATTTGCCTACCCCCCCACACACTAGCACATAAAGGAATGCCCCACATATAATACACACACTCATTTGAACTTCAATGTAGATGTACATAATCTGTCTTGGGCAGTCCGGACAGGCCTTTTATCAACCAAGCATTTCCCCTTGGGCTGGAGGGCTTTTTTGAAAGCCCAGGTCCACTTGTGATGCCTGTCACTCTCCCTAGCTCCCAAATGTTAATTGCAGTAGGCCCAGAGAGAGAGAGGGAGTGCAGGGGAAGGTAGAGAGAAAGGAAACAGAGAGGGGGAAGAAAGAGAAATTTGATATTATTTTTGCACTCTGCCCCTCATTCACCTCTAACATTGGAGTGAAAAACACCTCACGCTCCTCTCCAGAGGGAGAGTTGTAGCCCACTCAGTGTACCTTGCGGGCACTGTGTGTAAGAGGGAACCCAATGATGAAGTATGTCACCCAAGTGGTGAGTGATGGTTCTCGTCTTTAAAAAGCTAATGCTTACATTTGGGTTTTTGTGCATTTTGTCATTCACATAGTAGTATAGTTTCCATTAGGATACTTGTTGTGAGTAGTAAAAATTCAAGAATCACACAAAAAACAATGGTAGCAAATGAGCCTCACCTTTTCTGGTGGAGCTGGTGAGGGTGTGGTTCAGAGTGGAAAAGGTCAACATTTCATCTCAGCACATAACACCCCATTCAGAACAGATACTGTGACAGATTCACCATCTGTGGGGGTTTTATGGAAGCTGAAGACTCTTCTTTAGCAGATCTGAGCATTCCGACACACACCCATTCAACACCACTAAAAGAGAAATCAAATGATTTATCAAATGACACTATAGATGGACTGGACATTTACATCCTGCATGCTACTCTACCTCACATACGAATTATAGACTTCATATTCATACAGCAGGCACAGCACATGCAGTCTTAGCATTGTCAGACTAAGAACCAGAAACTGCAAGAAAGAGAACCAGAAGACAGTCCTTCCGCATCAAGCATTTTAGTTTAAAACAGCACCCTTTCGAAGACCTGACAACAGGACTTTAAGTGGGCCAGGTCCTGCTGGTGCCCGGCAGTTCTAAAAAGCAGCTTCTGAGATAGATCTCTATCGGGCTCTCCATTTTTGCCCTCACTCTCTGTGAAAACACATTTTAACACTGCAGCAGTACCACCCTTCACTGCCTTTGATGCAACTTCAAAGAGACTCAGTATAGCTCTTTCACAGTCTCATCATTTCAGAGCTGAAGCATTTTCAGTATTATATACATTGAAGCAGTAGTTGCTGTTTTTTTCTTCTGCAACTAACAACCATTGACAAAGTCAATAGATTGTTGTAGGTATAATGGTACTTGTAGCAGTATGCACTATATATATCTGGATACAATGACAGAAACCGCAAAATACCAATTGGGCGGCACACTGTGCTAAGCACAGATTTTTAGCTTTCATGATTTTGAGCCATGCCCTTGATTACATCGGCCACGCCCTTTTGAGACCCGTTTTTTCATCCTACTTAGGTCTCTGCCTGACAAACATCATGATATGATGACTCTTGTCCCTGACCCAGAGAGGGAAAAGCGCAAGGTCAGGGTCACTCATTACTTGCTGGCTGGAGAGGTGAGGTGATGTGATGTGCAGCCAGGTCACGAGTTAGATCCAATTCCAAGGCCGACAGGCCTGAAGGTACTTATATTCGTTGCCAGGGCAGCGCGCACCTCTGTGCTTTTAACACATTTTTGCCCTATTATGTGAAACATAAGGACACTTACTTTAGTTAACTGGTGTTATGTGGCCAGACTCGGAGGGCTGCTCAGGCCCTTGCTTCTACAGTGTGGAGCCTGGAGGACGTGCACATTACCTACTTTGCTGCAGGGCCAGCAGATGAACGTGGGGAAGGGGCTTAGATAATTGGTCTGACTTGTGCGTTGCACTGCGCGCTGCGGAATTCAGACCAATGATCTGCACCCCCTCCCCAAGTTTGCCCTATACACGCGCTGACATTGGCAGGCACTCCAGTCCTCAATGGTTGGTGTAGCTGGCGCTGCACCTGTGCCTACACAAGGCGGTGCCGAAAGTGTATGCGGCACGCACTGCACACGCACTATTAAATTCAAACAACAGTTCACTCTGACTCACGGTTGTTTTAATTTAGTAGTGCGTGTGCGGTCTGACCTCTGTTGCCAGAAGAAAAAATGCTTTTCTCCTCACAGAGGTCAGAGTGCGAAGCATGAGACTGTAACAGTGACCGGTGGCCTTCTGACTTTGTCACTGGGGGCCGATTTTGCTAAAAAATCGGCCCACAGTAACAAAACTAGCCCCCTGTGATCAAACCGGCCCCCACCCTTCCAGCCTACCGGGGGGATTGCCCGCTTCCCGGCATCACCAGTCCGGCCCAGCTTTTGCACATAAACAATCATTAAAATAATGGCAATTTGCAACTTCTGCACAATGCAGCACACATAAGAGTTACAAATCACCATTAGTGTTTGTTTATGTGCAGGAAGGTGTCCAATCCTTCCCTCAACTCAACGCAAGCACCCTTGCAATCTGGTGCAAGGGTGCCTGTGTTTGGTCTAGGCAGCTGAGTTTAGCGCCTGCGCTAGGGAGAACACAGGGATGTGCCATACCATTGTAAATACGGCGCCTCCAGGCGTTTTTAGAATGGAGGAGCGTGTCATTAGCAATTTTTGCTTAGGGACACCCTTCGCCATTCACTTGTAAATAGGCCCCTCAGTATGCTAGCATCCAGGCAGTGTAGGTATTTTCTGTATCTGAATGTGGGATGGGCTTTGGTCCGAGCGAAATTTCGTGCACAGTTCGAGTTTCGTGCACAGTTCGCCTGCGCTTTAGATCACTGCTGTGTCTTGGATGTTTAAGATCGGGTAGCCTCAATTTTTAAGAAATGAAAAGGAGGTCTTCCATTTTACCTGAAAAACACATGCCAGGTTTTCACTGTGTGGTTTCTGCCTTCTCATCTAAAATAGACGTATGAAATGTTCTTACATGTCACAAGATATAAGGTGCCGCGGGAACCATTTTTACCTTAACAAAAGCAGCAAGTCACCGAAGCGTCGTATATTTAAACTTCAGATCCAGCACACACTGCATGAAAATTATAATTGCTTTGTAGACTTTGTTAAATTGGGGAGTGATAATTTATTCATCTCGAGAAACTGATAGAAACGTAAAAAAACTGTGAAATTTAAATTTGGAAGAAAGCGTGCTGTAAGTGGTCCAGCTGCTGCAGTTCAGCACCCTCACTATGGTGATGGTGTTTGTTGTCAAGGCAACCTGATCCCTGCACTTTGTCACTCTTTCAAAGCTGTGATAACTTATCAAGGCTGAAAAACTCTACCAGTTCTTCTTAAACTAGATGACTCAGAACTGTCTTTGCTTCCTTGCCTCCAGATTTATTTACAAATGGGGAGCTTCACGCACAATTGAGGAACAACAAGAAGAATCAAACTGAAATTGCAGTCTCCAAATTGACCAAACTGTGTGACCTTGGTCAAATTATATTAGCCGATTCATAATATTTTGCGCACCCTAGTTCCACGTAGGTGTGCATACAAAGCCGTCAAAAAATCCATATCTCCGTTCATGAAATTAGGAACTACAAACATTTACACCAGAGCTTAGCACCACAAAGGAAATCCACTGGTATAAATGAGCACTGAGATTGCACAGCAACTGGAAAGGTAAGAAACCCCGGGGCATATTATCAAGGACAGCGTTAAAATTATCGCCGGTTTAGCGGCAGAAAACTGCCGCTAAAGTGGCGATAATGGGCTTGATAATATGCCGCAGAGAATTCCAATAGGAGCCCATGTTCACACCAGAACATGGGCTTCTATGGGAATTCTCAAGGGCATATTATCAAGCCCATTATCACTGCTTTAGCTGCAGTTTTCTGCCGCTAAACCGGCGATAATTTTTAACGCCGTCCTTGATAATATGCCCCCCCCATTCGATAGGTATTCAGCCGCGGCCCGTGGAGGGAGTTCCGTGGGGCGGAAAGGCAGGGCGGGGAGGGGTACTAAAACCGGAATATGGATAATTGGAGGTAAGTAAACAATTAAATAAATAAAACGAATTTCGTAGTGCTCCCTGCATCGCGGAACTCCCTCCACGGGCCACGGCTGTAGGTATTCACATACTTTTCCAAGCGAACCGTCCCAAAAAGTTTTAAGGGGCATATTATCAAGAAACGGTGTTAAAATTATCGCCGCTTATTATCAGCGGCGATAATTTTAACGCCGTGCTTGATAATATGCCCCATAGTGTGCAAATTGGGTAGAAAAATTTGGCAAACACGAACATTTTCAAATTGGTTGTGCAGGAAGTGATTTCACCGCATGAAAAAGTAATACATTTTACTGGTGGAGAAAAATAGAACGACCAATTATATAGGCAAGAGCACATTCCATATAAACCCACATACACACAGTTGGCGCAAGCAACACATTTGGCACTCGCTGGTTTATCCAGCTAAGTTTTAACCAGAGACGTTGTGTGCATATCTGTGCAGGGGGGATACGTAAAAGAGGGGCGGGTAGGTTGTTTAGTGGCAATCACATTTACTATTCCTTTTTAGCTCTCATAAGAATTATTTCTCAAAAGTAAAAAAAAAAACCCTAAGGGAGGAAAGAGTTTTTTTTGTTCTGGCTTGGTGGAAATCAAGTAGTTAAGAAATTAACATTACGAAAAGGTGTCAGGTGGGTTTCGAAGACTCTGCCAGGTTCCCTGAGGTCAAGCAATCTGATTGGCTGGCAGTAACTGAAAACATATACTGCAGCCCTTAGAGCATGGGTACTCACAAACATTTGCTCAAAGGTCACAAAGTACGGTCTGTGGTGTGAGTAAGGGCTGCCATGAGGCCAGCAGGTGGTCAGGGTGGGTCAGGGATTGTGTAAGGAGGTCTAAAAAACATGTTAAATAAAGGCACAAGCATTTATTTGGAGGTAATAAATGTTTGCCGATTTATTTAACATTTGTTTCTGAATATTAGTGCTCAGCAACTAAAGAGCAGCTGTTGCTGCTGTCCACCAGGGGGCCGCATGTACAGATCAAGAGAGACGCAAGTGGCACCCGGGCCGTACTTTGAGTATCACTGCCTTAGAGCATACCATGCAACCGAACCTTTCTCGTAAAATAACTTCTCTGGGACTATAAAAGAGAAAGTGGAGAACATGAGGATCTCCATTACGCAGATGCTGCCAATATAAATATAAAAAAACTGCATTTGCTGAGTGGGGCTTGGGGCCCTTGTCTGGGTTTGCAGGCTCAGGGCAGTGTGGTCTGACCCATAATCATATATTCAAATTTCTATATAGTTTGGAACAATGGGGAGAGGATGTGGCCTAACGGCCTGTTGAGGTGGAATGATAAGAGCTCTAGCATGGATAAATAGAAAAAGTAGGAGTTTATTTCAGTAGATATGTGTGAGCGTCATGAGCCAACAACCGCTACTCCGAAGTCCTCGGTGCAACTGCTGCAACAGTAACTGTTCAAGCAGAACACTCAGGACTGTGGACACAGAACATGAGCCATACATTTAAAAAGAATACATTTCTGCTCCAGAGCTGGAGCAGGGGGCAATAACAAGTTGTCCTTAATAATGACAAAGGACAGCTTGGTCAACCCTACACAGCCAGAGCTGCCGACCTGGAGCTGGGGAAACAGGTTTGACAGGCTCAACATCCTGTGATTCTGGCCAAATCACCCAATCTCCCCGTGCCTACAAAAAATGATTGTGTCCTTGTGTAACGTAGTTGGTGCTCATGTAAAGTGCTCCAATACCGCTGGGTCGAGTTAGCGCTATATAAAACTGCAAAACGACTGGTTGTTTAAAGACTATGGGGCATATTAGCAAGGCCTTTATCGCCGCTTTAGCTGCACTTTTTGTGGCTAAAGTGGCGATTTTTTATCGCCCTTTCAGCAAGCTGTCGCTAGCAGGCGTTAGCTACAGCTTTCTGGTGATAGCGGCTGGTTTTCCTATTGCCTTGCATGCCAGCGATAATTATCGCTAATGACATGCAAGGTAGGCGTTCCCAACTAAAAGCGACTGAAAACAGTTGCTGACCCAACTTTCCCTATTAGCAACGCAGGCGAAGCGATAAAAAGTCACGCTAAGCGCGATTATCACTATTATTTAACACCTGCTTAAAACATGACTTACCTGTTTCTTCAATGGGAGGTGGATTGTTAGGCTAAGTTCACCATGGCGTTAATGAGTGAATATCGCTGGATTTCCAGTGATATTCAGGCATTTCACTGCTATCGCTGGATATTTTATCACAGTGGAGATAAACGCTGCTAATACTGTGTTATTTCCGCAAAAATATCCAGCGATAGGCGGTGATAAAAACAAACGCCCTAAGCGCGTTTTGCGATAATTATCGCAAGTTGTTGCTAATATCCCCTATGTTCAGCGAGCACACATGGGAAAGGATCATTGTCAGTATGAAACCTAGCTAAGGGCCACGCTCCGGGCCCAAAGCCCTGTGGCACGGCCAAGGGCTGTGTTTAGTTGGCTCAGTGCAGAGAACAAGCTAGTATGGGCCATGGACACAGGACAAAAGACATGCTCAGTGGCACACAGGATGGCAGAAGACCTGGCCACAAGTCAGACACTTTTTCCTTAACATACTGTCTGCATCCTAAACATGTGCCAAGCAGCCTCAGCAGTAGAAGAGCCAGGGCGCGGCCAGAATCCATTGTGTTCTTTGCACGCCCACAGGTCATAAGCAGTGACTTCAGTGAAATAGGAGTTGGTGTAGAGTGGCCAGCTGTGCACACAGAGGAATCAGTGGACCATAAATGTGCGTAGTTCTTGGTAGCAGGCACGTCCACACATCTAGGACCATCTGCACATAGCTGCAGGCCCTGTGCAGCAGGCTACATTGCACGTATTTGGTATAGTGCAGGATGTTTGTGAATGGCCAAAGGGTATGCACAGTACATTACATAGTTGGATGCAGTTTATTATAAAAACAAAAAACAAAAATGCCTTGTTAAAGATAATGATTTATTTTAAAAATGCCAGGCCCCAGGGGATGAAAATCCATCCTCGGAGTTAAATGAAGAGGGAAACTGCACCATAACTTCACAGTGGCATCTGACCCCATGCGAGCGTCCAAGCCCCACTGCTGCACATGGCTGACTATGTCTTTCAACAATATATAGGGTGTCATTTTAAGTATGGTACAGTGACTGGATTTGTCAAAGGGTCAGAACACCAACATATAGAAAGAGGTGGGCATATTAATGGATCAGCACGTTAACATATGTACAGCAGACCTATCTGCTTTGTCAATAATATGACTGTTAGAAATGGGGTCTCTAGTTGGCAGAGGTAGGTAGCTTGGCCAAAATAGGGCCCTTGCTTCTGGTCTGGGTAAGGGTGATACACATATTAGATAACCCCTGCTCACCCCCTGGGTAGCTTGGCACGAGCAGACAGCCTTATCCCAAAGACAATGTGCAAAGTATTTGTACTCAAAACACACAGTTATACACTAATAGAACCACAAATGGATACCACACCCATTTGGGAAAATTAAATTATCTTTATCTAAACTCAACAAGACCAAAACGACAAAAATCCAACATACAGGTAATAAGATATGACTTGTAGAAAACAAATAGCTCCACCTAGGGATATTGTGACGTCGTGACAGCAATAAATCCAATTTATCTCGCCGACCGCGAGGAGCGCAGCATCAGGCACGGAGTCAACTGGTCCCCCAAATAAACAGTACCTTGGAAATGAAGTCTATGACTATGCACAGGGTTGTGGAAGTGAGGCGTCTGTGCCGCTGATGAGCCGGCTCCCTGGCTGCCACGGGGGAGCGAGGCATCATGTCCACGAGGAGGCAACGTGTCATGTCAAGGACAGGGAAAGACGGTTGCAACGGCAATGAGGCATCGGTTCCAGTGACGATGCGAAGTCGGCAAGTTCGTGGAGTCACCCTCAGCGGTTATCGGCTCCGCGATAACAGGAGGCAGGCTCTGGCGATTACAGAGTCTGTGTGAGGGCTGGCATCGGGCACGGCAGATATCAGCAGGCAATGGCAGGTGTCGAAGGGTATCAGAGCTGCGGTGCAGACTGGGCAGTGAATCGTTCACTTCACGAGCGGTGCCCCAACCTCGGTGCAAGTCGTGATGTCACAGAGGCTTCGCTGATGGCGTCAGAGATAGGTTTTCTAGCTTCTCTTGGGTTTCATCCAGCTCTCAACAGTAGAAACAACCTCCAGAGGCCCACAACTGGAATAGGCACCTCCTGGCAGGACAGAACTCTCAGCAAGAGGGTTCAGGGGTGCTGGGGGTGAAGTCTTTGTGTCCCTGAGACTTCAGAACAGGAGGCCAGAAACACACTGGCCCATGGAGATCTTCTTGAAGCAGGTTTACAGATAAGTTCCAGCCTTTGTCCTTTACTTGGCAGAAACAGCAACTCCAGGCCAACCCAACACAGCACACAACAGAGGGGCAGCACTCCTCTTAACTGCTCCTCAGCTCTTCTCCTTGGCAAAGGTTCCTCTTCAGTCCAGAAGTGATCTAAAGTTCTAGGGTTTTAGGTCTAATACTTATACCCCAAAATGTCTTTGTTCTCTTTGTGCAGGGGTCTCTGAGCCCTGTCCAAACCAGTTCTGTCCTCACTGGTACAGTATGACCACAGGTGGTGGAGACCGCATTGTGCAAGGGAGACAGGTCCTATTCAGGTGCAAGGAAAACTCATCCCACTACTCTAAATTCAGCCAAGGGCTATTCAGCTCAGCTCTGAATCATCCAGAAAGGGCCAGGCACACGTCAATCCCCAGTGATTGTCTACAGTGAAGGCACATCCCCATCTCCTGTCACTCCAAAACCAGACAATCAATACACAAACAGGCAGAAGTACACAAGATGGTTTAACATGAAAATACTGTTTTCTAAAAGTTGCATTTTCAAAGACACAATTTAAAAACCATCTTTACAAAAATATGTGTTATTAAATTCTGATTTCAGAGACCCTAAACTGTATTTCTCCATCTTGTCCCACTGGGGAGTTATACTTGGAAGATGTTACAAAGTTTTTTCCATTCTATCCTATGGGGCAGATTGCTTTTCAATAGTGTAAAATGGAATTGGCAGTATTTCACAATTAGGACATGTCACACACACCAGGACATATCCTACCTTTCACATACACTTCACACTGCCCATGGGTATACGTTGGGCCTAACATAGGGGTGCCATACATGTAAAAAAAAGGGAAGGTTACGGCCTGGCAAGTGGATGCACTTGCCAAGTCGACATGGCAGTTAACAAACTGCGCACAGACACTGCAGTGGTAGGTCTGAGATAACTTTTCAGGGATACTCATGTGAGTAGCACAATCAGTGCTGCAGGCCCACTAGTAGCATTTTATTAAAAGGCCCTGGCCCACTCAATACACTTTACTAGGGGCTTACCAGTAAATCAAATGTGTCAATAATGGATAATCAATCATGTTCACAATTTATAAAGAGAGCATATGCACTTTAGCACGGATTAGCAGTTGTAAAGAGCCCAGAGTCCTATAGCCAACAACAACAGGTCAGGAGAAAATAGGAGGAAGAAGCAAATGATTTGGGGATAACCCTACAAAAAGGGCCAAGTCCAACAATGGCCAATAACTATAATGAAATGAATAAAATGCACAAAGCTAGCGGTATCCCACTAAGACAGCACTGGATTTCAGAGTAACTCAATATATCTATTGGTGAAAAAAAATTTTTGTTCACCATAAGTGTGCAATTTTGGATAGCACCCGCCAGCACAATGCCGTTCCAATTATTGGAATATACATATAAGAAAACAGCACCAAATGCACCACTCAGCCTATATAATTTAAATGAGTCCAAATCATTAAGGTTGTTCTTTTTCCAAAAACTTCTTCTTTATTATGCAGTTTATCATGCAATCTTTAAAACTTCCAACAACAGCAAAAGCAGCCGATGTGTTTCGTCCACCTTTGGACTTCTTCAGGGCTGCAACAAATTTGTACACAAGAGGCAGTATAAATGACACACATAAGGACCAAACACGAGCAACAATTTCAACACAATTGAGAACATTAAAAACATTGTAAACACATATCCAATACAAAGAGACATGAGCATCAATGTGTCTACTTCAATCAAATTAAAAAATTTATTACAGGCCTGTCTATAATGTCGTCAGGGCAATCCATAGTACATACAGCAAAAATTAGTATTTGACGACATCATATCTGTGACATATTAAACACTTGGAATTGCAAACGAGTGCATTTGGGAAACATATGAGCACTCCTCTCAATATGTCACATTTCTAGAGGCCCATGACAATTATTATATTAAAAGTTTAAAAAACAAGCCGGAAGGGGACACAAGAAAGAAGAGGAAACCTCTTCACCCAGAGCTTAATGTGAGAAGCATGCAGCAGATTTCAAATTGAGAAACCCGCAGGATAAAGCGGTATGTTAGGTGATGACGGCATAGAAGTAGAACCCCAAATGGTGGTCCCACCTAAACCCGAAGGAGACAAAGAAAGGAAATAATGACTGCAGAGGGAAAAGAAAAAATTGATAAGTATGTACCCACCAAAAACAGTGGGTTGAATGTCAACCTCGTGAGGTTCTTTTTTACTTTCTTCGAGAATCTTGCTACTTCAATTTGTAGTATATCCCAGATTAGCAATCCAAGTCCCTGGAAGGAAAAGAGGATCACATAAGGGGCACTATAGAGACGCAGGGTCATCATATGTAGCCGCGAAGATATATGGGTCATAGTAAAGTCCTACTTACTATTTTAAAAACAGATTTTTTGATACGAGTTAGAAAGGTTCAAAATCCGTTGACATCAGTTTTAAGAATTAGTGTGATGATAGATCTATACGATAACTCCTCCAATAATAAGGGCGAGTGTATCCTGTAATGAGATACCTATGAGAGAAAACATATATGATGCATACTTCATCAGAGAGTTGGGCGTTACAGTTCCAGTAAACATGTGCCTAACTGCTTTTAAAGGAGGAAATCACAAACATCTGGGGAGATGTATGATCAATAACTCAACATGTCATCGTTTGGCTAAAGTGAAATGGGAAAACTAATACACTAAGTAGAGAAAAGTGTGATGACCTATAGCTATCTGAGTGTCAAGTCAATTGCAATCAACAACCAAAATAAGCCCACCAAGCTGTGCAGCTGGAGTATAAAAAATACCCTATGTTACTTGCCAGAGGGAGCTTCCAACTGCATGCAAAATTAGCCTCAGTAAAGCGAGGCGAGATCAAACTTACCCGATTCAGTATCCAGATACGAGTAAAGGGAGGCACTGACCCCGTCCGATAGCAGCAGCACCCATGAATGAAGGTACCTGTTTATAAAGCGTCTATAACAGGTGAGAGGGAAAACACCTGATCGTAATCCCCGAATGCGGGAATTTCGAATCACAAGCCGAGCGTTTCTGGAAGGAAAAGAGTTTGGCATGTCGGCCGCCATATTTGAACGGCGAAAGAGAACCACATGTCGATATACCGAATTGTAACACAGACGGGTTATTCCTATTCCCATATGTCCGTGATTTCCATAAAACGATCCTGTAATACTACACTGGAAATACGGGACTAACAGAAAGCCGTACAATCTATAACGGAGCAAGAGAAAAAACGGTGTGGGAGGTTGCTATATTTCCTAAATAGATGAGTGTCCAGGAATTGGAAAATATAATCAAAAATCAAACCCAAGAGATAAAGCAACACACTCAAACGGGCGTATTAAATCACAGCAATTTTTCAAGCAATGCCTAAATAAAGAAATGGGCGCCATCTTAAAGAGGTGATGAGCGCCCATGGCGGTATAGTTGATTCAGGGTTCCGAAAGCCCACAGCGTGAGATAATTTGGGTCTTAACCAAGGCATATCATCAGGCACAAAAGTCTCACAGTCCGCCGCCATCTTTGAAGGGTAAAAGTCTATGTGGCGGTTTGGAGAAAAAAGCGATGTAAGAGGTAGCTATATCTCCTAATTAGAAGAGTGTCCAGGAAATGATAAAAATAATCAAAATTCCAACCCAAGAGGTAAAGCAACACACTCGAACGGGAGTTTTAAATAACAGCAACTTTTCAAGCGATGCCTAAATATAGAGATGGGCGCCATCTTGAAGAGGTGATGAGCGCCCATGAGTTGGCCAACGTAACCACTAATTACTGTTTGGTGATAATGGCAATATATGTAAGTGATGGATTATTCAAAGACAAAAGAGATAAGGGCAAAGATGTGCAAATGTTGATAACAAAGATTTATCTGGGACATATTTGCAGCTAGCAGAGGCAACAAAAACGGCATGTTAAGCACATCAGTCAGTGCCAGAAATAATAGATGTTATTAACCACCATATTAGATGAGTGAATATGTACCAAAGGAAAATGGGGAGGGAGAGGGGGGCGGGGGGGGTTTAATAAATGGAAAGAGAGGTACATTATTGGGCTGCCTTCACAAGATAATATTACAACTGGCCATAGTCATGTGTCATGTGGTAAGGAGTACTCATCAGAGGCAGAACAAAAGGAAGAAAATCGACTTAGGGGCCAAAGCGGGGTTCACCACAAAAGCATTCACATAAATTGTACTGAGCACAGTGCATTAATCAATCAGTGATGATGTCATTACAATTAACATATAGCTTGAATGCAAATAAGTTAGGTGGAGGCCACCTACAAGGGGAACAGTAGGGTAATCTGATAGTTTTCAGAGGAAATAATGCATCTCGGATTCACTGTTATGACCCATCTCCACACAACGGAGTCTACATATCCAACTGGCTTCATTTCTTCTTAGGTCCTGTTCCCTATTTCCACCCCTCGGTGATATCAGTATGTGATCTATTCCGAAAAACCATAACTCATCCGGCTTATGTTGTTCTTCCTGGCAGTGCAATGTTAGGGGGTATCTCAGATCCCCATTCTTTACTGCTCTAAGATGTTCTTGTATCCTGACCCTTAATTCTCTTTTGGTACTGCCAACATATATCTTATTACATGGGCATCCCAGTATGTATGTCACAAACTTGGTTTTGCATGTAATAATGTGTTTGATCATATGCACTCTACCAGTGTTAAATTGGAAGGTACGGGTTCTGTTTTTTCCTACTTTGCAGACGGAACACTGGGTGCATGTAAAAAAACCACCTTGGCCTTCCCTCATCCAGTTAGGGGCTTTGGGTGATAAGACCAGGCTGGGACAGAGCATGTTTCTCAAATTTTTGCCACGTCTATAGGTAACTTTCGGGTTTTTAGTTATCTCGTTCTTGAGGCCAGGAACTTCCTCAAGTAGTCTCCAGTGTTTACGTAAGATATTGTAAATCTTGCTACTGTCTCTATTGTAACCCGTTACCAAAGCAGTGGGCGAACATTTCCCTGTTTTACTTGGTATTTTCATTCCAAGTGTACTTTCTCGCTTGATATTCAATGCCCTCTTCTCAGTTTTGTTCATCAGGGTGGCGGGATAACCTCTTTCCAAGAATCTTTTTTTCGTTTCTGTTATGTTTTGAACAAATGTTTCCTGGGTACTGCAGATCCTCCTCATTCTTACCATTTCACCGAAGGGGATATTGTTTACCACATGTCGGGGATGGGCACTGTCATAGTGTAGAACACTGTTACAGGCAGTGTTTTTCCGATGGACTGTGCTTTGTATTGCATTATCATGGATAAAGAATTGGATGTCAAGAAAGTCAATCCTCTCTCTGTTCCAATTCAGGGTGAATTTTATGTTGTACGGGTTATCATTGAGGTAATTATAATACTCCATGAGTTCAGGGACAGGTCCATTCCAGATGATAATCACATCGTCGATGTACCTGCCCCAAAACAGTACATATTCTGTCCATGTAGAAGAGTGTCTGCCCCAGGCATGCACCCGCTCATACCAGCCCATAAATAGGCCAGCATAAGCGGGCGCAAACCTGGAGCCCATGGCAGTGCCCTGTATCTGCTGAAACCACCCATTGTCATGAAGGAAGTAGTTTTTCGATAAGATTATATCCGTCATTTCCATCAACATTTCATTGTGGGCCAAATGGTCGTCCGTCCTTTGTCCCAGAAAAAACTCCATAGCCCTAACACCAAACTCCTTTTTAATACTGGTGTAGAGACTGGTTACATCTAAGGTAACGAAAATCATGGAATCCAACCACTCCAAACCCTCAAATTTAGATAAAATATCCTTGCTATCTTTTATATATGCAGGCAATTTTTGCACAAGTGGCTGGAGGAAACCATCCACGTACTCAGATAGTCTTTCCGTGGGGGAATTGATACCAGAAATTATCGGTCGCCCCGGTGGAAAGGGGCCACCCTTGTGGACCTTGGGTAGAATGTATATGCATGGAAAAGTGGGTTCCATAACCGTCAAGTATCTGTATTCCTTCTCATCAAGAAGGCCAATTTCCCGCCACTCAAAAAGTTTGCTATTAATGTGGTTGCATAGTTGTCTAGTGGGGTTGAGTGTTAGCCTCTTGTAGCAGGTGGCATCCGCTAACTGCCTCTCAATTTCCCCCATATAATCCTCCTTATCCATCACGACAACATTGCCCCCTTTGTCCGCCTCACGGATGACTAGGGTGGAGTTCGATTTTAATTCTTTAAGTGCCTGATTCTCGGCCAGGGAGAGATTGAATTTCATATTGTTCGTTCTAGGGTGTGGGGTTTTGAGATTGTAAAGGTCATGTGTGACCCTCTCATGGAAGATGTCAATGTTAGGATGTGTCCCTGTTGGCATGAATTTGGATTTCACTTTAAGACCACTGTTTACACTTAAATCCTCTGCTAAGTTCAATTCCATACGTAGGGAATCCGTATCAATCTCTGTCTCAAATTGAATTGATAACATAGATTTAAGAGTATTAAATTCCGAGACAGTCTGTTCAATACAGATACGGTCAGGATATTCATCAACACATGGAGGCAAAGCATTTGCAAAGTGGTCTTTTAATTTTAATTGCCGTACAAATTTATAAACATCCACAAAAATGTCAACATCATTGCCTGTTTGTGTTGGGCAAAAACCCAAACCCCTACTCAGAACGGGTATCTCACTACTAGAGAGTTCTTTTTTGGAAAGGTTAACAATTTTCAATTTTTCAGTCATGTTAGTCTCAACTTCCATTACTTCCTGATTCCTCCCTTCCTGGTTCTTGTTGTCCTTTCTGGGATCTCTTTTGTCATGATTTTGTTTTTTTCGCTGTTCCTGCCATCTCCTACCACCTCGTCTTGTCTTTGTTCCTTTCCCAAAGTTCTTCCACCCACCCTGACTTTCTCCATTTCTAATAAAAAAGAAGAAGAAGAGGAGGGTTGGATGTTATCAGTTGGTCTAGGAGTTGTATCCTCCGGGGGTGTGGAGCTGACGGAAGATGAAATTGAAGACACACTACCCGCTAATGATGAACCCAATGTGTCCTCACGTTGCCTCTTTCCTTCCCCTGTTACTTTGATGCTATCGTATTTACGGGCAAATGTATAAACCCTTCCGTCCCTGTAATCTCTGTCATCCCTGCATATTTTCTTGACCTTCTTATTCTTGAGATAGAGCTGGTGATCATCCAGAATCTTGTCTAAGATCTCATAGTTTTTCTTAATAGCCTCCTTTAGATCCATGGATGCTATTTCAGACTCTAGTTCAGTAATCTCCTGCTGTAGTTTTTTTCCCTTACCTTCTGCGTTTTTAATAAGAATTTACATCATCACAAATGATGCATCATGTAAATTCTTTTCCCAATCCTTAAGATCTCCTTCTTCCAGGTTTTCAAAGGTGGGGAAAATAAGAATTCTCAGTCCCCTAGGGATTTTGTCATTTTCCATATACTTAGTAAGAGTGGTGCCATCCCACCACCGTGCCATTTCGGCCTTTTTAAGTCTTTCTAACTTTTGAAATTTACTGCGTAGTCCTTCGGAACTGGGGGTCACTGTTACTGGTCCTCCTGCTCCTGGACTATTGACAAATAAGTCCTGTGCCAGCTCGTGCCTTCTGTCCTTAAACTGAGCCATAATTCTCTAAGTTATGCTAAATTAGGTTTGGATATTCAAAATTTTAGTCAAGTGTATAGGAGCTAAATCCGTGCTAACAGGGGTGACAACATTAATGAATAAAATGCACAAAGCTAGCGGTATCCCACTAAGACAGCACCGGATTTCAGAGTAACTCAATATATCTATTGGTGAAAAAAAAAATTTGTTCACCATAAGTGTGCAATTTTGGATAGCACCCGCCAGCACAATGCCGTTCCAATTATTGGAATATACATATAAGAAAACAGCACCAAATGCACCACTCAGCCTATATAATTTAAATGAGTCCAAATCATTAAGGTTGTTCTTTTTTCAAAAACGTCTTCTTTATTATGCAGTTTATCATGCAATCTTTAAAACTTCCAACAACAGCAAAAGCAGCCGACGCGTTTCGTCCACCTTTGGACTTCTTCAGGGCTGCAACAAATTTGTACACAAGAGGCAGTATAAATGACACACATAAGGACCAAACACGAGCAACAATTTCAACACAATTGAGAACATTAAAAACATTGTAAACACATATCCAATACAAAGAGACATGAGCATCAATGTGTCTACTTCAATCAAATTAAAAAATGTATTACAGGTCTGTCTATAATGTCGTCAGGGCAATCCATAGTACATACAGCAAAAATTAGTATTTGACGACATCATATCTGTGACATATTAAACACTTGGAATTGCAAACGAGTGCATTTGGGAAACATATGAGCACTCCTCTCAATAGTTGATTCAGGGTTCCGAAAGCCCACAGCGTGAGATAATTTGGGTCTTAACCAAGGCATATCATCAGGCACAAAAGTCTCACAGTCCGCCGCCATCTTTGAAGGGTAAAAGTCTATGTGGCGGTTTGGAGAAAAAGCGATGTAAGAGGTAGCTATATCTCCTAATTAGAAGAGTGTCCAGGAAATGATAAAAATAATCAAAATTCCAACCCAAGAGGTAAAGCAACACACTCGAACGGGAGTTTTAAATAACAGCAACTTTTCAAGCGATGCCTAAATATAGAGATGGGAGCCCATATATCTTCGCGGCTACATATGATGACCCTGCGTCTCTATAGTGCCCCTTATGTGATCCTCTTTTCCTTCCAGGGACTTGGATTGCTAATCTGGGATATACTACAAATTGAAGTAGCAAGATTCTCGAAGAAAGTAAAAAAGAACCTCACGAGGTTGACATTCAACCCACTGTTTTTGGTGGGTACATACTTATCAATTTTTTCTTTTCCCTCTGCAGTCATTATTTCCTTTCTTTGTCTCCTTCGGGTTTAGGTGGGACCACCATTTGGGGTTCTACTTCTATGCCGTCATCACCTAACATACCGCTTTATCCTGCGGGTTTCTCAATTTGAAATCCGCTGCATGCTTCTCACATTAAGCTCTGGGTGAAGAGGTTTCCTCTTCTTTCTTGTGTCCCCTTCCGGCTTGTTTTTTAAACTTTCAATATAATAATTGTCATGGGCCTCTAGAAATGTGACATATTGAGAGGAGTGCTCATATGTTTCCCAAATGCACTCGTTTGCAATTCCAAGTGTTTAATATGTCACAGATATGATGTCGTCAAATACTAATTTTTTCTGTATGTACTATGGATTGCCCTGACGACATTATAGACAGACCTGTAATACATTTTTTAATTTGATTGAAGTAGACACATTGATGCTCATGTCTCTTTGTATTGGATATGTGTTTACAATGTTTTTAATGTTCTCAATTGTGTTGAAATTGTTGCTCGTGTTTGGTCCTTATGTGTGTCATTTATACTGCCTCTTGTGTACAAATTTGTTGCAACTATAATGAAATGTCTGTTTTATTCAAGCAGGTTCACAACAAAGTTCCAGTTGTTGTTCTTCCCTTTGCAGGAACAGCAACTGAAGGCCAACCCAACACAGTACACAGCAAAGGGGTAGTAATCCTTCTTACAGCTCTTCAGCTCTTCTCCTTGGCAAAGGTCCCTCTTGAGTCCAGAAGTGATCAAAAGTCCTGGGGTTTTAGTTCTAATACTTATTCCCCAAAATGTATTTGTTCTCTTTGTGCAAGGGTATCTGAGCCCAGTCCAAACCAGTTGTCCTCGCTGGTGCAGTATGACCACAGGGGGTGGAGACTGCATTGTGCAAGGGAGACAGGCCCTATTCAGGTGCAAGTAAAACTCCTCCCACTACTCTAAATTCAGCCAAGGTCTATTCATTCGATTAGCAGTTGTAAATAGCCCAGAGTCCTATAGCCAACAACAACAGGTCAGGAAAAATAGGAGGAAGAAGCAAAGGATTTGAGGATAATGTTTGTCACAAAAAATTAAGTAGTAATATAGCATTACAAAATAAAGATTTAAAAACTTTTTTTGCAGGGACTCTGCACATACGCAGAGCTATGCGCAGGATTATGGGACCTTGATGTAACGGGGCTGAGCCTTCCTACCACCATAGTACCCACGGCCCTGGACCGAATAGCTATAGTGTCTCACTCGCTCTCCTAGACAAACAGGGAGAAGCAAATCATTAGACAACCCAGAACACAACACTCCCAGATCTCTCAGGAATCTTGGTAACAAGATTAGGGGTGGGCGGAATTTGCGTAGTCGCGCTACGCAAAGCTCCGCAAAACGGTAATAAATCTCCGCAAGCACGCAGAAATTCCGCGAACACGTGGAATTGCTTATTCGCGATGCTTTTTTCCTGTTTGCGAACGCTGTTTGCGTGCTCGGGGCGAAATATCTCGCAAACACGCATTTTGAGAACGCGAACAAGCAAAAAATTCCGCAAAGCCACGGAACGCAGATTTTGGGCAATTCCGCGTTCTCCACGGAAGGCGAAATTACCCAAATTCCGCAAATTCCGCAAGCGGAACGGAATTTACCGCCCAGGCCTAAACAAGACACATCTTTTTGCTCTCCTGTCCACAATAAGATCTGACCGAGACACGAATATAGTTTAAAATGTTTATTTTAACCAACATGCTCTAACATGCAGTATATGTGCATCAACAAGCAGAAAAATGCATAACAGTAATACAGTTAGCATCACAGCCAGTCCATACATTATGAAGGGAGATGTCATTGTATAAAGATAATGGAGAAAGGACAATAGTGCCTGACCTTGATAGTAATGAGTGTTATTATATAATAGAAGATCTCTGTGTTTGGTTAGCATACCCCATATCTTAGAACACAGATGGGATCTCTACATCGAAGCTGGGTTTTGCTCTTCTCCCTGGAAAGGTCCCCCTCCAAGTGTGCGTTACCTAAACATGTATCCCTGTAATATCAAAGTACATGCTTCCAGCAGCAGTTGTGTTAGTGTGTTTTGTCTAGGTGCTAGGGCCTCACCAGAACAGAATAGCAAGGGGCATTATTGATTGACCTTGCTCACAATTTTCGGACTAAACTCCAGGAACAAGCAGAGAACGAACACAGCAAACTGTTCTCATGTGAAAGGCATAAACAAAGTTGTGTAGTGTAGATGTGTAGTAACATTTGCAAAAGTGGCATCATGGCTGCAGGGTCTCAAGCTAACTTAGTGATGTCGACAATGTCCCTATCTGCCACATGACACACTCCCCAAGCCCAGGGTGTAGCATATAGAAATACAGAATGCACTAATAAACAAAAATGAAGACTCCAGTGAAAAAGGCCAAATTGGAATACAACATTTGAAAAAAATAATAATAATTTTAAGGTAGGTCCTGCTGAGGTGACAGATTACATGCACCTTGGAATGCAATTCATTCCAAAAGGTTATCACCATCATTCAAAGCAAAGAGGGATGCCATCCCATTGAGCAGGTCGAAGGAGCAAACGTGCTCTTCAGTCCAGTGCCTCTAGGAGCATAGTCGGGTAACTTGCGTGATATTCGATGAAACTC
The DNA here is from genome assembly GCF_964204655.1 of Triturus cristatus. Taxonomy (NCBI): domain Eukaryota; kingdom Metazoa; phylum Chordata; class Amphibia; order Caudata; family Salamandridae; genus Triturus; species Triturus cristatus. The sequence goes on from NC_140580.1 coordinate 667,233,483, forward strand.
TGTTGCAGTTGGCGGTGGTAAGCCTCACAGGTTTTCCAGCGTGCCAATGCTCCCAGTGTAGCCACACGTATCAAACTGTTGTTCCAAGAACAGGCCTGGTCATTTGCCAGCAAGGGACCCACCAACAGATCATAATCCAGGTCAGCATGTGATGTATTGGAGAAGCAGACATCCAGAGCCCAGCAGAATGGGCACCATCGGCAATAGAACACAGGTTGCACACAAGTAAAATAGGCAAAGCAGTAGGTAAGTCCATAACTCAGTCCCAGTGTCACCAATCACAAGTATCCAAAAAGTTGTTGCATTCAGTCATGGTACAAAAGCACTTGGCCGAGTCTGCGCATGACCACAGGACGGGCAGCCATTGCATAACAGGAGTAGAAGTACCACCACACCACAAGCCAGTAAGATGATCAATGGGAACCCTCCGAAGGAGCTTGAAAAAATAGAATGTATAAAAGTCGGTATTACTTCAAGAATCATCTAAAACCATGAAACTAGGCCAGACACTACAACTTTAATTCCCCAAAATGCAGTGGGAGATTCCTATTCAAGAGTGACTGACTCTCACTTAATGTTCTAGCCACCTGCAATTCGACAATGTCTCGAGTTAAAGTGAGAGCGACTTCTTGTTGAAACAATAGCTCTTTGAGTCTGCTTAGTTTATTGAAGTCTGCTTTCAAAGTGGGAATGGAAGGCCACAGTGAACTATCTACAATCCTTGCTGCAACAAGTAGCACAATGGGAAACCGTTAGTATATATGGAATGCTTGCCTGTAAACTGCAGCAGTTGTGGTTATTTAGGATAAGATAACTCCCATTAGAAAGTAAAGTTAACGTGGGAGCAATTCAAGGGACTGGTATTCCTTTTATAAAACCGGCAATATTGGGCACTGATACGTTGCAAGCGCCCTGAAGTTGAATTGTGTACAAACTAAAGCATGGCCCACTGTAGAATCACAGTCCTTCCCTGTCAGAAAAACGTCCTTATCTTCCTTAGACAGTGGAATGTAAATGTTAAAGACCAGGAAAGTACTACCAAGGCGTTCAAACCTACCGATTAGAGAATGCTTCATACATTCAGTCAATTGAATGAGAGAAATGGGCAAAGAAACAACCAGTGTATTAACCGTACCGAGGAATCAGTCTCTGCTATCGAGAATAGTTGTTGGTCTAATTTCTCAATATGTTATGGTGTATATGTCGAATCTTTCATGGACATAAGCTTCTGTTTATCCGTCAAATTAAAGGGCAAAAACAGTTCCATAGTGTTTAAATAATCCCAAGACACTTTCCCATTTTTCAATGTTTGCAAAGTCAAGCCGAATTGCACTACACAGCACAATTGATTTTGACCATGATACAATACTGACACATCATTATGCACAATGTCAATAACAGATGAAACAATATTGTCTAAAGTGTAAATACAAGAAGACAACGTATTAATGCTGCTGTCAACCACATCTAAAACCTTACGCAAGCTGTTTTGATCAAGTTGTCGCAACCTGAAAGCTGCCTCCATTTGGGATAGCTTTAAGATTTAAATATGAGCTGCATATGTAAAAAGTTTTGGGCGAGGGGATTGTGGACCTAAATGGAAATCTGCCTGATCAAAGTCGCCCAAGAAACGTGAAAGATGTTGTTTCACAAAAGACAAAGTAGACTGTCCCAACCATTGCTGACATAATTTACCCACAGACTAGGTAGTAACTGAATGTATACGTGGGAAACAAGGATCCAGACTACTGAGAGTAAATCCACTGGATGCACGGGATCCTCGCTGAGTCACACGTTATTCAATCTTTACGTGAGACCGCTGGCTGATGTCGTCAAGCAGTGGGGCATGAATGTGGTCTCATATGCGGACGACACACAGCTGGCCGTTACCATCAGCGGGGATGCTGACTTGGATGCCCCTAGGTTCCAGAATGGACTGAGGGCGGTGGCGAGCTGGATGAATGCCAACTGTCTCCAGCTCAACACTAAGAAGACTGAGGTCATGGTTGTCGGGAGGGGCAAGGAACTTTGGGGGGACAGATGGTGGCCTCCGGAACTTGGGCCGTCTCCAACTCCGGTTACGGCGTTGAGAAATTTGGGAGTGTGGTTGGACTCCACTTTGAGCTTTGTTGGGCACACCAAGAAAACCGCAGCTTGCTGCTTTGGGGTCCTTCGGGGCTTAAGACCTGTCCTGAAGTTTTTTGACCCCCCTACCAGGCAGCTGGTAGTTCAGGCAACAGTAATATCCGGTCTGGACTATGCCAGCTCGCTCCTGTTAGGGACAAACCAGGCAGAAATCATCCGCCTCCAACGTGTCCAAAATGCCGCAGCTAGAGCCATAGTTGGCTTGCCTAGGTCCTGCTCTGTCTCAAGTACTCTTCGATCTTTACACTGGCTACCGATTAAGTCAAGAATTCATTTTAAAGTCTTATGTCTGGCTTTTAAGATTATGAAAGGATTAGCTCCCCAGATCCTTTCGAATCTCTTGTCTAGCTATGTTCCGACCCGCTCTTTAAGATCAATGGGCCAGGCACTCGCTGTGGTTCCGAGGTTTAAGCTCAGCCGAGTTGGTGGTCGGTCCTTTCGGGTAAAAGCAGCAGCGCTCTGGAACTCGCTTCCGTTTGAGATTCGCGCAATGGAAGATCTTCTCCTTTTTCGTAAAGCCATGAAAACCCTCCTGTTTTAATTTCTCCCTCCTAACTAGATGTGCCCCTTTTGTGTCTTCAATTTCAGTGTTAGTTGTGTTTTTACCGGTCATGCGCCAGGACGCTCCTTAGCTGGGGCAGCTGTGCGCAATATAAATGCTCCTAACATAACATAACATTTGAAAAATACCACTGGCTAGCATTATTATTGAGGGGCCATATTAACCAGCCCAAGAGATTAATAGTGGACGAGTTAAGGGCAGCATTGTGGGCCATATCGTTTAATGCATCCAAAGTATAATTTGTATACTGCTGCCAGTCATCATAGGCTGCTAAAGACAGAAATGAGGGAGAATATATATTTTTAGCTGTAGCTTAAACCAAAACAAGTAGTCTGTTGTACAGTCTGATTCACAAATATCACCTGTGACGGTACCAAACACGCACAATGCAATGATTCAGTTCCCTGAACCTGTCAATGTTTGGTACCCCATATCAATTTAAAATCGATTCTGTTCTTCTAATAATCATAACCTTTCAAGGATAAATTAGCAATGAAAGTCAAAGAATATATCAATTTAGTATGGATCAGCATGAGTTTCGTATGTGTTGTAGCATGCAACGTATAACAGTAAGAGTTAGGGTCGGGGACATTATAGCCTGAAAAATAGACAAATTTATTTTTCTGTGTCCATGAACTACCCTGCAATGGTATAGGACAATCTTCCCATTGAGCATAATTAACTGGAGTTCATACTGTGTTAGACTTATGCAAAAAATGATAACCATAATGTTGGAAACAGAATAAATCCGCATAAATGGTAGAATTTAAATACAAATCCTCAGTTTCAAAAGCAGTATAATATTTCAAATCAGAAAACAGCGAATATACGACATTAATATCCCAGTCTTCGGAATGCAGTCCTGACACAATGACCTCACCTAATGCTACACGAAAGACGTATGGCATTCGAATCGTCTCAGTTGGGCCGTAGATTTTGTATGGCACTTTATCCAAAACTATGCCATCCACGACTGGAACAGCTGAGATGTTAACGTAGGCTTGGTCCCTTTTCATGTTATGTGAGGATGTATGTGGTGCCAACACTCCATCGACCGAATGGACAACAGAGCATTCAGGCAAATAATGGCCATTGATCAAAAGGGAAAAAAACTGTCACAAAACCTATCGGCATGTAGAGGAATATCATCGTTAGCACCATCCAAATGTCTGTCCATGGAGGAACCAGATAAATCCGTCGAAACCAGGAAAAGAAAATACACATTTTCGTTGGTGGGGCCACCACGGAAGATGTTAATGAAGAAAATGAAGAGCTTGAAGAAAAGTTATCTCGATCCATGTAATAACCACTAGTTCCTAGGCGAAACAATGAAGGTTGATCAGCATTACATGAAGATTGTACAGCAGTAGTGGGACTATCAATAGTGTGTTCCAGTGATGAAGTAGCATACTCAGGGGACGTAGCATCTATAGATGACGACAAAACAGGCAAAACATTGATCAAGGTTTCAACTTCGCGTTCCCGGTTTGCAGGAAATGCTGTGGACAACATCTGATGCAGAGAAACATCCCACCGGGGAAAGCTATTAGGCTTACTATTTAGTATCGGCTACATGGGGTAACTTGACATGTTCAATGGAAATGAATCGTTCCTCCTTCCGACCACGCAGTGGAGGTAAAATCACTGAACAAGTACCCTTTAATCCAAGAACTGGTACTGTTGCACGGTAGGATGGACCAAATTGTTTCTTGTTCTCCAGCTTTTCCCAGAGCAGATCACCCACTTAAGGAAGCCAGCCGGACACAGGAATCAGCACCACTGCATCCATGGACGAGGGCGTATGATCCTTTGCAAGGGCATCTTGACTGTTTTGTAGATCATGTAACATAGCACAATGGTTATCTACATCAAATGTTGTGGCAGTCGCCACAACGTCTAGGCCATCAAGGTCTGGCACAAACATTTTAATGCCAAAGAGCATTTTGCATGGGGTCCACCCACCCAGAGATCTTCTAGGGAGATTATTTAGTGCACGTTGCACAACATACAAATGAGTCAGCCAGCTCTGACCAGTAACTAGAACTCTAACTGCCAAAGACTACTTTAAGTCACGATTCGTTTGCTCAACTATGGAATTGCCCTCAGGCCTGTTTGGAGATGAAAATTGCAGCAGCACTCCCAACCACCTCATCGCTTGCTTGTAAGGCTTAAAGCAAACGCTGGACATTGGTCTGAATGGAAGGTGCCACAGGCAAATGTTCCAACAAAGACATACAAGTCTCTAATGACATTTCAAGCGTCAGCACTACGGTGTGGCCAAACCCAAAGCAATCTCGTGCACGAATCTACTGTAACCAAAATAAATGTATGTGCAGTGTCTGACAACAAAGGACCAAAGTGATTAAGATAAATACAACCAAGTGGTTGATTTGAAATTTAAAGTTTTGTATGTGGTGGACGTGCAACTATTGATAGCTTAATATGTTGACAAATGTCACAAGACTGAACATAATTATGAGTCTGTCTATACAAGCCACACCACCAATAACGCTGCTGCAAGACAGACACTGTCGCTGAAACTCCAGCATGGGCTGATGCCATGCCCTCATGAGCTGCTATGATCAAAGGAAGCCTGCTGTCCTCGTTGGAAATCAGCTGGTCCCCAACAGACAGTATTGTAGCAAATGGGAACTGCCCATGTGACAAATGATAAGAATATTTTGAAGGAAAACGTTGTGGGAACGCCATCCCATCCTTCGTTGCTGCTATAGTAGGAAGTATGTCATTGTCTATTTTAGTCACAGACCTTGCTACGGCTGCTACTGACCAAGTGGCTACTGCAGATTTTGCTGCTTCATCAGCCATAGACTTACCAACAACATGTGCTCCCACACGCTGATGGCCCAGAGTATGGGTAATATATATGAGTGGTAGACTCTCCTTAAGAGCTGCCATGCGAACCCAAAGCGTTTTATGCTTTATTGCGCTGCCATTACAATCTCGGTAATTATTTTGAGACTAAAAGAACAAATTGTCATTAAAGGATTGTACACAGTAAAATGAATCACACACTATAAGAGTGGGCACAGCAGGATCCGTGAATTCTAGAGCCGACAACAAAGCACGCAGCTCAGCCAATTGAGCTGTACTGTCTCCTAAAGCCTGTGTGTGCACCATGGGGGACTTAAACTCACCGTCAACAATAGAGCCTGCAACTATAGCCCATGCAACTGAATAAGCATGTTTAGAGCCCACGGCTGGTTGAGCAGATACGTCGGTTTAAATGATACATTTATATCGATCCAGAGAAAGGAGAGACAACGGAGGTGGATGAACCTGTTCATAATGTAAAAACTCCTGCGTCTGTAATGATGGGTCAGAGATAAAAGTGACATCAGTTGATGTCAATGAACTCGCCCATTGAATCCAATGTGGATGTAAAGCTTTAGTATTAGGAACGCTCGCCTTCGTGACCGCTTCCAGAGCAGGCACAGGCGAGATCATAAGACTTACCTTGAGCCAGAGAGCATTCTTTACGAATTGCCATCTGGACTGCTGTAAGAATTTTTTCATTGTTCCCTAAGTGTCCAGTTAGATGGCTACTTTCATACCACAGTACACCTGATGACCGAGAGCCAGGGACGTAGTGCTATGCCACTCCCACATGGCCATTAATTCCTTTTCCAAGTCCCGCTGGAGTACCAGAGGACTTGGACTGACATTTTTATATAAAGTTGTGTGTACTATGAAGGGTTTATTTTAAGTTATATTTGAACCTAGGGGTTGCCTTATAGGCACAAATAACCAAACTCTATTGTCATTTTTTTGTTTCTGCATCTTTAGGTGTTGTGCTACTGCAGTATCTGAAAATGGTGTCACTGTTCTGATTCACAGTGAAACTTTACGTGATCAGTTGGTATCGCTATATTTATACATTATGAAGTAGTTGCAGCCTCATTACTTAGTAAAGATCTGCTTTTCAGTGATATCATATTTAGTGCACTCTGCTCTCTTTTTTTCAATTAGTTTACTCATTTTTGGTGGGACTACCTAAATTGAGAATATTTTTGACTATGGCATTAAAAGGGGACCAAGGTGAGTATCTCTAACCTCAAAATGAGGAAGAAGAGAGGAGGACTACTCTTGAGTAGTTTGGAGTTCATCCACATCAATTACTCCTCTCTAATTGCACACAACCGCATGGTGCTTTCTCGTTGCTCCTCATAAACTTTGATTCATTTAACACTTGCAAACTTTTTTAGGGTGTGACCATAGGACTCTATCCCCCACCTCTCCATGAGGCACATGATTTAGCTATGCAGGGTAAGATCTTGGTGTGAATGGGTGTGTGTGTATATATATTTCCTTGATAAGTTGAAGGTTATAAAGGTAAAATTGCAATTGCGTGAAAAATATAGGGATTGACAAAGGCACAACGCAGGCATTGTATGTTTTAGAAGTTGAGTGTGCATGAGCACAAGTGTGTTTGAATGCGTGTATTACTCACAATACTCGTAGATGAGCGACTGCAATTTCGCATGCAAGCAGTTCTCACAGAATCTTTTTAAATAAACGCACTCTGGCTATTCTGGACAAGATTTATTTTTCCATGTTGTGTGGGTGTATATGTGTGTATTGCATTCATTTAACCATTATGTCTTCTAGATAGTTTCCTCCTGGCACAGAAGGACCCGGATTGGACAGTGGGTCAACTGGGTACTGTATGCATGTAATTAGTACGCATGTAATGGGGAAGCACTGTAGGGACATATAGAGTTCAATTCGGTCCTGAAGAAGGCCTGGGACCACTGATAGGTCCAGTTGGGGGTTGAAACATGTCAACCTGATTGATTAAACGGACCTCATTGTTCATAATCGGACAATTAGCACCATAAAAGGGCTATCATTGTCCTACTCCTTTTGCCTTTAACCATCCCTCCTCCACCAAGGAATAAAAGTTTAAAATTAAACCGGTAGGCGGTCGGGATTTATATTTGACCCCCTTCCCTTTTCTTCTTTTCTCCTTAGTTTCCTGCTAATGCTTGACCTACAGTCCTAATTTGAGCTTGTTTGCCAATAGAGGATTCTTTGGTGAACGTGGGATGGCCGATGATGAAGCCTGACACCTGGATGGTGTATGAGGCCATCGTGTAAATTTTCTCGCACAATTGTGTGGGTCCATAGTATTGGATGAACAGTGCAGCTAGAGTTTTTCCTCCGTGAAGGAACACCTACATTAGAAGGTGTGAAAGGCCCCCCAAAATTGTTGGGCTAATTTATTTCCTTGGTTGACATTCTTCTATATCCCCGAAGGGGAGAAAAAGGTGTCAACAAAAATCATGTCTTGCAATTTATGCAAGAAAGACTTTAGTCTTTAGTCTTCACCTGGCAAAAAGTATTATTTCAGGACTTTCAGGACACTTAAGCATCTTCAAGCATGTCATTCCCTCCAGTTCAACAAGGCAAAACTGAGACAAGATGATGAAGATAGCCCATCTACATCTTCTGTGGCCCTCTTGAGACTCCAAGCTCTAGTTACTGTTCCAGCACATGTCTTAGCTATGCAACAGAGGTACTTCCTACACTAGGATTAAACTGTTGTGCATAGACAGTGAAAATTATTATCTTTGGGTGAACAGACTTCCACAGCTCGTGAGACGCTGATAATTTGCAAGACATAATTTCTTTTTCACCCAAGTCGTGATGGCCTGTTTTCTTATTATTATTTTTAGTTAATTCCACAAAAAATAAAAAATACTGAAAAACAAGATTGTTTAGTGATAAAAAGATGTTTTTTTTTAGAACCACCTCTGTTGGGTCAAAATAGAATAAAGGTGACATTGTTTGTCTTCTTTGCTATGTCAGACTCTGTACACAACCCCCTGGAGTGTCCAACCCCTGCCACCCACAGAACCTGGCCTGTGCTCAGGCCCTGCACCAAACCCACCGCTGGACACCCAGCACTCGCGGCACATAACTTTGGCTACATTGTGGCACCTGCCACTGTGAGACACAAACAGGCACACATACACACTATACTGTGGCAACTGCCGCTGTGATACACCCACACACGTAAACACACACACGATTCTCAGCCATGTTTTTATGAGGTTAATCACAAGTCTTTGCATGGGGCGTGACCAACCATTGGTGAGTTCGGAATGGCGGAATTTGGATGGTAGTGGTGGAGATGTAGGACAGAGTTTTGGACAATTGATGTGGATTGTTGGAGAGTTATCGGTTAAGCAGATTTCATTAATAGTGTGTATTATTACATACAATCCTCAGTGCCAGCTAAACAATCTTCACCTGTTTGAGAAATGAATGTTATTATCACCCAGCTTAAAGCAATACCCTTGATAGAACTCAGAATGCTTAAGGACTGACTCGGCCCTGCTTGAACCTGTGGCCAGTACTGGCCTTCGGATGGGCGATGGACTCCTGGAGCTGTCTCACCTGCTACTTAGCTGGTTTACAAATGTTATGATTTTAAATTTTTCTTAAATGTATGCAGGTTCTACGTTGATTGATTGTTTTATATTTTTGGGAGCATGACAATTATCCTTAAAGCATCTTGGTGAAAAAATAAGGAATCCACACAATTAAAAATAATCAAGTTAAAATACAAAAAAAAGGTGTTTTTAAATGCTTATGAAGCTAAGGTTAGAGGTGATTCTGAGTTCACGCGGAAAAGAGTTTCACGCATTTACAGCAGTAATCGAAAAGGTGCAACTGCCAAGACAGACTCTAACGAAATGCAGAAATGCTAGTAGATTGGCTTGTTGTGATCTTATAGATCTTATGGGAGTGGGCTAAATTGAATTTGCATGTAATAAGAGTGAGAAAGGGAAAGTTGGATGGTTTTGTTTCAGAGACATAGAACCTTAAAAAGGCATATTTCATTCAAGCTAAGAGGGACATCTAATGTAAGGAAATGTGCGATGTTTTTGTAAGTCCCAATATAAATCAAAGAGCTGCATTTTCCACACCTACACTCTCTAGAGAGAATGGGAGACCTGGATAAAAAGAGTTACAGTGGTCCAGCGGGTGACGACCAGCGCCTGGAGGATAGATGTCATGTTGCTTTCTGGGAGGAGATGTCGAAGAGGTATACTCATGTCCTAACCTGAGGCACTAAAATACTCACCCTGTGCTCCTCAGTGAAGTAGGGGGTTGATGTACAAAGATTACATTTGGAAGAAGTGGTTTTAAGTTGGTAATGACTTTTTGAGAAAGCAATCTGATTTTGTGAGCTGACCTCTGTACAAATAGGTCTTTCATAAAATACTGAATTGCAGAACAACCTGCCTGATTAATAGTACCCAAGTCACAGTTTGCAACCCCATGTAACTGGCTACATTCGCTGGGATGGTACAGGCAAGGGTCAGCAGATCCCCACCCCTATGACTGTTTTCAATTCAAAAAATGTTTTTTTAAAGCAGATCTTAATCGAAAACTTCAGTGAAAATAGGATCACTGCCTACTTCCCTTGACTCTGTCACATCGATTGCCAAAGAGAAAGGGGTGTAAAGTCAACCCCTTCCCATTTTGCACAGCAGATACAAACCCGAAGTGTGATTGGGTAACAGCAATGGTTTGCAAAGAGGATTTCAGTTGTAAACCAATGATACCAACATTTTCGACTCACAATTTTGAAGGAACGCTCACCCTTAACAGTTTTGTGAACAGGGACATTTTCTGAATTGTATATATAGGTTAGCACATCAGAAAATGTGATTTAGCAGTGGCTTAGGTGGTGGGTTCCATTCCTTCCTTGGCGTGTGTGTGTAAATAGGAAATTACATTCTAGGATCCACTCAAAAAGCAGTGTTTCAGGGCAATTTGAAAAACTAGAATCAATCGGATTGCTCAGCCAGTTAAGCACTTGTTTCTGTGATCTTAAGGTCCCTTTTTGAAACCTTGCAAGGCCCACTCTCCCTTTTTATGTCTCGCCTGACCTAGCGCATGCGCTGGTCTGGCGAGACTTATTGAGATGGCTCCAAAAAGTGCTACCAGGCCAGCCTAGAGCTACAGTGCATGTGCGCGGCCGCTTTGATGTTTGATCGCGATCACTATCAGTTTCGCGGCCGCACGGCCGCTTGGCATAGCCAATAGGTCTCGCTTTTGGGACCTTATAAGTATTTAGTTATGCAACTGTTGCATGGCTAAACACTTATAAGGTCCCAAAGGCGAGACCTATTGTCCAAGCCAATGCTTGTTTCCTTTTGAGGTCGATAGAATAAATATCTCTATCAATCGGGTAAAAATAATTGCATGTACATTGTTAAGTGCTCCGTGAATAATTGTGAATGGAAATAAGTGGGGCCTCTTCCACATTGCCTCGGGGAGAAGCCTGGTGCTGCTCACCTGGCCTACATCCTCTAGTTTGTGCTGGTGCTGCTTTGCGCACACCAGATCTTCAGAGTATGAGCTATGTGCTTGATCTCATCGGGACTGCCACCCAGGGCACGCATACACCTGCTGAGGTAGTGCCTCCAGCACACAACCGCACCTCTCTAATGTCAAAACTAACCCAATGCTGTAATGCACGCTGCACATGGCACCTGGCACCCAGCACCCCTATGGATTAAAATGCCCCCAGCAGGTGCACACACTGCTCTAATGCCATAATCCTCCCATGCACGTGCCCGACTCGTCTAATGCAGTAATGCACCTGGTACATGCCCCCTGCCTCCTGCCTCTAGTTCTGCAATATGCCTCCTACACATGCACCATACACTCTAATGCCTCTATATACCCCCAGCATGTGCATCCACCTCTTTAATGCCTTAACCCACTCAACCATGTGAACCCTTTCTAAATGCTGTTATGCCTCAAAATCTCACAATGCTTTAATGCATGCAGAACATGACAACACTCCCGTATTGCCTTATTATGCACCCACCATGTGTACTTACCCCAGCATTCACATCCTACTTGTGTGGCCATCTCACTCCATTATCATCAAGGGCACTCTTTCAAATTCTGATCTGTTCGTCAACACATCACTGCTACCAGATATGTTGGTCCCATTAGTTAGTTGGAAGCCCAGCTAGTCTACAACACCCAGAATGCTTTGGGATGTCATAAAAAGCCCTAGACTGGAAGTACTTTTCATGACTTGACCCACTATAAGAGCAGTGTTTGCACCAACCTTGGAAATCATTGCATTATCTTTGATAACGTTTATGCCCACTGTCCTCTTTGTTATTTAGAAGTAGCCAACTTAACAAAATGCCTTTGAAGAGCTTGCTTGGATTCTCATTACTTTGGCTTTTTAAGGGGCATGTGGAAGGCACATTCCCCATGTTCTGTATTTTGACTCCTCATGAAGTAGCATAATGGATTAATGTGCCTGCAACACATACCGTGCAACATGCAGATCACAGATTTGGATGCGATTTAGATGGCTCAGCGGATTATTGGTGTTTTCTTTTCATCTCACAGATTTGTTTTAAAGAATGCATTTAGTAATTTTTAGTCTAACTTATTGCCTCATGCAGTGTCGTGGAGAACTTAGTTGCTGTTCAACAAAGTAGATTAGAGGCTTGAATGTTATCTCTATATTTTAGTGTGCTTGATTTCGAGGTTATAGTGTTGATTATAGGAGTCTGGGAGCATGGTGGATTTACGCCTAGAAAGAACAGAGTAAATGCCCTAATGTTGCTGGTGGAACACTGGTATTATTTCTACCCTTGAATAGGAGATATATATTTCTTTCACTTCCAATTGCCAATTCCTCCAAATAATATACTCTGTGGTTTTTATTTTGTCCTTTTAACATGCAATTGACATGAGTAGCCTGGATAATGTGAACTTCTCAAGATGTAATCTGTGCCTGCAACATTTTCTACTTGTGCCAGCCTTCACATTGTCAAGTCAGATTACCCCATCCATATCTATGTATTGTTACTGCAGATCAAACCAACATATTGTTTTTTCTTTCCCTCTATATGTTTCAGTTTCACTGCATCGTGCTTCGTCAGACCTTGCAAACAGGAAGAGGTTGTACTTGTCAAATATTGTTACAGTGTCATAATAGCAATATGGAAACATTATCTAATGAACCAGATAATGCTGAATAATTGCTTGTTCTAACTACATGATTTGGACGATCCAGGCACATTATTGTGGTCCTCTAGTGCCATATAGTTCCTGTGGCCGTAATGATAACTTCAACCAAATGATGCTTTTGAAAACCAACATTTACAATAATTTCCTAGTGTGTGCCTATTTTCCAGCAGGAAGGAGAACAAACTGTTTTAGAGAAGTTGTGGGCCTATTTGCCACCCAGTACCGCTGGTAAGGTGGGTTAGACCTCGGCACAAGGCATGTGAGGTACTTTGTGCTGACACCTACATCTGTAAAGGTCTCGTGCCCTCGAGCTAAGCTATACAGTGAAGTGACCTTCCTCAGAAATGCTGACATCACCAAAGGAGCATGGTGAGTTTCACTTGCGCCAAACAACAAGAGGTTTGCTAACCTACCTTTCAAAATATTCAATACAGATTAGAAATCAAGGGCCTGATTTAGATCTTGGCCGAACTGGTCCTGCCATAACTTTTTCGATGCTTGCTCGGCTTGCCTACTTGGTGCTCCACCCTCGCTATTTAGATCTATAAACAAAAGATGGTCCGAGTGCCGCTGCCTCTGACAGGAATCATCATTCTCGTCGACGCCATCATAGGCAGAGGTGGCTGTCAGCCAAGATTACTTCCGGGCCAAACACGATGTGCCTTTCCGTCGTGGAATCTGTGGCAGGAACACCTCCTACTTGGAGTTGGCAGAATCGTAGGAAATGAGGTAGAAACTTACCTTTTTTTATGTTTCACACTTCTGTTTCCATCTTGAACCCTATTGTCCAGGTCCTTCCGTGGCTGAGTCTACTTGACCACGACAGTTATGAACGCTGTTGTCAGTGAGATCTAAGGTAAGCATTTTTTACACTTTTCCTGCTATAAATCGTGTGTTGACAATCGCTTTGGCCTCTTGCATTGTACATTGCTCTTACATGCATTTTTTTTTAAATGTGTAATGCATTATTGTTCATTTTACAACTTATTGAGGTAAAATGAATACACTTGCATTGACACCTAAAAACAAATATATGTTTTGTGGTGGTTGTGGGTCTTGTGCTTGTGGTGCCTGTGGGTGTACATTCAATTTTGTGTGTGTATGTGTGTGTGTGTTTTGTTTGTGTGCCATGCCATATGTAAAAAGCAAACATAAGGAGATGATGGACGGAGCACTGAAACTTTTCAGACACTCACCCCTAGTCACAGATCTGAGTTGAATCCATCATTGTTCTTTAGCACACTTCGCCGCCCCGTTCAGACCCAGCCATATTAAAATCAGTCTTGACCCTGTTCCTCATGGGAACAGTTCAGCCCGAACTGCCAAGCCAGGTCTTTCCTGGACCGGAAACAAGCATCCTGGGACCGGTTTCGGGTAACACCCCTCATCAGCCATGCTAGCTTAAATCCAGTGGCAAAATGAGCAAGGGACCCATGTCTGGGCATACCCTGCCAACTTAGGGTGAACAAAGCAAACAATAGGAGAGGATGGACGGAGTGCTGGTGATTCTTAAACTTCTAAAAAAGAAGCATAACACATTACCTGCATATATTTTAGAAGCAAACTCAGCATATATGGATAGGGAAACATTAATAAATAGTAATTATCAGTTGCCACTCCACCAGGGCCTGACTCTGTCAGGAATCTACTGATAGGACAACGCAAGCACAACGGGGAAATCTAAATGGGCTTGGCAAAAACCCGCCATCCTGATGGTGACCGAGTACTGTCAGCCAGCAGAAGAGCCCACCACATCAACGGAGGAGCACTGCCTACACAACTGTAAATAGTCTGTTGATGTGGACGGTGGTTGAGACAGCCCACATCTAAATGCGAAGGGCGGTACTCCATCAGCTCCATGGAGTACTTGTAACCGCTGCCACGGAGGGATGACAGGAATCCTGCCCAGATCAAAATCAAGCCCTATATTTTGTTAGATGTTGGTTCAGACTAGTGTGGGTGGAGTTATCGTTTTTGTGGCCAAGTTTTGCAGTTTGTCACCTTAGCAGTGGTATATATTATATCGGTACCCTAATATAGGTCCAGGGAACATCGTACACTTTCCCTACATCAGCTCTCGTTATTTCATATGAACGAGCCTTATTAGGACATAACTCCAAATAAGGACAGAATGCCTTATAGGGATATCACACCTTATAAGGACTGTAGCCTTTTATGGACTAAACCTTTCACCTAGTTCCATGCCGAGGGTGGGTTTTTCCCAATCGATATTGCTAAGACGTCATCCTTAGCACATATGAATAATTGATGAGTACACTCTCCAAGAGCTATACTTCACCTGTCCCATTGACGCACAAGGTTTAATCCCCAACGTCATCCTCATACTGAACAATGGGTAACACACGTACATAGACTGTATAAATACAGCACCTCTTGCTATCAGAAAGCAGGAGGGAACCGAGACTTCAAGACTGACACACTGACCAGAGATGCTGCATCTCTGGCATGCCATCGGTCCAGCTGACAGTGGTCTGACGATCCCTTGCGGGGCAAATGCGTAGGTCCTGCATGAAGGGTACTATTGGAACTACACTACCTGGCACCCAATGTGGTATATTGATGGTGCACTTACTCAACAGAGACCCTACTTACAAAACCCAGAGACGCCTGGAATAAGTGGGCAAAAACTCCGCCACAGCTGAGTAGGCGAGATATCCTATGTATTGGCTTTTGGTTAATCAAGCTTGAAAGGAAATAGTCCCAACATTGTGCATAAAAGCTTTGCATAAAAACCTTTACATAACTTCCTTAAAAACAGTCATTCCGTATTCCAAACACAATGGTTGAACAAGGGGGAGATTTAGACCATCTAGTCACGGGACTTAATCAGTCTGGTGAGGAAGATGCGAATGCAAATCATATTGCACCAAAAGTGAGACAAACTCTGATAGTTAAACTTGTCAAACATGGGTAACAACCCAGAGGAGGTGTAGTAATATTCGTGATAGAGGCACATGAAGATTTCAAAACAGAGGTATTCTACTCATGGGTTATATTCCCAGCAGCTGATGCTGTAACACAAACATTTCATTATTACATACATGATGACATTCCAGTGGTCTACCCTCCTTTTGAGGAGACTGAGATTCCGCTTACTTTCCAGGAACATATTTTCTGGTTTAATGGCGCCTTACCCCACATAAAAACAAGAGCAAGGCTTGGTCCTTTAGGGATTCCAGGAACAACATGGCCGATATTAGCGACCTATACACCACATCCAGACATTGACACAATGCCACAGGATGAACTACTTGTTCAACACAAAGAGTTGATAAAACTCTACAGAAACATGACACACTTTGTCTTGAGGACTCTGGTACTAAAATCACTCCACAAACATTACACCCGGGAATGGGCAAAGTGCCCACAAAATGTGGACAAAATCCTTTCTGTGTAGCTCAGAAAATAACCCAGTTAGAAGCAGTATTCGCCAATTTACCACACCATTTGAAAAACACAGAATGTTAACAATCTGTTTGCCCATGGGGATTACACCACAGTTAGAGGGTTGCACATCTTAGGGCACAGTCTTTGCTGCCGTATATACCAGAACACATGGTATTCCTTAATTAGCAGTAGTACCAGATGTATTAAGATAAATACAAAATGACTATGGAGCAGAACCTGCCCTGAACTTAGGGAATGAAGTTGTTAAACAACTATGAGCAGGTATCAGCCATAATACTAGCTAACATTAAAGGGGAAGCAGCATCAGTGGCAATCCACCAACGCCTAAGGGAGTTCTCTCCATTAGAACAGGAGAATGAACTACCTAAAATAATTGACACTGCATATGCAAAATTAGCCAGGGATAGCTTGGGGGGAAAATCTTTAGGTTTAAGATGTTTTTATTATTATTGCAATACATATAAACAAACAATGCGACACATCGAGAGTATCCGAGCGCAGCGGCGAGGTCAGATGCCGGGCTAGAGGCCCTGTAGTGAACATTCCAATAATACAGTAGCCCGCTGTGACCCTCGAGTATAAACAGTGCTGTAACAGTCAAAAACAGTCCCCCCCCTCCCGAACCATCCTCCCCTACCCCCAACCCCCATACCCCCACCCCAAACCCTGCCCTCCCCCCGTCCAGTGCGTGGGTCTGATCCTCTCCGTCTCCCCCTCCCGGTCTCTCCCAGAGGGACTCCACCACATTACCAATTAAGAGGCCGATTCCTCCAGCGTCGGAAGCCGCAGGAGGCGAAGATATCTCGGGCAGGTCAGTTCCCTAAATTCAGTAACCAGCAGGGACTGAAACGGCTGCCAGAGATCATTGAACTGCTCTATATCCCCTGCCAGTGTAAGCGACAATTTCTCCATCCCCAGCACATGCCATAATCTGTGAAGCCAGCCCGTGACAGTGGGGAGTGTCTTGGAGCGCCAGTGCGCGAGGATGTTCTGCATCGCCGATCCCAGTGCAATAGCTATCTGTCTACCCCTGCGGGATTTCAAGGGATACATCAACCCGTTCGGGAGGCCCAGTAATATGTATGCGGGGAAGCGCGGCAGTTCAGTGTCAAAATGGGAGTCGATATCGTCTATCACCTCCTTCCAATAAGAGTCGAGGAGCGGACAGCCCCACAGGATGTGTAGTAGCGTGCCCACCCGTCCGCATCCCCTCCAGCAGTTAGCGTCTTTGCTGTGATCCATGTCGTGTATGCGCTCCGGGGTGTAGTACCAGTACGTCGAGACTTTGGTTAACGTGTCAGTGAGTCCCATATGGTACGCCGAGTGCCTGGCCCTATATGCCACCTGCTCCCATTCCTTATGGCTCAGTGACCTGCCCAATTCCCTCTCCCAGCGCTCCCGTCCCGGATTATAGAAGTGTGAGGAGGGTGTTTGTAACAGCTTGTAGAGATCGGTGATCAGCTTCGCGTCAGACGTGCGAGTCAGAAGCCAGCGCTCATAAGGGAGAAGTCTCCTATCGGCCGTCTCTCGCACCTGTGGATGCAACGCCCAGTGGCGAGCCTGTAGGTAGTGCAACCCCTCGGTCTCCGGGAGCGCGTACTCCTGTCTGAAGCGCACGAAGGGAATGACCCCTTCCGGGTCATACATATGACACAGGGCCCGACATCCCGCTTCCCGCCAGAGAGCGAAGGCCCCCCTCTCCAGTCCCAGGGTGAAGTCCGGGTTATCCAGCAAGGGTGTGAGAGGTGAAGGGAATGTTGTCAGGCCGTGCACAGCGTTGGTAGCATACCAGACCCGCAGGGGTACTCGCGTGACGAAGGAGGCATATAGATTCGCCGGGCGGTGAGCCCTTCGAAGGAACGGCACCTCTTGCAAGGGCCTACCCGCCACCGCTTGATCCTGAAAAAGCCAGTGCTTGTCGGATTCCCACCTACTCCACTCCACCAAGTAGCGTAACTGCACTGCCTGAAAGTACCTGCGGAGGTCCGGAATCCCCAGCCCCCCGGCCTCCGGCGCAAGCATAGAGAGCGCCCTCTTCTTCCTGGGCTTCTTGCCCCGCCATATGAAACGCGCCAGGTCCGACTGCGTCTGCTGGATCCAGCCCGTAGGCGGCTGCAATGGTAACGCCCTAAACAAATACAAAATCTGGGGCAAAACAGTCATTTTGACGGCAGCTATTCTGCCCAGCCATGACAAGGCGCTGCGATCCCACCGGCCTATCTCCTCCCGAATCTTCCTGCCCAAAGCGGCATAATTAGCCGCCACCATAGCCGGCAAGGTGGGAGCCAGCTGAATCCCGAGATAAGGCACCAAATCTTTCGACCAGAGCATCGGGAAGAGGTCCTGCAACGAAGTCCTAGTAGCTGGCGTGAGCGACACGTCCAACGCCACTGACTTCCCCACGTTCATTTTTAAGCCCGAAACCGCGGCAAAGGAGTCCAACTCCTCGATACATGCCGGAAGGGCAGTGAGCGGATCATCCAGCGACAGTATGACGTCATCCGCATAAAGGCTAATGGCATGAGTGAAGCCTCCGAACCTCACCCCCATTACCGCTGGGTTGTGACGCATCCGTTGGGCGAAAGGCTGCATATACAGGGCGAAGAGCAGGGGCGACAGCGGGCAACCCTGCCTCGTGCCCCTCTCAATGTCAAAACTTCTGGAGCTGTAGCCATTCACCCGCACCACTGCCGTCGGAAATTTGTAGCAATTGAAAATCCTTGATCGGAATCTGTCCCCTATACCCACCTTCCGCAGAACCTGCTCCAAATAAGGCCAGTGGACGCGGTCAAACGCCTTTTCCGCGTCCACCGAGAGCATCATTCTCTCCCCTGGGATTCGTGATGCTTTTTCTAAGAGGTGAACTATCCGCTTGGTGTTGTCTACCGTCTGCCTTCCCGGGACAAAGCCCGCCTGGTCTGGGTCTATAAGGCCTGGTAGGTGGAGAGCCAACCGGGCCGCTAGGATCCCAGTGTACAGCTTGAGGTCTACGTTCAAAAGTGAGATCAGCCTGTAGGAACCACATTGCGTCCAGTCCTTCCCCGGTTTGGGGATAACCGTAATAGAGGCTTGCAGCAGGTCCGGTGGGATGGCCCCGGGAGCAGTGAAGAAGTTGAAGAGGCGCGTGAGAAGCGGGGCCAGCGTCGCACAAAACATTTTATAGAAAAGGGATGTGTAGCCATCCGGCCCCGGGGCCTTCCCGTGTTTAAGTCGGGCGATGGCGGAAATCACTTCCTCAACTCGTATATCCCTGTCAAGGTGCTCCGACTGCAAACGCGTCAAGGAGGGGAGGGTAATCGAGTCCAGATAGGCCGCCGTCGCAGACGCATCCGGGGGGTCCCCCGAATAGAGGTCCGCATAAAACCCCCGGAAAGCCTCAGCTATATGGGCGTCCTCCGTAACCATCGACCCCGTGGAGTCGGAGACCTCCTTCACTAGCTGTTGTTGTCGAGCTGCTCTAAGCCTGTTCGCCAGCAGCCGGCCACATCTATCCCCTCCCGTGTAGTAGGCATGGCGCAAGCGCAAAGCCGCGTACTCCGCGCGGTCCATGTCCAGGGCCGCCAAGAGCTTTCTGGCCCCCTTTAGCTGCCGCCATACCCGGGGAGCTCCCGTCCTGCGGTGCACATGTTCCAGTTCGCGGACCCGCTGGGTGAGCTCCTCCCTCTTGTGCCGCCGCTCCCTGTTGTCGGCTGAGGAAAGAGCTATAAACTCCCCCCGTATCACCGCCTTCATGGCGGCCCACTGTGTCGCCTGCGAAGTGTTGGAATCCTCATTATGGGACAGGTAGTCCTGAATGGCATGCATCACTTGCGTGACTACCGCCTTCCTATGCAATAATGTGTCCCGCAGGCGCCAAACCCGCGGTTGACACGAGATCGGCGGCAGTCCAAGCTCGACGGTGACCGGGGCGTGATCAGACAGGGAGACCACCCCCACCTCTGTCGCGGTAGCCATCGCACATACCGGCGCGGTGACCAAAAAATGATCCAGGCGCGCGTAAGTTTTGTGTGCGTGGGAGTAGTATGAATAGTCTCTATCAGTAGGATGCATGCGACGCCAGAGGTCGTGGAGGTCCAGCTCCGCCAGCTGTGTCTTACACCCGGCCGAGAATTCCCCCGTTTCCGGAGAGCGAAGCGCGGATCTGTCTAAGGCCGAATCAAAGACCATATTGAGGTCACCTCCGAGGATAATGTGCCTGTCCTGTGAGGCAGTGACGTCTTCCAAAGCTGCGCGTAAGAAGCGTTCTTGTTGTTCGTTAGGGCTATACACAGATCCCACTGTGAAGTGGATACCCCCCACCCTGAACCTGTAGGCTAATAGTCTCCCTTTCTGTTCCGATTGTTTGTGTAGGATCTCTCCCCTGAACTGCTTGGCCACCAAAATCGCCACCCCCGCCGTCTTAGTGTTACCAGAAGAGAAGAGTTGAGTTGGGAATTTGTGGGATCGGAACCTGTGGCAGTCTCGAGGCAACAAGTGAGTCTCCTGGAGGAGGCAGATGTCTGCTCGGGTGCTTTCTAGTAGGGATAACACAGCGCGCCGCTTAACCGGGTTGTTGAGGCCCCGAACATTGAGTGTCACGATCTTAAGAGTGGTAGGCGGCATAGGGAAGGACAGGTGAAGTAGCGCAAAGCCTCCGCAGACGCAGAGTTCGTCTCAAGAGTGCCGCCGCGTCGGCCGTAACCCCTGTGGTGCACTGGACGATCCCCCCTCCCCTCCCGAGCCCCCCCCAACTCTCCCACTCAACCCCCAAACCACTCCCTTCCCCTCCCTCAACCTTACAACCTAAGCGAACCCCCCCTAACCCCAACAAACAACCCCTTGGACAATAGTCGAACAACCCCAAACCCCACCCTTCCCTCCCTCCCTCCTCCGACCCCCAAACCCAATGAACCATAGTCCCAGTCGAGTCCCACGAGGGACTAGTCTGTGGTGAGTGACTTGAGTGGACGTTCAGCCACCGTCTCCTCCCCGCAACCCCCTCCACCCCCCAGAGCCCCCAAACCTGCAGAGTGAAGTAAGCTGTGATGATCTCCCCCCGGAGTGTTCTTACGCCGTCAATGCGACGTCACCGGCGGCAGTGTCCCTGGCCACTTCGAGCACCGCGCCGGCCATGCCGGCCCTGATGGTGGGTGAGTCCGGCCTCTCGGCGCGGCCAGAAGAGCTCCGCCCCGTCACCCGCTGCCAGCCATCTCTAGTAAGGCGCCTCCGGCGCAGCGTAGTCACGTCTTCCTCCGTCTCAGGAATGCCCAATACCCTGCAGGTCTCCCGCAGGGAGTGTAGTTGGTGCAAAGTGCCATTCCACCGAAAAATGAGTCGGAAGGGGTGCCCCCAGGCATAGGGCGTGCTGTGCTCCCTCAGAAAGTCTGTGGCAACCCTGAAAGCTTTGCGTTTCTGAAGCGTTATGGCAGATAAGTCCTGATACAAAGCCACTGGGTGTCCTCTAAAAGTCAGGGATGGCTTCTTCCTTGCCTCAGCCAAGATGCGCTCCTTGAGTGGAAAGTCCGGTAGAAAGGCCAGAATATCCGGTGGTGGTGCCGACGTGCGTCTCGGCGGTCCCACCCTATGTGCTCTGTCGATCCGGATGGGGAAGTCCGCCGCCTCTCCCAAGATCTCCCTGAACAGGTTCTGTAGGTAGCTGGTCACATCGGACCCCTCGTCCGCGTGTGGAACTCCCCGGACCCGAATGTTGTTCCGCCGGGATCTGTTTTCAAGGTCCTCGTTATGGGCTTGAAGGTCGAGCTGTTGGTCTTGGAGGCGCAGCACCTCCTGCTGCAACTGTTCAATGTCCTCGTCCCTCCTCTGACCAGCACCCTCCATGGAAGCCACCCGCTCTCCCAGGCCATCCACCTCTCTGCGCACCTCTCGCATCTCCCCGGCGACCTCCTGTTTCAGCGTTTGGAAGTCATCCCTGAGGGAGCTGAAGAGTGACTCCATGAAGGCTCTAGTCACCGGCGGCTCTCTCTCGTCTGTCTCCTGCGTACCCCCGGAGGAGCCCGGCGACGGTTGCCCCCTGTCCACCCTCTGGTGGTTCCTGCTGAGCATCTCCGGGAGAGTGCGGTCCCCCTTCTTGCTGCTTCTGCTGCCCGCCATTGGTAGGGGGCGTGGGGCGGCCGGCTCTTCCTGTGTCTCGGGTGCTCAACTCGCCCGCCGGCAGCGTTAGACCTCGGGGGCTCGCCCCACGCTCCTTCGGGCACCCATCTTCCTGCTGCGGCGGTTGGTCGGGCGGCACCAGCCCACCACCACCAGGGCCCCGCCGAGCCCACACCTCACCTCTCGGGCCCGTTGACGTGACACACCACAGGAGGGTCTCCTCAGCCTACTCCTCTCTCGGGCCTTCAGCCCCGTTGCTGCTACCTCTCACCCCTGGGGGGCAGCGCAAGTCCGTGGGGCCTACTTTCTCTCTCTGCAGTCCTTCCCAGGTAGCAGCGCCAGCCAGGGGGGGAGGGAAACCGTCCACTCCGGGTCTCGACGGATACACTAGGTCCTCCACCCGGCCCCCGGCCACGCAGGTGGTGCCCTCCGCAGGCCCCTGGCCGTTCCTCGTAAGATGCCACGTGTCCTCCCCGGGGCCTAGGTCGCCCGATCCGGGCCCAGTTCCGCTACTGCAGTCCTCCGGGGCTCACCGGCTACTCCGCAAAGCGAACGGTCCATCTCTGTGCTATACAGGGGCGACTCCCCCAGGCAGATGCGTGCCGGGCCCTTGGCCAGGCCGCCGGGTGCACCTCGACCTCTTCTCCTGCCACGCTCACCCCTCACGCTCTTCCGCACTCCTCACTGGGCCCTGTACCCCTCTGCTGCTCCTCCTCTGACGTCAGGCGGCTAGCAGGGCCACCCGTCGTGTCCCCCGCGGATTCCAGGACCGACCGCCGCACAAGCTATCCTGCCAGAGTCCCTCCTCACCGATGCCTCCGATGCGCGGCTCCGCCGTCGCTCTCCACCTCGTTGTCCGCCTGTAGGCCTCGCCCCCGGCTCAGCGCAGGGCAGTGGCTCCGGGCCCCGGCCTCGGCTCCGCCTCCAGCCGTCTTCAATCGACCTCTTCCCATGAGGTTCTTCTGGCAGTCCCGTTCCCGGTTACTCTGGCAGTCGGGGTTGGTTCTCGCCGGCCCAGCCTCGGGAGTGCTTTTGCTCCGCACCGTGGTCCGCGTCGGCAGGCTCCGGCTCTCGGCCCCTCCTTGCTGCTCCGTCCCGCGCCTGCCCTCCGTGGCCTCCTGCGATATCGTTCGGGGGCCACGCTGAGTCCCACCGCCGGGTCGCTGGTAGTCCCCTTCTTCCTCCGCGATCTCCCAGCAGATATGGGGGAGATACTGCTAAAAATCGCGGTCCAAGGGCCTAGGGTTTCAGGAGCTCACGGAGAGTTCGACCGCTCACTCTGCCATCTTGGCCACGCCTCGGGAAAATCTTTAAAACCTCAACTACAGGGCAGTCCTGAAAAGGGCACTTTTAAACAGACACCTACTTCTTCTAAAAAGAAGTGGAATAATAAAAAAGAAAACTCTAAAGACAAGAGATCTCAGTCCCGAGGTAGGTCTCCTCAGCAGGAGCACTCTGAAAAGAGGAACAACCTAAAGAATTGAGACAATATTAGGAAACCTGACAGGTATCAGGATACTGATACACGTTCCTCTTGTTTCTTTCAGGGCTCGAAGAAAGGCTCTGAAAGAGAAGGACTGTCAGAACACAAAGAGGTATATATTAACACAATGGGGTGACCCTGTGTCCCTAGGAACCTGGGTATTTAACGTATAAAGAACAATGGTTCCCTTGGGTAGAAACAATGCGTATTGTAGTTAGCCGTAGTTACTTCAGCATAATATATAATACATTTCTGAAAGCAAAAACATTTCTTGAACAAAAGGGGAAAGAGGAACAAGAACACAGAGCAAGGATTTTCATTGATTTATGTATCAGAATTGATAACATTCGATAAACAGAAACACATTGCAGAATTTTATACTTCCAAGTTCATACAGGGGTACACAATAGTGAGATATTGGTGCTCAGTGGTGATATAAATACATAGTGCAGTGAGGTGAGGGTGGGGGGATGTGGTTTGTTTTTGAAAGGCCAGATTCAAAATGCAGTAACAAGTAAGTTAAACAAATTAAATAGTTGGTAACAACTATGTCCTGCAATCTGTGCCACAATAGATCGTCGACGTTTCAACCCTATGGGCGCTTGGTGGAGTGTCACAAGCGTGTCTTCATCAGGACTGTGGAGGAGGAGGCCTATGGGAAGGAGTATTATAATAAAGAGTGTTCAAGTTCCTAATATTTGACAGTAATTAAATTAAGAATTGAGTTGAATTACATAAACTCATCGATTTCTCTTTAGGCACGGCTTTCTCCACAACTCCAGCACCGTCCAATTTATGCCAACCCGGTCCTGAAGATGATCCTAAATCACTGGATCGAAACGTCGTCGACCTGTCGGCGCAACTGATGGCGCTTACCTCCTGTGGTTCAAAAGAAACTGTTCTCAAATTGTCTACAAAAATTGCAAATTATTGATTTGAACCACAATATATATATATATTATATTTTTCACTATTGCACCTTGCGCCTTTCCTTGCTGGTATCACATTGTCACTTGCGTCGCCAAACGTTGTGTCACGAACACAATTGAGCACCAAGTACAAATTAGTTTTACCTACAGTGCTGTCACAACTGTTATTCTCCTTTGTTCTTTGTCTTAATTTGTTTCCAAATATATGATGCCTTGCACACATTCTTAACAAAAACCTACTGAGAGTCTGCTTTTCTTTCATGTAATGTATTACACATGCTTACCTAACTGTCCTGCCTAATGATACCAGTGAGAAATTGTTGTTTATTTCACTAAATAGTATAGAAGCAGATATGTAGAGTGCCATATGCTGAGGGGTCATGACACTGGAGAGCCAAAACCTCAAAAGGTTATTATTCCCCTCTCATCTATCAACCATTGTATTACATTGTATATTGCACTCTGCACATGCGCATGCATGGCTTATGCCGCACTTTAATGTGTAATTGTTTTAACAAAAGCTATTTAACAAAACCCAGGATGCAAGTGGGCTACATTTGTGCAGCAATATAAAATCACTCTGAAGAGATCACTCTGGGGAGAGAATGTGATCTTAAAGTCACAGCACCTGACTTTGGAACTGGGGAACGAGGTTAGAGTCTTGGCTTCGGCTCAATATCCTATGATTCTGGGCAAATCACTTAAACCTCCCTATGTCAAATAAAATGAATGTGATCTTGTATAATGTACCTTGTAAAGCCTTGTGGTTGAGTCCACACTATGTAAAACCACTAAAAACAAAAATAAGAGATTTCGGACTGTTAGGAGGTATGTTTTCCTGTGTAAAGTAATTGGTACATGCAATTGATGAGAAATGTGAATATGTTGTACTGTAGCAATTAACTCAATGTTGACCTTGTGTGAAAGCATATATTAGTATATTAAAAGAAACAATGCTGTTCTGTTCACTGGTGGCTGTGTGTGTGTGTGTGTGTGGTTGTGAGTGTGTGTGTGTGTGTGTGTGTGTGTGTGCGCGCGCGCGTGTGTGCGTGCGTGTGTGTGTGTGTGTGTGTGTAACTATGTGTGCTTCTGCATGATGGCCATCTTATAACACTATTTCTTAAGCTTCAAGAAATACCATTTCCTGATGGAAGCTCGCATGTGCACAGACATGGTAGACATCCCAGTGGGAAAAAAAGCATTGGCAAAGCCAATAGTCTATGCCCCAGTGCCCCAAGCGAGATCTATTGGCTTTGCCAATTGTTGTTTTAAGCATGTTAGCAATCCCACTGACACTAATATGTGTGCCATCAACATTTATGCAAACATTATAGTACATCGAATCTAAGATACAAATCGCACAGTAGTAGAAAAAAGAAAAAATGTAGGTGCAAATTGTGCAGTAATGGTACATATTTAAGAGCATATTTTGCACTAAGGGAATGGTTACATTTCCCGCGTAAATCATGGGTGCAAATTTCAGACATGCTTATTACTGATGCTGCTAGGATACTGTGATCAGCACATGTACATTCTTTGCATGCGCTTCCAATATGCATCCCTGGGAAGGGTTAATTACGACCGATTTTCAAGATATCTGCTGGTACAAGGAATAAAAACTAGAATTACATGCAATTTCCCCTAGTGGTTACAAGTAAATTTTACATATGGGAAATCACCGGGGTAAGCTACCGCATCACCAGCCTTTTAATCCAGTTTCAACCTCAAACAGGAATTTAAAACGGAAGCTCGATTACCAACCCAAAACTATTGAAGGTCAAAAAGTATACAAACCTAACTGCAAAATGTGCTGTTGTGTTACAAGTTAAAAAGTGGCAATGTAAGTACAGTTCTGTATTTAAAAGACATAAAATGTATTTAGTGTTTAGAAAGTAAATTGATACAGTCTTATAAGTTTTCTTATTGAGCATTAGAGGGTTGCCTAGCCCTTGATTGATTATAATTCAGTTTGCCTCGTGATGATGTATGATGTTTCTTTTTAAGGTGTGTGCAGGGCTTTAAGTGGGATGAAAAAACTGGGGAGTCTCTCAAAGGGGCGTGGCGATGTAATTAAGGGCGTGGCTTAAAACATGCAAGCTAAAAATCTGTGCTTAGCATAGTGTGCCGCTCGACTTGTATTTTGCTGTTTCTGTCATCGCATCCAGATATATGATACAACATAAAATCATACCTACAGCGGGTCAGGACTATTGGCTTTGACAATGGTTGTTAGTTGCATAAGATAAATAAGCAGCAACTATGGCTTGTATATAATATTAATAAACCTTCCACTTAAAGCCCTGGTCACACAACGCCAATGTTGCTGCTCCTGAGTTTCAAAAGGAGAAGGGAAATCCAGAGAGAAAATGACTCTCTTTAAAGGTTTTCCCTTTCCCTGCAATGCTCACCTGGCATGACGTCATGCCGTAACCTCTCCACTAGTGAGAAGTGAGCAGTGTGAGAACGCCACGTCGATCTTCCCGCTGTCACGGCAGTCCGGGAAAAAATGGACCGCCTGTGCCAGGACACAAAACAGAGCCCGATAGGGACCCGTTTTGAGGCCCCCTTTAAAAATTGCCCGTGCTCAGCACCGGTGAAACCCTGCCCACTTAAAGCCCTAGGTGTGTGAACCAAGGGATGGTTAAGCCTGCCTCTGGCCAAAGGTCTGGCGCTAGTCCTCCTAAGCGTATGGAGTAGAGGTATGGACTTCCTGGGGAGCCCAACATGAGGGATTCTGAACAAATTACATACTGTCCTCGTGCCTAGAAGAAGAAAAGTGAAACATAATCTGGTGCCCATTAACAGTGTTTAATTAGAGCCGATGGTTGCAGATGGGGCCCACCACTGACTTTTCTTCATCAGACTTTGACCCAGAGCATGAGAGAGAAAACCATAAAAGATAGAAAGGAGGAACAGCAACAAAAGAAGTATGAAAATGAACCTGCAAAAGTGAGATAAGGAGACAGGAAGAGTATGGTGGTGCAGCAAATTAAGTTGCTGCAACACAGTGTGCGCGTCAATGCAATAAACATGTGCAAGTGTGTCCTACTGAACTTGTAGCATTTGCATTTTGTCCGGTCACCTCGTGTCATGCATGGGTCTTTCTAGCTCGTGCTTTGGTTAGGGCTTGGGTTGTCTTCTCTTGCCCTTCTCTCCCTATGAATTAAGCCTCTTCCTAAAAATCTATTGATGTCGAAGTAAGGTCATATAACTTAACAAGTGTGATTGTTCAGTACGATGAGAATCTAATGCGAGGATCTTTAACTTCTGCTTTGTAAATAGTCCAAACCAAGAGAGCAAAAAACGCAGCCTCGCTTGTGTATGTTGACCAACAGGGCATCACCTACAGTTTAATCGTCAGCTTGCTTCGGAAGCCGCATGCCTCCTAGCTCCTCGCATTCAAAAAGCCAAGCGCGTGCGCTAGCTAAGGAAATATTTAAAATTCTTTGCCACAGAGTAAAGTCACGATTCAAAACCTTAAAATACAAAGTAATGCCTTTCTGCGTAGCAAGTAACTCGACTTAATATATTTAGAGGGTCTCACAGGATTACTTTGATTTCCTTGTCTCCTTGCAAGAAACAGTCTTTTAATGTTTTTGACAACAGCGCCCCTGTGGACCGAGGTGGCAGCTTTTATTTTTGCAGTGCTGTGGAAAAGCTGTGGCGTAGTTTTCACATTCTGATTTCAGCCGTATCAGGCTTAACCCCTTCGGTGCTCATGACGGAACGGTTCCGTCATGAGCCACGGTTGAGCTGTGCTCATGACGGAACCGTTCCGTCATGACCACGCCCGCGCAAGATTCCGTCAGCACAGCGGCGGAATCTGCGCAGCATGGAAGGGGTTAAGTAGATCTGTGGCACGTTGGGCAGGCTGAACAGAAACATATAAAATCATGTCCTCATCTTTGGGGTTAAGTACCTAAACCAAGCGTATCACTGTTGCTAACACTGTCTACGATTTGTCACAAACAAACGTCTTCCAAGCAGCCTTTGTTGTGCCCTCTCTTCGACGGAAGTGATTGGGAAACACAGCCGGCTCTTTTCACATTCTCTGTGAGGTAAACAATGCGGGTCTGTTTCAGAAAGTATATGCCGTGATTAGTTTTTGTAATACTTATGGCTTACTCCTGAATTCCATGAATATGACGAAATATTTCAG
Organism: Triturus cristatus; assembly: GCF_964204655.1. Lineage (NCBI taxonomy): Eukaryota > Metazoa > Chordata > Amphibia > Caudata > Salamandridae > Triturus > Triturus cristatus. Next base: position 667,262,315 of record NC_140580.1, read on the forward strand.
GCTTGATCCTGTTAATCAGGAATAAGACAAGAATACAACAAGGATAGAAACATTACTGTGGCAACACGAAAGGAGAGGCACGAATATATTCAGGCCACGAGTCAGGGGTACACGCAGTCACACAGCGTCCACCCACTATTTTCACAGGGTGGACGCCGTGCCCCCTGCCAAGAAGTTAGGCCCCACAGAAATATGTTGAACTTGTCCCAGAGTAAGACGCCAGGACACGTTCAGCAGCACCTGCACGTTGCCTGCTTTCCATAGTGACCACACCGTCATCCGCTCCACTCAACACGCATGCACAGACGTCACCCAAAGATTACACTGACACTTTCATTATGGGTGAAGAACTGCTGCAGGTTTATTTCATACAACATAAGTATGACGATAAGTGGGTTATCTTACGGGCGATCCAGGGCAATCAGCCCCTCGCTGCTCCGCCCGCCTTGCGAGCCAGCACGCACGGTGGGTCGATGCCCGACAGTGCGGCCCATTTTTTCAGATCCTCCTTTGGATCACGTGATCTGTCTAATACTCCCGCCCCTTTTAACGGGGGCGGAGCGTGTTGTGGCACACCCCCGGTTGGTCAGGCCCCCCAACCGCCCGAAGGACTAATGGGGCGCCGTCGCGGTCTTCCCAGAACCTCCTTCGGCTCCCGGACCTTGGCTCGAGCACCCTTACTGTGCCTGACAGGGGTACCCTTACTGTACCGCCTGTCGCAGAGGTACCCTTACTGTACCCTTCTGCCTCCAGATCGCCCTGTAACTCCGCCACAGCTCTGGGGAGGCTCCCGTCGCTGCCAGAGCCCCCCCTTCCTCCCTTCGCTGTCATAGGTGCCCTGCCCCTACGAGCTAGCTTTGGCGTATATGGACATGAAATCCTATTGTGATTTTCAATTGGGCCAACTAGGGTCATTCTGGCTTGGAAGTGTGTTTCCAACAGCTAAGCACAGTAAAGCAGGATGGAGGTAACGTGTGAGTTAACTGCCTTCCCTACGTTTATCCACACAAGCTGACATCACGGGTGTCTAATGATGGGATGGGCACTAAAAGATGTGAACATCAGACGGTATGGGGGCAACAGCCTCTGTCTTTGTACTCTCACCCAGCACACGGGAAGCATACGCTCACTGTCCCTGGCTGCTTAAAGTCACTGCCCCTGAATGGTTAATGCCACAAACTTAGCTAGTGACAGCATTATTGGCAAGTGATTCGTTGAGACAATCTCGCCTCCCTACAGCATGCTAATACACATCAATTAAACAGCAAAAAACTGCTAACTCTGCCGTATTACCTTTTTGGCCATTAACCGTACTATTTCTTCCTTTCACGTTGTATTATTATCCTATTGTTTACTTTCAATGACCAATCTCGGCAACATCTCCTCGGATTGGCCTCTCCACTGCCAATAATGACCCAGCATTCTGCGGATCATCTTAACTACCAAATAATACAGGTTTTATTAAATATTCTTGCAAGTGAAGTTACATTAACTTAGATGATGGAGTCTTATTCTAGCCTTGTTCTTCAATAGTTCATATAAAATCAAACTAAGATAAATATTATTGAAATATTTCGGTTCATTCCTACATGTAATTCCTTAAAATTGAAGCTTCATTCCTGAAGACGACATGTAATTTGCACTAATTTATTTATTTATTTATTTTTTTGTAAAAGTCAAATCAGTTATAAAAATTCAAAACCTAATGCTAACCACAACAATCGGGAACATATGTGCAAATGTCTTTTTAACCGGCACTGAAGATATTCACCGTTTGTGTAATGTTCGCTATATAATGTTGTTAGTTAATGTTATTGACTGATACAACTTGCACTGCACTTTCACCTTTTACCATAACTATTAGTCCAAAATATCGTTAAACTTGTTGACTTCAGTTGAATTAATTTCAACATTAATTTCTTTTTTTTTTTAATTGTTTATTTCAACAGTATGTCACCTTGTGGAACATCCTGTGTGGTTCCACCAGCTCTGTTTTCGAATCTCTCAGTGGTGCACAGACACATTATGTTCCGCTCCTGAAAGATTATGAAATCCAATCCCACATTTGTTATGTCATGGTATACTAAATTTGTAGGGCACACGTATCAGGTTGGTTTCCTGGCGCTACTCTGAAACCGGTTAGAGTGGTATGTTACTCATCTACCTGTCTAACTAGCCATGTTTAGGAGTTTGCGGGAAGTCATGGTGTCTGTGCAGGACCTAATCTCTGGAGGTTCAAATATCTGGGACCTAGTGTGAAAAAACCTTGTTCCCCCAAAGTGTTTCCGTTTACAGGATCCCTGGGGAACACCACATGTAGTTTAATCATGGGGGTCGTGACGTGGCCAAGGTGAACCCTTCACGCCGCCACATTCATATCGCAGAATGGATAAAGAGAGCAGTATTTTTTTTTTGTTTTTTTTTTTTGTTTCCAAAACCAAATTACTTTCGAGATTTTCACCATAACCACTTGATGTGCCATTGGCTTGACTATTAGGCAATGTCCTTTTCGAAGGAGTACAGCTCTCAGATATCATCCACCCAACACAGGGCATCTGTGAGTGACACAAAATATTTACAGCTCCTTGTGCTTACTAAAATGGACCCGCTCCTCAGTTTCCAGCACACAATGCCCTTTAATGTCATCTGGCCCTGGTGCCTATCAAACAACTGTGACAGCCTCTGTCACCTTCATCCAATAAATAAACGAACTTCAAAAGGTCGCAGAAGAGGCAAGCCAGGCTAAATCTCGGTAGACCATGTCACTCTGGGCTTTCCCTTGCCTCCCTGTGGGTTTCCCATTGTTGTGTTACTGGGTCACACCAATGGCACTGGTCTTTGCCTGGATGTCCAGCCATATTTTTCTTTTTTGTGACTCTGGCACACGGAGTGATTTTTTGCCAAAGAGCAACTCATGGCTATGTACATTTTCTTCTATGAGCACCTCCTGCTCCCTCTCGCTAAACTTTTGCTTCCTTATCCTCCTAGCCTCCTCCTTGTCCTTATCTTTCTCCTGAGGAATCATTTGGAATTGTTGGAGTTACAGTACACAGTTGTTTGCCTCTCCTCCCAGCCTCTCACACAGCCTCAGGCAATCAGGAACAGCATGGGCAGTCACACTTCCGGGGTGTGATGTCATCAAACTGCACCTGAATTGCAGATTCTCTATTTTTGCGATTCCTTAATTGCAAATTAGCACTTAAGGAATCGCTATTAGCGGGGTCGCAGAAAAATTCTGCAAATTTTTGGGAATCGCAAAATTTTTGTGAGTTTTTATTTACATAGCATTTTGCGATTCCCGAAATGCGATTTACAAAAAATCGGATTTTGAGAATCGCAAACTCTGATTTTCATCCATATGTCCCAATAAGGAGAAATGTAAGTATTTCTCTTCATTGCACCATTCCTACGCCTCTCCTGGGAAGGTGTAGGATTTTGACACATTCCCAGTTTTACAAAATGTTGTCAATCCGGGAATTTGTCAAGTTCCATGGATGTTGTGTGGGGACACCCACAGCAACACCCATGGAATGCCCCTTTCATGCAGATTAATGTGTGAAAGGGGGCCCACATTTACAAGGCCATAAAAAGTCACACAGGGCGACTTTACGTGGCCATGTAAATATGGGAATGCTCATTGCGCTGCTGGTGCTTAAGAAAAAATTGCACGCTTGCGGCGCAATGGGCTTGTAAATACGCCCTATTTTTTCCTCTTTCTATGTGTGCTGCATTCTACAGCACACATAGAAAAAGGAAAATGTCATTAATGATTGTTTTTGTGCAGGAAAGTGTCCCTTTCTGAAGAAAAACAATCATCCCCGCAGAGCAGGAACCCTTGCAAAATTACGTAAGTGTGCCTGCACAGGCATATGGCAGCCAATTGTGTGCCAGCACAGGGAAAAGAACAGGGATGTGTTGTATTGTTGTTAACACAGGAATGTGTTGTATTTTTTTTTTTTTCTTTGTTTCTTGATTATTCATACCAAAGAACAAGGACAGTTACAGTGCAACAGACATTAAGTCGCATGTTGATTGCTTGATAACGTGCAGGTATATACAGATCACATTAAATTAAGATCAATGTCACAACAAAAGGCAAGCAGAGCATAACACTGTACTTACTTTACAATGGGTATCATACCATATCCTCCTCCGGGTCAACCATTCCATTCACAAGTGGTACATTCATGGGTTCTGTATTTGCTGGTGTAGTTGTGGTATCCGATATAACCTGAAGATTCAGGTGTAACAAATGCCATGTATCTAAGGGTCTCTCTGCAGGTGGTTGTAGGTGGGAATATATGTCACTATTAGTGCTACAGTGTGTCATACTACGCAACAATGACTTGATCATAGGCGTACGCTTACTACCCCAGTTTATGGTCACCTCACGCTTAGCAATAAGCAAAGCAATGGCGGCGTACCGCCGCTTGGATCGAGGAAGGTCTTGAACATACCCAAGGAGCGCCATTAGGGGCGAGGGTGCAACTGTAAAGTCTAGCATCTTGGCAAGTTCCACGATCACAGCCACCCAGAACCTCCCAACCTTTACACAAGTCCAAGTAAGATGTGCAAAGTCTGCATCTGGGGAGTGACATTTCAGGCATAAGTGTGGTCTAGATGGGTCAATACGGTGGAGCGCACTGGGCGATTTGTACTCCCTCTACAAAAACTTAAAATGCAACTATTTATGCCTATGGTTTGGTGAGACTCGACAAATTTGTGCACAGCACCTACCCCACTGTGTGTCAATAATGGGGTGCCTAAGATCATTCTCCCATGCCCCATACACTCCCGCATCCCAGGAGGGCAACAGTGCCACCGTGGCCTTATATAATCTGGTCACCAAGTGTGTGCCTTCCCCATCCTTGATAAGACCAGTCAATAGCAGGAACTCTGGCGGTTCCAAGGAGTAACTGTGTGCGATGGCCTTCAAGGCACCCTGTAATTTCTGGAGTATGAAGTGATCCATAAACCTTGTATTACGAAAGCGAGGGACCTCAGTGCAGGAGAATACATGCCCCTTGGGGAAAAGTTCACCGAAGGTCACCAAATGAAACTTGGCCAATTTCCGCTTCACCAGCGCCTCCTGCAGGATAGGGATTCACCCATTACCCACCACTGGCAGTGCAGAAGAATAAAAATTCCGAAAGCCAGTCAGTTTCACTAATTTATGCCGTGCCCAACTAGTGGTTGACAGAGTTTGAATATCATTAGGGTCCCGCGAGTATCCCACAGGCAGCAGGGATCCAATGGATTCAGGAAGTGCCAAAACAGCTTCTGGACGATGATAGGGTATACGAATATTCACGTGATACCAGAGGCGAGCAAAACTTGCCTGCACCACCAGGTAATTCACCTGGAAATGTGGCACCCCAAACCCCCACCTTTCATAAGGCAACATGAGGACATCCCAGCTAATGCGAGGTTATTTACCTCACCACATCAACTGTATCAATAAGGTGCGAAGGTAGGAAAAGAAGGTGTTAAACAGTGGGATTGGGATGTTATTAAATAAGTACAGAAACTGTGGGGGGACCACCATTTTAATAATCGCTATTCTCCCCGCCATAGACAAGGGCAAGGGCAGCCAACTCTCTATATGCTGCCATAGCGGCTCGAGCACCGGACCATTGTTTAATTGCAGAATACGACCTTTGTCCCTAGGAATCTGGATTCCGAGGTACTTAACAGAGTCATCGTTCCAGAGCAGGGGGTATTCCCAATCTGTACGGCAAGGTGCCACCGTGAGCTGGGACACCTCTGATTTCTCCGAGCTAATACATGTTAGATTTGCGGGTCTCTAGTTGGCACAGGTAGGTACTTGTGACGAATAGGGACCCTTGCCTCCAGTCAGGGTAAGGGGGTACACTCCTAAAATAACGCCTGCTCACCCACTTGGTAGCTTGGCACGAGCAGACATGCTTATCTCAGAGGCAGTGTGTAAAGCATTTGTGACCACATACAGTAATCCAGTGACAACACTACAAATGGACACCACACAGGTTTTATATAAAAAAGAAGTATACTTTATATAGATTTACCACAAGACCATAAACGACAACAATACACAATACTATTACTTTAGTTTTTAGCTTAGTTCAGTTCAGTTCTTAAGATGCGACACTTTGCGTCACTGCACCTTACGATGCGTTGCGCTTCCACGACAAGGAATGTCGCAGCGATGGAAATACGGCAAAGTTCTGGTGCAAAGAAAATAAGACGTGAAGATCTTCCAGATGCGGCACGTTTCTCCGGGGATGCGAGAAGTTCTCGGTTTGATGCGTGGACTGCAGGGGCGACATCCTTGTTCAGAAGTGAGGCGGCAACAGCTTCAGCTGCGACACTCTTCTCCCAGTTTGCGTGAAGCTTCCGCACAATGCAACAACTACAGCGGCGACATCCTTGTTCAGAAATGCGACGGCAGCAGCACCGACGGCGGCGCGCTTCTCTTGGGATGCGAGCCGCTTTCCTCGTGCGGCGCAATGCGACAGTTCCAGCGGCGACTCCCTTGTTCAGAAGTGCGACGGCAGCGATGGCGACACGCTTCTTCCTCATTGTGAGACCCTTCTCTCGATGCGGTGCACTGCGACAACTCCAGCGGCGACACCCTTGTTCAGAAGTGCGACGGCAGGCAGCAGCGACGGCGACACGCTTCCTCTTCATTGTGAGACGCTTCTCTTGATGCGGTGCAGTGCGACAACTCCAGCGGCGACACCCTTGTTCAGAAGTACGACGGCAGCAGCAGCGACGGTGACATGCTTCGGCTTCGTTGAGTCGCGCTTCCAACTCCTTGCGACACGCCGTCCCTCAGAAGGCCCAAAACAGCAGCAGGCACTTCCAAAGAACTCTGGGGAGCTTGTCCCTGAGACTTCAGCAGGAGGCAAGCTCTGTTCCAAGCCCTTGGAGATCCTTACAAGTTGAAATAAGCACACAAAGTCTCTTCTCCTTCCTTTAGCAGTCAGGCAAACCACTGCAGGAGATTCCCCCAAGCAGCACTTCAGCTTAGGGATGGTCTCTCCTCAGTTTCTTCAGGTTCTGCTCCTCGGTAAAGGTTTCTTCTTGCTCCAAAAGTGATCTAAATTCTTGGGATCAGGGTCCCACTACTTATACCCCAAAATCCTTTGTTCTCTGAGGGGAGAGGGGCCTTTGCCCAGTCCAAACCAGTTACTGAGCACTCTGTTTACCAAACTTCTCCTTTCCTTTTATTTCACAGTGTAGGGCAGAAACATACGACGCCCCACAGGAGGTGGAGCCAGCATTGTGGAAGGCAAGTACAGCCCTGGAGCACTTTGTTGACAGGATTCATTCTCTTCATTTACTGTGCAGGGCAGAGACATCAGCCTCTCCCCAGAAGGTGGAGCCAGCATTGTGGAAGGCAGGCACAGCCCTATTCAAGGTTCAGGTGTGACCCCTCCCTCCCATCTAGATGCAGATCTCTCTATTCACCACTGGGCTGACTCATCCTGTCTCTTGGAATCCCCCAGTCCTGTCACTCACAGAAGCCAGACAAAGGAATACACAACCTAGCAGAGGCAGGCTTGAAAGGTTAGGCAAGAAAATACCTACTTGTGGTATTTTCAAACACAGAATGCTAAAACCACCTTCACTAAAAGATGTCTTTTATCATTCTGAGTTCAGGCATACTAAACTCGAATTTCTACCATGTTCTCTGAGTCAGTTAAGATTATAAACATTCTGGACTATGGAGAACAGGTAGCCTTGTAATAGTGAAAAACAAAAATGTCTGTGATTCACTAATAGGACCTTCCATACACATCAGGGCATGTCCTACCTTATACTAACAATGCACCCTGCCCTTGGGCCTACCATAGGGGTGTCTGATATGAAGAAAAGGGAAGGTTTAGGGACTGGCAAGTAGGTGCACTTGCCCAGTCAGCATGACAGCACCAGATTGCCCGCAGGCTCTGCGATGGCAGACCTTAGACACATTTTACAAGGCTGCTTCTGTGGGTGGCACAACCAGTGCTGCAAGCCCACCAGCAGCATTTGGATTTACAAGCCCTGGGCACACTCAGTGCACTATACTAGGGTCTGACAAGTAAACCAAATCAGTCAATCATGGAATCACTAATCAATACATTCATTTATAGTAGGGAGCACTTACACTGTGGCACTGGACAGCAGTGTCTCAGTGCCCAAAGCATCTAACACCAGCAAAAACACATGAGGCAACAGCAAAAATGGAAGGGAGGCCCACGCCAATGGTGCCAGGTCTAACACGTGTCCTCTCCAGTTGAAATGTGGGGAGAATTACCCTAGCTCCTGGGAGTTCTCCTCACTAAGGTGGAAAAATCTGGACAGACCGTCAGTGTTGGCGTGTTCTGTACCAGGGCGGTGTTGAACCATAAAGTCCATACCCTGTAGGGAAATGGACCACCTCAACAGCTTTGGATTCTCACCCATCATCTGCATTAACCATCTGAGGGGCCTGTGGTCTGTCTGAACCCGGAAGTGAGTCCCAAATAGGTAGGGTCTCAGCTTCTTCAGTGCCTAGACCACAGCAAATGCCTCACGCTCAATAGCACTCCACCTCTGTTCCCGTGGAAGTAGCCTCCTACTGATGAAGGCTACAGGTTGATATAGGCCCTCCTCATTCATCTGTGACAAAACAGCCCCCACACCATGCTCTGAAGCGTCTGTCTGAATGATAAACTCTTTGGAGAAGTTGGGTGCCAGGAGCACAGGCACCGTGCACATGGCAGCTTTCAGGGCCTCAAAAGCTTTCTGACAGGTGTCTGTCCAAATCACTTTCTTGGGCTGCTTCCTGGAAGTCAGCTCTGTCAAGGGTGCAACAATGTTGCCATACCCCTTGACAAACCTCCTGTAGTACCCTGTGAGTCCTAAAAAGGATCTTACCTCGGTCTGGGTTTATAGGGATTCCCAAGCCAGGATGGTTTCAATCTTGGGCTGTAGGGGTGCCACCAGGCCGCTCCCAACGTGGTGTCCCAAGTACACCACGGAACCCTGCCAGATCTGGCACTTGCTCGCCTTGATCATGAGGCTTGCCTTCCGCAGCACCTACAACACTTCCCAGAGGTGATGCAGATGTTCTTCCCAACTGGTGCTGAACACTGCGATGTCGGGGGGCGCTAGGTGGCGCTGATCCAAGATGGCCGCACTATAGTGAGGCTCCTGCCCGACCGGGCACCTTCATCATCCTTCCTGCCATCCTGACCACACCATTCTGGAAACAAACCTCACCGCTTTGCCCTGGAGAGTCTGCTGATTGCAGCGGTGTGAAAATCGGTGCGCTCCTACACTGGCGAGCAGCGCTCCCGGCTGCGGCTCTGCATTTCGGGGGCCGTTGCCTGTTCGGGACCCGACGCCTGCCTGCTGAGCACACTACTAGACTCCCTGGCTCTGAGGCCTGCTCTGGCCCGGGGATACGGCGGCCTGCGGGAGACTACGCGGCTCGGGGGTGAGTGCGCCTGCCCTGCGGATCGCTTGCAGACTGCGGGGGGGGGACGGATCTGGGAAGGAGCATGCCCTGAGGGCCCCCGGACGACCAATTCCTGCTGCCCTGTACTGAGGAGGCCTGATACTGTCGCCCCCCCCGGGCTGCGGACGCTGTGCGGGTCGTAGAACCCCGTTACCTACCTCGCTGGGACCCCGGCGACTCTCGCAGCTCCTCCTTGCTCCGAGCTGCCCCTGGGCTCTGGGGGAACTGGCCGCCTGCCTGTTGTGACCTGAGGCCGGCTGTGGGGACCGGCGGCATTACGGAGCTCCGTGCTGGGTTGTGCCCGAGGCCTGAGGCGGACGCCGCGCTGTTGCTGCCCTCTGGAGGTCCCGCTGGACGATTGGAGTCCTCTGTTGCCCTCGGTGTTGGGGGGAGATAGGCGCCATCCCTGTGACCGGAGGACGGTCTGCGGCCTTCCCAGTGGCGGACTGCGGGTGCACCTGGGCCTGGTCTTGCTCCTGTGGTGGGGAGACTGCGGCGCCTAACCACTGCGGCCCCCCTCCCTGGCGTCTGACGACTGGGATGCCGCCCCCGCTGGGGCCCTTCTGCAGCCTTTGGATCCCGGCCCTCTTCCCCCGCCGCCCTTGCTACCTATACCGCTCGCGGCCTGGCTCTTGGCCTGCCACCGGAGATCGCTGAGGACACCGCTGGGCGATTCTGTGCCGCGTGGCCGGGGCGCCGGGGAGCCGACTCCGCCATGATCCTGCCGGCTGGCTGGTGGGTGCCCCGCTCGCCCCCACACCCTTCCTGCGACCCCGCACTGCTCTACACCTTCCTGGTCGCTCTCGCCTGCTGTGGTTACTACTGACCTGTGCGGGGACCCGTCCTTTCGCCTGCCGGCTACGGATTGAGGACCGGGACCCGACCCTGGTTGGGCTGCGACCGTACAGTGTTCGGGAGCGGAGCCCCTTCACACCCCGACTGGTCTTTCCTTCTGGTTGGTTTGCGGGCGGCGTGGTGAGCCCCCCCCCCCGCCGACGCCCGGTGCAGGTGGTGGGCCTCCGGCCGCCGAGACCCCTGATGAAGACTGGAAGTCTCTATTACTCGGCATGAAGCAAAGCCTCTCGACTATTGACTCCAAAATTAATACCATGAATGCCCGACTGGACGGGGTCATCGCTAAACTAGATCAACACAACATCCGGATTCAGGAGACTGAGGAGCGGATTTCTGCCCTGGAGGATGGCGCCACTTCCGCAGGCAAACAGATGACTCAAATGGACAGGCTCCTCAAAATAATTGCGGACAAGAATGAGGACCTAGAGGCCAGGTCCCGTCGCAATAACGTTCGCATTCTAGGCCTTGCGGAGTCCACCAATACGGAGAAAATGGAGGCCTTCATTGAGAAACTTGTGATTGAATTATTTGGGAGCGACTCCTTCTCCCCCCACCTAATCGTTGAAAGAGCGCACAGGTCCCTGGCTGCCCGCCCTCCTCCTGGGTCCCCACCAAGGCCCATCATTGCGCGATTGTTGAACTACAGGGATAGAGATGCTGTCCTACGTCGTGCACGGGAGATAGGTACAGTGCGACACGGCAATACGACGCTCTCCTTCTTCCCTGACTTCACTGCATCTGTACAGGAGTCTCGACGCAAATTCGCTGTCGTCAAATAGAAATTACAAGCCCGGGAGATTCCTTATTCCATGCTCTACCCTGCGAAATTGAAAATATCTCACCAAGGCAAACAACTCTTTTTTCAGCAGCCGCAACAGGTTGAAGACTTCCTCAAACAGCATAGGAGGGATGAGGCTCGAGAGAAGGCGGCGTCTCCTCGCTCTGGGTCGCCCTCACCGCTGGAGCAGCAGGACTGACCTCACCTGCGATGGTTACAGGGCCACGTGCACATGCCGCTGCAGAACTTCTCCGATCATGTTACTGCATTTTCCTGGTGAGGTAACCCTCTACTATTATGGATGTCTGAACTGGTAACTGTTTACTTTGGTGCTCGGTCACCCACACTAAGAGGCCGGACGTGACGTCTGGGTTCTGGTGGGTGAAAGAAAGGAGTTGGGTGGCAGGTTGGGCGCCCCTAGACATTGTCCCCCCGATGGGTGAGCCCCTCTGCACCCCCCCCTAGTGGGGTAGGGGTTGCTGTTCTACAGTTTTCACTTTCTGGGTTGGTATTTATGGGGATGGGGAAGGAGGGGTGGGATCAATATTCCCGGCCAGTTGGGGTAGCCGGTGTGGGAGGGCATAAGTTACGTTGTTGTTGTTCTCAAACCACTAAATATTGCGTAACAAATGAGCGGAAAAGGGAAAACGGGATGGCTCCCCGGGGGGTCCATCTGGGTTGCTTCGCTGACTGCTTTGTACTGTACCATGCTGTCATTACCTGTAGAGCATTACTAGGTCGGGATCAATGGGAGACGTAAGGGACACGGACCTGTGCAACAATTTCAGCTGGTCTCCTGGAATGTGCGTGGGTTGAATGATCCGAGAAAGAGGCGACAGGTCTTGGGTTACCTAGAGAGGCATGGAGTTTCTATTGCCATGCTTCAGGAGACACACTTACGGCCCGGGGGGGGATCCCTCATTCGCGTCACGCTGGGCCGCCTGCCGGGTGTTTTCGTCCTACTCAACTTATGCCAGGGGTGTGACTGTGCTGGTGCGGTGCGCGATGGGGTTTATACCGGCGGGAACCGAGGTGGGGCCCTGTGGCAGATATTGCATGATCTGGGGGAAGCTTCACTCTCACATAATACTGTTCGCTTGCTATTATGGCCCCAATGTAGATGACCCGACGACTCTTCTGAACATGTGGGGGAAGATACAGACACTGGGCATCTCTCATGTCATCCTGGGAGGCGACTTCAATACCGCGCTTCGGCCGGGGGTGGACCGTTCGCATCCTCAGCCGTCTCATTACTCTCATACCCAACGCACCCTGGTTAACATAACTGACGAGCATCAGCTGATTGATGCCTGGCGACATCTTCACCCCTCACTCCGGCAAGGCACACACCACTCCGCTGTACATTCCACATGGGCCCGCATCGACTATATATTTTTGTCAGCTGGCATTGCCCCATGGCTGGACAAGGCGTGCCACCTGGCGCACACATTTTCAGATCATTCCCCTGTGTTGCTGTCGCTGCGCGTTCCCCTTGATGTGTCCCCATACCTGAACTGGCGCCTCATCCCTGCGCACCTCACCGACTCAGTATTTCTGGCAGAATTAGAGGACGATATACCAGACTTCTTTAACCGTAACACTAGCACAGTCTCCAAATTCACTACCGTATGGGAAGCCTTCAAGGTTACTGTGAGGGGGTTGTGCATTGCGAAGGGCAGAGGGGTCCTCAAATGCCTGCGCGGGGACGTGCGCAGACGGGAGGCTGAACTGTTGCTACTAGAGCGCGAGCAGGCGCGAAACACACATGATCGGGTGGTCGCAGCGCGTCTTCGGGAGAAATTGAATGAATATACAGACGCTGCCGCTATGGAGTGCAAGTTCCTGGGGAAGCCTTATGTTGCGCGTATATATGGCGAAGGTGACAGACCCGGTAAAGCATTGGCTTCGACGGTACGGCCACCTTGTTACCGAAATTACGTGTCCTCTCTGTTGGATGGACACGGGTTCCCGCAGAGGGACACAGCGGCTCAGCTCCGAGTCCTTACTGATCATTACGTCGGTCTGTACACCTCCCGTAGGACGACTCCGCTGGCACTGCAGGAGTATCTTGATGACACCGCAGTGGCCTGGTTGGGCCCATCCCAGCAAAACTTTCTGCATCACGAATTGGAACTTGATGAGATCAAAGACGCGATAATGTCCATGAAGTCGGGCAAGGCGCCGGGCTCGGACGGCTTGCCGATAGACTTCTATAAAGCTTTTATCCATGTCCTGGCCCCTATACTGAAGCAACTGTATTATTCTGCCCTTGAGGAAGGTATCCTACCGGGGACGATGCGCGAGGCCCTCATCACATCTCTGTTGAAGCCGGGTAAGCCCCCGGAGCACTGTGACTCGTACAGACCCCTCTCTTTGTTGAACACGGATAGTAAGATACTGGCGAAGGTACTAGCGACGCGCCTTAATCTAATGATGGAGCGTCTCGTCCTTCCCGACCAGGCCGGGTTCGTCCCGAACCGGGCGACTTCCCACAATCTGCGCACCCTGCAGGCAGTGATCCAGGACATTGATCCCCGATGCGAGGCCGCGGCGGTTTTACTGGACGCCACTAAGGCGTTCGACTCCCTTGAGTGGGATTACCTGCTGGCCTTGTTGGAGCGGATGGGACTACCCTTCAACTTCCTGGACTGGATCCGGTTGTTGTACTGCTGACCTCAAGCGGCGGTCCTGCTCAATGGGTCCCGCTCTGCCCCCTTCATTATCCACAGGGGCACCCGTCAGGGATGTCCTCTCTCTCCAGTCCTATTCGCCCTCGCTATAGAGCCGCTTGCGGCCAAACTTCGGCAACACCACAAGCACCGATCCCTTATTTATCCTGAGCGCCAGCTGCTCATCGCGTTATATGCGGACGACATGACACTGTACGTCCATAATCCGCAAGAGAACCTTAACCCCTTCTTGCGGGAGGTGACTAAATTCGGCGCTATATCGGGCGTACAAATAAACTGGGCGAAGTCTGCTTTATTCCCCCTGACTGACAATACTGCGCAGTTCCCATTAGATTACCCCTTGGTGTGGGAGGCGGACGAGATCACATACTTGGGGATCAGGGTGACCAGGAACCGGGAAGCCCTTATTAGAGCGAACTACGAGACTGTCATAGACAAGCTCTCTGATAAAATTACGCAATGGAACCACCTTCCGCTGTCTATGGCGGGACGCATCTCCCTGATTAAGATGGTAGTACTTCCCAAATTGTTGTAGCTCTTTACCAATATACCATACAGCCCAGGGGCATACTTCTTCCGGACCCTCAATTCCCAGCTGTCCCGACTAATATGGGGCGGAAAGCAAGCCAGGATGGGACTACGGACACTTATGCTGCCCTATCACCAGGGTGGGCTTGATGTCCCGAACTTTCGACGGTACTATGATTGCGCCCAGGGCCATTTTGCGGTGTACTGGTTCCATCCCCCCCCCTTTATGGCTCACCTGGCAGTGGAAGATGGGTTTATGAGGCCCGAGAAACCCTACGGTTATCTGTACACAGCGGCTCGATTAGGGACTCGCGACCCCACTACGGTTGATTGCACTGTTCAAGCCTGGAAACACATGGCAGATTCTATGGACGTAAGGTTTCTGTATTCTCCCCGTATGACTCTGGCACATGACCCCAGACTAAGTGTTACCCCTGAGGAGCTTGGACGCAAGCTGCTCGCGCGGCTGGCGGTCCACACATGGGGCGACCTGTATCACCAGGGGAGCTTTCGCGCTGCATCCCACTTTTTTGGGAACACCGTCCCATCGGTAATGGATACATTCCTTTACATCTGACTGCGGAAAAATATTAGGGATATCACTCCTAACTTCCCTGATGAGCCAGACACCATGGCACCTCTACATGCCCTGCTCCAGACGACCACCCCGACGCATGTGGTCTCGATGTTATATAAACATGTACAGGCGGCACCTTCCCCCCCCTCTCTTAAGGCGCGGACTGACTGGGACAGCGATCTGGGTGCCCAAATGTCAGATGCCCAGTGGGAAGAAAGCTGCTGTCACACTACGGCAGTGACGGGCAATGCCCGCCTCCGCTTGGTACATTTTAAGTTCTCACATCGCCTTTACTTCACCCCGACTAAATTGTACCGCTTCGGACTCGGGGATGATGATCGCTGTATGCGATGCCGAAAGTCAGGAGCGGACTTCATGCACTTAGCATGGTCGTGTCGGGCGGTGGCTGAGTACTGGATCGCGGTGTTCGCAGCCCTCTCTGTCATGGTCGGGGTGGACATACCTCCCTGTCCTATGATTGCCCTTCTGGGCCGTTCATGCCCCACGTTAAGGGCGCATCGGAAATTCTTCGCGTTGGGGCTCTTACTGGCTAAGCGACATGTGGCATGCCGATGTGGACGAGGGCGAGCGCCCAAGTTCAAGACCTGGTTGGCTACGATGACAACCTGGCTGGAACAACTTCACAGCTATGCTGACCTCTTGCCTCACAGATCCCGCCGCAAAGACTTATGGGGACCCCTCACTGCATACATCCTGCGCTCTCCGAGGTCTGCTGAAGGAGGGAAGGAGCTGCACGATGACTCGGAGAGGGACAGCCCGCCTGCTACACGCAGTCCTGCGACTGCCCCCACGGCCATCGTGTACATTTTCTCGCACAATTGTGTGGGTCCATAGTATTGGATGAACAGTGTAGCTAGAGTTTTTCCTCCGTGAAGAAACACCTACATTATAAGGTGTGAAAGGCCCCCCAAAAAGGTTGGGCTAGTAACGTAGGGGCTCATTCATTTCTTTGGTTGACGTTCTTCTATATCCCCAAAGGGGAGAAAAAGGTGTCAACAAAAATCATGTCTTGAAATTTATGCAAGAAAGACTTTAGTCTTTAGTCTTCACATGGCAAAAAGTATTCTTTCAGGACTTTCAGGATACTTAAGTATCTTCAAGCATGTCATTCCCTCCAGTTCAACAAGGCAAAACTGAGACAAGATGATGAAGATGGCCCATCTACATCTTCTGTGGCCCTCTTGAGTCTCCAAGCTCGAGTTACTGTTCCAGCACATGTCTTAGCTATGCAACAGAGGTACTTCCTACACTAGGATTAAACTGTTGTGCATAGACAGTGAAAATTATTATCTTTGGGTGAACAGACTTCCACAGCTCGTGAGACGCTGATAATTTGCAAGACATAATTTCTTTTTCACCCAAGTCGTGATGGCCTGTTTTCTTATTATTATTTTTAGTTAATTCCACAAAAAATAAAAAATACTGAAAAACAAGATTGTTTACTGACAAAAAGATTATTTTTTTTTGAACGACCTCTGTTGGGTAAAAATATAATAAAGGTGTACATTGTTTGTCTTCTTTGCTATGTCAGACTCTGTACGCACCCCCCTGGAGTTTCCAACCCCGGCCACCCACAGAACCTGGCCTGTGCTCAGGCCCTGCACCAAATCCACCGCTGGGCACCCAGCACTCGCGGCACATGACTTTGGCTACATTGTGGCACCTGCCACTTTGAGACACAAACAGGCACACATACACACTATACTGTGGCAACTGCCGCTGTGATACACCCACACACGTAAACACACACACGATTCTCAGCCATGTTTTTATGAGGTTAATCACAAGTCTTTGCATGGGGCGTGACCAACCATTGGTGAGTTCTGAATGGCGGAATTTGGATGGTAGTGGTGGAGATGTAGGACAGAGTTTTGGACAATTGATGTGGATTGTTGGAGAGTTATCGGTTAAGCAGATTTCATTAATAGTGTGTATTATTACATACAATCCTCAGTGCCAGCTAAACAATCTTCACCTGTTTGAGAAATGAATGTTATTATCACCCAGCTTAAAGCAATACCCTTGATAGAACTCAGAATGCTTAAGGACTGACTCGGCCCTGCTTGAACCTGTGGCCAGTACTGGCCTTCGGATGGGCGATGGACTCCTGGAGCTGTCTCACCTGCTACTTAGCTGGTTTACAAATGTTATGATTTTAAATTTTTCTTAAATGTATGCAGGTTCTACGTTGATTGATTGTTTTATATTTTTGGGAGCATGACAATTATCCTTAAAGCATCTTGGTGAAAAAATAAGGAATCCACACAATTAAAAATAATCAAGTTAAAATACAAAAAAAAGGTGTTTTTAAATGCTTATGAAGCTAAGGTTAGAGGTGATTCTGAGTTCACGCGGAAAAGAGTTTCACGCATTTACAGCAGTAATCGAAAAGGCGCAACTGCCAAGACAGACTCTAACGAAATGCAGAAATGCCAGTAGATTGGCTTGTTGTGATCTTATAGATCTTATGGGAGAGTTTTAAATTGAATTCGCATGTAATATGAGTGAGAAAGGGAAAGTTGGATGGTTTTGTTTCAGAGACATAGCACCTTAAAAAGGCATATTTCATTCAAGCTAAGAGGGACATCAAATGTAAGGCAATTTGCGATGTTTTTGTAAGTCCCAACATAAATAAAAGAACTGCATTTTCCATACCTACACTCTCTAGTTTTGAGAGAATGGGAGACCTGGATAAAAAGAGTTACAGTGGTCCAGCGGGTGACGACCAGCGCCTGGAGGATAGATGTCATGTTGCTTTCTGGGAGGAGATATCGAAGAGGTATACTCATGTCCTAACCTGAGGCACTAGAATGCTAATTCTCCAATGTAATAGTAATGGCAAAATGACACCTACAAGATGAAATTCTGCAAAATACTACAAGATGCATGGAGAGAAGATAACCAGCAAACTATCCGGGAGTATCACTTTCAAACACAATGTAGAATGTGAATTAGTGTCAAGCAGACATGAACATTAAAAATGTAAAAACAAGCTTTAAATAAAGGTAAAAACTCTTCATCATGCTGCGATTACTCTCCAATAGAGCAAGTGTCTGCACAGATTATTATACTCACCCTGTGCTCCTCAATGGAGTAGGGGGTTGATGTACAAAGATTACATTTGGAAGAAGTGGCTTCAAGTTGGTAATTACTTTTTGAGAAAGCAATCTGATTTTGTGAGCTGACCTCTGTACAAATAGGTCTTTCATAAAATACTGAATTGCATAACAACCTGCCTGATTAATATTACCCAAGTCACAGTTTGCAACCCCGTGTAACTGGCTACATTCGCTGAGATGGTACAGGCAAGGGTCAGCTGATCACCACCCCTATGACTGTTTTCCATACAAAAAATGTTTTTTTAAAGCAGATCTTAATCGAAAACTTCAGTGAAAATAGGATCACTGCCTACTTCCCTTGTCACATCGATTGCCAAAGAGAAAGGGGTGTAAAGTCAACCCCTTCCCATTTTGCACAGCAGATACAAACCCGAAGTGTGATTGGGTAACAGCAATGGTTTGCAAAGAGGATTTAAGTTGTAAACCAATGATACCAACATTTTCAACCCACAATTTCGAAGGAACGCTCACCCTTAACAGTTTTGTGATCAGGAACATTTTCTGAATTGTATATATAGGTTAGCACATCAGAAAATGTGATTTAGCAGTGGCTTAGGTGGTGGGTTCCATTCCTTCCTTGGCGCGTGTGTGTAAATAGGAAATTACATTCTAGGATCCACTCAATAAGCAGTATTTCAGGGCAATTTGAAAAACTAGAATCAATAGGATTGCTCAGCCTTTTAAGCACTTGTTTCTGTGATCTTAAGGTCCCTTGTTGAAACTTTGTAAGGCCCACTCTCCCTTTTTAGGTCTCGCCTGACCTAGCGCATGTGCTGGTCTGGCGAGACTTATTGAGAGGGCTCCAAAAAGTGCTACCAGGCCAGCCTAGAGCTACAGTGCATGTGCGCGGCCGCTTTGATGTTTGATCGCGATCACTTTCACTTTTGCGGCCCCATGGCCGCTTGGAATAGCCAATAGGTCTCGCTTTTGGGACCTTATAAGTATTTAGTTATGCAACTGTTGCATGGCTAAACACTTATAAGGTCCCAAAGGCGAGACCTATTGGCTATGCCAATGCTTGTTTCCTTTTGAGGTCGATAGAATGAATATCTCTATCAATCGGGTAAAAATAATTGCATGTACATTGTTAAGTGCTCCGTGAATAATTGTGAATGGAAATAAGTGGGGCCCCTTCTACATTGCCTCGGGGAGAAGCCTGGTGCTGCTCACCTGGCCTACATCCTCTAGTTTGTGCTGGTGCTGCTTTGCGCACACCAGATCTTCAGAGTATGAGCTATGGGCTTGATCTCATCGGGACTGCCACCCAGGGCACGCATACACCTGCTGAGGTAGTGCCTCCAACACACAACCGCACCTCTCTAATGTCAAAACTAACCCAATGCTGTAATGCACGCTGCACATGGCACCTGGCACCCAGCACCCCTATGGATTAAAATGCCCCCAGCAGGTGCACACACTGCTCTAATGCCATAATCCTCCCAAGCACGTGCCCGACTCGTCTAATGCAGTAATGCACCTGGTACATGCCCCCTGCCTCTAGTTCTGCAATATGCCCCCTAAACATGCACCATACCCTCTAATGCCTCTATATACCCCCAGCATGTGCATCCACCTCTTTAATGCCTTAACCCACTCAACCATGTGCACCCTTTCTAAATGCTGTTATGCCTCAATTTACACGGCCCACCTCTCTAATGCCAAAATCTCACAATGCTTTAATGCATGCAGCACATGACAACACTCCCGTATCGCCTTATTATGCACCCACCATGTGTACTTACCCCAGCATTCACATCCTACTTGTGTGGCCATCTCACTCCATTATCATCAAGGGCACTCTTTCAAATTCTGATCTGTTCGTCAACACATCACTACTACCAGATATGTTGGTCCCATTAGTTAGTTGGAAGCCCAGCTAGTCTACAACGCCCAGAATGCTTTGGGATGTCATAAAAAGCCCTAGACTGGAAGTACTTTTCATGACTTGACCCACTATAAGAGCAGTGTTTGCACCAACCTTGGAAATCATTGCATTATCTTTGATAACGTTTATGCCCACTGTCCTCTTTGTTATTTAGAAGTAGCCAGCTTAACAAAATGCGTTTTTCTTAACTTTGAAGAGCTTGCTTGGATTCTCATTACTTTGGCTTTTTAAGGGGCATGTGGAAGGCACATTCCCCATGTTCTGTATTTTGACTCCTCATGAAGTAGCATAATGGATTAATGTGCCTGCAACACATACCGTGTAACATGCAGATCACAGATTTGGATGCTATTTAGATGGCTCAGCGGATTATTAGTGTTTTCTTTTTATCTCACAGATTTGTTTTAAAGAATGTATTTAGTAATTTTTAGTCTAACTTATTGCCTCATGCAGTGTCGTGGAGAACTTAGTTGCTGTTCAACAAAGTAGATTAGAGGCTTGAATGTTATCTCTATATTTTAGTGTGCTTGATTTCGAGGTTATAGTGTTGATTATAGGAGTCTGGGAGCATGGTGGATTTACGCCTAGAATGAACAAACAGAGTAAATGCCCTAATGTTGCTGGTGGAACACTGGTATTATTTCTACCCTTGAATAGGATATATATTTCTTTCCCTTCCAATTGCCAATTCCTCCAAATAATATACTCTGTGGTTTTTATTTTGTCCTTTTAACATACAATTGACATGAGTAGCCTGAATAATGTGAACTTCTCAAGATGTAATCTGTGCCTGCAACATTTTCTACTTGTGCCAGCCTTCACATTGTCAAGTCAGTTTACCCCATCCACATCTATGTATTGTTACTGCAGATCAAACCAACATATTGTTTTTTCTTTCTCTCTATAGTTTCAGTTTCACTGCATCGTGCTTTGTCAGACCTTGCAAAAAGGAAGAGGTTGTACGTGTCAAATATTGTTACAGTGTCATAATAGCAATATGGAAACATTATCTAATGAACCAGATAATGCTGAATAATTGCTTTTTCTAACTACATGATTTGGACGATCCAGGCACATTATTGTGGTCCTCTAGTGCCATATAGTTCCTGTGGCCGTAATGATAACTTCAACCAAATGATGCTTTTGAAAACCAACATTTACAATAATTTCCTAGTGTGTGCCTATTTTCCAGCAGGAAGGAGAACAAACTGTTTTAGAGAAGTTGTGGGCCTATTTGCCACCCAGTACCGCTGGTAAGGTGGGTTAGACCTCGGCACAAGGCATGTGAGGTACTTTGTGCTGACACCTACATCTGTAAAGGTCTCGTGCCCTCGAGCTAAGCTATACAGTGAAGTGACCTTCCTCAGAAATGCTGACATCACCAAAGGAGCATGGTGAGTTTCACTTGCGCCAAACAACAAGAGGTTTGCTAACCTACCTTTCAAAATATTCAATACAGATTAGAAATCAAGGGCCTGATTTAGATCTTGGCAGAACTGGTCCTGCCATAACTTTTTCGATGCTTGCACGGCTTGCCTACTTGGTGCTCCACCCTCGCTATTTAGATGTTGGCAGGTCTATAAACAAAAGATGGTCCGAGTGCCGCTGACTCTGGCAGGAATCATCATTCTCGTCGACGCCATCATAGGCAGAGGTGGCTGTCAGCCAAGATTACTGCCGGGCCAAACACGATGTGCCTTTCCGTTGTGGAATCTGTGGCAGGAACACCTCCTACTTGGAGTTGGCAGAATCATAGGAAATGAGGTAGAAACTTACTTTTTTTTATGTTTCACACTTCTGTTTCCATCTTGAACCCTATTGTCCAGGTCCTTCCTTTGCTGAGTCTACTTGACAACGACAGTTATGAACGCTGTTGTCAGTGAGATCTAAGGTAAGCATTTTTTACACTTTTCCTGCTATGAATCGTGTGTTGACAATCGCTTTGGCTTCTTGCATTGTACATTGCTTTTAATGTGTAATGCATTATTGTTAATTTTACAACTTATTGAGGTAAAATGAATACACTTGCATTGACACCTAAAAGCAAATATATGTTTTGTGGTGGTTGTGGGTGTTGTGCTTGTGGTGCCTGTTAGTGTACATTCAATTTTGTGTGTGTATGTGTGTGTGTTTTGTTTGTGTGCCATGCCATATGTAAAAAGCAAACATAAGGAGATGATGGACGGAGCGCTGAAACTTTTCAGACACTCACCCCTAGTCACAGATCTTAGTTGAATCCATCATTGTTCTTTAGCACACTTCGCCGCCCCGTTCAGACCCAGCCATATTAAAATCAGTCTTGACCCTGTTCCTCATGGGAACAGTCCAGCCCGAACTGCCAAGCCAGGTCTTTCCTGGACCGGAAACAAGCATCCTGGGACCGGTTTCGGGTAACACCCCTCATCAGCCATGCTAGCTTAAGTCCAGTGGCAAAATGAGCAAGGGACCCACGTCTGGGCATACCCTGCCAACTTAGGGTGAACAAAGCAAACAATAGGAAAGGATGGACGGAGTGCTGGTGATTCTTAAACTTCTAAAAAAGAAGCATAACACATTACCTGCATATATTTTAGAAGCAAACTCAGCAGATATGGATAGGGAAACTGTAGGAAAGTATGTGGAATACTTTCAAAGGAAGAAATCACACTGAAGCGTTGGTAGTCGTGGCCGCAAGGTTTATTTCATCCCTTCTCACCAAGTCCATCATCATAATAATAATTCTCAACCCCCGTAACGTTCCCTCACTCGAACTGACATAGTTGAAACATTACAATGCACGTGATCTCCACGAGCATGAAGAACCGCTCGTGAGGATCACGCTGCACCACCGATATAATTCATGTAAATACCACAGAAACATTAATAAATAGTAATTATCAGTTGCCACTCCACCAGGGCCTGACTCTGTCAGGAATCTACTGATAGGACAATGCAAGCACAACGGGGAAATCTAAATGGGCTTGGCAAAATTCCCCATGTTCTGTATTTTGACTCCTCATGAAGTAGCATAATGGATTAATGTGCCTGCAACACATTCCGTGTAACATGCAGATCACAGATTTGGATGCTATTTAGATGGCTCAGCGGATTATTGGTGTTTTCTTTTCATCTCACAGATCCTGATGGTGACCGAGTACTGTCAGCCAGCAGAAGAGCCCACCACATCAACGGAGGAGCACTGCCTACACAACTGTAAATAGTCTGTTGATGTGGACGGTGGTTCAGACAGCCCACATCTAAATGCGAAGGGCGGTACTCCATCAGCTCCATGGAGTACTTGTAACCGCCGCCACGGAGGGATGACAGGAATCCTGCCCAGATCAAAATCAAGCCCTATATTTTGTTAGATGTTGGTTCAGACTAGTGTGGGTGGAGTTATCATTTTTGTGGGCAAGTTTTGCAGTTTGTCACCTTAGCAGTGTTATATATCATATCGGTACCCTAATATAGGTCCAGGGAACATCGTACACTTTCCCTACATCAGCTCTCGTTATTTCATATGAACGAGCCTTATTAGGACATAACTCCAAATAAGGACAGAATGCCTTATAGGGATATCACACCTTATAAGGACTGTAGCCTTTTATGGACTAAACCTTTCACCTAGTTCCGTGCCGAGGGTTGATTTTTCCCAATCGATATTGCTAAGACGTCATCCTTAGCACATATGAATAATTGATGAGTACACTCTCCAAGAGGTATACTTCACCTCTCCCATTGACGCACAAGGTTTAATCCCCAACGTCATCCTCATACTGAACAATGGGTAACACATGTACATAGACTGTATAAATACAGCACCTCTTGCTATCAGAAAGCAGGAAGGAATCGAGACTTCAAGACTGACACACTGACCAGAGATGCTGAATCTCTGGCATGCCATCGGTCCAGCTGACAGTGGTCTGACGATCCCTTGCGGGGCAAATGCGTAGGTCCTGCATGAAGGGTGCTATTGGAACTACACTACATGGCACCCAATGTGGTATATTGATGGTGCACTTACTCAACAGAGACCCTACTTACAAAACCCAGAGATGCCTGGAGTAAGTGGGCAAAAACTCCGCCACAGCTGAGTAGGCGAGATATCCTATGTATTGGCTTTTGGTTAATCAAGCTTGAAAGGAAATAGTCCCAACATTGTGCA
Organism: Triturus cristatus; assembly: GCF_964204655.1. Taxonomy (NCBI): domain Eukaryota; kingdom Metazoa; phylum Chordata; class Amphibia; order Caudata; family Salamandridae; genus Triturus; species Triturus cristatus. Next base: position 667,286,375 of record NC_140580.1, read on the forward strand.
TAAAACCTTTGCATAAAAACCTTTACATAACTTCCCTAAAAACAGTCATTCCGTATTCCAAACACAATGGTTGAACAAGGGGGAGATTTAGACCATCTAGTCACGGGACATAATCAGTCTGGTGAGAAAGATGCGAATGCAAATCATATTGCACCAAAAGTGAGACAAACTCTGATAGTTAAACTTGTCAAACATGGGTAACAACCCAGAGGAGGTGTAGTAATATTCGTGATAGAGGCACATGAAGATTTCAAAACAGAGGTATTCTACTCATGGGTTATATTCCCAGCAGCTGATGCTGTAACACAAACATTTCATTATTACACACATGATGACATTCCAGTGGTCTACCCTCCTTTTGAGGAGACTGAGATTCCGCTTACTTTCCAGGAACATATTTTCTGGTTTAATGGCGCCCTACCCCACATAAAAACAAGAGCAAGGCTTGGTCCTTTAGGGATTCCAGGAACAACATGGCCGATATTAGCGACCTATACACCACATCCAGACATTGACACAATGCCACAGGATGAACTACTTATTCAACACAAAGAGTTGATAAAACTCTACAGAAACATGACACACTTTGTCTTGAGGACTCTAGCGGCTCAACCTACAGTAATTACACCTACTGCAGCTCCTACACAGAGCTCAGGTACTAAAATCACTCCACAAACATTACACCCGGGAATGGGCAAAGTGCCCACAAAATGTGGACAAAATCCTTTCTGTGTAGCTCAGAAAATAACCCAGTTAGAAGCAGTATTCGCCAATTTACCACACCATTTGAAAAACACAGAATGTTAACAATCCGTTTGCCCATGGGGATTACACCACAGTTAGAGGATTGAACATCTTAGGGCACAGTCTTTGCTGCTATATATACCAGAACACATGGTATTCCTTCATTAGCAGTAGTACCAGATGTTTTAAGATAAATACAAAATGACTATGGAGCAGAACCTGCCCTGAACTTAGGGAATGAAGTTGTTAAACAACTATGAGCAGGTATCAGCCATAATACTAGCTAACATTAAAGGGGAAGCAGCATCAGTGGCAATCCGCCAACGCCTAAGGGAGTTCTCTCCATTAGAACAGGAGAATGAACTACCTTAAATAATTGACACTGCATATGCAGAATTAGCCAGGGATAGTTTGGGGGGAAAATCTTTAAAACCTCAACTACAGGGCAGTCCTGAAAAGGGCACTTTTAAACAGACACCTACTTCTTCTAAAAAGAAGTGGAATAATAAAAAAGAAAACTCTAAAGACAAGAGATCTCAGTCCCGAGGTAGGTCTCCTCAGCAGGAGCACTCTGAAAAGAGGAACAACCTTAAGAATTGAGACAATATTAGGAAACCTGACAGGTATCAGGATACTGATACACGTTCCTCTTGTTTCTTTCAGGGCTCGAAGAAAGGCTCTGAAAGAGAAGGACCGTCAGAACACAAAGAGGTATATATTAACACAATGGGGTGACCCTGTGTCCCTAGGAACCTGGGTATTTAACATATAAAGAACAATGGTTCCCTTGGGTAGAAACAATGCGTATTGTAGTTAGCCGTAGTTACTTCAGCATAACATATAATACATTTCTGAAAGCAAAAACATTTCTTGAACAAAAGGGGAAAGAGGAACAAGAACACAGAGCAAGGATTTTCATTGATTTATGTATCAGAATTGATAACATTCGATAAACAGAAACACATTGCAGAATTTTATACTTCCAAATTCATACAGTGGTACACAATAGTGAGATAGTGGTGCTCAGTGGTGATATAAATACATAGTGCAGTGAGGTGAGGGTGGGGGGATGTGGTTTGTTTTTGAAAGGCCAGATTCAAAATGCAGTAACAAGTAAGTTAAACAAATTAAATAGTTGGTAACAACTATGTCCTGCAATCTGTGCCACAATAGATCGTCGACGTTTCAACCCTATGGGCGCTTGGTGGAGTGTCACAAGCGGGTCTTCATCAGGACTGTGGAGGAGGAGGCCTATGGGAAGGAGTATTATAATAAAGAGTGTTCAAGTTCCTAATATTTGACAGTAATTAAATTAAGAATTGAGTTGAATTACATAAACTCATCGATTTCTCTTTAGGCACGGCTTTCTCCACAACTCCAGCACCGTCCAATTTATGCCAACCCGGTCCTGAAGATGATCCTAAATCACTGGATCGAAACGTCGTCGACCTGTCAGCGCAACTGATGGCGCTTACCTCCTGTGGTTCAAAAGAAACTGTTCTCAAATTGTCTACAAAAATTGCGAATTATTGATTTGAACCACAATATTCACTGTATATATTTTTCACTATTGCACCTTGCGCCTTTCCTTGCTGGTATCACATTGTCACTTGCGTCGCCAAACGTTGTGTCACGAACACAATTGAGCACCAAGTACAATTCGGGTTGTTCACGCAAATTAGTTTTACCTACAGTGCTGTCACAACTGTTATTCTCCTTTGTCTTAATTTGTTTCCAAATATATGATGCCTTGCACACATTCTTAACAAAAACCTACTGAGAGTCTGCTTTTCTTTCATGTAATGTATTACACATGCTTACCTAACTGTCCTGCCTAATGATACCAGTGAGAAATTGTTGTTTATTTCACTAAATAGTATAGAAGCAGATATATAGAGTGCAATATGCTGAGGGGTCATGACACTGGAGAGCCAAAACCTCAAAAGGTTATTATTCCCCTCTCATCTATCAACCATTGTATTAGATTGTATATTGCACTCTGCACATGCGCATGCATGGCTTATGCCGCACTTTAATGTGTAATTGTTTTAACAAAAGCTATTTAACAAAACCCAGGATGCAAGTGGGCTACATTTGTGCAGCAATATAAAATCACTCTGAAGAGATCCCTCTGGGGAGAGAATGTGATCTTAAAGTCACAGCACCTGACTTTGGAACTGGGGAACGAGGTTAGAGTCTTGGCTTCGGCTCAATATCCTATGATTCTGGGCAAATCACTTAAACCTCCCTATGTCAAATAAAATGCATGTGATCTTGTATAATGTACCTTGTAAAGCCTTGTGGTTGAGTCCACACTATGTAAAACCACTAAAAACAAAAAAAAGAGATTTCAGACTGTTAGGAGCTATGTTTTCCTGTGTAAAGTAATTGGTACATGCAATTGATGAGAAATGTGAGTTAGTTGTACTGTAGCAATTAACTCAATGTTGACCTTGTGTGAAAGCATATATTAGTATATTAAAATAAATAATGTTGTTCTGTTCACTGGTGGCTGTGTGTGTGTGTGTGTGCGAGCGTGCATGTGTGTGTGTGTACCGATGTGTGCTTCTGCATGATGGCCATCTTGTAACACTATTTCTTAAGCTTCAAGAAATAACATTTCCTGATGGAAGCTCGCATGTGCACAGACATGGCAGACATCCCAGTGGGAAAAAAAGCATTGGCAAAGCAAATAGTCTGTGCCCCAGTGCCCCAAGCGAGATCTATTGGCTTTGCCAATTGTTGTTTTAAGCATGTTAGCAATCACACTGACACTAATTTGTGTGCCATCAACATTTATGCAAACATTATAGTACATCGAATCTAAGATACAAATCGCACAGTAATAGAAAAAAGAAAAAATGTAGGTGCAAATTGTGCAGTAATGGTACATATTTAAGAGCATATTTTGCACTAAGGGAATGGTTACATTTCCCGCGTAAATCATGGGTGCAAATTTCAGACATGCTTATTACTGATGCTGCTAAGGTACTGTGATCAGCACATGTACATTCTTTGCATGCGCTTCCAATTTGCATCCCTGAGAAGGGTTAATTACGACCGATTTTCAAGATATCTGCTGGTACAAGGAATAAAAACTAGAAATACGTGCAATTTCCCCTAGTGGTTACAAGTCAATTTTACATATGGGAAATCACCGGGGTAAGCTACCGCATCACCAGCCTTTTAACCCAGTTTCAACCTCAAACAGGAATTTAAAACGGAAGCTCGATTACCAACCCAAAACTATTGAAGGTCAAAAAGTATACAAACCTAACTGCAAAATGTGCTGTTGTGTTACAAGTTAAAAAGTGGCAATGTAAGTACAGTTCTGTATTTAAAAGAAATAAAATGTATTTAGTGTTTGAAAAGTAAATTGATACAGTCTTATAAGTTTTCTTATTGAGCATTAGAGGGTTGCCTAGCCCTTGATTGATTATAATTCAGTTTGCCTCGTGATGATGTATGATGTTTCTTTTTAAGGTGTGTGCAGGGCTTTAAGTGGGATGAAAAAACTGGGGAGTCTCTCAAAGGGGCGTGGCAATCAAATTAAGGGCGTGGCTTAAAACATGCAAGCTAAAAATCTGTGCTTAGCATAGTGTGCCGCTCGACTTGTATTTTGCTGTTACTGTCATCGCATCCAGATATATGATACACCATAACATCATAGCTACAGCGGGTCAGGACTATTGGCTTTGACAATGGTTGTTAGTTGCATAACATAAATAAGCAGCAACTATGGCTTGTATATAATATTAATAAACCTTCCACTTAAAACCCTGGTCACACAACGCCAATGTTGCTGCTCCTGAGTTTCAAAAGAAGGGAAATCCAGAGAGAAAATGACTCTCTTTAAAGGTTTTCCCTTTCCCTGCAACGCTCACCTGGCATGACGTCATGCCGTAACCTCTCCACTAGTGAGAAGTGAGCAGTGTGAGCACGCCACGTCGATCTGCCGGCTGTCACGGCAGTCCGGGAAAAAATGGACCGCCTGTGCCAGGACACAAAACAGATAGAACAAAAGGAATGCCGATGCTGCACTAAATTTAAGGAGAAATTTTGTCAAATGAATAGATTAAATCAAATCCATTTTAACCATTTATTGGCTGTTTTTAATCAAAAAATATTTATGCAAATTTTTCTAATTTTTTTGCACGGTAGTATTTAGAACATTTCAACAATATCAGAGAAAATTAAGACAAACATTAGGAAACATTTCAAATATTTACATAGCATTACATAGACACATACATATCATCACACCACTAGCATACCTCAGACATTCAGACAATGGAGCAACATTAGTTTGACACTTCTATATACACAATAAGTCCATAAGTGAGAAGCATTTGCAATCTTTCAAAAGCATATATTTTTAGATTTGTTTGGCAGTTTTTTTAAACTGAAGGCGAAGACAAGTCAACGTGGGTCAACGCGTTTCGAATCCCTTCACCGGGGATTCTCATCAGGACCAATGCTATCTAAAATTTGACGCAAAAAAGGGGGCTCTAATTGGATGGTAGAAGGACTTCAAAAACAGGATTGTCAGATGTATGTGTAATCATCTAAACACGTCTTGGGCCCCTTATTTCAATCAGGGTAATGTAGAAACGCTTAAGTCCGGAGTTACGGGTCGAGGAACAATCAACGGCCGAAATCTGATAATTCGCATGAGTTACGCGTCCTTGGAGCCGACGTGAACCGTGCGGTTCACGTCGGCTCCAAGGACGCGTAACTCATGCGAATTATCAGATTTCGGCCGTTGATTGTTCCTCGACCCGTAACTCCGGACTTAAGCGTTTCTACATTACCCTGATTGAAATAAGGGGCCCAAGACGTGTTTAGATGATTACACATACATCTGACAATCCTGTTTTTGAAGTCCTTCTACCATCCAATTAGAGCCCCCTTTTTTGCGTCAAATTTTAGATAGCATTGGTCCTGATGAGAATCCCCGGTGAAGGGATTCGAAACGCGTTGACCCACGTTGACTTGTCTTCGCCTTCAGTTTAAAAAAACTGCCAAACAAATCTAAAAATATATGCTTTTGAAAGATTGCAAATGCTTCTCACTTATGGACTTATTGTGTATATAGAAGTGTCAAACTAATGTTGCTCCATTGTCTGAATGTCTGAGGTATGCTAGTGGTGTGATGATATGTATGTGTCTATGTAATGCTATGTAAATATTTGAAATGTTTCCTAATGTTTGTCTTAATTTTCTCTGATATTGTTGAAATGTTCTAAATACTACCGTGCAAAAAAATTAGAAAAATTTGCATAAATATTTTTTGATTAAAAACAGCCAATAAATGGTTAAAATGGATTTGATTTAATCTATTCATTTGACAAAATTTCTCCTTAAATTTAGTGCAGCATCGGCATTCCTTTTGTTCTATCTAGTACTTTTGACTTGGCCCTGCTGCCCATGAGTCAAAACCCAAGCTTGTCTTGCTAGGACACAAAACAGAGCCCGATAAGGACCCGTTTTGAGGTCCCCTTTAAAAACTGCCCGTGCTCAGCACCGGTGAGACCCGGCCCACTTAAAGCCCTGGGTGTGTGAACCAAGGGATGGTTAAGCCTGCCTCTGGCCAAAGGTCTGGCGCTAGTCCACCTAAGCGTATGGAGTAGAGGTATGGACTTCCTGGGGAGCCCAACATGAGGGATTCTGAACAAATGACATACTGCCCTCGTGCCTAGAAGAAGAAAAGTGAAACATAATCTGGTGCCCATTAACAGTGCTTAATTAGAGCCGGTGGTTGCAGATGGGGCCCACCACTGACTTTTCTTCATCAGACTTTGACCCAGAGCATGAGAGAGAAAACCATAAAAGATAGAAAGGAGGAACAGCAACAAAAGAAGTATGAAAATGAACCTGCAAAAGTGAGATAAGGAGACAGGAAGAGTATGGTGGTGCAGCAAATTGTGTTGCTGCAACACGGTGTGCGCGTCAATGCAAAAAAACATCTGCAAGTGTGTCCTACTGAACTTGTAGCATTTGCATTTTGTCCGGTCACCTCGTGTCATGCATGGGTCTTTCTAGCTCGTGCTTTGGTGAGGGCTTCGGTTGTCTTCTCTTGCCCTTCTCTCCCTATGAATTAAGCCTCTTCCTAAAAATCTATTGATGTCAAAGTAAGGTCATATAACTTAACAAGTGTGATTGTTCAGTGCGATGAGAATCTAATGCGAGGATCTTTAATTTCTGCTTTGTAAATAGTCCAAACCAAGAGAGCAAAAAACGCAGCCTCGCTTGTGTATGTTGACCAACAGGGCATCACCTACAGTTTAATCGTCAGCTTGCTTCGGAAGCCGCATGCCTCCTAGCTCCTCGCATTCAAAAAGCCAAGCGCGTGCGCTAGCTAAGGAAATATTTAAAATTCTTTGCCACAGAGTAAAGTCACGATTCAAAACCTTAAAATACAAAGTAATGCCTTTCTGCGTAGCAAGTAACTCGACTTAATATATTTAGAAGGTCTCACAGGATTACTTTGATTTCCTTGTCTCCTTGCAAGAAACAGTCTTTTAATGTTTTTGACAACAGCGCCCCTGTGGACCGAGGTGGCAGCTTTTATTTTTGCAGTGCTGTGGAAAAGCTGTGGCGTAGTTTTCACATTCTGATTTCTCATTACAACAGCCGTATCAGGCTTAAGTAGATCTGTGGCACGTTGGGCAGGCTGAACAGACACATATAAAATCATGTCCACATCTTTGGGGTTAAGTACCTAAACCAAGCGTATCACTGTTGCTAACACTGTCTACGATTTGTCACAAACAAACGTCTTCCAAGCAGCCTTTGTTGTGACCTCTCTTCGACGGAAGTGATTGGAAAACACAGCCGGCTCTTTTCACATTCTCTGTGAGGTAAACAATGCTGGTCTGTTTCAGAAAGTATATGCCATTATTAGTTTTTGTAATACTTATGGCTTACTCCTGAATTCCATGAATATGACGAAATATTTCAGGCTTGATCCTGTTAATCAGGAATAAGACAAGAATACAACAAGGATAGAAACATTACTGTGGCAACACGAAAGGAGAGGCACGAATATATTCAGGCCACGAGTCAGGGGTACACGCAGGCACACAGCGTCCACCAACTATTTTCACAGGGTGGACACCGTGACCTCTGCCAAGAAGTTAGGCCCCACAGAAATATGTTGAACTTGTCCCAGAGTAAGACACCAGGACACGTTCAGCAGCACCTGCACGTTGCCTGCTTTCCATTCCCAGCAGCAACCGTGCAGGCATGGAGGGAGCCTTTTTCACCTCCAGCTGGGCCGCAGTTAAGGGGCAATCCGGCCTCCTTTTGTTTGTATATGCTGACTGGGAGCCGCCTTGAACCTCAGACTTAAATGTAAAGGCCACAGAGGGAAACAAAGGCACACAGCTTGCCTGCTCTTCACAAGTACTTAAGAGAGGCATGCTTTTACCTGTGCTCTGTCCCTGTATAATAAATGCAGACACTGTAAGACTGTCAGATGGATTGGTCTGTCCCAGTATTTACACAATTTAAATAGCACCATTTTATTTCTTTTATAGTGCTACATCATGACGCCATGATGTCATTTGCATACTGTCTTACTTGGTCAGTCCCCCCACTTCTTTTTATAGGACTTGTGCCCTGATTATATTAACACTTTTATTGATCCACTGACATGACGTAGACTTGACATTAAGTACGGGGATGGATGCCAAGCTCTCCAGATAAGGAAATGTCTTAATGTTGCGCAATTTTTGAAGCTTAAGGTACCAACGTTTTTGGTACTTGTTTGCATGATCTAATAGAAACCTCTTACAATTATTCCCCCTCCTTCTCTTTGGTATTGTAAGTATTACAAGAATAAGTCACAACTACTCCTAGCAACATTTTTGATAATGGGGGCCATCATGTTTTGCAATGAAATGACTACCAGTCTTCGTCCCTTAGCCTCCCCTTTACATCAGCAACTTTGCAAGACAGCAGTTGCAGCTCATTATTCTTGAACTTTGAAGTTCCTGTTTGTCAGCAATTAACCTCCATAAATAAAGCCATGATTGCTGGTCAAACGGGGGTTACTGCTAGAACAGTGGGCTTGTGGCCCTGCATCTCAGCACACCAAACTAATCTTCTTTGGTTAGATCCATGATGAGGGTTATTGCCACAATATTTTAATAAGTCACCAAGGAGAGTCACTGTTCCCCCGACAAAGTGACCCTTCGGGGGACCAGGTAGCCATTGCAGTGCCGGCCCAACGAGGAGCACCGCCCCATGATGAAGCATGACATCCATCGGGGTGTGTGAGGGGATCAAGTAGAAGTCTCTGGTTTTTTTCCTTTTCTCTAAAACGACCCTTTTCCAGCTGTTATCTCAGGAACAGTGACTCTCCTTTGTGACTTATCTACTATTGGGGCGCACAAGCCACTGGACTTATATCCAGCTCCTTGTCCCTCCTTCCACCTTTTCAGTAACAATATTTTAATGCCAAGACTTACTAAGAGGCTCTGTACCCTTACAAAAACGAGAGCTATTTCTAAGTCCTCAAGAATTTACATATTTAGGTTTGCTGGGTTTTGCTGCATTTCCATAAGGTAACAGTGTTTAAATGTAATATTTACATGCACTTTTAAACCAGCATCTTCCACAGTCACTCTACCAACTTCTATTATGTAGTTGAAAATAGGGTGGCTAACTTCTGCCAACAATTATTATTATATATGCTCTGAGGACAAGGCTCATTCAGCCTGTACAGTGTCTATTGGCACCTGAATAGCCCAGTCTGACACTCAATCCTTCAGTTAAATGTCTAGATGTATGGATTAGTATGGGAAATGCATTGCAAATGTTTGTGAATATCTACAAAGTTATGGCTGTATAGGTGATCATCCCACTGGCATGCAGTTTCCAGCAACTCTCATCTGGCACACCCTGTAAGTTGAAACATCTGCATAACAGAGGGAAACTTAAGAATGTGGAACTAAGCTGATGGGCGGGGCTAGGCAGCCGAGAGAAAGCTGCCTTAAACAGGAGATCCACTGCTTAGAGTGGCCTCAGGGCCAACACATACCTACAGTAGAGCACTCGTGGCCAAGGGATGGCGCTTCCCCTGGAACCACCTCTAGTCCCTTCAGGGGCCTAACTGAGACTCACACTTACTGTCTCCACCCATGACAGGCATAGAAGTATCGGCCCACGCAGAGTGGATGCAGTGTGGAGCCTAGGGAGGGCGGCACGCCCACCCACAGCGTGATTTAGCTTTCTGAATCTGCGGGTGAGGAGAATCGGCCTCTGGGGGCTCTTCTAAGGTAGCCACCAGCCTCACCAGATAACTCAGTGGTGTGCTGGGGGACCTGTTGTGCTACCGCTCGATACTTGCTCTTCGCCCCACCTCTCGATCATACTCCCCCAGCCAGGGGGCCTACAGTAGGAAAGCCATCAGGCACTGAATGGGACAGTGGTGGGCAAACCCTGAGGATCATTGCTAATATGCAGGACCACCTAGCTGCCGCAGGGAGCCCCACACTGACCCAGACCACCCCTCGTCACAAAACAGCAGGATATCCAGTGCCTCTGTCGAGCAAGAGGCTCATCCTTGCTGACTCTGTTCCCCATGTTGCAGTTCTAAACACTACGGGGGGCTCCCGCTAGTCTGGGATACAGGCATCATGCCTTGTGTGCACCAGGCCGTATCACAATACAAGAGCCCTTGTATGACATTGGACTTCTTCTTCTCACACCATACCCTCCACCGCATCCTCCCAGAGTAGGAAGCCATAGGGGGTCCATGAGAAGTATAGGACGCTGCGATGAGGGGCACACTTGTTGTGTTATGTTATGTTATAGATATTTCTAAAGCACAGCGGTTACCCAAAGGTGTCCTGGCACTAGCTACTGTCCTCTGAGCAGAGAGCGCTGTAGACAAGTTTACATTGCAAAGAGCCAGGTTTTTAATCCTTTCCTGAATGAGAGGAGGTCGGTGGCATTCCTCAGATGGAAAGGAAGGTCATTCCAGGCCTTTGCAGCGCAGGCAGCAAAGCTTCTCCCTCCCCACATTGCTTTTTTAGTGGGCGTGCTGTCACCAATTTGGCTCCAAGAGAGCGAAGAGTTCTTTTGGGCATATACCACTGAAACTGTCACTTCAGGTGGACAAGTCCCGTTCCTTTTAGGGCCTTGTAAATGGTGCAGAGAGATTTAAAATACACCCGATTCCTAACAGGTAACCAGTGCAGTCTTTTGAGTTCCCTGGAAATTGATGCAAATTTACATGTGCCGGTAAGCAGTCTAGCGGCCGCGTTTTGCAACATTTGAAGTTTGTTCAGAAAACGTTCTTGAATATTCAAGTAAAGACCCTTACAGTAGTCCAACCTTGACAGGATAAGTGCTGTAACCACTGTCCGCCGACTGTCGACCGGCAAAAAGGGCAGTATTTTCTTGATCGTTCTGAGGGTGTATGAGGTGGCAGATGCCACTGCATTATCTTGGTCACCAAAGTTGAGCTTATCATCCACTGTGACTCCTACATTTTTTATTTTCCTGGTAGGAGTAGGACGAGTGCCCAGTGTATCTGACCACCAATTTGGGGTCCAGAAGTTGGCATCGTGTGCAGAGGAGACTACTGTGCAACTCTCTTCACCCATAAGGAGAGGCACGTAGGTGCCCCCTCACCTTGTGTCATTCTCATATACATGGGGATTTCGTAGGAGTGACAACTCATCACACAGAGCAAAATGGCGTCTGGAAAATCATTGCAGCAGCTAATTTTCATGGAAGCTGTCCACCAAGGCAAAGTCACACCGCCCCCCCCTCCCAAGCAGGTTAATCAGAACTCACAATGGACCTGATCCTGAAGGAAATTACAGCAGTGAGTCACAGACTGGAAATTATGGACGCAAAAATAACTGACCTTACAGCAGAAATGAAGTCCATTCAAGTAGTTATCACTGGCTTTCATGACAAGGTGGAAGGACTAGAGCAGAGGTCTTCAAACTTTTGGATACCGAGACCCCCCTGTCAACATTTTGAGGCGTAAGGACCCCCTCCTGACAAAAATTTCTAAACCTGTTGACTAAATTGCGTGGGATGAAAATGTAAATGAGGTTATGTGATGCCGCGTATTTTGGGATAGCATTGCTTCATTATTTTGATATTTGTTACACACAGTAACGCTGAGGAAAGATTTCACCCAATCAGTACCCATTTATAACCAAAATACAGCAATTATCATCAGAAAGATTTCAAGTCAACCTTTGTGAAGGGCCTTTCACTCTGCAGCAATACGTGCTGCCACATTAGAAGCTCACCTGGCCCTGACCGGAAGAAGCAGGGGTCCCTTAAAACCCTGGCGGTTTTGTGTAGAGTTAAGCCGTTTACCCATGCAGCTTTCCTCTCACCCCCTCCCTTCCATCCCTCTCTCCTCTCCTAACCCCGGATCTCTCTCTCACTTTGCAGGTCATTTTCTTTCACCCCTTTTTACAACTTCTGAACTCTCCCCATTCAACCTCTCACTTCACCTTTAATCACCTCTTGCCATTCTGTCCTTTCACTGCCCTCATCTCTAACAGTCTCTCACATTTATCTCATGGCCTCTCTGGCCCTGTCACCTCCCGTGCCCCTCAGCACTTCTCATTCACCTCGTCTCTTCATTCAAATTTTTGTCTATTTGTATCTTACACCTCTCCAGTCCCCCCATTCCTCTTTCACATCTCCCCTTTGTTCTAACAGAAGCCCTCACCTTTGGATCACACTCACTTCTTGCGTGTCCACACTTCTCTTCGGCAATTCACATTTCTCCTCATCCCTGACCTCTTCAATCAAATTCTCTCACTCCCTTGCTGTCCTCTCTCATTTTGGGTGCGGATGCAAGTTCAGAATGGGATGAATGAATGTATGATTACTGATGGGCTTGTTTGAGTGAGTTGCATATTGAGTAGTGAGGGGGACAGGTGAGTGAAGTGTCACATGAGTGCAGGATGAGTAGTGTACTCGTGTGACTGCAGGTTGAGGTATAGTGTGAGCAGGACAAGTGCATTTTGAGTGCAGAGTGATCACTGTGAGTGCAAGGTGAGCGGGTGAATGGTGCAAGTGCATGGTGATCAGTGTGAGTGCATTGTGATCACTATGAGTGCAAGGTGAGCGGGTGAATGGTGCAAGTGCATGGTGATCAGTGTGAGTGCAAGGTGAGCGGGTGAATGGTGCAAGTGCATGGTGATCAGTGTGAGTGCATTGTGATCACTGTGAGTGCAAGGTGAGCGTGACAATAAAGGGCGAGAATGAGGAATGAGTTGTCTGAATGCAGGGTGCATTCCCAGACCCATGAAGTAACTCAGCATGTTATTGACGGGGGCGTAGACTTTAAGATCTAAGTTAAACTATTGCGGCATTAATCGGGGATCGAGGGTGAAGGAAATAAATAATGTGCTGATCCTGCAACAAACTTCCAGTCCTATGGTTACGGTTACCAGCAGATTATTTTGATGGCCCAGTCGGTACAAAAAAAAGCAGTCACCTAAAGCGGTATTTTCAGCGCTTATCTGTGCATACTTCCCAGGGCCGGCTTTAGTGCTGGTGGTGCCCTGTGCGACAATGTTTGTTGGTGCCCCCCCCCCCAATGACCACCCCCACCACGGATTCTCTCACTAGCACCCTTTAACAGTGACCAAGTCTCCATAACCCCACACTCTCAGATGCATTGAATTAGTTATATAGTGCCACTCATACCAGTGTAGGGTGTCCGAGCACTTTGCATCACACACACACATTACACAGAGACAATCATAAGTGTGTAAATCAGTGTATAGGAAATGTTACATAAGCCAAAGGACTAAAAGTATAGGAGTCACATGTCATCCATACTGGTAGGCAGTATAGTTCAAGAGTGCTTGGTGTGGAGAAGCACAAACTCAGAGTCGAAAAAGAAACAGCATAGTTGGGAGTTTCCTTTAATAATAAGAATTGATTTCGAGCCATATTAACCCTTTTTGCAACATTAATCAATGGTCTAATAAGGTATTCTTTGTAGTGTGCATGCTGTTCTAGGATGAAAGTTAATAGCTCACTATTCTATATTAGGACTTTAAGTTATAAATTGCAAGTAACAAAAGGATGTCTCTTTTGAAAGCAGTAACCTGCTGATCTGCACTCTGTAATCTACTTGGTACACGTTATTTGCAGCAGGCATATTAACCCTCTGCACTAACTTCACCTAAGTCAAAACCTCAACTATACAAAACACTGATCTCTCTCCAGGAAGATAATTAATCACACGACTTATCTTGACATTTATGTGAGGCCTGGTAATGGCTGGCGGAAAGAAACGCTGCAACAGGTGCTTCAAAAGCACAATAAACTTTCACACACGGCGCCCCCAGGAAGCCAACTTTGTATTCCTTTCCATGAAATGCATTCTCACACTACGGCAGTGAATGTAAAATCCAAATGTAAGGAATAGGCACAGTGGGGACCCAGGGAGTACTGGAACCAGCAAAACAACCTAAGCCTCTGTAACCAGTTTACAAAGGCATGTTAAAATGCAAATGGTCTTTAAAGACCTGTGAAAAAACAGGGAGGGGGGGGGGTGCCTGAGATAGGAAGCCAGACACTGCCCAGCTGATCCCCAGCAGCTCAAGTTTCAATGCAGCAGCCCGGGCTGAGACACAGGAGGGGGGGAAGTGTGGGGGGGGGGGGGGCTGAAGCCCTTGGGCCTGGGCAGAAGTGTGACTGGGAAGGCGCGACCCCCTTTGCATCACTCCACGGCCCCCCTGGGGGTCGCGCCCCACAGTTTGAAGACCCCTGGACTAGAGCAACACCTGACAGCACTGAAAACTGGGATGGATCCCATCCCCAACAGGGACCCCCATTCTGGCGCCTGCGAAACAAGATCATTGACCCCAAACACAGAACGTTGTGCATTTCATTGGCACATCGGAAAAGACAGAGAGGAATGACACACGTGGCTTCCTCTGACCTCTGCTTCCTCATGTGCTGGGTTTTACCTTATGCCTGCTGCCACAGACAGCTTAGCATGGCCCCATATTGACACCGCCACGACCTCTCAGGCTCAGTGGATGCCACAGGTTAAGACCTGCTGACCAAAGTTCCTGGTTGGTGCCAGGTACAAGGCCAATTTAATGGACCTAGCTTCCCCTGATTTGTTTCTCCGCCTCCATGCATACTGCAAACTTCCCTCATCCCTTTTCACCCCCATCTGGGGACAGCTCAGCTTTCTTACCCCCTCCTTATCCTTACTGACCTCTTGAAAGGCCCCGACCCCTCACTTTTTCACCTGCACTCCCCTCCTCTGTAGGGAGTGAGCACCCTCACCCAGGGTGTACCTTATGTTTATGCTACCGAAACCCCCCTCCTCCCTCACATTCATCCCACATGTTGGAACCCTGAAGTTGAAATCAGTGACTTTCGGGCAAACATATGCCCATGAAAGGAGAGCTTCCTCCCTCTTCCCACCCTCCCTGCCCTCTTCCCATCACCGCGGAATGCTTGTTCTGCTTCTACCTTCCCTACTATAGTATAGTCCATAGAGTACTACAAGGCAGGAAAACCCTTTTTCCCGACTCTGCACCCTACTGACAACGGACACCCTCAATAGGTAAGGGAGGACAGTGGCAGTGTCTCCCGACCCCGCTTGGCGTCAGGTAAACCCTTATCAGAACGGAGCATTGTGCATTATACAGTGTAGCGTGCCATTGGCTATTGGCATTGTTTAATACGTTTTTAGGATATCATTTTAACATCACTTGCGGCGTTGTTTTTATTTACACGCACTGCTACAACATTTCCATCTGTGTTGTACATCACCTTATAGACAGCCTATTGTTCCTTCTGTACTGTGTGGGGCTCCGGGGGCCGGTTTCTGTCTTGACTCGGTGTTTCAGTCTACCCGCCCTGGTCCGACTCGGTAGCCAATACCGTTGAGCGGAGGGCGGGCAGACAAGAGCAAGACACGCCCAGTAAAACCGGAACTGTCGAGCGGTTAGCGCTCTTACATCAATCCACACAGGGCTATTTAGCCCCTCGGAGGTCGAAGCGCGCAGCGGTTGCGCGCAGAGGGGCGCCATTGACGGCGCCGAAGACCAGCCAAAGACCTGCCCGTCTGCGCCCGTCCGCGACAGGACGGGCCAGGGGCTATGGGGCCATACAACACTGACCACCCATCTACGCCGATTTCTAGGATGACCTACTCAGCACAGGTACTCCTTGCGATAGGCCAGAATCAACATCAGCCTCAAGAGTGTATGATGGGAAGATGTCTCCAGTTAGACAGCCCATTTTCTTGCCGCTTTTGTCGAGCTCAATTTGGCATAGTTTCACAGGAGACTGGTCTTAATAAAAATACTCATTTTTCAAGCGTTAAAATGAATGGAAGTAAACCCTTTGTCGGAAGGAAAAATTTACTATGTAACATTAGATCCCTTTCTAAACATACGTCTGAGGTATGGGATCTAATTTCTACCTGTGAGCCTGATTTTTGCTTTCTCACAGAAACTTGGCTTAAACCCCATTCTAATCCAGCAATTGCGTTAGCAATTCCCTCAGGTTACAAAATAATTAGACTGGACCGTCCGAGCAAGATAGGAGGGGGGATAGCCATTGTACACAAACATGACATTTACTGTACCATTTTGGCTGAATTGAGCTCACCAGTTATTGAATTATTGATTTTTAAATTTCACTATTCTCCTAAAAACATCCAGACAGGTGCCTTAGTATATCGCCCCCCAGGTCCTTGCACTAATTTTTCCAACACGTTAATTGAGGCTCTTGCCCCCCATATTACTATTGACAGGGACTTTTTATTGGTGGGGGACTTCAACATACATAGTGATGTGATAGATTGTAAAGAGGCACAATCTGTGTTAAATGATCTCTCCTTACTGGGGCTAACCCAAAGGAACTCTGGGCCAACTCACCGGGCAGGACACACATTAGACTTGATTTTATCCAAATTTCCGGCAGTTACTTGCCCTCCGCCCACTCAAGTCAGTTGGACTGACCATTATATTATCGAATTTTATTCTTCCTACTCCACCAACACTTTGCACAAACCAATTGCTCTTCCCTGTCTCCGCCGGCAGTGGCATAAAGTTAATAATGAAGTTTTTTCAAACAACTTTATTGCGCCCTCCATTACTCGTTTGGACAATGTGGAAAGTGCTTTGAGTAAATTGGAAGCGGCATCTGGAGCAGCCATAGATAATATAGCCCCCATAAAGAGCTTCAAATCCCGGCCGAATCAGAAACAGGAAGTTTGGTTCTCCAATGACCTGAAAATACTAAAACAAGCAGCTAGAAAACTGGAGAAAAGATGGAGGTCCTCCCATTTGGACAGCGATAGAAAACTCTATTGGGTTTCGCTATCTAGCTATCATAAAGCAATCCGGAATGCGAGGAAAACACATATAACCTCTCAAATCACGGCAGCAGGAAATTCTTCCAGGGTTCTTTACCAGGTACTTAACTCTTTTGTTAAACCTGTAGCGTGCGAAAGCACCGAACCTGTATCTCAGCAGCTCTGTAACAACATATCCTCTTTTTTCTCTAACAAAATTGATGTTATTTACGAGAAGATTGTGGCATCCAATGCTGTTATGGTTGCAGATGTGGCTTCTGCCTTTCAAAATACAGAGTTTGATCATGGCACATATACTCTGGACTCCTTTCCCCCCATTACTGATGAAGAGTTATCTGTGTTGGTTAAACAGATTAAAAGTGGTAGTCCAGACGATACCATTCCAGCCAGATTAATACCCTCTCTAATTGACACATTATGTCCCACTGTCATCAAACTTATTAATCTGTCTTTGAGTACAGGGTCTGTTCCTAAAGAATGGAAACGTGCACTTGTCAGGCCCATCAGGAAAAATACCACCATTGCCTGGTCTGAACTATCTAATCTGAGACCAATTTCACTGTTACCTTTTCTTGGGAAACTTACAGAAAAGTATGTCAACAGACTCCTTTCCAACTTTATTGAAACTGTGGGCGGCCTTGACCACTCGCAATCTGGTTTTAGGCCGAAACACAGTACTGAGTCTACATTACTTTCTGTTATGGACGACCTACACATGTTCCAGGATAGGGGTTATTCAGTGATCTTGGTCTTACTGGACCTGTCAGCAGCGTTCGACACCGTGTCACATAACATTCTTACTGACCGGTTGTCGAACGTGGGGGTGAAGAACAAAGCTCTGGCATGGTTGGGAAGCTTCCTCTCTGATCGTACCCAGACTGTCACCATGGGTACGTATCGCTCAGCAGAGATGAAAGTCTCGAAAGTGGTGCCACAGGGCTCTTGTTTAAGCCCAACACTTTTTAACATCTATGTGGCACCCCTAGCGAGAGTGATGCGTAAATTTGGCTTTATCCCCGTGTCTTATGCGGACGATACGCAGCTCCTCTTCCCTTTTAAGACTCTTACTCCGGAATTGAGGAGGTCTTTCTCTGCTGGCATGGAAGCTGTGGCATGTTGGATGTCCTCCAACTACCTACAGTGTAATGTAAATAAAACGGAGGTCATGCTGTTTGGCGAAGCAAAAATGCTTTGCACCCCTGACTGGTGGCCTCCTGGTCTAGGCATAGCACCTGAGCCCAAACAGATTGTTAAAAACCTGGGGGTTCGCCTTGACCAGGAGTTGTCACTGAAACAACATACAAACTATGTCACTGGCGTATGCTTCCACACCATTAGCTTGCTGCGGAAAGTTTTTCCATTGCTGCCTGAGCAATTCAGGAAAACGCTGGTGCAGGCCCTTGTCATGAGTCGGATTGACTATTGTAATGGTCTCCTACTTTCGGCAAATGAGGGAGTACTGAATAGACTTCAGGTTATACAGAACACCGCGGCTCGCCTCGTTCTAAATGCCCCCCCAAGAACAGCATCTAAGCCTCTGTTAGAAGAACTCCATTGGCTTCCTATCCGTCAAAGGATAAAATTTAAAACTTGCTGTTTAATACACAAGAGCCTACATAGACAAGGTCCACTCTATTTGGAAAAGAAATTTATCCCATACATTCCATCTAGAATGCTCAGATCCAGTAATGGGCACTCACTGGTAGTGCCGCGTGCCAAGAAAGCCAGGCACGGAAGTAAGGCACTCTCAGTGTTGGGACCTAAATTGTGGAACTGTCTTCCTGTAGCCATTCGCTCCTGTTCTGAACATCTGGTGTTTAGGAAACAACTAAAAACTCTGTTGTTCACAAATGCAATCTAATGCCTTCCACATGCTCCACTCTTGATATAGGATTCTTATGCCAGTAGCGCAGAGATACTCCAGTTGGAGTCGATTCCAGCGCTCTACAAACCTGCAAATAAATAAATAGGATAACGTCGCCAACATCTCTGAACATCATATCATGAAACGTAAATGGCCTCACACATTTTATTAAATACAAGAAAGTGCTCACCTACCTTAACTCCAAGCATGTAGATATAGCCTTCCTACAGGAAAACCATCTCACATGCACTGAAGCAGAGAATCGTCATTGAGATTGGGTGGGCAAAGTTATCCAATACAGCCATCCCCTGTCGATGGAGGATGGGACCACAGTGACCCCAGAAGTGAGGAGTGACCATCCTTTTGCACAGACCACTCCCAAACACAACACATAAGATGTGGACTGACCTGGAGCATCAGTGTGTGTTCACCAACTTCCGCATCAGTGACAAACTGCTCTGTGCAAGCTCGATATTTCCACCGATTGGGCCAAAATGTCCATTCCTCCTGCAGCATAATTGTTGGACTTGGCGCTTTTTGGCTAAAGTTCCTTAAACTTTTTGCCTTCCTCCTAGACCTTTTTCTGACCTAATGTTGCCGACTTAGATGCTTTTGGCACTGTGCTACTGCTGATCAGTGTCAAAGTGCAAGTGCTCCCTGTATAACGTGTCATGGTAATTGGTTGTCCATAAATGATATGTTTGCCTTACTAGTGAAGCCCCTAGTAAAGTGCACTATGTGTGCCAGGGCTGGTAATGCAAATGCTACTAGTGTGCCTGCAGCACTAATTGTGCCATCCACACAAGTAGCCCTAAGAAGAGATCTCATGCCTGACACTGCAGTGCCTGCACACAGTTTGTTAACTGCCCTGTTATCCTGACAAGTGCACCCACTTGCCAGGCCTTACCTTCCCTTTTTTATGTACATCACACACCCCTATAGTAGGCCCAAGGTACCCCCCTGGGCAGGGTGCAGTGTATATGAAAGGTAGGATATGTACTGAGGTGTGTACCATGTCCTGACAGTGAAATACTTCCAAATTCGTTTTTCACTGTTGCAAGGCCATCTTGCCCATACGACAGAATCAGGAATGCTGTGTCCCATGTTTCCAGCATAGCTTCCCAAATGCATAAGATGGAAAGATGGAGTTTAGTGTGCCTGAACTCAGAATTTAATAACACATCTTTTTGTGAACATGGTTTTTGAATTGTGTGTTTAGAAACCATGCTTTTAGAAGTGGCTTGTTTATTGTCTTAAAACATCCTGTGTGCCTCTGCCTGGTTGTATATTGCCTGCCTGGGTTTAGATGTGACAGGGTCTGGGAAGTGTCCTGACCCCAGGGAGGAGAAGGTGAGACAGCAACAGGCTGGCCTGCATTTGATGTGGGGGGGAGGAGTAGCCCCCTGGATGTGAAGAGGGCTGTGTTGCTGCCACAAAAGGATGGCTCCACCTCCTGCTGAGTGTCTGGGCCCCAGACCCTGACTATCAAAGGAGGAGGGTGTGCACTGGTTTGGACTGAGGTCAGAGCCCCCTGAACACAAACACTTCAAAGGCATTTAGGGGTATAAATGTGAGAGCTGAAACCCCTGAACTCAAGACTGAAATCCATACTGAAAAAGGATTGAACCTACTTTGTGATCAAGAGGAACCTCTGTCAAAGAAGAACAGCTGAAGAGACTGAAGAGAAGGACTGCCCTTGCTGGGTGTTCTGGGGCTTGCCTGCAGATTGCTGATTTGATTAAGGAGAGGACAAGGGACTTTGCTGTGTGCTGAGTCCCCCTGCTTGTGAGGACTTTGCTGTGTGCTGTGTCCTAAAGTAGCGTGTCTCCAAGGGCCCAAGGAGAGCTCGTCCCCTGTTGTGGAAGCTCGGGATCATAAAGTTTCCAACCGTGTCTCAGCGACGCTTGTTGAATGGTGCTTTTGCATGCCTGAGACTGCAGTGTGGTCTGTGGTACTGTTTACAAGGTGCCCCGTGATCGCATTGCCCCCACAGCGTGAAACATCGTCCACACTGCTGCATTGCTGTTTGTGGCCCGAGTCGTCATCGTAACTGAGGCTGTGAGTCAGGATCATCGCCGCCGGCCCAACCCGCAACGTGCTAAAGGATTTCTTGAAGCTAAGGATGCTACAAGGTGTTAGGGATCATGATCGTTCTTCGTCAAATGGAATCTGCCCAAGATCATCAACGAAGGAGAAGGCAGTGCCGCAACCCGTCCGGCTACAGCGTCGCCTAGCAACAGAGCCGCAATGTGATGGGGATCGCCCAGCAGGACGTCCGACGAGCGGGGAGCTGCACCTTTAAGCCTATGACTATTGTCTCTGGTGTTGGGGCCTAGTGGTGCCCAAATTGACCGCACAGATTGGCTTACCGCATTATTCTTGCATTACGAACTGCCTGATTTTTGCATCACGAACCGCAGTATTATTGCATTACGAATTGCCTGATTCTTGCATTACGAACTGCATTATTATAGCATTACGAACTGCCTGATTCTTGCATTACGAACTGAATTATTACTGCATTATGAACTGTCTAATTCTTACATTACGAATTACATTATTCTTGCATTACGAACTGCCTGATTCTTGCATTGAGGACTGTCTTATTACTACATTACGAACTGAATTACGAACTGCATAGCATTGCATTAGGACTGCATTAGAGATCGTGAAGTGCTCATTAATACCGTAAGAATCTACAAGTGATTGCTGGCCTAATAACCAGCCAAATGAATTATTACGAATACGCAGATGGTGGTTTTCTATCATTTGGACTCATCATATTCCTTTTTATAAAGATGCCGATATTTTTTATGAAACCAGTGTGGTTTCCATTTGTGGTGTTATCACTGTGTTACTGGGAGTGTGGTTGCAAATACTTTACACATTGCCTTGGAGATAAGCCTGGGTGCTTGTGCCAAGCTTCCAGGGGGTGAACAGGGGTTATCTAAGGGTGTGTCCCTCCTTACCCTGACTAGAAGCAAGGGTCCCTATTTGGACTAAGGTACCTACCTCAGTCAACTAGAGACCTCCAGTTCTAACAGTAATCATCTGCTAATGGAGATAGATTCCACTCGCCTGCTCCTGGGGGTGACAGGTATCTGGCACGGAACGCAGTATTGGATCGCACTGGCCCTATATATGCATCCAACAATGTGGGTCATGCCCTTATTGCTGACATTCTTATGCACCATGGCCTTTTTGATGTTTGGTGTCTCCTCCACCGTGCCAACAGGGAATAGACTTATGGCTCATCAGTATGTGACACCCAATTGAGACTGGAGTATTACCTCGTCTTCCAACCAATGATCACATAGGTATGTGCTCCCCTGATACTTGAGCGGGGCGATATTGGATCAAGCGATGATCGTCCTTCATTGAATCTTTGAAACGCAACATCAACCTTCTAGATCCACAGCCTTATCCTCACTCACTACAAACCAACCAAGGGTAATGAGCTGCTTAAATCGCATGTAACCACCTACTTAGATCAAAACAAAGGGTTGGCAGCCTCTGCAGAAACATTATATGCAGCGGCCTAAGCAACAATCAGGGGGCATTTAATGAGATACCACGTAAATTGATAGACAGAAGGTAGAATGGGAGGGCACTTTAGAGAGAGACATTGCAAACCTAACACGTCAATATACATCCAGCCCTACCACTGCTACCGGATGTGAACTTGAGAAAGCGTGCATGGATCTCAATACACTTTTCACCTCTTAGGCAGAATATGTGCTGCAAAAACGTAAGGCTCATCACTATGAGCAGGGCGAAAAGGAAGATAGATTACTTGCCGCGTAACTGAAGCAGATAGAGGCAGGAATGGCTATTCCCACCATTGCAACTGGGTTTGGCTGCATTGTCTGTCACCCACAGGAAATAGCAAATGCTTTCACCTTCTATTTCAGAACCTCTACGCCCCTACAGTGGTTATGGATGCGGCTTGGATAGACTCTTTCTTTGGTACAATCCACCTACCCAGCTTTAACGAGGTGGGCAAGGAGCTGCTTCAGGATGAAATCACTATAGATCTGATATACCATGCTTTTGCGAACCTTCCCTATCGTAAGGCTTCCAGGGATCTTGCCTTTCCCAACTAGTTTTACACTGGACGTCTTCAAAATCCTTATAATAGTCCTCCCTAACCCAGGGAAGGACCCTATCCTCTGCTGTAGTTATCAGCCAATCTCCCTCCGTAAATGAAATCTTAAAATACTGGCTGGTATCCTGGTAGTCCACCTCAAACAGGTCATTCCCACACTTGTCCACCACACACAAAAGTGGTTTGTTCTGGGGCTATTGTCTTGGAGTCACCTCTGCACATTCAATCATTCCATGTTGTTGGCTAAAGATCTACCGGAGGAAGCATTGGTCCTATTGATTGACGCCGAGAAGGTATTCGACAGAAAATAATTCAATATTGGGCCGACTTCATCACCAAGGTCCACTGACTCTATGATTCTCGCTCACTGCAGGTTAACTGCTTAGGTTTTCTGTCATATCCCTTCCTAGTCAACATGGGAACAAGACAGGAGTGCCCCTACTCTTCCTCTCGGTCATGGAACCCCTGGCTGGGGCACTGCACCAATCAAAAGAGATTGTGGGCATACCCACTGCTGAAGGCCCATCCACACTGTAGTTTTATGCAGGTTATATTGTTCTCATGCTCTCTACCCTCACCATTTCCCTCCTGGCACTGATGGATACCATTTCCCCCTTTGCAGTGATAGCCAGATACAAGGTTGATTGAGGAAAGAGTGAATCTCTGCCACTCTCAATGATAATGACCAGAGCAGCCATCAGAGGCTATCCATTTCAGGGGAGGCCATCACGTATCAAGTACCTAGGAATCTATATCAATAAGGGATTAGAATGCATGCTGTTGGACAACCTTAAGCTGCTCATAAAGAGGGAAAAACTCAATGAAGCGAAGTGGTCAAAGTTGAATTTACCACTTTGTGGTAGGATGCAGGCAGTAAAAATGGTGGTTCACCTATGTGCTAGGAATAATCCACCTGTTAACGTTCCTAAAGATGCTGAGGTCAGTGGACAAGTGAACTATGGACTTCACATGGGGGATGCAAAACCTTGATTGGTCATTGCTAAACTCATTGCAAACAGGAAGTTTGGAGGCCTGGGGCTCCCCTACTTTGTACAATGCTGCACTGCCCTACACTTGGTACAGCTACCTAATATGCAGCACATGCCTATAATCCTCCGCTATGGGTCACAATCAACAGCAATATAATTGACAGCCCACCAGGGCTATACTTGCTTCACTAACACAGCACCACCATACCTAAAATTCCATGGTTTAGGTCATGGTCAGAACATGGGTACAAGCCCATAGGCTCTTGTCAGTGGGTGCCAACCTTCCAATAAGGCACGGATATAGTACAGTGCCAGCATCTGTATAGGAGGAAAGATGCTCAACTGGGATCTCTGGTTTAGGGCAGAGATCCTCTTTCTGAATCAGGTAATAGCCCAAGGGGTCCTCTAATCCTTTGAGACACTCTGTGAGGAATTCCCCCTCTCTCACCACCAGCATTGGAGATACACTCAGCTAAGTCACTGACTCACCCCTAAGCTGGGTACCCATCCATGGTTCATATCAGCCTTCCCAGTGCTTACCTGTCTTAATAAAGGTGGAGAGATTACGCACCAAATGGCAGCACTTATTCCAGGTGGAATATGAACCAGAAGACTGGGCTGAGACACTGGACAATCTAAATCGTCCAACCAAAATGAAGTTCTGCCTCTTTAATGCGCTCCAAGAATGGCACTGGGCACTTGTGAAACTTAAGGCAGCAGGGCTACTACACCACTCTCATTGTTGGCATTGTGATCATCCACAGTGTGACACGTATTTTATGACTGGCCGATATGCACACACTCTGGGATCCAAACTGAGTAGAATGGTCGCAATCCCCACCCTGATACCACTACACTTGATAATGCTCCATGATACAACGGGCTACCCTTTAGTGTCCCACCATGAACGCCGACTGCTCAACACAGCTCTAATGGCAACAAAGCTCTGTTTCCTTCACTACTAGTGTTTTCAGCATCTGCCTACGCATGAGGAGTGGCTCATAGAGTTGTACAAAATGGCTTCCTACAAGAGACTTAGCTATAACCTGCAAGATAAGGACAAGATTTTCCTTCTCATATGTTCACTTTTCCTGCCTGATGACCCTCCTTGAATTGTATAATGGCAATAGATTAAGTCCTGTCCCCCTCACATTACCCCCTAGTATACCACCACAAATCTGTCCCCGGCCCACCCCTTTACACTTTAGTGTACCGGACCCTGCCCTGAAGGGTGTAATAATAATCTCCTCAACCCTGACAGTGCAACTCACATGGCACAGGATCACAACACACACAACACCCATACCACACACAGGAACCATGTTCAGCCACTGGGGACACCCAAGTAGGAGCTCCTGGGAGTCGCTCCCCCGAGACGCAGTACACATCCTTCCACCCCTGAACATTACCTCTCTTAGTGCTACCCACTACAGTCTCCCTCTTTTACCACTGTTCCCCCTTCCCCAACCCAAGCATACACTAACACAGAACTGTTGAAACTGGACCTGGGCACTGATGACTTTATTAGCCCTCCATGGTCCCTTGATTCTCATCTAACTCTGTGTACATTCCCTGCATTGCCCAATGGTTGATCCACCTTTGCTGTGTATCTATTGATTACCCGTGCCATGGGTGCCTTGGAGCTCAATACGAGCTGAGATTCATCCGACCCTTTCCCTTTCCACACATTGCAAGAGTGAGTGGTTTGGTGTACCTCATCTGAAGTGGACATGTTGGGCAGACTAGGAGATGTGTGGGAATCCTCCGTCTACACATGTTACGAAGCACGCATATTCATGACCCATGTATCAGTGGGCAGCCAGTACTGGCAACGCAACTCCCATATCCAACAACCCATCTCCTGCCGGACTTCCCAGAAAGCACGGAGCGCATGATGGCCCACTGACAACCAGTGGCCAACAATTTCACTGAATTTTAGGACTTGCCTGGAGGCATCCGCCCAAGCAGCAGCCCTAGGGAATGCCGAGACTCCTGGCAGAGTAATGTGGCATGTCATACCAAGGCTCTCCTATGCGTGCGCATCACTCTGTTCCAGCAGACTGATGAGGAGATCCAGGAGAAGTATAGGCTGGACTTAGCTACCATTATGGACTTGATAGATGAGCTAAAACCCTTGCTGGAACACCCAACACGTAGGACTCAAACCATTCCAACACATGTGCAGGTCCGGTGTTCACTGCACTTACTGGCATCAGGAAGTTTCCAAGGGGTGATAGCAGCAGCAGGCAGGAGGGGTCTCCAAGAGTTGCCTGTCGCGCTTCTTCCATGCATTCCTGGTTTCAATGGTACAGAGGCTACATCATCACATCCAATTCCCCAGCACACAACAGGCATTACAGCAAACAAAACTGGACTTCTACCAGATTGCCCAATTTCCCCACATCATGGGCTGCATGGATGGAACTCATGTAGCCCTCTCACCCCCACCAAACAATGAGTATGTATTCAGGAACCGCACATCTTATCATTCACTCAACATACAGGTCATCTGCAATGCCAAATATATCATCAACAATATTGTTGCAAAATACCCTGGCAGTACACACGACTCATTTATATTTAGACACAGTGGGATATACAGACGTCTCACTGGTGGCGATTTTGGTGAGGGCTACCTGCTTGGTAAATGCATGTCTAACATTCTAAAATACAGTTAAGGTCCGAATTGGGAGGACAGTGATTGACTTCATCCTAACACTGTACCTCAATCCAGCCAATGCAAGGGAGCGAATATATAATCACGCACACAAATCTACGTGCTGTGTAATTGAGCGGACATTTGGGATACTGAAGAGCCAGTTCTGCTGCCTGCATAAAAGCAGAGGAGCACTACAATACAGCCCAAAGACCTGCTGCAAGATTGTGGCTACTGTGCCATGCTCCACAACATAGCAACGAATAAAGGCATTCCATTTGGACTTGCTGATACAGATGCATCTGAGGATAAGGGTCCAGGTCCACGTGGAAGACCAGCAGGTGGTGTTGGGGCAGCTGCCGGACGACCGAGACATGATGAGATAACACAAAACTATTTTCCAGGTGAGTAATGATGTCACAATGCAAAAGAAGATTTGTGCACAACTGTGTTTTATTATTCCTTTAGCAGCAAGAAGATATCAGTCACAAAGCCTGGCAGACACTTCATGTGTGTCACAAGATGTTGCACATGTTATGCCCACAGTGCATGTATGACGGCCAAACACAAGTCCACATGCAATGGGTTGCTTCACCCATTGGTATTCTTCAGTGGTGCTAGTTTATTTTTTGTGGGAACGGCCTGCTGGCGCACGCTCAAGGTGCTGACTGCTCTCTCTTGACTCATCCGGTGTTGTTCCCTACCTCACACTGCACCGTCTGGTTTGGGGAACTGGTGGGGTGATGCTGCTTCTGCTTGACAGCTCCACACTATCCCCTGAGCCCAGGAGTCCTGTGCCACCTGTGGTAGCTGTCTGCAGCTGTTCCACGGCATTCGTCACCTGCACCAAGCCTTTGGCCACATCCTGGCTGCAGTGGGTCATTTCAACCAGCATGCTTACTGAACAGTGTGACAGCAGGGACGTGGCAGTGCACAGGCGGTTGACCACCTTGCTATATGTGTCCAGATGGCTGTAGAGACGTTTTCTCCCTTCGGCTGGCTGCCTGGTCACTCTTCATCGGGGCACACAGTTCTTTAATTGCGCCCATCATTTCCCTGGTGCCCTCCCTCATGTCACTCAGGTTGTGGTTGACAGAGACCAGCTGCAGGTGTATTGACTGCATTGATTTTGCTTGCAGGTGCTGTACCTTGACCATGCTGCCTTCCAGTCCGGCAAACACCGTGTGATCCTCAACAGCAGCAGCGCAGGTGGTCGCCCTTGGCCTGCATCTCACACATGTTTCCTCCCTACAGTGCAGAGTGGGCTCTTCTTGGACCTGTGCTGCACACTGGCCCTGGTCTGGCTGGGCCTCATCCCCTATGGACTGTGGTTCTGCCTTTAACAGTGGGAGTGGAGGCACAATATTATGCTGTCTCCGTGGGACAGGTGTTGTCAGTATGGTTACCTCGGTGTCCTCTTGCCCTGCCTGGTCCTCTGTATGAGCTGCCTCCTCAGTTCCTGAATTTTCATCCTATGTTTCAGGTTGTACTGTAAATGAAAAGGCACATTTTAATATTGTGTTCTGCTTCACGTTGTTCACTGAATAAAGTTTTCTGATTTTGTGTTAGCTAAGTACCGTCTAGCATATTTTGCCTTTACTGATTTACTTATACTGATTCTACATTGCTGCGTCTCATTGCTTGACTGTATGATGCATGTGACTACATCTCCCAAGATGCATTGCTGGGTGTGCTGGAAAACATATACTGGAGTTGCATTTTTACTTAGTTGGTGCATTCCTGTGTGTGATTGAGATGGTAATGTGTGAGGGATGATTTGGCATGCATCTTACCTTGTCTGGTGTTGGGCGGGTTGGAGCTGTCGATGTCAGCCACACCACTGATGCTCTCTGGCTGAAGGGTGGACTCCACCAACTCCTCGAGGGGTGTAGACTCTGTTTCAGTGGAAATTCCCCCATCAGTCTTCTTTGCCTCTGCCAGCCTGGTTGCCACCTTGTCCTTGGACCTGGAGCGCATATCATACCATCGCTTGCGCAGGTCCTCCACAGAGCGCTGGGTCGCACCACATTTGTCATAGAGGTGATTAAACCTTCAATAAGAAAGATGAATGTAGACAGCGTTCTCACCCTAAAGGAGAACCAGTGGATTTGCCGTACTGACATTATTTCTAAGGGAATGAATTCTGCTAATGAATGGCAGTCCCTTGCTTGTTTATGTTAAAACCTTATTCTCTACCTTAACATGTCCCAACACCTTTGTGACTAGCCACTAACAATATACTCTGCAGCATTATGTTCAAGTGTAATTGTATGTCATTTTATGATTTATTCCAACATTTTTTAACAATGAGATCTGGTTGAATTTAAACTGTACAAGATTTTGGGATACGCAATTGAAACACATAATGTACTAGGTCAGTTTCTTGCCTTTGTTTGCGACACCAGCTTGTTCTATTGAGATATATCTGTATACCTTCATGGCTAGTCATTAACAGCAAATTCTGTATTACCGTGTTCAACCGCTAATATAGGTTTTCTGAGCTTTGAGATTCTGCTGAATTTCAATTAGACTTTGACCTATTTGATTAGGATAGATACTGTATTGAAGTATACAAATATATGATATAAATATCATCTGCACACATGTGTGAATTAGATATGAAAACAACAAGTCAGACTGCATTTGTGATCAATATTGCTTTTCCTTTGTTGACTAAATATTTTGTATTAGTTTAATCACTTTATACATGTATTCAATTTGGTTTTCCACTCTCTGGGCTTTTCTCTTTTCCCTTGCATTCTCTGAGATCACACTTATTCGGTGTCACAAGTTGATATTACTAAACTCCGTATATCGTAAGAAAATGGGATCTTGAGATCGGCTAACGCTTTGTAACCATAAAAACGTGTATTTTACTGAAAAGTTTCTTAAAACATTTGTTCTAGCCACTTTAAGATGGCGTTTAAATCTGGGTGAAGTTCGTTTGATTTCTATCTTCCCCCTCTGTGACCCTTTGAGCAGTATGATAACTCTCTTTATTCCTTCCTTCTAAGATGGCCGCTAAACTTATCTCTAGTTAGTCCGCCTTCTATTTTTTAGTCTATTCATTTACGTCACGCTATTTAAAAGTGTTAGTCTAAACACCCCCACGAACAGATCGTGTCAAGTTGCTGTGTGGTCGGTTATCGGTGAGAATAAAGAATTGCCTTTTTGGTGAGTAACGCAAGAGTCCCTAAGTATAGTAAAGGGTTCAATTTGGTAGTCATGTTTTAAAACTGAGCCTTCTTTTCATTCCTGCTAGTGTGTAAAGAGTGCGGAAGAGTTTTCACCCGACCGCAGGATACCACAACCCGAACTTACACTACTGCCTCACGATTAAAGGACGGCAGCTGTTTTACTCATTCTTTTTTAAATTTAGGTAAGCGTTGACCACTTAATTTTAAGTTTAGCAAGTCTCATTCAGGTAGTCAAGATACCGAGATATAGTTTATTTTTCGTCCTGTAGTTCAAAAACTTGGTGATAACTGCCAATTTCACTACTGCTGTACAATTCAGTAACACAGATTTCCCTTTTTGTGTGAAGTCGGGTAAGTGCTGTTTTCAATTAACACGACTGCCAATTGTTTTAAAATTTAAATAATTCTCATGTTTCGTTTATTTAAGCACTATTCTATTGACATTGAATTTTCGGCTAGCAAGCTGCAGACATCATTTGAATAATATTGGTGTTAACGTGGCTCGCTGTAGACACCATTTAAATAATATTGGTGTCAACGTGGCATGCCATGTCATAAGGCAGCACTTTCTGATTTTATAAGTTGGAATTGTCTAAACATTTAGGTCCTCTTTTAGGTTATTTAGTGACACTGTTTTATCTGATTCTATAGGATATGTATAACAAATGCCCATATGTTTTTCAACTGACTGACCTCGTGCAAAATGTGGGCTATTGTTTTTAGCGTTATATCCCAATATTTGATCTATAGGATATGCTTAGGAAATGCGCATATGTTTTTCAACTGGTTAGCCGCGTGCAAAATGTGGGCTTCTGTTTTTTAATCTTACATAACATAAAGGTGTGTATACACAAAAGTAGAGGAATGATTACGTTTTGTCTTTCTCCTAACGTTGAGACTAGTTAGTGTTGTCTCACAACCGGTTAACAAAACTTTTATGTCTATACACTTACAGGAGCTTATATATTAGGCCCTTTCCCTGGTACCTGATTAATCTCAGTGAATATGATCCAAGTAAGTTCAGACTGACTTCTTGACCTCTCTGAATGTAATTTAGGTGATACTTTTAAATATTGTGGGTGCAACTATGTGGCTCTTTTTCCCTCATCGACCACTATGGATGACTCTTGCTTACCTTAAACTATCTATCCTTTATTAACTTGGGTTATTGTTATAACTGCACAGTATGGCTAGCTCAAAAATGTGCCATCTCTTTCTTCTCTTTTTTCACAGGGGTTATCTCTTTTTTCTTCTGACAAATTGTGTCATTTTAGACAATTTTCTGAAAAATTGTATATATTATATTTATACTGGTTTCGCTTTTAATATTTTATTGTTTGTCCTGAAGATGGTCTGACAGATGATATCGCCATAACAGACCGAAACGTCGACTATTACAACTATCTCCACAGCAAGTTTGGCTACTGAGGACTTGTTTTCTATTGTGTTAGATTTATTTCCTTATTGTATAATGTATGGAATTATCACATCTTTGATTTGGAGGCTCCTTTATGCACCCTCTATCATGATGTTATATTGCTTTTGATTGTACCCTTTATATTTTTGTTCACATTAAAATTGTGTACCTTTGAGAAAATCAGATATACCCGTGGCTGAAAAACTTTCATACATTAATCATTGTGACTTATGTGGAGATTGGCTCACGGTTCAGCCACCATTTGGGGCTTAACACACGAATAATTAATCTATATAACTTTCAATTGAGATTAATAAATGAAATCCCTTGTAGGCATCATTACCTATCAATAGTTTATCTGCCCAAGCCTCCAAGGGTATTTTGGGGTTTCCACTGTTGTGTTACTGGGTCACACCAATGGCACTGGCCTTTGCCTGGATGTCCAGTCATATTTTTCTTTTTTTGACTCTGGCACGTAGTGATTTTTTGCCAAAGAGCAACTCATGTCTATGTACCATTTCTTCTATGTGCCCCTCCTGCTCCCTCTCGTTAAACTTTTGCTTCCTTTTCCTCCTAGCCTCCTCCTTGTCCTCCTCTTTCGCCTAGGGATCCATTTGGAATTGTTGGAGTTACAGTACACAGTTGTTTGCCTCTCCTCCCAGCCTCTCACACACCCTCAGGCAATCAGGAACAGCATGAGCAGTCACACTTCCTGGGTATGATGTCATCAAGCTGCACCTGAATTGCAGATTCTCTATTTTTGCGATTCCTTAATTGCAAATTTGCAATTAAGGAATCGCTATTAGCGGGGTCGCAGAAAAATTCTGTGAATTTTGGGGAATCGCAACATTTTTCAGAGTGTTTATCTACATCGCATTTTGCGATTCTCGAAATGCGATTTGCTAAAAATCGCATTTTGAGAATTACAAACTCTGATTTTTATACATAAGTCCCAATAAGGAGAAATACAAGTATTTCTCTTTGTTGCACCATTCCTATGTCTCCCCTGGGGAGGTGTAGGATTTTGACAAATTCCCAGTTTTACAAAATGTTGTAAATCCAGGAATTTGTCAAGTACCATGGATGTTGAGTGGGGACACCCACAGCACCACCCATGGACCTTTCATGCAGATTAATTTGTGAAAGGGGGCCCACATTTACACTGCCATAAAAAGTCACGCAGGGCGACTTTACGTGGCCATGTAAATATGGGAAAGCCCATTGCGCTGCTGGTGCTTCAAAAAAAGTTGCGCAGTTGCGGCGCAATGGGCTTCCAAATAAGCCCTATTATTTCCTCTTTCTATGTGTGCTGCATTCTACAGCACACATCGAAAGAGGAATATGTCATTAATGATTGTTATTGTGCAGGAAAGTGTCCCTTCCTGAAGAAAAACAATCATCCCCGCAGAGCAGGCACCCATGCAAAATTACGTAAGGGTGCCTGCACTGGCATATGGCAGCCAATTGTGTGCCAGCGCAGGGGAAAGAACAGGGATGTGTCGTATTGTTGTTAATACAGGAATGTGTTGTATTTTTTTTTTTAAACTTTGTTTCTTGATAATACATACCAAAGAATAAGGACAGTTACAGTGCAACATACATTAAGTAGCATGTTGTTTGCTTGATAAAGTGCAGACACATACAGATCACATTAAAGTAAGATCAATATCACAACAAAAGGCAGGCAGAGCATAACACTGTACTTACTTTACAATGGGTATCATACCATATCTTCCTCCGGATCAACCATTCCATTCACAAGTGGTACATTCATGGGTTCTATATTTGCTGGTGTACGCGTGGTATCCGATCTAACCTGAAGATTCAGGTGTAATGAATGCCATATATCTAAGGGTCTCGCCGCAGGTGGTTGTAGTTGGGAATATATGTCACTATTAGTGCTACAGTGTGTCATACTATGCAGCCATGACTTGATCGTAGGCGTATGCTTACTATCCCAGTTTATGATCACCTCACGCTTAGCAATAAGCAATGCAATGGCGGCGTACCGCCGCTTGGATCTAGGAAGGTCGTGAACATACCCAAGGAGCGCCATTAGGGGCGAGGGTGCAACTGTAAAGTCTAGCCTCTTGGAAAGTTCTACAATCACAGCCAACCAGAACCTCCCAACCTTTACACAAGTCCTTGTAAGATGTGCGAAGTCTGCATCTGGAGAGTGACATTTCAGACATAAGTGTGGTCTAGATGGGTCAATACGGAGTAGTGCACTGGGCGATTTGAACGCCCTCCACAAAAACTTAAAATGCAACAATGTATGCCTATGGTTTGGTGAGACTCGACAAATTTGTGCACAGCACCTACCCCACTATGTGTCAATAATGGGGTGCCCAAGATCATTCTCCCATGCCCCACGCACTCCCGCATCCCGGGAGGGCAACAGTGCCACCGTGGCCTTATATATTCTGCTCACCAAGGGGCATATCAACAACAACCGGCGATAATTATCTCTAAACGCACTTAGCGCTAGGAAAATTATCTCCGGCTAGCGTGAATTTTTATCGCTGAGATAGCATGCTATTAGCAACGCTAATCTCAATAGCGATAAAAATCCTCACGCTAACAGGCTAACGTGAGATTATCGCTGGAAACCCAGCGATAATCTCACGTTACCTTGTTGATAGGGACAGGCAAACTTAGCCATGATATCCTCCTTCCATAGGATATCATGGCTAAGTCTGAAAAATACCAGACGTAAAAAAGCAGCGTTAACCGCGGTTAGCGCTGCTTTTTTTGTCTCTAACAGGGTTAGCGACATTCTTGATAATAGGAGAAATGTCGCTTAGCGACATTTCTCCTATTATTTTACTCTGGAACGCCCCCTTTGCATCTCATTAGAGATGCAAGGGGAAGCGTAGAGTAAAAGGGTGCTAACATGCAAATTTGCATGTTAGCACACTGTTGTTGATAGGGCGCTAGTTTTATCTCTCCTTTTTTGGCTTTTAAAGCCAAAAAAGCAGAGATAAAGCCCTTGTTGATATGCCCCCAAGTGTGTGCGTTCCCCATCCTTGATAAGACCAGTCAATAGCGGGAACTCTCGCGGTTCCAATGGGTAGCTGTGTACGACAGCCTTCAAGGCACCCTGTAATCTCTGGAGTATGAAGTGATCCATAGACCTTGCATCATGAAAGCGAAGGTCCTCAGTGCGGGAGAATACATGCCTCTTGGGTAAAGGTCACCGAAGGTCACCAAATGAAACTTGGACAATGTGTGCTTGTTAGATCTGGGGGTCTGTAGTTGGCAGGGTAGGTACCACAGCCCAAGTAGGGACCCTTACTTCTAGTCAGGGAAAGGGGGATACACTGTTAAGATAACCCCTGCTCACCCTCTCGGTAGCTTGGCCTGAGCAGTCTAGGCTATCAAAGGCAATGTGTAAAGTATTTGTACCAACACTCACAGTAACACAGTGAAAACACCACAGATTTACTCCACACCAGTTTTAGAAAAATAAGGTATCTTTACTAAAATCTTCACAAGACCAAATACTACAGAAAAACCAACATACAATTAAAAGGGTTACTTTAAAGATAGTTCAAGAGTTTGCAGAAAGTACTCCAGGATGTAATAATCAGTGTCCTGCACAATGCGACTCTTAATGCACAAAATGCGACACTCTCTTGCCCAACAGTACCTGTAGTTGCGCTAAGGTTCCCAAAAGCTATAATAATGAAGATGGCAAAGGCGATGCGATACTCCTGAGACCTTGGGGAGGCTTTGCAGCAGCCCTGCTTCACGCAGCAGAGGTGGATGCGCCAGCTCCGATCTGTAGGGGGAGAATGCGATGACTTTGGCTTTCGTTGCGTAGGTTTCTTAGGGGGAAGCTTCACGCAGAGGTATGATGCGATGATCTTCGGTGCGGAGAGATGTGCGGCGCAGCGCTGACTTCTAGCGCCGCAACCCTCGATGCGTTACGGGACGGGACTCTGCGTCGACACACGCAGCGACTGGATACTTTCACTCACCGGCAGTGGTGCAGCCCGCAAACTGGTTCTGCGACGACCCTCGCAGTGTCAGGAATCTTCACGCACCAGGACGATGCTTGACGCACTCGGCGATGCGGGGACTCCGGGTGCTGCGATGACGCCACGATGAAATTCTCCTCGCACTCTCGCTCTTGCGACTCGCAACCGGCTGATGCGTCCCTCAAATGGATGATGCGATGGGTACCAGCTACTCTTGTTCACGCTTCTGCTTTCCAGCTCCCAAACACAGCAAAACGACCTCCTGAGGCCCCAAGACTAGGCAAGCACTCCAAGGCAGGTCAGAACTCCCTCAGCAGAGTTCCAGGGAAGCTGGTGGTGAAGTCCTTTTGTTCCTGGGACTTCTTAACAGGGAGCCAGCTCTCCTCAGGCCCTTGGAGATCAGAATCAAAAGATGGGGACACAGCAAAGTCCTTCCCCTCTCCTTGGCAGAAAAGCAGAACAGCAAGCAGGCAGTCTTCTCATCCTTCAGTTCCTTCCAGCTTTCTCCTTGGCAGAGGTTCCTTCTTAGTTCCACAGTGATCTAAATTTTAGGTGTCTGGGTTCCTCTTCTTATACCCCTCCAAGTCTTTGTCTCTCTTTGTTTCAGTGGGGGGATTCCCCTGCTCAAACCTGTTCCTGGGTGTGCTGTGCCCTGGAGCACCTTTTCCTTTCAGAGTGAGGGGCAGGGCCGTTAGACGCTCAGAAGGAGGTGGAGCCTTCTTTGTGCTGGCAGAGGCAAAGTCCTCAGCCTGGCCAGCAGGGGGTGGAGCCGGCATTTTGCTGGCAGAGGCATCCCTACTCAAACCCAGGGGCTACTCCTCCCACCCATTTAGAGCAGATCTCCCTATTCACCCTGCTGCTGACTCATCCAGACTCCTGGAGCCACCTAGCCCATCACATGACACCAGTCAGCCAATCTGCACACAGGCACACAGGAAGGTTAAACAGGAGAATAGCTACTTTCTAAAAAAGTGCTATTCTCACACAGTGAATTTAAAAACCATCTTGCTAAAAATATGTATAATTAAATTCTGAACACAAAGATACCAAACTTGGATTTTCTATCTTGCCTTTAGGGGAAGATAGGCATGTGAACAGCTTCCCCCATTCTGTCCTATGGGCAAGATAGCCTCTCAGCAGTGAAAAACGAAAATGGCTGTAATTCACTACCAGGGCATGTTACACACCTCAGTACATGCCCTACCTTTCAGATACACTGCACCCAGCCCAGGGGGGTACCTAGGGCCACCATAGGGATGCCTGACATGTACAGAAAGGGAAGGATAAGGCCTGGTCAGTGGTTGCACTGGCCAGGTCAACATGGCAGTCCTGGACTGCACATGGGCACTGCAAGCAGGCCTAAGACATCATGTTAGCGCTACTCCTGTGCGTGGCACAATCAGTGCTGCAGCCCACTAGTAGCATTTGTACTACCAGCCCTGGCACTCTCAGTGCACTTTACTAGGGCCTTGCAGGTAGAACAAATATGCCAAACATGTATAGACAATTACATCACAATTTCCCTAGAGAGGACTTGCACCTTGACACTGATCAGCAGTGGCAAAGTGCCCAAAGCATCTATACCAGTAAAAACGACATCCAGCATAGCATCAAAAATACAGGAGATAGAGGCAAAAAGCCAGGGGTAACCACACCAAAAGATGCCAGGTCTAACACGTGTCCCCGCCAGCTGAAATGTGGGGAGAACTACCCACCCTCTTGGGAGTTCTCATCACTAAGGCGGAAAAACCTGGACAGACCATCAGCGTTGGCGTGGTCTGTACCGGGACGGTGTTCCACCGTGAAGTCCATCCCCTGTAGGGAAATGGACCACCTCAACAGCTTAGGATTCTCACCCCTCATTTGCATCAACCATCTAAGGGGCCTGTGGTCTGTCTGAACCCGGAAGTGAGTCCCAAACAAGTAGGGTCTCAGCTTCTTCAGAGCCCAGACCACAGCAAAAGCTTCCCTCTCAATAGCACTCCACCTCTGTTCCCTGGGAAGTAGCATCCTGCTAAGGAAAGCTACAGGTTGGTCCAAGTCCTCATCATTTAGTTGTGAGAGCACTGCTTCCACTCCATGCTCAGAAGCGTCTGTCTGCACTATGAATTCCTTGGAGAAGTCAGGCGCCTTGAGTACAGGTGCTGTACACATGGCCTCCTTCAGGGCATCAAAAGCTTCTTGGCAGGCACTGGTCCAAATCACTCTCTTGGGTAACTTCTTGGAAGTTAGTTCTGTTAAGGGAGCAACAATGGTGCCATATCCCTTGACAAAACGGCGATAGTACCCGGTGAGTCCTAAGAAGGCTCTCACCTCTGTCTGGGTCTTGGGGGGTTCCCAAGCCCGGATGGTATCTATCTTGGCTTGTAGGGGCGCCACCTGACCGCTTCCTACCTGGTGTCCCAAATACACCACCGAACCCAGCCCTATCTGGCACTTACTGGCCTTGATAGTGAGACCTGCACTGTGCAGAGCCTTCAACACTGCGCAGAGGTGTTGCAAGTGTTCTTCCCAAGTGCAGCTGAACACAGCAATGTCATCCAGATATGCGGCGCTGAATTGCTCCAGCCCGGACAGTACTTGGTTGACTAGTCTCTGGAATGTGGCAGTGGCGTTCTTCAACCCAAAGGGCATGACACGGAACTGGAAGTGCCCCTCTGGAGTTGAAAACGCAGACCTCTCTTTGGCCCCATCAGTTAAGGAAATCTGCCAGTACCCAGAAGTTAAATCAAACGTACTGAGGTAGTTGGCAGCTCCCAACCGATCCACAAGCTCATCAGCTCTGGGGATGGGGTGTGCATCAGTCTTCGTGACCGCATTGAGCCCACGGTAGTCCACACAAAACCTAAGTTCTGGAGTGGCACCAGGCGCAGCAGCTTTTGGTACAAGTACCACTGGGCTAGCCCAAGGGCTGCTGGAGGGCTCAATCACCCCTAGTTCCAACATCTTAGAAACCTCCTTCTTGATGCTGGCCCTGACCTTGTCAGCCACCGGGTAAAACTTTTGTTTCACAGGCATGCTATCTCCCGTGTCCACATCATGGACACACCAGTTGGTGATACCGGGGGTCAGGGAGAACAGAGATGCAAACTGACCCAACACATGGCGACATTCCCTCTGCTGTTCTGGGGTCAGGGTGGGCGAGAGGACCACTCCATTCTCTGACCCATCTTGCTCCTTAGCTTCCAGGAGGTCAGGAAGAGGATCGCTATCCTCCTCCATCCCTGCATCTGTAGCAAGTAGAATTGTTATTTCAGACCTCTCAAAATGGGGTTTGAGGCGGTTCACATGTAGGACCCTCATGGGGTTCCTGGGAGACCGCAAGTTGACCAGGTAGGTCACTTCACTCTTGCGCTCCACCACCTCATATAGCCCAGTCCACTTGTCTTGGAGCGCGCAAGGCTCCACTGGTGCCATCACCCACACCATCTGCCCAGGTTGAAATTCCACCAGAGTGGTATGCTGGTCATACCACCTCTTCATCTCATCCTGGCTGGCTTCCAGGTTCGCCTAGCGAGTGTCCTGAAGCGCAGTGTCTGGTTGCGGATGGCCAGCACATAGCTGAACACATCCTGGGGGTTTTTTCCCAGGGGATTTCTCCCAACCCTCCTTCACCAGACTGAGAGGTCCTCTAACAGGGTGCCCGTACAAAAGCTCAAAGGGACTGAACCCTAGAGACTTTTGTGGTACCTCCCTGTAGGCAAATATTAGGCATGGCAAAAAGACGTCCCACTTCCGTCTCATGGGCTCTGTCAGCCCCATGATCATGCCCTTCAGGGTCTGTTTGAACCTTTTAACCAACCCATTTCCTTGAGGGTGGTAAGGAGTGGTGAACTTATAAGTTACCCCACACTCCTCCCACAGAGACTTCCTATACCTGGAGATGAAGTTGGTACCCCGGTCAGATACCACCTCTCTGGGGAAACCCACACGGGAAAAGATCCCCATCAACGCACGGCCCACCACCGGGGCTGCGGTTGT
Source organism: Triturus cristatus (assembly GCF_964204655.1). Lineage (NCBI taxonomy): Eukaryota > Metazoa > Chordata > Amphibia > Caudata > Salamandridae > Triturus > Triturus cristatus. The sequence goes on from NC_140580.1 coordinate 667,325,647, forward strand.
CCTGAGAGGGATAGCCTCTGGGTACCGGGTGGCATGATCCACCAGGACCAAGATGAACCTGTTGCCCAAGGCTGTCCTGGGGTCCAGTGGCCCCACAATATCTATCCCCACCCACTCGAAAGGGGTGCTCACTACAGGAAAGGGCTGGAGAGGGCCTTTGCACTTCCCTCCAGCCTTGCCACTTGCCTGGCAAGTCTGGCATGATCTACAAAAGGAACCGACGTCCGTCTTCATCCCGGGCCAGTAAAAGTGGGTGGCAAGCCTTTGTCGGGTCTTGTCCTGCCCGAGATGTCCTGCAAGAGGCACGTCATGAGCCTGACCCAGTAGGAAGTCTCTGAACCCTGCGGGTACCACCAGGGTACGTGATCCACTGGGCTCAGCAAACCTAGGCTCACTGTACAACAAGTCATTCTCCCAGTAGAGAAAGAAGTTCTTTGGATCAGCACCTGCCTCCTGGTCTGTAGCCTGGTGCCGCAGACCTTCAAGAGTAGGGCATGTCTTCTGCGCTCAGCAGAACTCCTCTCTGGAGGGACCACCCTCTTGCTGCCAATGGGTCAGCTCAGGTATGTCTCCCAGCTCAGCTACCTGTTCCCCTGTAGGCTCCAGGGCATCCCCCTCAGGGTCTGCGCCTTCCTGGACCGTGGGAACAGCGGGGGTGGACGCACCATACCCCTTGCCTTTCCTCTCTCTGGCAGGGACCTGGGCCACTGTTTCAGGCTCCAGGTCTGCTTCACAACCCTGTCTGGCTGCCATGGACCGAGTGGTCACACTGACCCACTCAGGCAAACCCAACATCTTCAAATGAGCCTGGCGTTCCACCTCCTTCCATGGGGAACTCTCCAGGTCATTACCTAGCAGACAGTCTACTGGCATGGATTGACTCACAACGACTCTTTGAGGCCCTGAGACCCCCCCCACAAAAAGGGAACATGTGCTACCTTGCAAAGGCGCACGGAGTTGTCAGCTGACACTACAGGGCGAAGTACATCGGGCATGATCAGCTCCTCAGGGACCCACTGACACCTTACCGAAGTCACACTGGCTCCGGTGTCCCTGAGAGCCTCCACCCTCTTCCCATTGATGGTCACCCACTGCCTGTACTTCTTAGTGTTATCAGGGACAGGGGTTTCCCGGACCATCTCTGTGTCTCCTAAAGAGACAAGGGACATAACTGCTAATCCCTCCAAATCACTAGAAATTAAATCCCCCCCAAAAGCTACACTAGTTATACCCGGTGTTGGAGCACCAGGGGATTTGTGAGTCAATTCCTGACAGTGATAACACTGAATGAGACCCTTGTTATCCGACCTGCCCTTAGGGGGCCAGGTTGGTTTGAGTTTTGACTTGGGGGGCTGGGACTGGTTACCCTGGGAACTGTTTGGGGGCCCTTGTGAGAACTCCTTTTGGTTACCCTTGCCCCACCCACTCTTCTGCTGGGTACCCTGCCCACCTTTGGCTGTGGTATCCACAAAACCCCTATGGACCCTGGTACTGACCTAGCGGTCCGCCTCCCGTGCAAGCTCAAGGGGATCAGTAAGCTTGCGGTCTAAAAGATGCAGGCGTAGCTCTGGAACACATATACTACTCAAGTGCTCCCAAATGATCAAATTCTACAACCCCTTATAATCATTCACCTTGCTGCCCTTTATCCAACCTTCCAGTGCATGTAACAGATTCACACATTCCACCCAAGTCTGGGACCCCTCCCTCCTGGAGTTCCTGAACTGTACCCTGTACTGTTCTGGGGTTAACCCAAACCTGAGGCATAAGGCCTCCTTCATATGGGGATAGGTCAGGTTACCGGCTGCTTCCAAGGGCTCTAGAGCACTCCTCCCTGAGGCCTCAAAATGCTTCCACAGACCTGCACCCCAATCTTCTTCAGGCACTCTATGCATTTTACAAGAAATCTCATAGGCAGAAAACCACCCATAGATATCATCACTCACTCTGTAACTCTAGTCTGAACCACATCCTTGGGGATATATACCTTACCTCCTTTCGCTGGCTGTTTGCTGCCACCATTTGAGCCGGTCTCCACCTCTCTGGCTTTGATCTCCAGCTCTTTCATGCTCGACTCATGAGCCAAAAGCAATTTCCTTTCCTCAAAAGCAAGGGCATTCTTCTTCTCCTCCTTTGCCATTTCCATGTTCATTTTCAGTTTCATTACTTCCAGCTCATGTTCTCTGATTCTTTGATTCTCTTGTAACTCCTCTGCTGGGGAGAGACCCCTGCTGGAATGGTGGCTCCCCGCTCTGCTGGTGGGGTTGCCCACTGGCAAATCGTTTGCCCCAAACCCATTCCCTTCATTATCATGATCTGCTCCCTCAGCCTCTTTAGCCTCCCACCAGGCTTTCAGAGCCTTCTGCAACTCCTCCTTTCTGAAGTTGCTTTTTATGGGACAACCAAAATCCTTGCAGAACCGCTTGAGCTCCTCCATCTTGTATGAACACAAATCCTCAATGGTGAACTCTAGCTCTCTTTCCACACTGGCTGCTTTCTCACTTGGAGCCATGATAATTCAAGAGTTACCTCAAAAATAGAACCAAAAATCAACAATCAGCAGTATGTGGCTGTGTAATGGTCTGCTCTCCTAGTGATGTACACCAATTACTGTGGGTCAAGTACAAATACAAGTTCAATCCCACCGCTGCCACCAATGTTAGATCTGGGGGTCTCTAGTTGGCAGGGTAGGTACCACTGTCCAAGTAGGGACCCTTGCTTCTAGTCAGGGAAAGGGGGATACACTGTTAAGATAACCCCTGCTCACCCTCTAGGTAGCTTGGCATGAGCAGTCTAGGCTATCAAAGGCAATGTGTAAAGTATGTGTACCAACACTCACAGCAATACAGTGAAAACACCACAGATTTACTCCACACCAGTTTTAGAAAAATAAGGTATCTTTACTAAAAACTTCACAAGACCAAATACTACAGAAAAACCAACATACAATTAAAAGGGTTACTTTAAAGATAGTTCAAGAGTTTGCAGAAAGTACTCCAGGATGTAAAAATCAGTGTCCTGCACAATGTGACTCTTAATGCACAAAATGCGACACTCTCGTGCCCGACAGTACCTGTAGTTGCGCTAAGGTTCCCAAAAGCTATAACAATGAAGATGGCAAAGGCGATGCGATACTCCTGAGACCTTGGGGAGGCTTTGCAGCAGCCCTGCTTCACGCAGCAGAGGTGGATGCGCCGGCTCCGATCTGTAGGGGGAGGATGCGATGACTTTGGCTTTCGTTGCGTAGGTTTCTTAGGGGGAAGCTTCACGCACAGGTACGATGCGACGATCTTCGGTGCGGCGCGATTCGCGGCGCAGCGCTGAGTTCTGGCACCGCAACCCTCGATGCGTCATGGGACGAGACTCTGCATCGACACACGCAGCGACTGGATACTTTCACGCACCGGCAGTGGTGCAGCCCGCAAACTGGTTCTGCGACGACCCTCGCAGCGTCAGGAATCTTCACGCACCGGGACGATGCTTGACGCACTCGGCGATGCGGGGACTCTGGGTGCTGCCATGACGCCGCAATTAAACTCTCCTCGCACTCTCGCTCTTGCGACTCGAAACCGGCTGATGCGTCCCTCAAATGGATGAAGCGATGGGTACCAGTTACTCTTGTTCACGCTTCTGCTTTCCAGCTCCCAAACACAGCAAAACGACCTCCTGAGGCCCCAAGACTAGGCAAGCACTCCACGGCAGGTCAGAACTCCCTCAGCAGAGTTCCAGGGGAGCTGGTGGTGAAGTCCTTTTGTTCCTGGGACTTCTTAACAGGGAGCCAGCTCTCCTCAGGCCCTTGGAGATCAGAATCAAAAGAAGGGGACACAGCAAAGTCCTTCCCCTCTCCTTGGCAGCAAAGCAAAACAGCAAGCAGGCAGTCTTCTCCTCTTCAGTTCCTTCCAGCTTTCTCCTTGGCAGAGGTTCCTTCTTTGTTCCACAGTGATCTAAAGTTTAGGTGTCTGGGGTCCTCTTCTTATACCCCTCCAAGTCTTTGTCTCTCTTTGTTTCAGTGGGGGGATTCCCCTGCTCAAACCTGTTCCTGGGTGTGCTGTGCCCTGGAGCACCTGGTTCCTTCCAGAGTGAGGGGCAGGGCCGTTAGACGCTCAGAAGGAGGTGGAGCCTTCTTTGTGCTGGCAGAGGCAGAGTCCTCAGCCTGGCCAGCAGGGGGTGGAGCCGGCATTGTGCTGGCAGAGGCAGCCCTACTCAAACCCAGGGGCTACTCCTCCCACCCATTTAGAGCAGATCTCCCTATTCACCCTTCTGCTGACTCATCCAGACTCCTGGAGCCACCTAGCCCATCACATGACACCAGTCAGCCAATCTGCACACAGGCATACAGGAAGGTTAAACAGGAGAACAGCTACTTTCTAAAAAAGTGCTATTCTCACACAGTGAATTTAAAAACCATCTTGCTAAAAAGATGTATAATTAAGTTCTGAACACAAAGATACCAAACTTGGATTTTCTATCTTGCCTTTAGGGGAAGATAGGCATGTAGACAGCCTCCCCCATTCTGTCCTATGGGCAAGATAGCCTCTCAGCAGTGAAAAACGAAAATGGCTGTAATTCACTACCAGGGCATGTTACACACCTCAGTACATGCCCTACCTTTCAGATACACTGCACCCAGCCCAGGGGGGTACCTAGGGCCACCATAGGAATGCCTGACATGTACAGAAAGGGAAGGATAAGGCCTGGTCAGTGGTTGCACTGGCCAGGTCAACATGGCAGTCCTGGACTGCACATAGGCACTGCAAGCAGGCCTAAGACATCATTTTAGCGCTACTCCTGTGGGTGGCACAATCAGTGCTGCAGCCCACTAGCAGCATTTGTACTACCAGCCCTGGCACTCTCAGTGCACTTTACTAGGGCCTTGCAGGTAGAACAAATATGCCAAACATGTATAGCCAATTACATCACAATTTCCCTAGGGAGGACTTGCACCTTGACACTGATCAGCAGTGGCAAAGTGCCCAAAGCATCTATACCAGTAAAAACGACATCCAGCATAGCATCAAAAATACAGGAGATAGAGGCAAAAAGCCAGGGGTAACCACGCCAAAAGATGCCAGGTCTAACAGTGCTTCACCAGCGACTCCTGCAGGATAGGGATCCACCCATTACCCGCCACTGGAATTGCAGAAGAATACAAAATCCGAAAGCCAGTCTGTTTCACTAATTTATGACACACCCAACTAGTGGTTGACAGAGTTTGAATATCATTAGGGTCCCGCGGGTATCCCAAAGGCAGCAGGGATCCGAGGGATTCAATAAGTTCCAAAACAACTTCTGGACGATGATAAGGCATACGAATATCCACGTGATACCAGAGGCGAGCAAAACTTGCCTGCGCCACCAGGTAATACACCTTGAAATTTGGCCCCCCAAATCCCCCTTTTCATAAGGCAGTATGAGGACATCCCAGCTAATGCGGGGTTGTTCACCTCACCACACCAACCGTATCAATAATGTGCGAAGGTTGAAAAAGAAGCTATTAAACAGTAGGATTGGGATGTTATTAAATAAGTACAGAAACTGGGGGAGGACCACCATTTTAATAATTGCTATTCACGCACACAAAGCACTCCACAACGCCGGACCATCCTACCTGAACAACAGACTCAGCTTCCACACTCCCACCCGCCAGCTCCGCTCTGCCAGCCTCGCACTTGCCACCGTCCCCCGCATCCAACGAACCACCTCCGGCAGCAGATCCTTCTTCTACCTCGCCGCCAAGACCTGTAACACCCTACCTACCCACCTACATCAGACTGAAGACCTACTCGCCTTCAGAAAATGCCTCAAGACCTGGCTCTTCGAGCAGTAGCTGCGCCCCCCCCCTCCCTCCTCAGCGCCTTGAGACCATCACGGGTATGTAGCGCTCTATACAAATCCCCTGATTGATTGATTGATTGATTGATTCTCCCTGCCATGGACAAGGGCAAGGCCAGCCAACTCTCTATATTCTGCCATAGCCGCTCGAGAAGATATAGTGAGAGTGAATGTCCTGGACGGACCATTGCCAATATCCTGAGGCAATCTCGTAAACCCACATATATTGCGGAATTAGTGAACAGAGATGCCCAGAATATAGTTGGTACGGTGGGAATATTAGAAAAAGTGCTTGCATATTACAAGGCACTTTACACCACTAGAGAGATAGGGAAGTCAGGGGCCTTCGCGGACTATCTTGATGAGGTAACCATGGTTTGGATGGAAAAAGCTCATCAGGAGTTTCTTGTGGAACCTTTTTCGGTGGAGGAACTGACTGATGCTATCGATGCACTGGATGGCACAAAGGCTCTGGGCCTAGATGGGTTCACTGGCTGCTTTTACAAGCAGTTTAAGGATATACTTGTGCCACACTTGTATACCAGGAGGCTACAATAGTTCTGTATATGGGGGGGGATAGAGGGAGGCCACCGGCTAGGCCGTCGCAGCAACCGACCCGATGGCCGGTCTTCAGGCTCACCCACGGCCCCTGTCGCCGCGGGGATTCCGGGGGTGTGCCTGCATGCTGAGGAGAAGAGAAAAGCGCACTTGGTAGCCCCCCACCTCAGCTCCTTAGCCCCACCTTGCCGTCTCACTCATGCACGCCATTTCCTTCTTGGTTCTTTTCCCCCGCAGAGGGACCACCGTCTTAATCAAGCGAGGCCCCGGCTCCACTCCACACCACCAGGCCTCACAGGTCGCGTCCGCCTCAGACGGCGCAGTTCTTTATCGCTGCACTGCAAATCGCGCCTGATGACACCGGGGCTGTCCTTACACCACCACACACCATACCATGCCCGATAGGCATACGGATCTGTCCACGGGCGGGTGCTAAACCAGAGATCTGCAGCGGAGCTTCAAACCAGTGCGGCCATGAAGGTCTGCGGCTTGGCCACGCCCCTGGATGTGTTGTATTGTTGTTAATATAACGCATCCCTGTGCTATGAAAATGACACAGTGCGGCGCAGCTAAATGGCTTGCGGCGCTGCACTGCATCATTTTCTTGTAGATGAGGCCCACAATATCTTTTCACGTATTCAAAGCCTGTTGAATGTAGAGGGTTGTTTTGGGGTCCTGATTCAAACGTTTGTGCATTTCTTTGGAGTGGACAAAAGGTGTATTTCACTACGGTTTTAACAAAATGTACAAATGTAAACCTGTTCTAAAATCATCTCTGCAAACCTTGCTAAATTTACAAAGGAATTTCCATTAGGCATAGACAGATTTTCAGTGAAGCTAGGATAATTTGCGTCGTATAATTAACTTTGCATTATGCTTGATACCTGAAATTCCAAAACTGCGCCTTTCTCTGCATCGTGTAATTACGCTGCATTTGCAGCAAAATTGTAGCGCAGGAGTGTGGAAACCACTTGAATGACTGAAATGTGAGTGTCTATTATTATCAGGACCTGTGCTTTTGGTTCTATCTCTATTTGTGTAAAATGAGTCCTCATGTCCAACATGGACACAATGACACATTTTGTGCTAAAATATCCAGTGAAATGTCATAATTGCCTATTATGTTATTACTTGTATTTTCTCAGGTAATTAGGCAAAGGAAAATTATATGACTCTGGCACAACCCAAATTCTCATACACTGGAAGAGGTATTGGGCTCAGAAGTGTAAAGTGAGATGGTACCTCATGTATCATGTGGTGAATTTTACCCATACCTGGCCTAGCCCTTAGAGATGTATCAGTCCTCTGCAGAAGTACAATAATATACAAGAGGTATTCGTCCTCCGTAGTCCCACCTCCGTTCACAGGTCCTGCATCTTGTTGGTTTCACAAACCTTTTTAAGAAATGTCTAAAATGTATAGGTGTCTACGTGCATCACAGAGACTGTTTCCAGTTCTGGACTGTGCACTTACGAACTACAGTTCTGATGGTCTAATTTGTTCAATGGAAGCAAACTAAGACAGAAATACCTTGAATGTGTGAGGTCGTCACATGACAGTACAGGGCTGCAAATAATGTCGGCGGTGACATGGTGTGCGGGTGCCACCCTAAGCTTGGGACAAGGGAGCAACCTCTGAGTTATCGCTGATTGTCTTTTCAGTTCTCGTGAGAACGATTGCTTAAAATGGTGGGAGTAAAATGAGTTATAACCTTTCATGAATCAGGTGGAGATACAATCAGTGGCGTAACAAAGGCCCCTGCAGCCCCTGCAGTGTGGGGGGACCTGAGGTCCAGGGGATCCTCAGCACTGCACCCTGCTCTAAGAGCTCCTAAGTGAGTCTGGTGGGGGGCCCCTCCATGTATTTTACAGGGGGGCCCCCCTCAAGTTTCATTACGCCACTGGATGCAATGTGTTAAACAATGCGCTCACTCTTCCTTCAATCTGTAAATATCTGTCCCACCTCTCAGCTCCCCCTGATTTGGGGGTGCAGCATTCAACTCTCAACCACCCATAAAACCCTCCTTACCCTCAAAAACATTTAATCTGCAATGATTTCAAAAGGATGACTTTGCAAGACCACTGTTGCCCTCTTTGGTGACTACATAGGTTGAGAGTTAGGTTTTTGAGGTCGAGCCTGGGTAGCATGCGCTGATCTGCGAGGCATGCTGTATTCAGGTAGGGACTTGAAGCTCCGCCCACTCTCCGCCTATATTTTTAATTGGCTTGTGTCATTGTCCACTGTAAACTGTAAATGTTCATTGGTTAATAGGCTTAGTAGTCCCTCCTTAGTACCGCCTTGTCGCATTTAGTAACCTCCCATGGCGACACCCGCTGTTACATGTGTTGTTACTCGGTAGGCTTTAATTACAGCCTCCAAGCACTATTTTCTCAAATAGCTTTGTCCTGCCTGCTGTTGCAGGCAGGGTACGCTCTCTTATAATGCTTTAAAAAATATATTTATAGCACAAACGCATTTACAATGCGATGGGTCTCTCATTTCAGAGAGTTTAAGCTATTGGCATTGTAAATGATAAGTCCTTTTATTTCTCTGTTTTAAAACCAACACATAAATAAAAGGCATTGCCATTTACAATGCCAATAGCTCAAACTCTCGTATCTGTGAGACCTGTCGCATTGCAAATGCTTGTCTCTCTGGTCGGTGTCCAAATACCAAGCGTTCACATGCTTTCTGAATCTGCCCACTTATATTCACACATCTGGATCGACAAGCCACGCTTGCGCGTCAAGAAGCCATTGGTGCTTCTGCCCCATGACTGGCTATTCTAGGACCGTGCCAGGGCATAATAATACAGGAAAGTGGCAGCAACAGCTCTGAGTAAACCATCATCGCCAGCATCTGAGTGGACCGCTTGTGTTAAATTTAGCCAAAAGGACAGATGGGCCCCTAGCTGTAAGGAGATTACGCGTCTGTAAATCCTTATCTGTGTATCGGGAAGAAGTGACTAGCACAAGCAGTGAGCCCCTCCCTTGTGTATCGAGCCGCTCTGAATGTCATGTTAAAATATAGCTGGTCTGCCAGTGTGTTGTTATTATTATTATTATCAATATCATTATCATTATTATTATTATTATTATTATTATTATTATTATTATTATTATTATTATTATTGTTATTATTATTCCCGATACATTTATGCCAATAATATTATCATTATTACTATGATTATTCTTAGTAGTATGATTAGTATGTTTAGTATTATTGCTCCGTATATATTAATACTGCTATTATTATTATTATTATTATTATTATCAATATTATTATTATCAGTAATAGCATTAGCAGTAGTAGTAGTAACAGTATTTGTATTATTAGCACACTACATGGAATGCTGAGGTCGGGCCAGACTTTCATTATGACGAAAATGAAATGTTTTAAAAAAGTACATGAAACAATAAAGTCCGTAAATTCATAAAACTTAGACCATACGACCAGAAGATCCCTGAACGAGGCGATTAAAGGGAAGAGAAACTGCATTCTCCACTACTTTCTGAAGAAGAGATGTTGAGATACAGGCCTTCGAATTTGGAAGGCATTCGAGTCAGTTAGTGCCGCGGGGGGGGGGGGGGGGGGCGGGGGATGTGTCAGAATCACGTCATCCCAAAATTTTTGTAATGAAGAGGGACAGAAGTGTTCATTCTATCCGCTTTTGGACAGTGACTCACGTTTTTTCCTGTTATACTAGTCTGAGCGGTGCCTCTGTTACATATAACACATATAATACATCAGTAACCTGTAAATGAAAGCATGAAACTTTTATCCGTTTGTCTGTCAAATTATCTGACATTATGCAGAGTGGGGACAAAATGATGTGGCAGAAAAGGCAAATTATGCTGTATAATGCAGCACAGTTTGAGTTAGTATTACTTGAATATTTTGTCATTTTTATACATGAGAATAAAGGCTGGATAAAAATATCCACCCCATTTTTGTTGATTTAACACCCAAATACAGCAATAAGCAACAGATAGGTGACTTGTCAACCTTTGCAAAGGGCCTTCCCATGCACGCCAACATGTGTTTCTGCATTTTTTGTACATTTTGATCTATTTCAGCTAGAAACACATTTGTTTTTTAAAATCTGTAGATTATGCAGCAGATGATGGACTATGTGGCATATGTGGCAACTTCACAATTATGTGTAATACACAATGGCCTTAAAATTGCACAGTTTTATTCGCCCTGATCATAGTGTATAAAAGTTGGGAAGTGAGAAGTAACTCAAAGCTAGAGCAAGAATTCTTCTATATGTTGTCATACAAAAAGGAAACTTTGGACCCACAGAGGCATACAACTACATTTAGTTGAGACCGTGATGAGGGGGGGAGGTTATTAGGCTGGTGGTCCGCTTTGTGTGTCATTTCAACATTTGCAGTGTGCTTATGTGTGACATTTTAATGCCACACATTATTGTGACATTTTTTTCCGGAGTCTAGTAAAGCAAACTAAGGCTCTGTAATGTTTTCAATTTCAGAAACAAGGATGGTGAAGATCAGGAAGTGCCAATGTGGACTATGAAGGTTACAAACATCAATGTGAGAAGAAGTTGAAGGATGCCTAAAGTGGCCTAAACATTCCAGCTATCTCACCGACTAGTGGCAGGGCAAGATTGCCACGAGCCATAACGCAAGCGAGCAACATGGCCCACTTGTGGGTTAGTAAGTAAAAGACTCCCACAACTGTGGTGCAATGGGACGCATACACCTGTCGGCGTGGTACCACTGCACCTGCTGCACTAATCATAGCCATACCTCTGTCTCTAATACCTCGCCTTCCACGTGTTGTTAATTTGGGGACAAAATAGCCCAAACACTCCTTCATTATTTGATTTTCCAACATGAAATTAAAAGGTTGGCAGGTGCAACGTTAAACATAAATTTAACTCCACAAAACATGTGTTTCAAAGTATTTAACAACACTTAACTATTTAACACAATCGCCTCACAGCTCGCGTTTTCAAGCAGAATTGTTGTTTATATAATTCATGCTCTGCTCGGTCAACTGAGCTGTGCCGGTCCCTGACGGACGTTTATCTGTTCACCACTCCACAACACTTCCTAGCGGAGACGGGTCTCGTTGCACTCCCAGTCTGGAATTATGCTATTCTCCAGCTGTGACGTTTTCTACATAAGTATAGTTTATACCGCTGATAGTAAAAATCTACCATGGACTGCATAGCTTTCCTTTTATAACCAAAAAAGGGTTTCTAGCTCAAACGGATCAAAAGTTTTTTTTTAAAAGTGGCATCTGTTGTGCGACACAAGGGCATACCCAATGCAAAAGCCAACATTTTACCTTTCAGTTGCTGGTTGTTCTATTCATGCGTTAAATTGGTACCAACGAGGTAAAACAGTTGCCCAGATAGTATCCATGTTGTAACATCAATCTAGGCCATTCAGAGGCATTTCTGAGACTAAGGCTACCTCGATCAAGTTGAGTCTTACAAGCTTTGCTCCATTCAACAATGCCTCCTTTTCTTCCCACATTGGATTTGGAACCCTATTGGACATTGCCTTAAGAGGGGGTGGGCATATGAGCTCAGAGTAATACTTGGGCCAAAATCTGAACTTAACACTGCATGCACATACCGGCCATATTCAGCCCCAGAATTGCTGAGTGCAGCTGAAAACACTTTTCACCTGAGTTTGTGACACTCCAGCATGGAACACGCAAAATGTGGCAGGTGAAATGCTTGCTATAAGTTTAACCACTGTCAATCACTTCTGGTAGCATTCCAGCCCATCATTTATTTGCCCACCAAACCACCTCGGAGTAGACCCAACCATAAGCAATCAGCCTTCATCCTGCTCCAATAAGAACAGTAGGGGCGGCTCCTCTACTAGGGTGGAGGAGCGTTGCCCCACTGCTTTCTCGCAGTGTGAGAAGCACAAACATAAAATGGTAATAACTACCATTTTATGTTTCTGCTTCTCGAACGGTGAGAAAGTAGAAGGGTTTGGTTGGGGGCAGGCGGGTGGTCGTTTCTTCTCTAGGGCAGGGGAGGAGTGGTGGGCCCACTGCTGAGGGCACTGACTGTTTGGTCGGCCCTCTGGGGCCGCCCAAACCAGTCAGGCGCACTCTATCGTTCTCTATGCAGGCTGCAATGCAGCATAAATGGAGAACATGGCCTTCCCGTAAGCCCCTTCCTGGGCTGTGTCCCAACCAATCACCACTCTCAACTGGAGTGTTGTCAATGGCTTAGTGGAGGGGAGGGAGGCTGCCTGCTTCCTGAAGACACGGATCCCAGCCGGCGAAAAGGTAGGCTGAAATATTTTTTTATTATTAATTAAATTAACACCCCTGTGTGACCCCGCCCCCCCCACCTGCAAGATATGCCAGGCGACTGAAGAACAATGCATCCCAACCTGCCTAGGCAGGTCCTCTCTGAACCAGAATACAAGCAACCCAAGTCCAGTTTCAACCTGATTTTCCCTCTCCAGTCAGGTGTAATTTGCTTCCAGAGGCACAGTGAGCAAGGGACCTGCATCTGGGCACACCCTTCACCACTTAGAACATTACACACAAAAGGTGACACTATAGGTGACAAGAGGAATGCTTGCAGTGAATCTCACCACTGGCAATCACTTGGGATATCATTCTAACTTATCTTTCCTTTGCTCACTAAGCCCCCTCAGATTAGAGCAGTTTTTGTGTTACCCAGCTTTATGTTATTCTACCATGTTGTGGTTTTTTCCGTTTTGTTACTCTATGGTATGTTATGTTATCTGGTCTGGCATTTGCGGAGCATCTGTATGTTAATCACATTGTTTCATGTCACTGATGCCATTCAACTAAAGTAGCCTTGGAAAAATTAAATACCAACTCAGCCCCATAGGAAAACAAGTGCATATCTGACTCAAAATCCCATCGAAATATTGTCTACCCTAATTTAGATGAGTATGGTAATCAACTAAAATGAATACGGTTCTTATAAAACTGATACTCAACATGGTGAAGAAATATGACAAGCAACTAAACACATTTCAAAGGAATTTGACATGCTGAAATTCACATGAGAGAAACTGAAATAATATGACACTAAGATTCGAGATGAAACAACCACTAAATTGACCATGACTCAATATGAATATAACTCATTGAATTAAATAGGGCACACGCTGAAATCATTGGCATTTGAAATTAATAGGGAGGATCGTTGAAATATAAACAGTGTTCTGAAAAGAATATGGCTCAGAAAATTGGGACACATGCTAAGAAAAAGTGAGTGCACTCAAAACAAGCATCGGCAAAGTTAATAACAAGTCACTACCTAAGTGTGCAATAAAATAAAAAAAATCACTGACGTGGCAGTTTATCTAGTGATAATAATTACAAACCTTTCAGTTGGGCCATGCATGTTATTATTTGTAAAGGAGACATTAATAAAAAAAACACCCAACAAGCCATTCAAATCACAGGCAGCAAGTGTCATTTAAAGAGTTGATAACAGAACTTCAAAAAAGAGACGGAAAATAGATCTCCATCTAACTGGACATCCTTAATGTAGTCAAGGGTATTTAAAGTTAATTTAAATGTAAAAAAGACAGAAGTTGAACAACCTTTTTCACAGAATAGAAATGAATTATTATTAGGCAGGTGTGAACAATATGCACAGACTTTGTACAGTCACTCAAATTGAAAGAAATCATGTGAATAATTTAACTGACCAAGGGATGGTGTTCACTGGCCAAAAGCCCTTCTTTGTATGTATAAAATATTTGTTTTTTAAAAAACAGAAGTCTGGTGAGCTGTCTCAAAGGCCGGACCTAAGAATGGTTGGGTAGGTGTTAGAAATGGGGGTCTCTAGTTGGCAATGGTTTGCAACTTTGTCCAAGTAGGGACCCTTCTTCCTAGTCAGGGTAAGGGAGTTACACTTCTTAAATAACCCCTGCTCACCCCCTTTGTAGCCTGGCTTGAGCTGACAGGCTCATCTCAGAGGCAGTGAATAAAGCATTTGCACATAACCAACAGTAATACAGTGAAAACACTACAAAAGGACACTACACCAGTTTATAAAAATATCCAATAGTTTTATATATCCAAAACAAGACCCACAATGATAAGAAGCCAACATACAGTACTTAAAAATATACACTTTGCAAGATATCCTCAACATTGCAGAAATATCTCACACAGTTCTTACGAGTCGGTAGCTCCGTCCGGGGCTACCGCAATGCTGAAAACAACAGAGTCTAACAGTTCCAGCCGACCGCATTGGTATGGGCCAGCGAAAGCACGGACAGACTCGTGAACAGTACCCTTCTCATTGCGGCTGGCGTGTTGGTGCAAGCCAATCGTGGCAACCGTCATAGTTGGGTTGCAAAATGGAAGTGGTGCAACCAAGTGCTGGCGCAACTCTGCAAAACATAGACTAGACAAGTGCTCCCATGCAATCGAATTGTAGAGCCCCTGAAAACCTGTCACAATACTGTCCTTCAACCGGCTTTCCAGTGATCTGCAGAAAGAAACAACACATTGCACCCAACTGTTAGCATCAGCTTTCTTACTGGACCTAAACTGATCCTCCTTCATGTCAGCATAGTTGAGGTTACACCCCTTACCCAAAGCCACTAAAGTGTCCCTTGCTTCTTCTGGGACAAGAGGCCACAATCCTGCCCCTCAGGGACCCCATTCATGTGTATAGATGCCTCATAACCCTGAAACCACCTTTATATGTCATTCCCCTTCTTGAATTCCTTGCTTAGATTCTTGGGGCTGTACACATTTCTATCTGACTGCACTGCTAAATTGCTGCCACCATCTGAGCTGGGCCTACTTCTTAGCTCCAGCTCCTTTAAGACTATGTTCATGATGTAAGATCATCTTCCTTTCCTCCATGGCTATTCTTTTGTCTTCCCTTTCATTCTCCATCCGGAGTTTTTCCAACTCAAACTTCCTTGATTCCCATCTGTCCTCCAGCTCCTCTGGTGACAGGCCACTGCTGCCTGGCCTGGCGGGCTCCCCCCGCCCAAAAGCACATCCACCCTAGGAAGAGGCTCCTCCGCCTCCCCAATGAGATCTCCAGATTGCCCAATGGCATGTCTGGCTGCTACCCAGGCCCTCAGCGCCTTTTGTAACTCCTTATTCCTGGAGAGGCCTCTGACTTGGATCTTTAGGGTTTTGCAAATAGCCTTCAACTCTTTCACATTGTAGGATTCCAACCTATCCTCCTCAAAGGCCACTTCTAAGATTGCAACAGATGATACTCTTGATTCAGGCATAATGAAGTAGCAAGTTCAATCTCTCAATAAACTGGCAAGATCAAAAATAGGCCAAAAAATAAAAAGAACCAGAATGTGGTACGTAATGGTCTGCGATAGGGTAGTAGTGCACACCAATCACTGTAAGTCAAGTGCAAACACAAGTCCTATCCTGACCTCTGACAACCAATGTTAGACATGGGGGTCTATAGTTGGCAATGGTTTGCACCTTTGTCCAAGTAGGGACCCTTCTTCCTAGTCAGGGTAAGGGAGTTACACTCCTAAAATAACCCCTGCTCACCCCCTTGGTAGCTTGGCATGAGCAGTCAGGTTCTTCTCAGGGGCAGTGTGTATAACATTTGTACATAACCAATACAGTGAAAGCACTACAAAAGGACACCACACCAGTTTAGAAATATATCCAATATTCTTATACCCAAAACAAGACCCAAAACAATAAGAATCCAACATACAGTACTTACAAATATATACTTTGCAAGATATCCTCAAAATTGCAGAAATATCTCCCAAACATATTTCTTATGAGTCGGTAGATCCGTCCGGGGCTACCGCGATGCTGAAAACAACTGAGTCTAATAGTTCCAGCACAGCGCGTCGGTACGGGCCATTGAGAGTATGGACAGACCCCTGAACAGTACCTTTCTCATTGCTGCTGGCACATTGGTGTGAGCCGGTTGTGGCAACTGTTACGGTTGCGCTACAAAATGGATGTGGTGCAGGGTGTGGTGCCCTCACGATGCAGTGCAGGCAGCTCCTCATGGCGATCGTCCAGATGGAGTTGATGAAACCAAGGCTTACGGTGCAGGCCAAGGTGGTGCTTGATGCGGTGCTCACAGGTTGCGGTGCAAGCGACAGAGCCAGTTGCTGGGTGCTGTCATTGATTGGCCCTGACGGCTGTGTGGGACAGGATGGTGCTTCGTGAAACTTATGAGCGGGCCCCCAGCCATGATGTCATCATGGGTGTCGAAGTCAGCAGCAGCGATAGCGTCGGTGTGACCAGGATGGTGAAGTGAAGTGAGGCGGTGCGGAGCACGGTGCCCACAGGTCATGGTGCAAGCAGCGGCTCAGTGTCAGTGGTGTTGGTTGCCGTGGTCAGTGAGACCAGGGTTGCGGTATGAGATGCGGACGATGCCTGCTGCCGTTCCGTCAGGACACAGAGTCAGTGACGAGTCGGTGACGGAGTCGGTTGCGTTTTCCTTCTCAGTGGCAACTGAAACAGCGGTTCCAGAAGCGGTACCCAGAGGTTGGTGAAGTCTTTGCAGTCCCTAAGACTTCAGGACAGGAGGCAAGCTCTACTTCAAGCCCTTGGAGATACTCAGCACAAGTAAAGAAAGTTCAGTCCAGTCCTTTTCACTGCCCAAGGAAGAAGCAGCACCTGCAGGCCAACCCAACAAAGCAACAGCACAGCAAAGGGGCAGTACTCCTCCTGGCAGCTCTTCTTCTTGGCAGGTTCCTTGATTCCATAAAGTTCTAAAGTTCTGGGGTCTCGACCCCAATATTTATACTCAAAATTCCTTTGTACTCTCAGGCAGAGAGTGTCTGTGCTTATTTCAGACCCGTTCTGTCCTCTCTGGCCCAGCTTCCTGGCAGGAGGTGGGGACAGCATTTTTCAAGGCAGACCAGGCCCATTCAGGTGCAAGGGAATCTCATCCTATTACTCTAAATGCAGCCCAGGTCTATTCAGCCCAGCCCTGACTCATCTAGGAAAGACAGGACACACCTCGACCCCCCAGTGGCTGTCTGAAGAGAATGCACGTCCACAGCCCCTGTCAATCCAGTCAATCCACAAACTCATCAGAGGCACACAGAATGGCTAAGCAAGAAAATACCTACTTTCTAAAAGTGGTATTTTCAAACACAGAACATAAAAATCATCTTTATTAAAAGATGTATTTTTACATTTTGAGTCCAAGCATACTAATCTCAATTTTCCTATTTGGTCCCAATGGGAAGTTATATTTATAAGATGTTATAAATAAGCTCCCATTCTTTCCTAAGGGACATATAGCCTTGCAGGGGTGAAAAATGAAATACTCTGTAATTCACCACCATGACATATCACACACACCAGTACATGTCCTACCTTCAACATATACAGCACCCTGCCCACAGAGGTACCTTGGGCCTACCTTAGGGGTGACTTATATGTAAGAAAAGGGAAGGTTAGGGCCTGGCAAGTGGGTACATTTGCCAGGTAGACATGGCAGTTACAAACTGCGTGCAGACTCTGCAGTGGCTGGTCTGAGTTACCTTTACAGGGCTACTTCTGTAGGTGGCACAATCAGTGCTGCAAGCCCACTAGTAGCATTTGATGTAAAGGCCCTGGCGTTCTCAGTGCACTGTACTAGGGACTTACCAGTAAATCAGATATGCCAATCATGGAAATACCAGTTCATAACACAATTTACAACAGGAGCACTTGCACTAGAGACACTAAACCAGCAAAAACTGAGTCAAAACCAGGAGGTCAGAAAGCAAAAAGACAGGAGAAACATGCCAAAAGATGGCAAGTCTAACAGCAGGGTTCAAAACCAAATGTGTAGGCCTATATATTGTACCACATGCTGGAGAAACCGTGGTGCAGGTTGCATCAAGCTGGAAGGAAGGCTCAAAGTATTGTCAGAATAAAAATGAATGTCAGACAGAGATATAGGGACATATGCTCAGAAGAGGCTGGAGATACTTATACCTGGTGCCAGCTCAGACAAACTGGTTTCAATATCTGTAAAATGAGATGCTAGCTAAGTAAAAAAAAAAAAAATGGAGAAAATAATTGTAAGATTAAAGACAGCAACTTCAAGATATCCAAGGTTAAAGCTTAGAGATAAATAGTTTAGGCTAGGAAAAAGTGTGGTGGACGTAAGAAAAAGCAATATTAGACACAAAAAGCAAGGATGCACAACGAGAAAATCTAGTGTTTAAAAAGAAAATAGAGGGGCTGGCTTAAAGAAATAGAGACGTTGACTCATGATACAAAATACAGAAGGCGCATTAGAAACAGCTCAGATAAGGCCAATATATCTCATCTTTCATCTCTCATCTCTCTTCTTCTACCTCAAAGAGAAGCCAGCTTTAAAAGGCCAGGCTATTGGTTTCGACATTGTTTTTTCATTGCCAACTGCATGCGAATGTGTGCAACATGTTGCATGCACAAGCATGGTCGGGAATCTTGCAATGGCTCTCCTACAGAGGGAAACTAATTCCTAAATGTACATAAGTGCATTGTGACGCATGCATATGTGATCGCCGGTAACCACTTTTAATTTACAGTTGTACATGAAAGGTAAATTGAAAGTTAAATAAAGTGAAAAAACATTGCACAACAGATAAGAAAAAACAGGTAATGAGTAGCATGGTTAGACTTTTTACCTTCCAAACCCTCCTAATATTTTCAATAGGAAGTGGGACAGTGAGAGGTGGACTAAAATCAAAGGGGCATATTTACAAGCCCTGTTGCGTCACTTTTGCACCGCGCAATGTGATGTAAGAGCGGCGCACTCAAAAAGGAAATTAAGAAAGCCACACAAGGCCACCTTGCATGGCCCTGAGTGGCTTCATAAATCCACAGTAAAGCAACACAGTGCAAATCGCTGCATACCCTTACTCTGTGGCAGGGAGGCATTACATGGGTGTTGCGTGGGTGCAACTTCAAAGGATTTTGAAGCATTCCCCGATTTACTAGAAGTGGTAGACCTGGAAATGTGCCAAAAACCTATGCCTCCCCAGAGGAGCATTCTGCTGCACACATAGAAAGAGGAAAATGTCTCAGGGGGTTGTTTCCCTGCAGGAAGGTGTACCTACCTGCACAAAAACAATCCATCTTACAATGCAGGCACCTTTGACCCACGATGTATGGGTTGCTGTGTTGGCACTTGGCAGCTAGATCGGGTGCCAGCACAGATGAAACAGCAGGAATGCACCATATTCTTTTAAATACAGTATATTCCTTCCCTTTCTTTGTCACACAGAGAAGTGCTGCACTGTGTGACACTCACAAAAATGAAGAGATGTTTTAAGGCATGGGCAAAGTGGGCTCTGGCCCATGGCCGCAGGCTGCCAGGGGGCCCCTTGATAGACCCAGCTCTGTTCTGCAGAGTCTGGGCTGATGACCTTGAATAATTCCTAAACAGATTGGTTTAAATACTGATTCATTTCATTTATTTTTTATGTGGTTGATGTCTGGGAGTCGAACAGAGGAATGTTGTTTTTATGTGTCATGTAGTATTCATAATACAGTTTCTTTTAAGTCAAAACAGGACCTCACATATGAGATATGTGAGGTTGTCACAGAGATTTTCAGTAATATTAATGACCTCCTGCTCTGTTACAATATTGAAAACACCTGTCACTACCCTTGAATATTATATGTAAACACATTTAGAATCTGGACGAGTATGCCTGTGCACAATCAGTGACCTGGCCAAAGAGGGCATGAAAAAGCTTTAACCTGATCATACATTCAAAGTGTTCAGAACAGGAGCCTCCAAAATACATTTGGCCCAGGGCCCCCAATATCTTTAAGATGTCCCTGTTGCCACCGTCCAAGCATAAGATTGTGAGGACGGAACCCAAGACGGAACTAAGACCCAAGCAGCATGCCACCTGCAAGCTTGCTTCAAAGAGCAAAAACAAGCCATCTGCAGCCCTGCGCTATAAGGTGTCCAAAAACAATGGTTCCAATTAATATATATTATGGGGGCTTTGGATAAGCCCTTTCCTCATAACAGGATGGCTTTGTTATCTACCTTTTGAAGTCTTCTCTTGATTTGATGCCTTTCCTCCCTTTTCTTGTGCTTGTCCTACCCAAGAGCATTTTGGTCTCGCAGCATACTGATTGGCTGAGTGGTAACATTTCACTGCTAGTTTGAGGGTTTCTTTTTTTTCTTTACTAGTAGCACTCAATGGGAGGGCATATGTTTCCTTGCCCACGCCCAGTAGGCTTTCCTTTTATACCTCCACGCCCTGTTTTAATTTTTGTTAGAAGTATTTTTTATGAGGGCCCAGCAGCTCAAAAGTGTCACCAGGGCTCCACATGCTTTTGGCCAGATTTATGCAGGGACATCTTAAGGACTTTGGGGGCCCTGGACCACATGTAATTTGGAGTCCCCTGTTCTGAACACTTTGAATGTATGATCAGGTTTCAGCTCTTTCATGCCCTCTTTAGCCAAGTCACTGACAGTGCAAAGGCATACTTCTTCCAGATTCCAAATGTGTTTACATATAATATTCAAGGGTAGTGACAGGTGTTTTCAATATTGTAACAGAGCAGGAGCTCATTAATATTACTGAAAATCTCTGTGACATCCTCACATTTCTCGTATGTTAGGTCCTGTCTAAAAGAAATGTTATTATGAATATTACATGAAACATAAAAACAACATTCCTCTGTGTAATGTCTGTGATAAAGTCTCAGACATCAACCACATAAAAAATACATGAAATGAATCAGTATTTAAAACAATCTGTTTAGGAATTATTCAAGATCATCAGGTCAGACTCTGCAGAACAGAGCTGGGTCTTTCAGGGGGCCCCCTGAAAGCCTGGGGCCATGGGCCAGAGCCCACTTTGCCCATGCCTTAAAACGTCTCTGGGTGACACGGTCTCTCACTGATTGCAGGTGGGTTACCAAAACTAATACTAACTACAGGTGGTTCAGCATGCCATTTTGCAGCAAGCTTTGACTAGGTTCCTATCCTGGGTTTTGTACTTTAGCTATATCCTTGCACTTTTTACCAATTAGTTTGGAAACTGGAAATCGTTGTGATGATGGAAATGACTGCACCTGTACTATGAAATATATAAATAGGCCTGGCATCCAAAAGTCTTTGTGAGCTGGCCTTTTTGTAGACAAATGCTTGTGCACCTCTGAAAATATAGTAACAACCTGGTAGATTTCTTAGCATGCAGAAGAACCTTCGAAAACTTGCCTAAAAATCGAAAAAATAATTTTAAAAAAGAGTTCCAATTGATCATCTATTATTTCTAACACACTATTCCACAACTACCATTTTCTAAATGTCTTGTTGAATGAATATATTGCCACTTCTTCATAAAACTTTGAACCTTTTTCATGTTTTATGATATCATTAATATATTATGATTAGGGCTCTCAGTTTTATGGTATTTTTTTTTTAAATTACCCTCTGTATTTATGCAAATTTATTTTTTGTCAACTTTATCTGTATTTATCTATATTTACTATGGGTTTTGTGAAAAAAATTAAACTGAAAGTGGTATATTTCCAAATCTTTTAAACTAATAAATATGCTGTCATGTTTGAATTTCTGCCAGGTTTCAGTGATATGAACACCCGCAGAAAATAAATCAATGCATTTATATGAAAATATGCACATTTAAGTATCAGCCTGGTGCATATCTACAGCTGTTTAAGCCTCTTTACTAAAATCCATTTCTTTTTAAAACCCTTACCTATTAATCCTCACAGTTATTGGACTGGCAGTCGTGGCAAGGTGTGTTTAGAATCACTCAAAAAGCACCCAATTTCCATATTTATCTAGATTTAAAAATAAATACAGACACGAAAATAAATGCTTTTGTATCTGTGTTTATCTGTAAAAATCTGTAATAACGGAAAACAAGGAGCCTTAATTATGATTTCTTTTTGGTTTTCGTTGGTTTTGCACATTTTATGAATACACTCACCAATTTATAGTGAAGGGCTTCATATTCAATCTGTCACAGTATTCCAAATGAAAAATGAATGATAACAATTTACTGTGAATGGCAGGGATTTTTTTAATTCCACATGTGGAAACTCCGCGAATGAACATGAGTTACAGATATATACATGTATATAGTGTGTTTGATTCAGTTTTCCTTGTGGATGAAATACACATTGCAACAATAATGCCTGAGAGCGAGATATTTAGCGTCATATGCTGACGTTTAATGTTATGGTATGTGTATTTGTAGATCATACTATCACCCTTGCGGATACCAGGGTCCTGAGCAAGTGTGTGTGCCTAGTCTAGCTTTTAATCAAAAAGCCAAGACTTCAGCTTCTTGAAGAACTCTAGAAGAAAGGAGGAGGCTTTGATATGTATTGAAAGGGCGTTCCATGCTTTAGGAGTAATATACAAAAAGACCCTGCCTCCACATCTGTTTAAGTGTATTTGTGGGCTCTATGTGAGTCGGAGTTTGGCAGAGCGGAGGTGTCTGGGAGTTGGTGAAAAGAGATACGATTGTTCAGGTAGGTGGGTGCCTGTGTTGTGTTGATCTTGAACTGTGCGTGTTTGTGTATCTGCAGCCAGTGATGTTCCCTGAGGTGTGATATGATGTATCCTCTGGATGAGAGACTGAGGATAAGTCTGGTTGCTGAATCCTGGATGGTTTGTAGTCTTCTGTGAGATGCTTGGTGATGCGAGTGTAGGTGGTCCTATAGTCCAGATTGCTGGTGATGAGGGTGTAGGTGGCAGTTTTTCTGTTGCTACTTGGGAGCCATTTGAAGCCTTTCTTCAGTACCTTCAGAGAGTGGAAGAAAGTTGCTTTGATGACATTGACTTGAGTGGTCATGACCAAATTGCTGTCAATGATGATCCCTGGCGTAGGTACTGGGGATGGGTGTGAGTCCAAGGTCAGACAGCCACTGGGTGGAGTCCAATGACAAGGTGTTCTTGCCGAAAATCACTACTTCTGTCTTGTTGGTTGTGAACCTGAGACAGTTGAACTTCATTCAATTGCCCACTTCGGTCATAAAGGCGGTGATCTTGGTCTTTGTGTTTGTGGTCTGGCCAGGGAGGGAGAGTATGAGGATCATGGTGTGAGCAAAGGAGAGGATGTTGCATATCTGCGCATGACACTGGCCAGAGGGATTACGTATGCGTTCTAAAGGGTAGGGCTGAGGGATGAGCCTTGAGGCACTCCACAGATGCTGGTTTCCAAGGAGTATGGTGCTAGGCTGACAGTGTAAGTTCTATCTATCAAGAAAGAGCAAATCTAGAGGCGAATGCACATTGGAGGCTATTGTTGTGTAGGCACCTCATGAGGATGGAATGGGAGACCGCAATAAATGCTGCTGAGAGATCCAAGATGTTATCTTTGGTAGTGATAAATGCTGTTTCTGTCCTTTGGTTGGTCTGAAAGTGGATGTCAAGAAGCAGGTGGTTGCTGAGGTGGTCAGTAAGGCATCCGTTGTTGAGTTTTTCTAAGACCTTAGCAGGGTACCATAGGAGAGAGCTTGGCCTGTAGTTTGAGAACATAAAAAGGTTTGCGGAGGGTTTCATGAGCCAGACAATGACAGAGGTGTGTTTCAAAGTGTCTGGTAATGGGGTAAAGGTGATGAAGGCATTGAGAATTTATGGTAGAGCGTCCCTGATAGATAGGAGTTCTTTGGTGAAGACATGGTGGAGACTAGGGTCAGATGGGGCCCTAGAGTGGTTGGGCATCAAGTTAGTGATGGTCTCATTCATGGTGATAGCTAGCCACAAGGTCAGGGTTATTGTGGATTTGATTAGAGGTTCCTCAAACCCCTAACTGGTACCACGATACCAAGGGATCTGTTTGGCAGGCCACAACATAAAGAAAAATGTTGCAGCTGCCATTACAAGACAAAGGTACTGTGTCCCCATGTCCTGAGATTATTTTTAAAAAATATACAGAGCGCTCCAGCTGGACCCAGCACAGCCTTCCTTAATGTACCACAGGACTCCCTTGGAAGTAATGGTACGGCAAGACCACACAAGCTTCAATACGTAATGGTACTGTGCTGTTTCGCAGTACCAATGGTGGCACTTGAGCTGCAGTAAGGAAGTGCCATGATACAACAATTGTTTTTTAAACTGTGGGATGTGGGTCAATGATGTGATTTAATGTGTCTTGATTGATATTATATGTGAGGCTATAAGCAGTGCTTGGTGGGTGCCCAAGTTATAGTTATCTCAGTAAATTATAAACGGTGAATTCAGTATTTTTTTCTTTTTAATATCAGTTTTTGTTTTCTTTCAACCCCTAATTTTAGCGTCACGTTGACCTTTTGTTTTTGTTTTGATGAATTTTAGGTTTTTAAAAATGATATGCAGCCAAATCTCCTGGTGAGCATGGCTTGTGGTCATGCACAGCGTGGGGTTTGCAAAAATGGCCTAACCTATGCCTATACTTCCTGTGGACGGCCAACTCTCTACTGCAAACACCCTTCAGCTGTGCATAACCGGAGGGTTGGCCGCAGTGTCAAGCTTCTGACAAGACCCAGCACACAACGTGGTGTGGACAGCCAACCCACTACTGTGCACGCCCTTTGCCCAGGCTCTGTGGCCCTCACGCTGTGGATTGTCCATAGGACCGAAACTCCATCAAGGCTCAGTGCCCAACCCCCTGTGAACCACTAACCTCCTGCCTTGTATGACCAAAGAGCATGTGCTGCAGTAGATTGGATGCAGGGCATAGCCTCCAGACAGTCCCTGCACCCAACCCACCACCTTAGGCAGTCAACGTCCACACTGTGTGCATTCTTCGACCATGCACGAAGGGGGTTTGGCTTCAGGAACTGGCCTGCAACCACACCTTGGGTCCAACCCCCATGCAAGAGGCAGCCAATCCCTCATGGTGCACAACTTTTTGCCTTGTGGAAACTCTGACCTAACTATAACTACACAGTGGCTACCACCGCTGTAGTTATAGTTAGATCTGTGGTTGCATAGGAAATGCCTTTATTGGTTACTAATAACTTTGTCACCCTTTGAGGAATCTTCACAAAACTTTCTAAATATGTGCTTTTTTGCCTAGTTTCTTCATGGAAATTTACAAAGCAGTTTGTCAAGTGGGGCTGAGAAAAAGGGGGGTTCCCAAAATGAAAAATCTCCATTCATTTTCCATCGACTTTTTTGGAACATGATATCTAAACAACAGCTGAACGAATTACACCAAATTTGACAGGAAGCTAGTTGTCCAGAAAGTGTGCTTTTTGTGATTTGTTGAAAATCTATTTAGTAGCTTTTGAGGAATTAAGGTACAAAAATATTTGTATTTCTGGACGGTTGGGTTTGAAGGACTCTTGCTAGCGTCCCACAAACTCAACTTAAACAAATAGAGCATTTTGATTGGCTTAGGGGGCTTTTTCCCCTTGGTCCTATTCACGGAAACAATAGCACTGATTGACTGGCCACAACATAAAAAAAGAACATGTTGCTGCAGCCATTATAGGATTCAGGAAATTAGCCCCCGTCCTCAGTTTGCTTTTTAAAAAGATATAAAGGGCCAGAGTTGGTAGAGTTTGCTTTTTATTATTAATATTATTATGATTCCAGTTTGGACCAGGGCCAAGAGGTCATTATTTTTAAATATTTGGGGAGGATGACCTGTGTGCCCACTGTTGTAATCTCCTTTCCTCTTGGTACATTCCCCCCCCCGTCCCTTGGTACGCGCCGCTGAAGTGCGCTTTGGAATGTTGGTATGCTGACAGTTGAAGGAATGGATGACTGAATAAAGTTGCATACTTCAATACCTCGTCTCAGCATTTTAAACTACAATACTGGCGACGAGGATGGGATTCTCTTATACCTTCTAGGCACCGATCCAATAATTCTATTTCATGAGGTACAGGCTCTCTGAGCCTTTTTTGTTTTTCTATTACTTCAGGCAGAAGTGCGTGCACTCTTACGGTGATGCGCACACCTCCTTAAGTTAAAGTTGTACTGCATGTGCATCTACCTTCAGTGATACACACACCCTTCAAGCGTCTTTACCTTGTACACATTTACAATTCTAAATACTCCTGTCAAGAAGTGTGTGCACTACTGCGGTGACACGCACACCACAATTTACAGCGGTGCAACCATTTTTCGGTGACACACACACCTTCAAGTACAATTTTTAGTTCTTTGTCTCGCATGTAGCCTTGTGGTGATGCAATATTCTATACTTATTTATTAAGGTTGTGTGCATTGCAAAATGTACAATTCGCGTTTACAGTTGTGATAGTACTCTACTTTAAGTGTCATGGCTGTACCAGCGATGAGCCAACCACCTGCCTTCTTAAATGAAATTTGGGAACCAGAGATCCATCGGAAGGACTGGGTTAAGTTGTTTGACTCATACCTGATAGCAATAGGTGGTGAAAGATTTTCTGCAATTCGTAAGCAACATGTCCTGTTACACAATCTAGGCTCTCAAGGCAGGATAATTTATGAAACGTTACCTGAACCGGAAGGGGAAGAGGATGATGATGATGATGACCATGATGTATTCAAAGTTACCCTCCTTAAGTTAGAAATGCACTTTGGTGATAGGATTAATGTGGTTTTGGAATGACATACATTTTTTAATCGTGTTCAGGGTAAACAAGAATCTGTCATCAACTATATAGCTGCGTTAAGGGATTAACAAGGTCATGTGAGTTTGTTGAGCTCAATGACTTTCTTATCAGAGATCAGCTATTCAGGTGTATTAACAACAATCGCATACAAGAAAAACTCCTGGCCAAAATTCCTACGTTAAGGGAGGCTATTAGCATAGCACAATCCATAGAACACACGACTAAGTACATCAAAGAAATGAAAGCGCCCACGGAAGTTGCTGCTAGAATTGGTAATCCTAGTAGTTCCCTTGATAATGATGCGGAAAATGAAGTACTTAAGGTTAGAACTAGAGAATTTAAAGTTAATAAACCTATCAGAGAAAACAGTTCCTTAAAATGCTACAGGTATGGTAGCAACAATCACCTTGCGAATAATGTCAATTGTACTGCTCGCAATGTGATGTGTAAAAATTGCAATAGGAGAGGACACCTTGAAAGGGTTTGCAGAGATGGGGAGTTCAACCAGGTCAAAGTGGTTTGCACGGAAGGGGACCAACAACCACCTATGTATGTGTTCCAAGTAAAAGATATTGAGTCGAACTCCTCTCATAGGTATCCCAAATGTACTATCTATTTGGCTAATAAGCCTCTTATTATGTTTGCAGACTCATGCTCTCCTTTCACCTTAGTCAATCCGGATGACATAAATAATTTGTTTGGCGTTACTAACCTTGGTGTTTCAGAACTTGACATTTCACCTGAAGGATACACTAGGGAAACTATACCTTTGATTGGCATGGTGAAAATGCTTATACACTTTAAAGGGAGTTCCACATGCGGTAAAGTATACATTGTAAGTAAAGGATCCAACCTTTTAGGCTGGCATCATCAAAAAGAGTTAGGCATCATTCTTGATCCTAATAACATAGACCAAGTACTCTTAGTTGAATGCCAGGAGGGGACAAATGGAATTTGTAAAGAATACACTGAATTATTCTCAGAGAATCTTGGGTTACTCAAAGAGTTCCAACACCATATAAAAGTTAAACAAGGTGCCAAACCTATTGTACACAAACCACGGCCAGTTCCTCTCATGTTAAGAGACCCCCTTAAGGAGGAGCTGAGTAAACTTTGCAAGTTAGGGGTCATACAACCCATAGAAGACTCAGAATGGTTGGCCACCATTGTCTTAGCCACCAAAGCCAGTGGGGATGGGATTAGGTTGTGTGTGGATCTCCACAGTCTAAATGACAACATATGGGTGGAAAGATTTCCCCTTCCTCATATAAATGAGATGCTAAGCACCATGGACAATGCCAAGGTATTCTCAATCATTAACTTATCGATGGCTTAGCATCAAGTAGAACTTCACCCCGAGTCAAGACCCATTACTGCTTTCACAAGCCCCCTTCGGGGCTTACATGTTCACAAGAATGCCTTTTGGCCTGGCCTCTGCTGCGGCAGTTTTCCAGAAAATAATGCAAAAGATACTATGTGGCATGGACAAAGCCTTCTGCTTCCAGGATGACATCCTAGTATAGGGGTCATCTGCAGAAGAACACAACGATACCCTCAGAACTGTAGTTAAAAACTATTAGACTCTGGATTGACAGTAAAACAAAATAAGTGCAAAATCAAAGTCAGTTCAGTAGATTACCTGGGGCACACTATATCTCAAGATGGATTCAGACCCAAACATAGCCTTGTACAATCTGTAAAGGATGCCACGTACCCTAGTAACAAAGAGGAGCTCAAATCATTTTTGGGTCTAATCGAATACATGGGCAAATATGTAAAACAATTCTCTGAGAAATGTGAATGTCTGAGAGTACTCTTGAGAAAGGACAATGAGTTTGTGTGTGGGGCAGAACACAGTGCTGCTGTCAATAAGTTAAAAGATAAGATATTACGATCTCCTGCTTTAAGTTCATTTGATCCAAATAAAAAAACCTTCCTCACAACAGATGCCTACAATATGGGGTTGGGAGCAATCCTATCTCAAAAAGCCTTCACCTCACGATGCTTAACTCCAGCAGAACGCAACTATTCTGTAACCGAAAGAGAGACCCTCGCTTGTTTCTGGGCGGTCCTACATTTCAAATTCTATTTGTGGGGCATAAAATTCACAATAAAATTCACAATTCGTACCTACCACAAACCTCTCACATTCATGTTCCCTGTTAAAAAAACTCATTGTGTTTCTCCAAGAATTTCAAAATGGATACTTGGGTTGGGAAGCTACTCCTTCAAAATCGAGTACCTACCAGGTGGGGAAAATATTATTGCTGACTATCTCTCAAGAGCACCATTAGATGTGGAGGTACAAGAGGAACCCATGGATGTTCCTATCCTTGCAGTACGATTACCGGCCATAAATGAGAGAGAATGGGCAAATTCTATCTGTAATGATACAGATATGTGAATGCTCAAAGTCCTTATTATTAATGGATGGCCAGAAGAATTCAAGGACGTTGAGGATGGAATGAGAAAATTCTGGGAAGTGAGACATGAGCTAACCATTCTCAATGGTAACATATGCAGAAATGTCAAAATAGTGCCACCTAATGAGTTTCATGACAAAATCATTGATTTGTCTCATGAAGGACACCTGGGAAGAAGTATAACGAAAAACAAAGTAAGAAGTACGTTTTGGTTTCTAAACATGGACTCAATGGTGGAGCTTAAAGTGAAAAATTATGTTAGCTGTGCAAAGAGCGATAAAAGAAAAAGCACATGAAAAGTACCGTTATCTCCTGTAGCAGTGCCGAGTACCCCGTGGAACAAACTGGCAATGGAAATAATTGGTCCCATGGATTATCTGGGGGTCCAAAAGAGATTCATGATCGTCCTTGTGGACTATACTTCACATTGGATCAGGTATAAGTTTGTCTCCCGCACAACTACAAGTGTCCTCATCGAGTTTTTGAGAGAATTGTTCAGCAGTGAAGGTATTCCAGAAACAATAGTAATTGACAATGGTGTCCAATTCACCTCAATAGAGATGAAAGAGTTACTAAACAAAATGGGGATCAAATATGAGGAAACTGCTCTTTATTGTCCAAAAGCAAATGGCTTGGTTGAAAGGATAAACCGTATGATTAAAGAAAACATTCAGCTGGCTGTGGTAAATAGACACGATGTAGAGAAGTTCTTAAGAGAATGTATCTGGTCGTATCACACCTCTCTCAACTTGGTAATCGGAATGTCTCCTTTTGTCTACATCAGGGGAAGAGAACCCAGCACTAAAATCAATCCAACTTGGTTGGGCGGGGGAAAACCTGTGTCAAACAACACACAAAGTATAAGCGAAAAAATACAAAGCCATCAACTCAACTACAAATATCAATACGACAAGAAACATCGTGTGAAGGGACAGCATTGGGAAGTTGGGTACTATGTAAGGGTCAAAATACCGACCAGAGATAAGGTAAACCACATCAAATTTTATCCTACACTTCAACTAACAAAAGTCAACAAAAATGTTGTTCAGATTGACAATAATCAAACATGGAGTGGAGACAATCTAATGAAAGTCGATAATCAATAACAGGGCATTGTGGGACTATTCTCTTGTTATCTTTGTTCTTGTCCCTAGGGTAATATCTGGTACATGTATCTAGTACCAGCAACTGCATCTCTCCAAACCCTCCACCTTGTTTGTTTATATCTTCCAAGTTTTCTCATTCCTTACATCCTTCTGTTCCATTGTACTTATGTTAAATTGCTGGCTACCTTTTTTCAATGGCCACTGGGAGGTGTGTTGTAATCTCCTTTCCTCTTGGTACATTCCCTCCCCCGTCCCTTGGTACGCGCCGCTGAAGTGCGCTTTGGAATGGTGGTATGCTGACGGTTGAAGGAGAGTGGATGACTAACTAAAGACGCATATGTCAATACCTCGTCTCAGCATCTTAAACTACAATACCCCCCTCATCCCCAGCCACTCTTGGGCTCCTAGGATCCCATCCCCTGGCGGAATACAAATTAAATGGGAGGGGCATGCAGCCCCCATCTGGTGCCTCAGTGATGCCCAGGGACGGCAATCCCCTGGGGCTAAATAATAAATAAAGGGGAGGGGGTGCATGGCCCCCCTCCCTGAGACACTATTGAGCTGCGGTGACCCAATCCCCTGAGGGCAATTTTTTTAATAAAAGGGAGGGGGGCACTTGCCTCCCTTCCCTGTGCTGTACTGGCTGTGGGGATCCAATCCATTGGACCTCAATACCGAACAATGTCCAAAGGAGCCCACAATCTGGGAGACTATGGTTCACGGCCAGGGAGAGAGCCGGTATACGTTACCCTCACTCTCTGAGGCAGGGAACTCAAAATTGCTCCCACCTTGGCAGGACTAGTTGCAAATGTTTGGTCCGGCCCCGGCGGGAGCAAAGGAAAGGTGCCGGCTCCTGCCAGCACCCTGTATGCTGCAGGCAGTAGAGCCACCTGGGGCCACAGGAGCTGCCTTGGGCCTCCCACATAGCCCCAAAGAGCCCTGTCATGTGGGTGTCCCTGGGGCACCCACCTGCAAAAAAGAATGTCCAGCTCCTGCAAGGGAAGATAGCTGAGGATATGCTGGCTCAGGGGCTCTCTCCTGGCCCCCAACAGCCCCTGAAGGGTGTGTGCCCTGGGTGGGCACAAAAGCACCAACTTAATAAAGAATATGATGGTTTCCACTGGCACATTCCATGTGTGCTGGCTTGAGAGTCGGCTGAGACCACGACGCCCTGAGGCTCCCCCCATAGACCCCAAATAAAATTAACCATATGGGTTTCGCCGGTGTGAATAAGAATAATAAATGTTTGGCAGGAGACACTCATTTATTACAGTAATCTCCTAGGTCATTAAATCCATGACCACAGGAGAACTTACCATACTTTTTTAAATCACTCCTAGTTGGAGCTCTATCTTTTCAGCTGGAGTGCAAGGCCCTCTTGAGGTTGTTTCAATGACTGCATTTTGAGGGCTGAGAATAAATGTTTTCAAAAAGAAGACTCCAAGACATGTTTTTTTTTTTTTTACGTCTGAGTCTTTCTTTTAACATGTTTCAAAACACAAAATGCAATCATAAGAATTATGTTTAAAAGAAAGACTCGAAGACATGTTGATTTTTTTAATTAAAAAATTAGTATAAATTGTTATCATAATCAATGTTGTTAAACATTGCGATTGTGTGAATTACTAAAATATATATTTGATAAAAAAATATTGGTGATTTTTGGACAAAGATGATAGATTTCCTTTACATATAATGATATTCTCACTCCTTGATAAAGTCAAAATTCCCAGTTTTTATATTTTGGTGTTGTGACTCTTTGACAAAGTCAGTAAATCCGCCTGAGTCCCGCAAGACCTGCGAGACCAAACACATGCTGCGCATACCTGAAGGCCTTGTTTTGCATGAGGTAGTGCAGTTGTGGGGGTTGGACGCAGGGCCTGACCACAGGCCAGACCTTGTGCCTAATCCCATACTGCGCATGGCCGAAGGTCGCTCACAGTGAGCAGCAGGGTGTTCGAAGGGGGTTAGGCGCAGGGCCTGACCTATGGCAGTGCACAGTGTGGGGTTGCTTGCTTGTGAGGGGTTGGATGGAGGGCGTTGCCACAAGCCAGGCCCTTTTCCCAATCCTCTGTGAGTGCCCTAACCCCTAATACTCATGACCTTTGTCTACCTTTGTAACTATAACTTACGCTGTCGCCATGCAGAGCTAATTACCCCACAAATTACATCACTCATGACATGATCTATAAAATTGTGCATGACAGGGATGCAAGTTATGCTTAATTTAGGGCATGAGTTATAGTTACAGGAGACAACTATAACTGGTGAATTTCAGTAGGTACAGTAAGGACTACGTTTACATAGGGAAAGCATTTTTTGTTTGCTAATGACATAGACACCACTTGATGAAACTTTTTTTAAAAAGGTCATCCACCTCAGCTCCATTGTGGAAAGTTTCACTCTGATCCATCAAAAGGAGACTGAGAAAATTAGCTTTTCCCACGCAATTTTACATTGGAAATTGAACAGTGATTCTGCAGAAACGGTTCAACAGAATTACAACAGATTTGGCAGAAAGCTAGATTTTTGCCCAGAAAACATGCTTTGGTGATTTGGAGTAAGTCTGTTAAGTATTTTTTAAGAAATTAAGGTTAAAAATGTATGTATTTTGCAGAGGACCCCCATAGCAGACAGATCTGGAGATACAATATGATTGGCTGCCACCACATTAACAGTCATTTTAGGACTCAGGGATTCAGTCCATTGCCCTCAAAATAAGTATAAAAAACATATGGAGGGCAGGGTATTACTAGCATGCCCCCCTAGGGTTGGTGGTAGGGGGGTTCAAGAGGGATCCTTCTGGGACCAAAACTATGTATTTTTTTGTTTTAGCTTGCACTTGTGGAGGATCCGTAGATACACAGTAAAATAAAATTAAAAAAAGGGAGCACCCATAATTTTAAAAAACAACAGGATGAGACAGGGCCCAGGAGGAGGCCGTTACATCATTTTTAGGGAAGGATGGCCCTCCACCCCCTTCTTCCTTCCACAAGGCTTCTAGAGGCCCAGGGACCACAGACTCTGGGTGTCACTCATTTTAAGGGGAGGCGTGCATGTGGCCATGGGAACCCTATCCTGGCACCTATAAAACAATTAAAGATTGCTGTGGGTGTCCTGGTGCCTACTGGGACACCCACAGTAATTGCTGGCAATGGGGCAGGGGGGCGGGAGCCAAGGGCCTCCGTCGCCCCTACCAGCTTCGAAGCCTGCAGCCTTCATGGTGCAGTGGGAGCTTGCTTTGTCAGTTTGCTACCACCCAGTGGGACCAGCTTTTCTCTGCCCCCGATGGATAAGCGCAAACCTGTGTTACCATACAGCAAGAGCACAGTTTAAGTTCTCCTCGATCGTGCTCTTGCATGCAGGGAACTGGAGTGTCCCCAGGGGTTCTTTGGCATGGGGCTTCTTCTCAAAAAACACAAATCAGGCCCAGGGGATTGGGTCACCGCTGGGCCCATACGTGGTCATGGAGGGAGGTCCAACATCCCTCCTCAAAAAGAAAAATTAGCCCTGTTGGATGTGGTCCCCACTGTCAATAGAAGGCTTTGGAACGGGGTCCACACACCTCTCCCCAAAAGAAGACAGATTAGCCCCCAGGGATTGGGTTCCCAGGACCTCAAGAAGGCACAGGGAGGGAGGGTCCACTCCTCATAAAAAAAAGGAATCACCCCAGAGGATGGGGTACTGGGGGTCTGGAAAGGGCTATGGGAGAGGAGCCACATGCCCCACTCCCCAAATATATATTGTTTCTAAGTGAATGTGGAATGAACATAGTAGAAACACATTTCACATTCACTGCTTCTGCTTCAGAGCTCCCCTTAATGCCCTGCAAGTGCCACCAAGTATTTATTTTATGTTGTAGAGGGCTGCAGGGGGTGCAGCAGCCCCCTAGCAACATTAAAAAACATACACAGTTAGTCTTGCGGGTCATTGAATGCATGACCCCAGGAGTGCTTGCTATATTATTCAAAAGCACTCTGAGCTGGCGCTGTATGCTCTTCAGCTGGAGTGTGAGGACCTCTTGAGGTTGGTTCTAAAGCTGCACTTTTTGGCCAGAATATTTTTTTAAAAGGACTCAATGTCATTTTAATGTTTTCTTTTTAAAGGCTTTATTTAAAAAGATTTTATTACAATTACTTTTATTAAACATCACAATGTGTGAATTTACAAAATATACATTTGATTATGGTTATTGGTGACTATTTGGCAAAGGTCACTGTTCCTGCCTGCACTTTCAAATGACTTTGTTTATTTTTTCCCTTTCTTATTTTCGACCGTCCAAATCTGGGTCTTGTTCATGCTATACAAAACTTTATTGAAAAAAACATAAATAAAGTGAGGTACATACACCATTAAAGGATGAACCATGATGATGAATACAGGCCCCAGCTAGGCCCGCAGAATACAAGGGTTCGCTCTCCTGTAACAAAAGCTAGAAGGAAGTTGGCACGGAAACTGCAAATACAAAGACAGAGTTTATTAACCCTTAAGGGTGGTCCTACAACCTACACAACACTCTTCAGTATTGCATAGAGTAGCACAAAGAACTTGCGTACACGGTCCCCTTTTATACACAACAGAGGGGCTCATAAGTGGGTGGATACAACATGGAGCAAAATTCATTACCATTTATGGACATTTTCGATACAGGATCAATATGTGGGCGGAGTTAACAATTTCCTGAGCCCGCGAAAACATGGTCAAACAAGGACTAACTGATAACAGATGTGGTCAAGTCTGGGCATGCGCCAGACGGACAAAGGAGCTATTTATAGACTGTTACTAGGCAGATTACAAGAGCAACTAGCGGAAAGATAGGACTCTTCTCGTGCAGAGCACGTGGAGACATGACAATACAAAATGGAGTCCGGACATTAGTCAACGTAAGACAAGAAAACATGGTTTAACTAGGGAGAATTCATGTCTTTAGTGAATGCTTAATCATATCGCTGTTTTAGTTTTCAACAGACGATCCTTGCAGCATTTACTGAAGACATTCGGCTTATCAGGATAATCATCATATATGTCAATTTTCATCATCTCTTCCACCTCTTTGGTTAAATGTTTCTGATAAGTGATATTGGCAATAGCTTTCTTATCAGGTATACAGAATGACACACATAGAGAACAGAGTAAAGGACCACACTGGACACAGATGCAACAGGAAAACAGAACTGCTACAATAATACAGAGACCAGTTAAAACCTTCCATCCCCATGTAGTGATCAATGCCCAAAACCATCCAGAAAAGGTCCAAGTGCCATTTTCTGTATGAATCTCAGCTGCGATTTTATGCAATTTATTAATAGCTTTATAAACTGATGGCGTATGGTCAGGAATGAACACACAACAACTACTTCCGATAATTTTACATGCTCCACCTCTATCAGCTAACATAACATCTAATACCATACGATTCTGTAATGCAACAATTCTAGTAATTTGTAATTCTTCCATAAGATTCCCAAGAGCAGCAGCGGTCTGATTCGTCACAGCCTCTACAACTCTTGTTAATCTTCGAACCTTCCTACTATTTAGGGCAGCTCCAACAAAGAAAAACAATCCTAAGTTGAAATCAACATACTGCTGTAAGCTAGTATCAGTTTGATCAACATCATCAATAGATAGAGTACGTTTATACCTATTTACAGTCACATTATTCAACAACTTCAAATCTTTATGATAGGATGCAGGTGCTAAGAATACAGGAGATAATAAAAACGCTACATAACATTCTCCGGACCAGCCGGCTGGTAAGCAATAATAACCCTTATTCCCACATACGAAGTATGTGTTATGGGAGGCTAAGAAAGTACTATTATTTAATCCATCTATGTTCAAAACAATAATACAGTCGCTAACACCAACAGGACTATAACCCACACTCTGAACACACAGGTCCGCTTGAGCTTGTGCCACTTGAATCACAAATTGTTCATTCCCAGCAATGTCTCTGGTGTTCGTGAAGATGTAGGGGATCGATTCATTGTCTGGTTGATATTCTTCCCACTCCCATATTGTCCCATTCGCTTGTGGATAGCCTTCTTTATCTTGATGACATTCCCTATTAAGTCTGAAAAGTAATCGTCCCACTGTGGGTTTCCGTGTGGCGAAAAGCAAAGTGTACCATGCTCTACAAGAGCCATTATGAGAGAAAGGAAGAGGTATGAACGGCGTTCCTCCTTTCTTCTGATGAGCTGGCATCATACCACATATCCAACAGTTCGTAGCATTTGTAGCAACATGGGTATGATGCAACATCTGGATGAAAGTGTTATTCAAATAAGACTGACGATGCTTCAATTCTTGATACGGAAGGGTATAAAAGTAGTGCTCCTCAGGCACTGGAGTGGTCAAAACAAGCAACTCACGGGCAGGAGTCACATCCTCAACAAACCATGTGGTTATACCAACAATAGCTACAATGATAATAAAGCTTGTCGCACAAAGAATCTTCTTCTTCTCCATCTTGTAGTAAAAAGTCAATATCTTCCTAAAACTAAAAGGTTGTCAGAACTCTTCCCCTTAGGCAGCCGTTGATTTCTTCACCAGCGGGCCAAGACGGGTGTCACTACACTAATGCAGGGCTGATCCCCCCCCTTTCCTCATTGGCTCTCCGTTTCACTAACCTAAGGGCCGTTCTGACAACGTCTCTGGATACAAAAAAAATCACTTCCTCGGTCTGAGATGATATCTTCCTCCTCCAGGAATCGCTTGGTCCGGGAAGAGCTCCTCAGTGTCGTTCGGTTCCACAGCACGGCCTTTCTCTGCAGTCAGGACTTCTCGATGGTCGGTCAATACAGCAGGCTCCACTAATCCAGACGGCACTTTACGACAGTGCAAAGAGTGGATCCAGTTCTTCCGATTGGAAACTCGCACAGCTGTCCTCGTTGCGAGCAAGACTTGCTCAGGACCAACCCATCTTGGCTCCAGACTGTTCGTCCTTTCTAACACCTTAATCATAACCTGATCCCCAGGTCAGAGATTATGACCTTCACCTGTGGACCGATCAGGGAGCGCTTCTCGAACCTGTTGATGAATAGAAACCAAATTATCCGTTAACTGTGCCAGATAATCATTCATCATTACACAAGGTACATAATACACTGACTTCGGTTTTGGTGGACCCCAAATATTCATTGGGCGTCCGAACACGATCTCGTAGGGTGTGAGACCGGTCCGAGAATGCGGTATCGATCTAATTGACAATAATGCCAGCGGTAAAGCGTCTGGCCAAGTCAAAGAAGTCGAAGCTTGGATCTTAGCGAGCTTAAGCTTCAAAATGCCGTTATATTTCTCAACCAATCCCGCAGACTGAGGGTGAAACACTGCATGGAACTTCTGAGTAATGCCTAGGCCTTTAAGAACATACTTGATAACGTCTGCTATAAAATGAGGTCCGTTATCACTCCACAGCAATCTACAAACACCATATTGAGGGAAAAACTCCTTCAATAGCATCTTGGCTGTAGTCATTGCAGTATTGTCTTTTGTAGGGTATGCTTCAACCCATTTACTGAAGGCACAAACCACTATTAGAACATACTTCAGATTGTTACAGCGCTCAAGCTGAATATAATCCATCTGCAAAACCTCAAAACGTGCAGTAGGTGTTGCAAATCCTCCTGCTGGAGTTCGTGTACCCTTTCCTGGGTTGTACCTCAGGCAAATCATGCAGGTCTGCACTACCCTCTTTGCCGTACTAGCGATCTCCGGATGCTCCCAAACTTGTGTGAGTAATTTTACAATTGCGGAAGCTCCGACATGCGCTAGTCCATGTGCCATCTGAACCATAGGTTGTACAAAAGCTGTGGGTAACTTCCATTTATCCATCTGCTTATTTCTCCAACACCCTTCATCATCTAATTCTCCATCATTGGACCATTGCTCCCGTTCCTTATCGGAAGCGGTCCTCTGTATCTCCAGCACTTCTCTCCTAGCATCGTGCCATCTTTCTGCCTGTGACTTCACAACATACATTGCAGTAGCGCCAGGCTGCATCGCAGTCTCTCGTGCCACCCGGTTTGCTAAAGCATTCCCTTCTCCAACTTTATCAACCACCTTTTTATGGGCACTACATTTAACTATAGCAATCTTCTTTGGATATGTTAATGCAGTCAAAAGGTTGTGAACTAACTCTCCATACATTATCTGTGTTTCCATGTGACGTTAGAAACCCTCTCTCCTTCCAGAGTAGGCCGAAATCGTGGCT
Source organism: Triturus cristatus (assembly GCF_964204655.1). NCBI lineage: Eukaryota > Metazoa > Chordata > Amphibia > Caudata > Salamandridae > Triturus > Triturus cristatus. The sequence continues at coordinate 667,364,289 of NC_140580.1, forward strand.
ACTCCGAAGGCATAGCGGCAATCTGTATAAACATTCACACACAATCCTGCACTGAGCTCACATGCTCGTGTTAATGCTATCAGTTCCGCTGTTTGAGCTGCTTTCTGCGGTATGCGTGCTGTCTCCACTACTGTTTGTAATGTCGTAATTGCATATGCTGCTGAAGTCGTACCATCTGGTAGCTTCAGGCATGATCCGTCCACCCATAGTTCTCCATCAACATCTGTAAAGGGCATACCCTGGAGATCAATACGACCCTTTGTCTGTTCCTCAGTCACAAGAATACAGTCGTGTGCTTTTCGTGCTTCAGACTGAGTTTCCGGGAACGGCAACAATGTGGCTGGATTTAAGGTTGCACACCTCTTTAACGTAATATGAGGAGCCAAAAGCGCCAACTCATATCCCGTTAAACGAGCACTGGTCAAATGCTGCGTCTTTGTCTGATTAAGCAGGGCATCAACAGCATGGGGAACTAATACCAACAGTTTGTGAGATAACACAATTCCCTCGCTTTGGCGTATTGACACAGCTGTCGCCGCAACCGAGCGAAAACACCCAGGTAATGCTCGGGCAACAGGATCAACTACAGCCGAAAAATATGCACCAGGGCGCTGCTTGTCGCCGTGCATCTGCACTAAAACTGATAATGCACATCCATCTTTCTCATGCACATACAGTGAAAAGGGCTTCGTATAATCAGGGGTACCTAACACTGGTGCTGAACAAAGGGCTTGTCGTAATTGCTGAAAAGCAATTTCACACTCATTTGACCGGGGAAGAGGAATCGGTGTGTCTTTTGTCAAAAGTGCTAACAATGGCTTAGCTATGTGTGAAAACCCCAATATCCATTGCCTACAGAAAGAAGCAAGACCCAAAAATGCACGCACATCCTTCTGTGTGGAAGGTACTGGCGTGTCCAAAATTGCTTGAATACGATCTGGTGTGAGTGCACGCCCCTCCTTAGACAAAAGGTGACCCAAATAAGTCACCTTTGGTCTACAGAATTGCAATTTCTTCCTCGACACTTTGTGATTGTGAGATGCCAAAAAGGACAGCAAAGATAACGTACACTTCTCACACAGCTCAGGAGTGTCGGCCGCCAACAGGATGTCATCGACATATTGTATAAGGGCGACACCCTCAGGCAGAACAAAGGAATCCAATTGCCTTTTCAATGCTTGACTGTAAATACTAGGGCTCTCTGTATGACCCTGAGGGACTCTACAAAATCTATAAGACCTATTATTCAAAGTAAAGCCGAAAAGGTATCGGCTATCAGGGTGAATAGGAATCGAAAAGAAAGCATTTTTCAAATCAATAACTGAAAACGTGGTCGCCGTTGGCGGGACCAAAGTGAGTAACGTCGTGATATCAGAAACCACTGGATACTGAGGTATCACTATCTTATTCACTTCCCTTAAGTCAATGATAAAACGATAAACCCTGGTATCGGTATCTTTCTTCAAAATGGGTAAAATAGGACTGTTGCAGACACTGTAGGGAACTTCCTCCACTACTCCCACCTTAATCAAATCCTGCACAATCTGTCTGAGTGCCTCCTCCCCCTCTTATGAAATACGATACTGAGGGAGGCGTGGTAACACCGCACCCTCCTGGACACTAATGTGGACAGGCGGAATCACCATCTGTCCCACATCAGTATCCGAAGTGGCCCACAAAGAATGAGGGAGGGAAGCTAATGCAGTATCCTCTGCAACCACACACATCCGTTCTGTCATTGGGTGATTATCGTTTAATATCACACGTACTCCAGTAGGGGAGCAGCGGATCGTTGCTCTGAAGTGCTTAAGCATATCAAGACCCATAATGTTGTTGGGCGTGTTCGGAGCAAGCAAAAACGGACAGGGTGCAGAAAAGTGGTCAACATGAAATGCAAGGAGTCGGGATAGAGGGCTTCGAGAGAGTGGACCATCAAACCCTACCGATGTAACCATTAAGCCAGATGGGGGAGCCCTCAGAACCAATTGTTTGGACAGCGCACTACGAGTACCTCCTGTATCAACTAGGAACCGATCAGTAGAACCCAAAACATTTGCTGAAACATAAGGACCCTTCTGATCAACCGGTACTTCTACTGATTCCAACCCCCATCCAACGCAATCCTACGCGTGCTGTGAATCATGGTACCCAGAACGGTCGTTCCCAGACAGTTGATACTGATTTTGCCGATCAAACACATTAGGTCTATCGCGTTGCTGCACGTTAGTCTCAAATCGAGCACGATCATTAGAGTGCCCTCTAAAATTCGAAAAGCCCCCTCTACCTCTCGGTGGTCCCTGACCACGTCCCTGATGAGAGGCATATAATACCGGACAATCTCTAGCCCAATGACCCGACTGTTTACAATACGCACATTGATTTCTATTAACATCTGACCGACCTGAAGGGGGACCATAGAATCCTCCTCTACCTCTTTCGACACCCCGACGAGGCGGACCATACACTTGTGCTAGCATCACCTTAGTTTTCAAATCTTTCGATTTCTTCTCCTCATTCCCCTTCGCCTCTTGTTCCTGACGCTCATAATACTGAGCCATAGTCAGGAGGGATGCCGGAGACGAGGTGGACCAAGAACTTTCACTCGCTTTCAATCGAGCTGCTATTCCCGGTAATAAATTCGCCACATATTTATCGACAAAAAGATGTCGACCCGTATCATCCGTAAGTGACTGACCACTGAAATCATGAAATGTCTCCTCAAAGCGCGTAAAAAAGTCTGAAACTGATTCATCAACCTTCTGTTTACATGAGGCTAACATATTCCAGTCAATCTTTTTAGGGGGATAATTGTTTTCAACTTAGTCAAGATAGTGGCAGGAAGATCTAAAATAAGCTGGGGTGGTTTTTGCGCGGGTTTTCTCTCCCTATCCACATCCTCAATCTCAGACCACCTAGCCTTAAAAGCGGTAACATCATCCACCTTCCGCACAGATCTCCACATATCCGGCGGTAAAATGAGCCCAAAGAACAAATCTATATCCGCTAAAGTCATAGTACAAGAATTCAAGGCCCCTTCGACCTCTTCGTAAAAGGCCTCTGGATTCTTGCGGGGGTCAGGCAATGCATTCTTTAATGCCATAACATCAGCCCTATGCCAGGGAGTATAAACCCAATGATACACAAAATATCCCCTAGCATCGGGGGAAGATATATCTGAACTATTTCCTGCTCCTTTAGGAGGAACATACAAAGGTGCCGCCTCTCGCATCGGTTTAGCATGCACTAGTTCACTCTTATCTGAATGGGAAGTAGATGATTGGTCGCCGCCGATATGTGAATCCGATTGCTCCTTCTCCCCTGCCTGTAGGCGCGCTCTCTCTTTAAGTTCAACCGCCGCGCCCCGCAATGCAAACAGCCGTCGGACCGCATCGGGTAGCTTAGAGGGAGAAAAAACACCGTTACGTAATGCTTTAGCATCTGATACTACAGCACCAGGCTCGAAAACATCAGAATATTTCCGAAAGGCAGTAATCACTTCATCAGAAAAAGTTGCAGCAAAATACAGCTTCTCTCTATCCTGCCAACTTTCCAAAGATTCCAACAATTCAGCAAGAGATAGCTTGCCTTTAAGTACACGCAGAGAAATTTTCCGAAGCTCACCCATACGCTCAATTGATAACATGGACCTCGTGTCTACCTTATCCGAAACCGATCCAGAATCCTGTGACCTCGGGGCAGACGCGCCAACATAAGGGGGCGGAGAGCGATCTAATAAATAAAAATCATCTTCAAGATTAGTAAGGACAGGATAAAGTGGCTGGCGGACAGCATATTGACCCGAGACTTGCAACCTATGCTCTTTCTCTTGTCTCTCCGCCAGTTCTCTTTCCTCCCGACGGTTCGCTTTCTGTGCTCTCACATGATCATTTTTCCGTTGCTCTTTATCAAACAGCGCTTTCTCACATTTCTCTCGCTCACGCACTTCCTTCACCCATAACCGTACACATTCAAACATGTCTTGCCGAGCACGCCGTTTACACATACACTGTTCCACATACTCAATCTTACGCATATCAAACGATCCAAACAAAGGCCATCGTAACTCAGGATCCTTTTTGGTGTATTTCCTCCACACTGTGCTGTACATTATAGAGGAAACACCATGCTTCACATACATATCCCTATTAGGAGTCCCCTCTGGGGGGGCTGGAGCAGATTCCTCGAGATTTAACCGGTTTCCAAAGCAGCAGCACCACTTACGGAGTGCGCTAAAAGCAGGCATGCTCAAAAATAATGCAAAATATGCAGTATTATCAAAAAAATGGCACTTAAACTTTGTGCCATTCAGATTTAAACAACTCCGGAGAAATATCTCCACATTACCTGCCTATATGTGTTGCAACGCATATATTCTCACAGTAATCAATACAAAATATGACCGGTCATCACAAATCAAACTCAAATAGCCAACCCAGGCTTCAAAACTCGGAGCAAGTACCGTACAACGGTTCTTACCAATCAAGAGTGTCCAGATTCCAACTGCCAAGTTCCAAAATTCGTCCAAACGGCTGTCGCGGCAAACCGACAGAAGAGGTCTCAGTCGAGGACCGGCGCCACCCAGAAGGTCAGTTCGGAAGGGAAGGAAGAAACCTCGGGATGCCAGGACTAAAAACGCCGCTGGCAGTGATCACATCCCCGGCCAAATTCCTCACCTTCGTCACGACCAGTCCTTCGAGCATCCGAGTCGCCGATGAGCCCCACGTGACGGGCGCCAATTGATGAATACAGGCCCCAGCTAGGCCCGCAGAATACAAGGGTTCGCTCTCCTGTAACAAAAGCTAGAAGGAAGTTGGCACGGAAACTGCAAATACAAAGACAGAGTTTATTAACCCTTAAGGGTGGTCCTACAACCTACACAACACTCTTCAGTATTGCATAGAGTAGCACAAAGAACTTGCGTACACGGTCCCCTTTTATACACAACAGAGGGGCTCATAAGTGGGTGGATACAACATGGAGCAAAATTCATTACCATTTATGGACATTTTCGATACAGGATCAATATGTGGGCAGAGTTAACAATTTCCTGAGCCCGCGAAAACATGGTCAAACAAGGACTAACTGATAACAGATGTGGTCAAGTCTGGGCATGCGCCAGACGGACAAAGGAGCTATTTATAGACTGTTACTAGGCAGATTACAAGAGCAACTAGCGGAAAGATAGGACTCTTCTCGTGCAGAGCACGTGGAGACATGACAATACAAAATGGAGTCCGGACATTAGTCAACATAAGACAAGAAAACATGGTTTAACTAGGGAGAATTCATATCTTTAGTGAATGCTTAATCATATCGCTGTTTTAGTTTTCAACAATGACAATACCTTCACACCTCTCAATGCTGACACCCGCGGCCGCCACAGATTTTAGTCATCCGGGCAACGATGCCGTCACTGGATCTAAGGAGGTTGAAAAGTAAGCCACAGGTCTACGGGCACTTCCATGTGTTTGTGTAAGTACTTGGAGAGCACATTCCTCCCTCTCACTAAAAAAAGCGAAAACACTTTATTGTAATCAGGCATTCCTAGTGCCAAGGAGCCGCAGAGACTTTCTCTTAACTCTAGGAAGGCCATCAAAGAATCATTGTCCCAGGGCACTTGATCTGGCACATCCTTGTGTGTCAGCCTCTGTAAAGACCTCCCCACTCTGGAAAAGTTGGATATCCACTGGCGACAGTAGCCCACCATTCCCAAAAACATCCTGACCCCTTTCTGGGTTGTTGGCGGTTTAAATTGAAAAATCACAGAGATTCTCTCCTGAGACATCTTTCTGACTCCTATCTCAATTTGATGACCAAGATGCAAGACTTTTTTCAAACAGTACTGCAGTTTTTGGGGAACACTTTATGTCTATTTTCAGCCAAATGGTTCACCAAAGCAATAGTGTAATTTTTTAAACCTTCCAGTGTATTTGATGAAACCAGCAGGTCGTCAATACACTGTACCAGGACAGAGTTACAGGGCATAAACAAGGACTCTAGATTCTTCTTAAGGATCTGGTTGAAAATGGATGGGATCTCCATATACCCTTGTGGAACTCGGCATCATGCCAAAGCACGACTGGTGAGCCAAAATGGAAAGAGGAACTGACTGTCTTCATCCGAGGGTCTGGAGAAGAAAGCTTGGCACAAATTGATGTCAGAGAACCACTCAGCCTCAAATGGAGTTTGAAACAATATAACAGCAGGATTCAGTACCATCATAGAACAAGAAATCACAATATTGTTCATCTTCTGACGGTCTTGCACTATGAGGTATTTACTGTTAGGCTTCTGCAGGCCCAGAACAGGTGAGTTACATGGACTTCCCATATTCTCTTTTAAATACCTTGCTGAATCATTGTCTCAATTACTGGAGTTATCCCAGCAATAATTTCAGGGGTCAAATTATACTGTTGTGTTCTGGGATATTCTGCTTTTGGCTTTATCTGTATATGGACAGGCTCAACCCCTTTAATGGGTCCAATGTCCTTTCCTGAAAAATCCCAAACTCATGACCTTACAATATCTCTGAGATCTAAGGGTAATTATTTTCTTGTTGTCACAGGGTACAGTGCAACAGCTAGATTCTGATTACCCATTTAAAGGTCACATACTCATCATGGGGTTGTAACTCCACCGTCTCAGTGTACAATAAATGGTACAATTCAGCTTGCACAACATGTCTTGTCCTCACAAACTCACAGGACTTGAATCACAGACTACAAAGTGGTGATTATTCTCAATTGTTCCTCTTTTTACAGGCACAACCTCAGTAATGGGATTCCTCATATGTTGATTAGCAACTCCAGCCACTTGGATACTTCTTACCGAAAGGGGTAGGTTTGGAACTTCCATTATTCGTACAGTAGAACAGGTAACACTTGTATCAACCAAAAATGAAACAGTGTGGCCATTTACCTCACCATCTACATATGGGCCACTGTTTTCTACCTCCAAGACTGCACCAAGCATGTAACTTTCTCCCCCCTCAGAGAAACTGTTGGTAAGGATTGGTATTCTGAAATGCATTCAGGTTCACATTCAGGACTTGATTTGAAGCAAATCTAGAGCCATCAGCAGTGTGCTGTCATGTTGGGGGTTGTAGAACCTGCATCACTGGGGCAGGTGGTACATTAAAATTCTAAGATCTCAGTCTTGGCACATTTTGCGACTGCATGGGATTATTATTCTGAGATGGTGTAAACCCTGGATTCTGACACTGATTTGCAGCATTAAGACAACAGTCTTGCTTCCAATGCCCCACCCTATTAGAGTAGTGGAACGGGTTAGACTTTTTCAATCTGGCTCCATCAATTCCAGTATTCAGATCACTTGGGACACCCCAACCCCTACCTTGAGACCGAAAATCACCTCCACCTTGCATTGCGGGAGCTCTCTGTGGGTACACTTCCTGCTTAGCAGATGCATTCCCCACAAAGGGCGGACCCTGACTTCCTCTCTGGGGCACCCTTCATATGCAGCTCCATGAGCTTCTCCTTCAATTTCTTCTGCCTCATACTGGCGTATGGCAAGATCTTATCAACTGACGTATTCTGCCAACAAATCTAATGCTGTTGAATCATCATGCTAATCTCATGTCTCGACCTGTCACAAACCTAGACACAAAATGTCCCATGTCATTGGGCTCCAAGGTTTCCATTCTTCTGTACAGTTTATACGCCTGTAACAACTTCTCATAATATGCATGGATCATCTTTTTAGGTTCCTGGGTCATACAGTCAATATTGACCCAGTCAATATCTTGGGGCGACACTTTAGACTTCAACCACATCATCACCTGTTTGTATTTTCTCATTACTACGGGTGACGGACAATTAGTTAAAGGATCCCTTGCTGGTTCTCTCTCAGGCCATTGTTTAGCTGTCTTTCAAGCTGTCCACAAATCACTTGGAACCACAATGTCAAACAAAGTATTCAAATCAGTCCACAAAACATTCAAAATGTTTACAAACCACTAAAACTGTTCGTACCATTCCACAGATTTTTTCTCTTAACCTAGGGAACTCATTAGTGAATGATGCAAGATCACTTCTACTCCAAGATACATGTACATAACACCCACTGGGTGCCTCCCATAAAGGGAAACTTACAGCTCCCGCCCCTCCCTCCTCAGGAGGAGGCTATTCCTCAAATCGATCTTTTTGGGCTTTTCCTTTTTGACCATTTAATTTCCCACTTATCGAGTGCACTCCAAATCCGGATGCTTTGAATCAATTTACAAATGGGAAATTTTAGCCCTGGTATTCTCATATTCTCTAAGTTCTGATCACATAAACAGAGCCAGTGGCTCTTCTTTAAAGCCTTTGTCCACTCCAAATCTACTTCATATTTCTGAGCTATTTCAAATAATTTTCTATGAGCTTGCCTCACTCTCCTAGGAACATCCTTAGTCATAAACAACAGCTCATGTTCTTGATAAGTAGCTATTTGAGCCAATTCAATACTTTTACTTATCATGTCATCCAATTCAACTTTTAATTTTGTTACATCCACCAAATGTACTCTCAAGGATGATTTGATTGTACCTTGACTTATTTCTGTGCTTCCACTTTCATTGAGGGGGCATTGAGAGCCTCCAGCCAGCGTCTTTCTCCTTAGCATCAAGTCAATGTGGCACCTCAGAAGTCTTTGGTACCGATCCTTCTCTGGGGTGCCACTTCGTGCATTCAGGAGTGCCTCCTAGATAACCGAATCTAAATATGGCAACCCTTGAAAGGACATTAAAGGTCTCCATATCTAGCCAGATTCGCTGTTGGGTCTGGACTTGCATGACAAGGGGAACTCCCATTCATTGGACCCAAGGGAATAAACCTCACATTCAAGCTTGTAGGAGCCTTCTCTGGGACTCTTGACTCGATTGGAACAGCCAAATTATGAGCATCACTCCTCGTGGAGCTGGGATTAGATATATAGGAACTACAGGGCCGATGGCGATGGAACAGTGAGAGCGTCTGGAACATTTGAAGGTGCGAAGGGGTACACATGCCAAAAAAAACCCACACCATCAAGTTTTGGTTGATATTCACAGGGTTGGCCCCATTGCATTAGAACTCACATTCACTAGTGCAGTAGCAATTTCAGAATTACCGCTAGCATTAACGCTTTCATCTCCCCTTGTTTGGGTTTGATTGTATGGAGGCCGATGGTTCGACAACAGCACATCTTAAAGACTATCACTTGTGTCACTGTCACAGCTTTCACCTCTCAACTGATTGCCTTGTCTTATTTACTCTCTCTCTTTTTATTTCCCTGTCTGCCCTTCTCAAATGCGTCGACCAATGCTGGATACAACTTAGCTCCCTCTATCCTATCTGTTCTCCACTTCTTTTGTTCTACATCCCACCTTGCATCAACATATGTGGCCACTGCCTTTCTAGCTCTTCCCTGATATCTTTTCTTCTCTCTGACATGAGCTGCACACTCCCAAGCATGGAGCACTTCAAACTGTATAAGTATAGGCTGTAGTTTCATCTCATATAAAATCCTCCTCAAACTTTCAATAATTCTCACATTAAATGTACCATAGCGTGGAAACACCAGTGCAACTTCTTTCTGAGTGATATTGTGCCATTGTTTAAGCCAGATATAAGTGGGTAGCCCAACATTTATCACCATATAATGACCTGCAGTAGCTTCAGAGGGTGCTTCTTCTCCCTCTCTAACAGGTATTATCACATGCCCACTAATCAAATCTTTAATGACTTCAAAACATTTCGGAGTATATTTGCAACAGGCAGCGATAATTATAGCTGACCTTGTATACCGCATTTTTTTCTATCGCTGGAATATTTTGCCAGGCTAGCGTTATATTAACAATGCTTAGCGCCATGGCGATGTATATTCCAGCGATAGTGCCCTTTTCCATGGAACATCGCTGGTTTTTCAGCAATGTTTCATATAAAACGGCGATATGCTTGATGATACGACCCTGTGGTCGTAATACATGAATCCACCTCCCATGTTAGGTATGCCTTACTCAGGAATTTAACAGACGTTAAATTCCTGCGATAAGGCATGCTTAGCGCGATTAAAATAATCGCTTCCCCGCATTGTAAATATCGCGAAGCTGCCTTTGCGATATTTACCCATGTTGTTTCCACAGACACGCCTACTTTGCATCTCATTAGCGATGCGAAGTTAGGCGTGCTGGAAACGGGAGCAAAATCAGCAAAACACGCTATAGCGTGTCTTTGCTGATAAGGCGATAAAATTACCGCCGCTTTTTGGCCAAAAACTTCCGCAAAAGCGGCATAATTTTCTATCGCCGCATTGTTAAAATGCCCCTTCATTTTTCAGGAAAAATGGCACTAATCATGTTTACAATTGTTTGTTTCAAAACAGAATCCAATAGTTGACTCAAAAGTCTTGCTCAAAATCAACAACCAATAACAATGCAGCACTCCATGACGCAGACAACCAATAATAGCGCAGCGTTACACCAGCCAACCAATCCCAGCACGGCACACTGTGATGTCAGTCTCACTTCTTGCTGTATTTTATCTTCCTTTACAATTTTCATGAATGCACTCAGCAATACGCACGCAAACAAATACAATGCATGACAACAAATAACAATTGTATGCTTTACTAAAGAAATCAACAGAGTTCAATCACACAAGAAATGATTCCGAACAGCGATTTCCACTCTACCCTGACACACATTAGAATGGCAAACCTCAACCTGCTGGGGAATCACCCTGATCAGTACATTTTCCCTCCGCACAAAAGGGCCACAACACTAATAATACCTCACTTTTACACATAAAGATAACGGGAAAGCAGAAAAGATGTTAGCATATCAGAACCTCTGCAGAGGTTCTCAACAGTTAAAGAATATTGTATGACATGAAGCCACACAACAGAGGTGTCGCAAAGAGGTCTGTACCTCTCAAAGTCTCAAAGGAATCTCTGGGAAAGCTGGAGTGTACTCATTAATTATACCCACAAAAGAACCTTCTAAAATCCAAGGTCACGTCTCATTATTTTCCACCTTCAAACAGTAAATCTTTACAACTACACTTGTGACTCCTTTCCTATGGTCCACACATTCAAGACATTCTTGCATTCCTCTCGTCTTCCGATTCCGTACAGACAGTACTTCTCCCTTGGATTTTACAAATTCTCAGCCTTGCCAAAATACTCCTCCTAAACTTCACTACCTCATTCATACAATGGGCCTTCTCTAATCATAATATGACACAACTGCACCTACAGAGGCTAGGAAAACATTGCATCTAAAAAATGCTTAAGGCCTTTGATCAACTGAACATGGTAAACATCTCAATACACATTTTAAATACATGATTATTAGTACATATACATTACACTATAGATGCAGAATATTATTCAAAGGAATGCATTTTGAATGATAAAATAAATGAAAAGCATTATCCAAACGAATATGCGAATACATAAGAATTAGCAATATTATTCCGAGCACATAAATGTAGAATATACATGAAAACTGGAATTCGTTGTTACTATAAGGGAAAACATTAATTATGCACATGCACAAATATGTTGAGATTATACAGTATAAATGCACTTTCTGTAATACTAGTTCACCGCATCACATTAATAATGTTACATTACATGAGGCCATGTGTAAAACTTATGCATAAAATATATATGACCTGGTCATACAAGAAAGGGTAGAGCCAAGATTTCCCGGGTCCAATGTCTAGAAGGTGGGAGACATCATGACAGCTTTTAGCATTGGGGAATGTGGGAGAGGGGAAGGATCGTGTGGCTATCCCTCTGTTTGTGTGTTTAACATGGAAAAGTCTTGCATTCAGCCTGAATTTTCTTAAGCTTTGGACTCATATTGTAGAGTTTCATACTGTCATCTTATGGCTGAGTATAGGTCTGGTGGAGCTTGTTGCAACAATCATTTTTGTTGCATCCCTAATGACCTCCTTTTGCATGGATTCTCTCACTACCACCCTCCAACAGTGCCCCTTATCTCTCCACAGCCCTTCTCTCACATGCATTTAATTTATTTGACAACACTACTCATACCAGTGTAGGGACAATGAATCAAACATGGGTAAATCAGTGTATAAGAAATGTTTCATAAGACAACGAGGTTTACAAGGTGTAGGAATCACGTCATCCATACTAGTAGACAGTGTGTGTTAACAGTGTTTGGTCTGGAGAAACACAAACTCAGGATTTAAAATGTTTAATAATAAGAATATATTTCTACCCAAACTAAAGCTTTTTAGCAAAATTAGGATAATGAAAGACTAGGAAAAAAACAGAATGTTGTAACCTATATCATCCAGTTGATGCAGCTCTTTGATGACAGTTCATATGTCACTGTGCTATAATAGGATTGTAGCTGATGAACTGCAAAGAAACTCTGTAGCAGGGCTTTTAAATCGGTATGTTATTTCTAAACCTCTCTGAAGTGAGGGTCAGGTGCATGTGCACAAGTCGTACCACCATAAGGCGGCCTTAGGGATTCCTGGTAACACTCCTTCAATGCATAATGACGAGGTTGTTTAATGTTAAGGCCTCTCGATGGTGGTACGTACTCCTTCAGAATGCTTTCACTGGCACAATGGTGGTAACATTTATATACAGGGGCTTATTTATGAGAGCCCTGTGTCACCTTTGCACTACGTAAAGGGGGACATGCATGATAAAGGGCTCTCATTTTGATTTATGAAGCCACGCAAAGCATCCCTGCATGGCTTTGAGTGTCCTCATAAATCATGAATAAGGCGATGTAGCACAAATCAATGCGTTGCCTTACTCTGTGCCCAGGAAGCGTTACCACACAACACCCATGGCATTTGTTGCTGCCACAGATTTACTAAGTGACGTAGACCTCGGGAAGCACCAAATCCGTACACCTCCCGAGGTGAGGCGTACCGAGGAAAAATATGTTTTTCTCCTAATTTTTCCCTCTTTCTATGTGTGTTGTATTCTGGAAAAAGTAGGGCCACATACATGATAAATGTTAATCACTATTCAGCTCGGGTGAGCAGTTACAAACATTTTTCGTGTACATTCTACAAATCACTGGATTCTACTTACTTTTTAGGTTTAAATTAATGGAATCTGACTAAATATATAGAGGACACACCAAAGAATGGCGTGTGCATACATTCTTCTAATTCACACACACATACAAAGACACCTGATCTGAAATGTGCATGCAAAACACAATAAGTATTTTCACACAGGTAGCTCTGGACTACTAAACCCAATGGGATTTAATGAGCATTAACAAGATAGGCACTACACAATTTTTAGAGAGAAAATAGCATGCCTGATACAGATATAGAAAAATTGTAAATAGGATTATTTTTCCACTTTTTTCTTTGTCCAGACTGACTGAGTAACATAGCGCCCTGATGATGACCTCATAAAAAATGCATATGCATACCCCTGCAAAAATAGAGGTTGAAACATGTTAGCATTTATCTTGGGGAAGAAGTTGGAGAACCTTCACTACGTACAATCAATTTTTATCATGTGATGATATTGGAGAACTTTATACAGGATCTTAACAAAAGTAATTTGCTTGGCCCAGGTAGAGAAGGGATCATAGGGATATTCCTTCATCCCCATGTGAGAATAGGGCTAAAGACATTGAATGTAGTGAGTTAATTTCTGGACTGTGTAGAAACTAACTGAAAAGAAGCTCTGGATTGTTTTCTTTTTAAACTTCTTCAATAACTAAATACTTTCTTTTTCATGTATTGTTGGTATTTGTGATGATTTTTTGTCAGTTGTATTGTTTGCTGTATATATCTGTATCATTTTTTGTACGAAAGACAAAGAGATTGACATAAAGTATGTTGATAAAAACAGGTATATAAAATAAGAAACAAGAGAGATGCTCAAACACACTAAATTCAAGTGTATGCTGTGCTATTGAAATGGATATGTATTGATGGCCACATGGGGCTTACTTAATTGTTGCATTGCTTCCTTTTTTCTGCCAGTGAACATGTTTTCCTTTCCACCAAGTGTATATTCAAACAGCATACTTTTTTGTTATTAACCAGCTCTGCCTTGTTTGGCCAGGCACCACAGAGTTTTATGTCTAACCCCTTCGCTGCTAGGCCTCCCCGCCCCCCGTGCTAAGCATGTTTTGGGCTATTTGGGGTAGTTCGCGCTTAGGCCCCTGTATTTTTTTGACCACATAAGGTATTCACGCCAAATTTTCATCCTTTTCTTCCAACATCATGGTGATTCTAAAGGTACCAAGGGTTTGTGGATTCCCCTGGAGGGGACACAGAAATTAGACAAAATACAGCAAATTTTCTTTTTTGTGAAAAATGTGAAAAAAGTGCTGCAAATGAAAGCGTCTGTTTTTTTCCCCCTGCAAATGGTATCAACAAAGGGTTTGTGGGGCTGAAATCAAACATTTCTCAGCTTCCAGGGACTGACAGGCTTTTGTCAGAAAACCAACATTTTGCACGCAGTTTTGACATTTTACCGGGACATAGCCTATATTTGCTATTTTCTGTGCTTTCAACCTTCTTCCAGTTAATGGCAGAAATGGGTATGAAAGCAATAATGGATCCTGGAAAGCTATACATTTTAGAAAAGTAGATAACATTTTGAATTTAGCAAGGGGGCATTTGTGTAGATCCTTCAAGGTTTCTTTGTAGAAACTAACAGTTCAAAATAGGAAAAATTGTAAATGAGTTGAAAAAAACAGCCATTTGTGCCAACGTTTTCACCTGTAACTTCTTTTAATTATGATAGATGTTTGAAAGCAATATACCGTTACATCCGCTGGACCAGCGTCTTGCAATGGTTTTTTATTATGTACCGGGTATAAAGCAATTAATTTGGGAAAATATATATAGTGAAAAATCGGGATGAAAAACACCTATGTATGTCTGAAATTGGAACAAAATATAGAGGTTAGAAACAGTAGCTATTGGCACATTTCTGAAATTGTGAGTACTCATACCAGCATGTGAATTATAGGACATTTTTCAAAGTGACCTCTTTTTTACACTTTGTCTTTCATTTGGAAGGCAAAAATGCATCAATACTCAATACGTAATAACAGTTGCTCTACAATTCTGTGTTACCCTAAGTCTCCAGATAAAAATGGTACCTCACTTGTGTGGGTAGGCCTAGTGCCCGTGACAGGAAACGTCTCAAAACGCACTGGACACACTTAATTTTTACAGTGAAAACGGACCCTGTTTTTGCAAATTACCTAGCTGTAGATTTCGAGCCGTAGCTCTGCCGGCACCTAGGGAAACTTAGCAAACCTATAAATTCTTGAAAACTAGACACCCATGGAAATCCAGGATGGGGTGACTTGTCTGGCTTTCACCAGGTTCTGTTACCCAGAATCCCTTGCAAACCACAAACTTTGTAAAAAAACACATTTGCCTCACACTTCTGTGGTGGAAAGATCCGGAATCTTCGTGGATCCACAAAATTCCATGCACCCCACATTCATCAAAGTCTTCCGAGAAAAATGGTACCTCACATGTGTGAGTAGGCCTAGTGCCCACGACAGAAAACATCCCAAAACGCAGTGTGGACACACCACATTTTCACAGTGAAAACTGACCCTTTTTTTCAAAGTACCTAGCTGTAGATTTGTAACCCTAGCTCTGCAGCCACTTAAGGAAACCTAGCAAACCTATATATTTTTGAAAACTAGACGCCCAGGGAAATCCAGGATGGGGTGACTTGTCTGGCTCTCACAAGGTTCTGTTACTCAGAATCCCTTGCAAACCTCAAACTTTGTCAAAAAAACACATTTTCCTCACATTTCTGTGGTGGAAACTTCTGGAATCTACTTGGATGCCACAAATTCCACCCACCCTGCATTCCCCAAAGTCTTCTGAGAAAAATGTTACCTCATTTGTGTAGTAGGCCTAGTGCCCGTGACAGGAAACGGCCCAAAACACAACATGGACACACCACATTTTCACAGTGAAAACTGACCCTTTTTTTGCAAAGTGCCTAGCTGTAGATTTTTAACCCTAGCTCTGCCGGCACATAGGGAAATGTTAGGCGTAGTGTTTCTGCTCACTTTTCGTTCTGCTGATCAGTGGTAAAGTGCAAGTGCTCCTGTGGTAAAATATGTTATGGGTTGGTGTTTCCATGATTGGCTGTTTGATTTTCTTGTCAGTCCCTAGTAAAGTGTACTGAGTGTGCCAGGGCCAGGGAATCAAATGCTACGCGTGAGCCTGCAGCACGGATTGTGGCATCCACGTGAGTAGCCCGGAAAAGGTACCTCAGAACTGCCATTGCAGAGTCTGCGTGCAGTTTGTAACTGTCAGGTCGACTTGGCCCGTGCACACACTGGCCAGTCCCTAACCTTCCCTTT
This sequence comes from Triturus cristatus, assembly GCF_964204655.1. Lineage (NCBI taxonomy): Eukaryota > Metazoa > Chordata > Amphibia > Caudata > Salamandridae > Triturus > Triturus cristatus. The sequence continues at coordinate 667,380,628 of NC_140580.1, forward strand.
TCTTTTCTTACATGTCAGGCACCCCTAAGGTAGGCCTAAAGTACCCCTGTGGGCAGGGTGCAGTGTATGTAAAAGGCAGGACATTCCCTGGTGTGTGTGGCATGTCCTCACAGTGAATTACAGCCCATTTTGTTTTTCACTATTGCAAGACTACCTGTTCCCCATAGGACAGAATGGAAAGTTTGTATATAACATCTTATAAATATAGCTGGCCCTGGGAACTAGGTGGGAAAATAAAATTTAGTATGCCGATGAATCTTTTAGTAAAGGTGATTTTTACATTCTGTGTTTGAAAATACCACTTTTAGGAAGAAGCTATTTTCTTGCTCAGTCATACCATGTGCCTCTGTTGGAATGTGGATTACCTGCCTGGGTTTTGGACGACAGATGGCTAGGAAGCAAGGGTGGCTCTCGATACTCTAGGTAGGTCAGGAAAGGGCTGAATAGACCAGGGCTGCGATGGGAGAATAGGGAGGAGATTTCCTTGCACCTCAATGGGCCTGGTCTGACTCTGACAATGCCGTCTCCACCCCCTGCCGGGAAATCACAACAGAGAAGGCAGAACTGGTTCTGGCTAGCCACAGACACCGTCTGCCTAGAGGATCAAAGGATTTTTGGATACAAACACTGGGGCCCAGACCCCTGAACTTTAGAACTCTTTTGGATCAAGAAGACTGCCAAGAAGAAGAGCTGGAGAAGCTGTGAGGAGGGACTACCACTTTGCTGTGTGCTTTGCTGTGTTGGCCTAGAGTGGCTGCTTCTGTCTTGGGCAGTGAAAGGACTGGACTGAACTTTCTGCAATCTACTTTTTGTGAGTTTCTCCAAGGGCTGGAGGTAGAGCTTCCCCCTGTTCAAGAAGTCTCAGGAACAGCAAAGACTTCAAGCTCTTCTGCCCTCAGCACTGGGGACTGTGTGTTTTGTGCTGCAACAGAAGAAAAGCAGCTCGATGACATCCGCGATGCCGCTGCCGACTCCGTGTCCTGAAGGCACCGCAGAGGGCAACGCCGCACCGCGACCCTGGTATCACCGATGATGCCTGCTGATGCCGCCACCGAGCCGTTGCTCACACCGTGACCTGTGGACACCATACTCCGCACCGCCTCACTTCATGACGATGCCTTGGCCTCCACGACGCCGCCGCTCCATGACGATGATCGACGCTGCTGCTTGCACCGTGGTTTGAGGGCACCACTAGTAAAGTTACACGACGCATTGCCCTCATCCCGCACCGCAGCCTTGGCCTAACGACGCCAGCACCATCGACTCCCGTTCATCAGCCGACAACAGTGCTTCAGCAATGACGATAATGCTGCCTGCACCGTGACCTGCCAGCACCGTGACGAGCACCGCCTTCGCCTCGCACCGCAACCCTGGCCTCACCAACGACACCATCTGATGCCGCCACCGAGCCGCTGCTCGCACCGTGACCTGAGGGCACCGCACGCCACACTGCTGCACTTTGCACCGCAGCACCCGACGCCGGCCGACGCCAGCACTCCTGATCCCAACAGAAAGGAGCTCGACCTGCAATGCGAGTGACTTCAAGGGCCTCGGCGTCCTGCATCTTTAACAGATACTATTTGCGAGTCTTCCCGACACCATACCTGGTCTACGACGCCGTGACCAGCCTGAACTGTTTGGATTGGTTTGCTCACGACACCGTGATAGCCCCAGACGGAGCCATCGACATCAAGGAACTGTTTTTGAAGCGTATTTTGATAACTAGATTTTAAGTACTGTAGTGTGGATTCTTCTCGCTTTTGGTCTTGTATATAAAAATGTTGGCTATTTTTCTAAACTGGTGTGGTGTCCTTTTGTAGTGCTTACACTGTATTACTGTTGGTTATGTGCAAATGCTTTACAAACTGCCTCTAAGATAAGCCTGCCTGCTCGTGCCAAGCTACCAACGGAGTGCGCAGGGGTTATTTTAGGAGTGTAACTCCCTTATCCTGACCAGGAAGAAGGGTTTCTACTTGGACAAAGGTGCAAGACCTTGCCAAGTAGAGACCCCCATTTCTAACATTGGTTGTCAGCGGTGAGGATAGGACTTGCGTTTGCACTTGACTTACAGTGATTGGTCTGCACTACTACCATATCACAGACCATTACGTGCCACATACTCGTCCTTTTTCCTTTTGGCCTATTTTTTGATCTTTATACAAAGCAGGACCTGCCCCATAAAGAAGGTAAACAAAGTGAGCCCGCTTTCATCAGTATCCCCTGCAAATTCAAAACTGTTTGATATTGCATGTGCGCCCAATTTTTCCATACAGCAAACGGGTCTGATGTCACTCACTTCTGTGTAAAAACATCTTCGTGTCTAAGTGTGTATAAAAGGGTTTCCCTGATTATCTTTTCCCCCCCCCCCGAAAATGGTTTGTGTAGAAGGAAAAGATAGATTGAACCATCTATTAGCAGTAGTGGTAGAAAAAAGGTGGAGAGGGACTAGCAGTGCCTCACGGAAGTAACCCCAACGAGGATACGCAGACAGGTACTCGCCTGCTACCTCACGTTCTCATCATCAGCAACTGCCGCCCAAAAAGAAAAGAGGAAGTAAATCAAAGACCTCAAATCAATCCCAAAACTAGTGTCTGGTGAAACTTATATACTAATTAGTGTCTATGTTAAAAAAATCACAAAGTCGACCCAAAAAAGGAAAGACTGGGTCTGATCAGAACCCACGTCAATCCAAGTTAAAACCGAGCAGAACTACACTAGCTATGTGACTCTTTATTCTGTGCTGTGTCTGCTCATTTAAAACCAACATGTTTCGTTGCCAGAATAAATTAGCGGCAACTTCATCAGGGCTAGGGTCGACTCTGCGTTTCTAGTTCAAACCCGTGAACTATCTGTCTGCACCATTGAGATTGCTCACGTTCAGCATACCTCAACCCTTCATGTAGATAGGTGTGTGCTACGTCCAAGTGTGCTTGTCCACCTGGACTGGTTGCCCAATGGCCGCGTATTTATGTATCTCGTCAGCCTCCCTTATCCTGACTAGGAAGAAGGGTTTCTACTTGGACAAAGGTGCAAGACCTTGCCAAGTATAGACCCCCTTTTCTAACATTGGTTGTCAGCGGTGAGGATAGGACTTGCGTTTTCACTTGACTTACAGTGATTGGTCTGCACTACTACCATATCACAGACCATTACGTGCCACATACTAGTCCTTTTTCCTTTTGGCCTATTTTTTGATCTTGCCAGTTTGAATTTGCTACTTTGTCATGCCGGAATCAAGAGTATCATCGGTTGCATCCCTGGAACTTGCCTTTGAGGAGGATAATTTGGAACTATACAATGTTAGGGAATCGAAATCTATTTGCATGAGCCTTTAAAGTCCAAGTCAGAGGCCTCACTAGGAAGGACGAGCTACGAAAGGTGCTGAGGGCCTGGGCAGCAGCCAGAGATGCTAGTGGGAAATCTGGCGATCTTAGTGGAGAGGTGGAGGGGCCTATTCCTAGGGTGGATGTGCTTTTGGGAGGGGGGAACCCTTCAGGCCAGGCAGCAGTAGCCTGTCCCCAGAGAAGCTGGAGGACAGGCGGGAGGCAAGGAAGTTCGAGTTGGATAAACTCAGGATGGAAAGTGAGAGGGAAAATAAAAGAATAGCCATGGAGGAAAGGAAGATGATGTTAGACCATGAGTGAGGTCTTGAGGTGCTGGAGCTAAGGAGTAGGCCCGGCTCAGATGGTGGCAGCAGCTCGACAAGACAGGCAGACAGAATCGTGCAGATCCCTAATAATGTGGCCAAGGAATTCAAGCAGGGGAATGACATACAAAGGTGGTTTCAGGGGTATGAGGCAGCAATCCACATGAATGTGGTCCCTGAGGAGAATTGGGGAGCAGGATTGTGGCCTTTCTTCCCTGAAGAAGCGAGGGACTCTTTAATAGCTTTGGGTAAGGGGTATCACCTCACCTATCCAGACATGAAGGACGCCCTCCTCGCTAAGTATGGTCTTACTCCTGAAAAGTACAGGGATCCGTTCAGGTCCAGTAAGAAGTCTGATGCCAGCACTTGGTTGGAATGTGTGGATGTGTTTTGCCGGTCACTGGATGGCTGGGTGAAGGGCAGTAATGTGACAGATTATCAGGGGCTCTACAATTTGATTGCATGGACGCACTTGTCCAGTCAGTTTTGCAGACCTGCGCCAGCACCTAGTTGATAGTAAGCTGACTAACCGTAGGAAGCTTGCTATGGAGGTGGACCGCTGGGTGAGTATCAGGGTCCACAAGAAAGCGTTTGGGGGAGACTCAGCCAAAGGTGGGCAGGGTCCTTAACAGAAAAGTGGGGGGGGGACAAGGGTAAAGCACAGGAGTTCTCTAAAGGGCCCCAAACTAACACCCAGGGCAAAGGTGCCCATCCCCCCAGAGATAAGAAACAAGGGGTTTCATCAGGAAAGCCTGCTGAGACCGGCCCCCGCAAATGTTTTGCATGTGACCAGGTGGGGCACATGAAGGGGGACCACAGGTGCTCCAAGGTGGCACAGCCACCCACTGGTGGGCAGTCCAAGGTGTTGGCTAGTGTAGTGCTTGGGGAGGAGGAGGAGTACTGACAGGAGGTTGGGGACCCCGCAGAAATGACCCTTGTCTCACTAGGGGACAGTGAGATGGTCCCGGGGACCCAGGTGCCCCCAACACAAAGAAATACAGCACCATCAATGGCAGAAGGGTAGAGGCTCTCAGGGATACTGGAGCAAGTGTGACCTCACTCCAGTGTCACCTGGTCTCTGAGGAGCAGGTAGTCCCCGGGGCATTACACCAAGTAATTGCAGTCGACAATTCAGAGCGCCAGTGTCTGGTGGCACAGGTTCACTAAGAGTGGGGGGGGTCGCAAGTCCCTTGAGGGTGGTTGTGAGCACTTCCATGCCTGTAGATTGTCTGCTCGGTAACAACCTGGAGTAGTCCTTGTGGAAGGATGTTGAGCTCAGGTCCCACTTGGAGATGCTTGGGTTGCCAGAGTGGGCATGCATGTTCACTCGGTCCATGGCAGCCAAGGAGGGTGATCAGAGGGACCCGGAGTCTGAAACAGTGGCCCAGGTCCATGCCAAGAGAAAGGGAAAGGAACATGGAAAACTGGCCCGCGAAGTTCCCACAGCCCGGGAGGAGACGGACCTTGAGGCGGACACCCCGGTGCCTACAGGGGAACAGGTAGCCAAACTGGGGGACAACTCTGAGCAGACCCATTGGCAGCAAGAAGGGGGTCCCACCAGGGAGGAGTTCTGGCGGGAGCAGAAAGAGTGCCATTCTCTGGAGGGTCTACCGCGGCAGGTCGCAGCCCAGGCAACTGGTGATCAGTCTGGATCACATTGGATTTACTGGGAGAATGATCTCCTGTATAGCGAGCCTAAGGTCGCTGAGCCTGGGTCAGCCCGTGTGCTTGTGGTACCCCAGCGCTTCAGGACCTTTCTACTGGGTCTGGCTCAGGACGTGCCTTTGGCAGGACATTTGGAGCAGGACAAAACCTTTGATCGGCTTGTCACCCATTCATCTGTCCCCAAATGCGAAGGCAGTCAGATGTACACTGCCGGTCTTGCCAAACTTGCCAGGCAAGTGGTAAGAGTGGGAAGAAGGTCACAGCTCCTCTCCAACCATTCCCCGTTGTTGGAACACCCTTTGAAAGGGTAGGGATGGACATTGTGGGGTCTCTGGATCCCAAGACAGCCATGGGCAACAGGTACATCCTGGTCTTGGTGGACCATGCCACCCGGTACCTGGTGGCAATCCCTCTCAGGACAACGACGGCGCCAGTGGTGTGCCGGGCATTAATGGGGATCTTTTCCCACGTGGGGTTCCCACGAGAGGTGGTTTCCGACAGGGGGACCAATTTCATATCGAAGTATATGACATCCCTGTGGAAGGAGTGTGGTGTCATTTACAAGTTTACCACCCCTTACCACCCACAAGGTAATGGTAGAAAGGTTCAACCAGACCTTGAAGGGCATGATTAAGGGTCTAACAGAACCCATGAGGCGTAAGTGGGATGTCCTCTTGCCGTGCCTTCTCTTTGCCTACAGGGAGGTACCCCAGAAGTCTCTCAGGTTCAGTCTCTTTGAGCTTCTGTATGGTCACCCTGTGAGAGGACCTCTGAGCTTAGTGAAGGAAGGCTCCCAGGAAAACTCCCCAGGATGTGTTTAGATACATGCTGGCCTTACCGGAACCAAACTGCCCGCTTCAGGAAACTCACTCAGGCGAACCTCAAGGCCAGCCAGGAAGAAATGAAGAAGTGGTATGACCAGAATGCCACTCTGGTCGAGTTTCAACCTGGACAAAAAGTGTGGGTCATGGCCCCAGTGGAACCTTGTGCCTTACAGAACAAGTGGACTGGGCCGTTTGAGGTGGTGGAGCGCAAAAGTGAGGTCACCTATCTGGTGGATTTGCAGGCTCCCAGGAACCCTTTGCAGGTCCTCCACGTGAACTGCCTCAAACCCCACTTCGAGAGGTCCGAATGGAGCATGCTCTTGGTGGCAGATGACCGGGCAGAAGAGGAGAGTGAGCCTCTCCCCAACCTCCTGTCAGCCAAGGAAGGTCATGGGTCAGTGGAAGGTGTGATCCTCTCCCCGACACTGACCACCAAGCAGCAGAGCGACTGTCACCGGTTGCTGGGACAGTTTGCCCTGCAGTTCTCCCTGACCCCAGGTGTTACTCACTGGTGTACCCATGACATGGACACCGGTGACAGCCCCCTTGTGAAGCACAAAATGTACAGATTGGCTGACCGGATCAGACCAGCATTAAGGAGGAGGTCTCTAAGATATTGGCATTAGGGGTGGTTGAGCCGTCCAGTAGTTTGTGGGCCAGGCCAGTGGTCTTGGTCCCAATGGCTGCTGCACCTGGAACCACTCCAGAACTGCGGTTTTGTGTGGACTACCGTGGGCTTAATGCGGTCACCAGGACTGAGGCAAACCCCATCCCCAGAGCTGATGAGCTCATTGATCGGTTGGGAGCTGCCAAGTTCCTCAGCACGTTTGATTTAACGTCTGTGTACTGGCAGATTGCCGTAACCGATGGGGCCAAGGAGAGGTCAGCATTTTCAGCCCCCGAAGGACATTACCAGTTCTGGGGGATGCCCTTTGGGTTGAAGAATGCCCCCGCCACCTTTCAGAGGCTGGTCAACCAGGTGTTGGCTGGGCTGGAGGAATTCAGTGCCGCCTACCTGGATGACATTGCAGTGTTCAGTTCCAGCTGGGAAGAACACTTGCAGCACCTTGGTGAAGTGTTGAAGGCTCTGCAGAGGGCAGGCCTCACGATCAAGTCCAGTAAGTGCCAGATTGGGCAGGGTTCTGTGGTGTACGTGGGACACCAAGTAGGGAGTGTTCAGGTGGTGCCCCTACAACCCAAGATTGACACCATTCTGGCTTGGGAGCCCCCCAAGACCCAGACAGAGGTGAGGGCCTTTTTAGGACTCACCGGGTACTACCAGAGATTCATTAAGGGTTATGGCACCATTGTTGCCCCCTTAACCGAGCTGACTTCCAGGAAGCAACCCAAGAAGGTGATTTGGACTGAGTCCCGTCAGAAGGCTTTTGATGCCCTGAAGGCAGCCATGTGCACTGCATCTGTGCTCAAGGCACCCGACTTCTCCAAGGAATTCATCGTGCAGACTGACGCTTCAGAGCATGGTGTGGGAGCGGTGCACAGCTGAACAAAGAGGGCCTAGACCGGCCTGTAGTCCTCCTTAGCAGGAGACTACTCCCCAGGGAACAGAGTTGGAGTGCCATAGAAAGGGAAGCTTTCTCTGTGGTCTGGGCACCAAAGAAGCTGAGGCCCTACCTGTTTGGGGTTCAGGTTCAGACAGACCACAGGCCCCTCAGGTGATTCATGCAAATGAGGGGTGAGAATGCAAAACTGCTGAGGTGGTCCATCTCCCTACAAGGAGTGGACTTTACGGCGAAACACCGTCCTGGCACAGAACACGCCAATGCAGATGGTCTGTCCAGGTTCTTCCGCCTCAATAAAGAGAACTCCCAGGAGGTTGGGTAGTTCTCCCTACTTTCAGCTGGAGGGGACATGTGTTAGACTTGGCATCTTTTGGCGCGTTTCCCCTGAGTTTTTGCTTTCTGCCCTTCCGGTTTTGACTCTGTTTTTGCTGGCGGAGTGTTTCTGTGCACTTTTCGCACTGCTGATCAGTGGTAGAGTGCAAGTGCTCCTGTGGTAAAGTATGTTATGGATTGGTGTTTCCATGATTGGCTGTTTGGTTTTCTTGTCAGCCCTAGTAAAGTGCACTGAGTGTGCCAGGGCCTGGGAATCAAATGCTACGTGTGGGCCTGCAGCACGGATTGTGCCACCAATGTGAGTAGCCCGGAAGAGGTACCTCAGACCTGCCATTGCAGAGTCTGCAAGGCTACCTCTTTTCCATAGGACAGAATGGGAAGTTTGTTTATAACATCTTATAAACATAACTGAACCTGGGAACTGGGTGGGAAAATAAAATTTTGTATGTCTGAACTCAGAATCTAATGATGCATCTTTTAGTAAAGGTGATTTTTACATTCTGTGTTTGAAAATACCACTTTTAGGAAGTAGGTATTTTCTTGCTCAGTCATCAATCAATCAATCAGTCAATGAATTGGTAAAGTGCGCTACTCACCCGTAGGGTCTCAAGGCGCTGGGGGGAGGGGGATCTGCTACTGCTCGAAGAGCCAGGTCTTGAGCTGTTTCCTGAAGGAGAGATGGTTCTGGGTCAGTCGTAGGTGGGTGGGGAGGTAGTTCCCTGTCTTGGCCGCCAGGTAGGAGAAGGATCTTCCTCCGGCGGTGGTCTTGCGAATGCGCGGAACGGTGGCGAGGGCAAGGCTGGCGGAGCGGAGGTGGCGGGTGGGTGTGTAGAATGTGAGGCGGTTGTTGAGGTATGTGGGTCCCATGTCGTGGAGAGCCTTGTGTGCGTGGGTGAGGAGTCTGAACGTGATCCTCTTGCTGATGGGGAGCCAGTGCAGGTCTCTCAGCTGGGGAGAGATGTGGCTGAACCGGGGGGTGTCCAGGATAAGTCGTGCAGAGGTGTTCTGTATGCGCTGGAGTCTTTTCTGTAGTTTGGCTGTGGTTCCAGCGTAGAGGGTGTTTCCGTAGTCAAGTCGGCTGGTGACGAGGGCCTGGTGTCGGTGGGGATCCACCGGAAGATCTTTAGGAGCATGCGCAGGGTGTTGAAGCAGGATGACGAGACGGCGTTGACTTGCTTGGTCATCGTGAGGGAGGAGTCCAGGATGAAGCCCAGGTTGCGAGCATGGTCCGTTGGCTTTGGAGCGGAGCCCAGGGCAGGGGGCCACCAGGAGTCGTCCCAGGCGGAGGGGGATGTTCTCAGGATGAGGACTTCCGTCTTATCTGAGTTCAGTTTCAGCCGGCTGAGCTTCATCCATTCCGCGACGTCTTTCATTCCTTCCTGGAGGTTGGCTCTGGCTGTGGCGGGGTCGTTGGTGAGGGAGAGGATCAGCTGGGTGTCGTCGGCGTAGGAGATGATGTTGAGGTTGTGTTGGCGTGTGATGGCTGCGAGGGGGCTCATGTAGACATTGAAGAGGGTGGGGCTGAGCGAGGATCCTTGCGGGACGCCGCAGATGACTTCGGTGGCCACGGACCGGAAGGCGGACTCTCTGGGTTCTGCCGGCAAGGAACGAGATGATCCATTCCAAGGCCTTTCCTTGGATTCCGATGTTGCTGAGGCGATGTATCAGGGTGCGGTGGCATACGGTGTCGAAGGCTGCCGAGAGGTCCAGGAGGATGAGGGCAGCTGTTTCCCCGTTGTCGAGCAGGGACCTGATGTCGTCGGTGGCTGCGATGAGGGCGGTCTCGGTGCTGTGGTTTGCTCGGAAGCCGGACTGCGAGGGGTCGAGGGATCCGTTGGTCTCGAGGAAGGCGGAGAGTTGTTTGTTGACGATCTTCTCAATGACTTTGGCCGGAAAGGGGAGGAGCGAGATGGGGCGGAAGTTCTTGAGGTCCGTGGGGTCCGCGGTGGGTTTCTTCGGGAGGGCGCTGAGCTCAGCGTGTTTCCAGCTCTCTGGGAAGGTGGCGGATGCGAAGGAGCTCTTGATGATGTTCCGGAGATGGGGTGCGATGATGGAGTCAGCTTTGTTGAAGATGTGGTGTGGTCAGGGGTCGGTTGGGGAGCCGGAGTGGATGGTGTTCATCATGTGGGTGGTATCTTTGGTGCTGACCGTCGTCCAGGTGCGGAGGGTGTTGGTGGGGGGTGCCGGATCGGTGGTAGGGTGCGTGGTCTGTGCGCCGAAAGTGTTGTGTATGTCAGCAATCTTGCGGTGAATGAACGAGGCGAGTGAGTCGCAGAGTTCCTGCGAGGGTGTGATGTCGTTGTTGCAGGTGCTGGGGCTGGAGAGCTCTTTGACGATGCTGAAGAGTTCCTTGCTGTTGTGGGAGTTGTTGTCCAGTCGTTCTTTGAATGTGGTCCTTTTGGTGGTGCAGATCAGTTGGTGGTGTTTGCAGGTGGCGTTCTTGAGGGCTGTCATGTGTTCTGTAGTCTGGTCGTGGCGCCAGGCTTTCTCGAGGGTACGGCAGGTTTTCTTGGAGTTTTTGAGGTCGTTGGTGAACCAGGAGGCTTTCTTGCTGCCGTGTCTGCTGGGGGGGTTCTTCAGTGGTGCGATGTCATCGGTGCAGTTGGTGAGCCACTGTGTGAGGTGGCGGGCTGCTTCGTTGGGGTCCGTCGTGTTGTTGGGGGGGATTCTGGCTGAGGGAGGTGGTGAGCTGGTCGGCGGTGATCTTGCTCCAGCTTCTGTGGGGAACCTGTTGAGGGTGGTTGTGGGTTGTGGTTCTCCTGAAGTTGAAGTGGACGCAGCTGTGGTCTGTCCAGTGCAGTCCGGTGGGGTGGCTGAAGGAGATGTGCTTGCTGGAGGAGAAGCGTGTGGCCGGCGATGTGGGTGGGGGTGTTCACCAGTTGCTTGAGTCCGAGGTTGGCGAGGTTGTCCAGCAGGTGGCGGTGTTGCTGTCATTGTTGTTCTCCAGGTGGAAGTTGAGGTCTCCTAGGAGGATGTAGTCTGAGGAGGTAAGGGCGTGCGAGCTGACGAAGTCTGCGATGGCTTAGCTGAATTGTGTGCGTGGTCCCGGGGGTCTGTACATGAGGGTGCCTCTGAGGGTTATCTTGGGGTCAGTGTGTATCTGGAAGTGAAGGTGAGGGTGTCGTCGGAGTTGGTCGTGATTCGGATGGTGTTTCTGTGGACGATGGCAATGCCTCCTCCGGCTTGGTTGACGCGGTCCTTCCGGGCGATCTTGTAGCCATCCGGGATGGCTATGGCGATGTCGGGAGCTGAGGAGGCGTCCATCCATGTTTCTGTGAGGAAGGCGACGTCTGGTGATGTTGTGTCGAGAAGGTTCCAGAGTTCGACGGAGTGCCTGTGGATGGAGCAGGTGTTGAGCAAGATGCACTTGAGGTGGTCGTTGCTGGAGCCTGGCTTGGTGGGTGCGGTGCAGGATCGGGTGCAGGTGAAGTTGCAGGCGTGGCAGGTGAATGCTTCGTGGGTGCGTTTCAGGTTGGCTTGGTAGCAGGCTGGCTGTCGGCTGGTGTTGAGTGCGTGGAGGGTGGCGGCATCTTATCTCTGTCGGGTTGGCTGGCTCTGGCGGGGTCCAGGCGTTCTGGTGCTGGGCGCGGTCCAGGCGTGGCCGGGCGTAGACGGGCTTGCCTTTGGCGCACAATCGGCGCGCCCACAGCGCATGGCCGCTGCGCGTACGCGCGGTCCCCGCCATATATGGCGAAGTGGGAGGGAGGAGCAGCTGGGAGGCAGGAGCGGGGCGGCGAATGGAGAGCGGGTGCCTGGAGAAGGGGGTGGGGCCGCAGGAGAGCAGCCGCGGGGAGCGAAAGGGGGGGTGGAAAGAGCGGGAAGACTGAGCGGGGGAGCGAGGGCAAGCCTGGGCAAGCCTGGAGAGCAGGGTCCTTAAGGAGAGACGGCAGCAAGAGAGGCCAAGAAGGCAGCAGCAGCAGAATCTGGGCACACGGGGGCCGTGCGGAGTGGAGTGACCGGGTCAAGGGTCACTGCTCACTGCCGCGCGGTCCCTGCCATATATGGCCAAGTGGGAGGGAGGAGCAGCTGGGAGGCGGGAGTGGGGCGGCGAATGGGGAGTGGGTGCCATGAGAAGGGGGCGGGGCAGCAGGAGAGCAGCGGCGGGGAGCGGAAGGGGGGGTGGAAAGAGCGGGAAGACGGAGCGGGAGAGCAAGGGCAAGCCTGGGCAAGCCTGGGTAAGCCTGGAGAGCAGGGGCCTTAAGGAGAGGCGGCAGCAAGAGAGGCCAAGAAGGCAGCAGCAGCAGAATCTGGGCACACGGGGGCCGTGCGGAGTGGAGTGACCGTGACCGTGTGCCTCTGCTGGAATGTGGATTGCCTGTCTGAGTTTTGGACGACAGATTGCTAGGAAGCAAGGGTGGCTCCTGATAGTCTAGATAGGTGTCAGGAAGTGATATCTAGAGGACCGTGTTGCTTGACAAACTGCAGGAGCTACTATGATAGCCAGCAAAACAAGGAGAATGTTTTCCGCAGACTATCTGAACAAGAGTCAAAACCAATCTTGGACCGCACTATTGCAGACACGGTTGTCCAAGATGGCGGCTTACTAGAGTCAGCGCTCTAGTTGTTTCAAGAAGGGCGCGAGGAGCTGTTTGAAGGTCGAACGTGCCCACCACTCTGTGCACTTCACTGAAGTTCCGACCGCGTATGGTTGTGCTTCAACCTTGTTCGTCGTGTGTTTTAGTCAGGGTAGTTTAGAAGCATTTTCAAGTTATTCCAATGGTAGATAGAGTTTCCTGCCTATGCGCCAGGTCCAGCTTTCTTCAGAAGAAATTCCAGAACTCTTGTCAGAAGACCTAGGAAGAACGGCAATTTTGAACTCTTCTCGTGGCAGTTCACGCAAGTACAGAGGAAGCTTTACAGTCTTTAAATGGAAATTTGATGAGTGTAAAAAGAAAGAAAGAGACTATATATGTCTGTTCAGTTTCATATATATATATATTCTCTGTACATTATGTAAATACTTCGTGATAAAGAAGAATACTTACCAATCCTAAAAGGTCACAGATTAAAATGAATCCTTAAAACCTGAAAAAGAAGAGAAGTTAGTGAGTATAGGTCATACTTAAGAAGCAATAAATAGAACACAGATAAAAAAGGATTGTTTAATTAAGTTTTCTTCCAAATGTCTTTCAGGTATTTAAGCAGCTGGCTTTTCTAGAGAGACAAAACCAAACAGGTTGAGAGACCATAGTTAACAACCCAAAAAACAGAAGAGAGGCAAAAGTCTAGTCAGAAGAGGGTATGTAAGAGTCGGGGAAGAAGGAGAGGAAAATCATTGTTAGTAGTTAAAAGATGTTTGGGCTCATGTAATTGTTGTTTTATTTTGCAGTGCACATTACTACTACTGTGAAGGAAGGTTGGCAACAGCAGTTCCACAGCAGGCACCCAGAAGGCGAGACTGTCTCTTCTCTGTCCATTTCCCCTCTCCTCCCCGGAGATTCCTTTGTGCCTTCATAAAAATATTTTGAGGGTTTGGGGGGGTCTTTGCAGAGGCATTGGGTAATTGCTTCATTCTGCTCCTGTGAAGAACCTGGGAACACTTCAAGTAAGGCTCTGACAGAGTAAAGTGCCCACGATATTTTACTCACCCGAGCAGAATGGCAGAGGGTCTCGACCTAAAGAACTTGGGAGGGGTCTTAGAGGCCATCCAAAAGGAGTTGTTAGCCGTTAGAGAAGAGAATAGAAGTTTAAGATAAGAATTGATGACTTCAAGGACAGAAACTACTGATCTAGCGAGTATGATGGATGGTTATTTTTCAGGCTCGGGTTTTGCAGGTGTATCTCCAGACTCACATGCTTCTAGTCCCTCATCTGTTTCTCACCCTAGAATTACCACGCAGGTTGTGCATTCCTTGTCCCCAGTTATTCCACAAGCGCCCCCAGAACGATTCCGTGGAGACCCTCAAAAGGCCCACATTTTCCTGACCCAATGTTCACTTCACTTCATGTGCCGACCCACCATTTTCCCTGATGCAGAGTCCCTGGTGGCCTTCATCTTATCCTATTTAAGTGGCGAAGCAGCAGCTTGGTCTTTACCGTTAGTTTCCAAAGACTCAACCATCCTGTATGATTTTGAAGAGTTCAAAAAGGAGTTCTTAAGAATCTTTGATCGAAGAAAAGTTGCTCAAGTGACTGAGTGATAATGAGCTTTTAGACCTGAAACAAGGAAACAGGGAGTTGGTGGCTTATCTGGCTCAATTCAATAAGCTCATAGTGGAAACAGACTGGCCAGAATATAAGAGGGCTGCGCTGTTTTACCGAGGTTTGAAGGATGGACTAAAAGACGCTCTATCTCAAATACCCAATAGACCCACAGAGGTATCCTCCTTAATTGATCTGGTCCTGGAATTGGATTATAGGCAAACTGAGAGAAAAGGTGAGAGAAGAAGGGAATTTCACTCAAACCTGCCCAGATTCGATCAAATGAGATCGGAGGGCTCCAAAACCGTAGAAAATAATCAAACAGTGGAACCCATGCAAATTGGAGCAGTTTGTGGACCTCTCTCAAAAGAAGAAAAAGAAAAAAGGAGGTTAAACAACCTTTGTATGTACTGTGGGGCCAGCGGCCATTTTGTCAAGATTTGTCCGAAGAAATCAAAGTCTTCGTTGAAGGAAAACTTGCGGCACCACCAGTAGGAGGGGTTGGACTGGTGGATGCGAGAAAAGACTCACCCCCCGATACTCATCAGCTAGCAAACACCCTACAATCTGCAGCTCCACACTACCTGTTGTGTTAAAATTCAGATCAACAGTCCATTCAGACATTCCGGTTATGATTATCTCCGGAGCTACCAGTAATTTTCGCAATTTGAAGTTCGCTTCCAAAATCGGCCTAACGGCAATTCATAAAGAGAGGAGTGAAGCGGTGAGAGCAGTAGATGGAACTAACCTCTTTCTGGGCCCCATTGTGAGCCTATCAGAAAAGGTGGAGCTTGTCCTTCCTGATGGACATTGTGAATTCTTGCAGTTCAATTTAATTGATGCGCCACAGTTTCAACTAATCTTGGGCCTTCCCTGGCTGACAGAGTATAATCCTCAAATAGATTGGGAGAAACAATCTATTAAGATGAATTCAGATTTTTGCAAGGAGTTCTGTTTTCATGAGGAGAATCAAGCGAAGGAATCCAGTCTAGCCACTTGTTTGTGTCACAGCGGGGCTACTGTGTGCGTCATTCACACTGAGGAAGTACCTGAATAATATCAGGATTATCAAGATGTGTTTAGTGAGGTGGAAGCTGATAAACTTCCCCCACACCCACCCTATTATTGCAAAATTGATCTGGAACCAGGGGTGAATCTTCCTTGCAGCAGAATCTATGCCTTGACGGAAAAGGAAGATAAATACCTAAAAGAGTATATTCAAACCTATCTGAAGAACGGATTCATCAGACCATCACAGTCTTCTGTTTCCTCTCTGTTATTTTTTTTACCCAAGAAGGAGGAAGGTGATTTGAGGATCTGTATAGATTACCGCGCTCTCAATCGGATAACGATAAAGAACAGATATCCGTTGCCTCTGATCTCGGTCCTCTTGGACCAGCTAAAAGGAGCCCAAATCTATACAAAACTGGATCTTAGAGGCGCATATCATCTTGTCCTAGAGAGGGCGATGAGTGGAATACCACGTTCAGGACCAAGTTTGGCCTCTTTGAGTACCAGTCAAGCCCTACGGTCTTTGTAACGCCCCGGCCGCCTTCCAGTACTTCATTAACGATATTTTGAGTGAGTACATTGACAAGTGCGCTATTGTCTATATTGATGACATTTTTTTCTATTCTGCGTTGGAGGAAGGACATCCAGAACATGTCAGAGGAGTCTTAGAAAAGCTTCGGAAGAACAACTTATTTGTTAAGCTTGAGAAGTGTACTTTTAACGTCCGTTCCGTAGATTTCCTCAGTTTTGATCTTGCTCCGGAAGGTCTAACCATGGATGAGCGTAAAATCCAAGCAGTCCTGGGATGGCCATCCCCCACCAGTGTGAAAGAGATTCAGAGGTCTAAAGGTTTTGCGAATTTCTACCGGAGATTTATACAGGACTTTTCTCAAAAGGTGATCCCTATCACACGTCTGTTAAGGAAGGGAATTCCATTTGTTTGTTCTGAGGAAGCAGAAGCAGCCTTCCAGTCCTTGAAGAAAAGCTTTACAACAGCTCCAATTCTGCTTCACGCTGATCCAAATGAACCTTTCTATTTGGAAACTGACGCCTCGGACCAAGCAATTGGAGGAGTTTTATACCAGAGGAATAAAGTAACAGGTCAACTGCACCCAGTTGCTTATCATTCCCGAAAACTTCTTCCAGCAGAAGTTAATTATACGATCACCGAAAAAAGAGCTACTTGCGATAAAGGATGCCTTTAAAGAGTGAAGGCATCATCTTATGGGAGCCAAACATACTGTAACAGTCTTTACAGATCATAAAAATCTACAGTTCCTAAAATCAGCAAGGACCTTGACTCCAAGACAACTCAGGTGGTCCCTGTATTTTGCAGACTATAATTTGTGATTACTTATAGACCTGGAAGCCTTGTCTAGAATAAATAATGAAGGTTTGAAGAAGAAAATTGTAGATCAAAAGATTATTTCAGACTCAAAGATTGTGGCAACTGTGGTCAACGAAACTCTGGAAGAAAAGGTTAAGAGCTCTTTCTCGGAAGAAGAAAAGCAAGGCTGGCTGGCAGAAGACCCATCCAGAGAAATTCGAGAAGGATTGCCTTATCACAACGGATTTTTGTACTTACCCACAACTGAATTGCGAGACCAAAGTCTATACGAGAATCATGATCATCCCATGGCTGGCCATAAAGGAATCGATACAACTGAAGAACTAATTAAGAGACAATTTTGGTGGCCAAAGATGTCAAGAGACATTAAAGAAAATGTTCTTGGTTGTGGGATCTGTGCTCAGGGAAAATCAACAAGGCAATCTCCACAGGGTTTGCTACAGCCGCTTCCCACACACCCTCATCCCTGGCACACAGTGACATTAGACTTGACTGTTGACTTGTCTCCCTGCCAAGGTTATAACACCATTTTAGTGATGGTGGATTCTTTTACTAAAATGGCTCACTTTGTCCCTCTAAAAAAACATCCCTAGTGCCCAAGAACTAGCTCTTCAGTTCAGTTTACACCTGGTGAGGTTACATGGCATACCTAAGGTTCTCATTTCAGATCGAGATACTCAGTTCCTGTCCCGATTTTGGAAGGCTTTTACTAGATGGTTGAATATTGAGGTTAGGTTTTCAACTAGTTTTCACGCAGACACTGATGGACAGACAGAAAGAGCTAATCAAGAACTTGAGCAGTACCTGAGATTGTTCTTGCTGGACCAGGAAGGGGACTGGGTGGATCTCCTGTAGGCCGCGGAGTTTGCACACAATAATTCCCAAAACAGTTCTACAGGCCATACCCCCTTCTATTTGAATTTTGGGTGACACCCAACCTTAATGGTTAGTACCAGTTCCAGCAGTTAAGGCGTTTATTCAACATCTGAGAGAAACCCATGATTCTGCAAGAGAAAAACTAGAAAGAGCAAAAGAACAGTATAAACGTCATGCTGACCGTAAGAGAAGACTGGAAGAAGATTATCCGATAGGTTGTAAAGTTTGTCTAAATGCTAAAAATCTAAAACTCAGAGAAAAAAGGAAATTTCAGCCCCGTTTCATTGGTCCTTATGAGTTGAAGGAAAAGATAAACTCAGTGACTTATAGACTAAGTCTACCCTCTCAGTTGCGAATACACCCTGTGTTCCATGTTTCCTTATTGAAAAAATCCTCTCCACATTTCAGCCTTCAAACTCTGCCCACACCAATCCAAACGGAAGAAGGTGAGGAGTTTGAAGTTAAAAGAATCATAGATTCCAAATGGTCCAGAGGAAAAATGTAATACCTAGTTGATTGGAAAGGTTATGGTACTGAGGAAAGATCTTGGGAACCGCTTTCTAATTTGAATGCTCCAAGGCTAATAAAATATTTCCATGATCAAAATCCCCTTAAACCAAGACTTGGGGAAACCCCCTTGCGGAGGGGTACGGTCAGGAAGTGATATCTAGAGGACCATGTTGCTTGCCAAACTGCAGGAGCTACCATGATAGCCAGCATAACAAGGAGAATGTTTTCTGCAGACTATCTGAACAAGAGGCAAAACCAATCTTGGACCGCATTAGTGCAGACGCGGTTTTCCAGATGGCGGCTTATTAGAGACCCAATAACACCGAAATTGCCAATACTGATACTCCTTTAGACTAGATTCACTCAGCGTATGAAAACTTATTAATGCCAACCGGAACTAGTCTTTTATTTTAGAAAAATAATTCCATTTGAATTGATTTCTTTTTTTATGAATCACATTTTTTTATCACTCTATACACCAATAAAAAGACACAACCAAAATCATTAGGCAAATAAACTGCAGTGACTGACTGCCATCTGGACTTACATCAACACTCTCAAACCAAAATATTTAATCATCAAGCAAACATCACTCACCTGGTTGCACACCACACTTTGCTAGTTACACACCACACTCGCTGCACACACATATACACATCACTTCCTTGGTAACATAGCACTTTTTTACTTTCTTGAAACAAGGCAAAAAGCCAAACAACATGTAGCTTAACACACTACGATTTTCTGTACACTGCACAGAGTACTAATAATCTTGCAAGGTAAATACAAGAATCTTTTCAACAGTGCACAAGAGATACATTTTTTTTTTAAAAAGATTGTTTGGCACACAAAAACACGAGGTCGACACGTTTCGAACCCTCTTCTTTATAGGGTTCTCTTCAGGACCAAACTGTGCTGCAAAGAAAAAGAAAACAAATACCATCTTACTTACAGACTTGTTATAACAAGCATTTGCAATGCAATAGGTCTCGCATTTATACGAGTTTGAGCTATTGGCATTGTAAATGACAGTGCCTTTTATTTATGTTTAAAAAAAAATAAAAAGCATTGTCATTTACAATGCCAATAGCTCAAACTCGTATAAATGCGAGACCTATTGCATTGCAAATGCTTGTTGTTAAAGGGAATTCAGAGACATGGTAAGATCTTATTTGCCGGAGAAACTTGCCAATCCAGTCCCTGCCCCAAGAGGCAGACACCAAATGTTGCCACCCACCCTGCGACACATAATAACCGTAGAGCCCTGGAATGTGCCAGCCCCTTCAGGAACAAACAATGCCCTGGCTTCATTAGAATACAGCTGACATTTGCAACGGCACACACACTTCCCAAGCGGACGGCAGCAGGGAAAAGCACCCCAAAACTGAAACAAAAATGCCAGCAACACGGGCCTTAAAAAAGACAAAAACCACAGAAAAGTAAAAACTTTCACTCATGTTTTAAATTTAATTATACACTTGTGGGCATTTAATTTGAAGGTCTACAAAAAATGCACATGATTTGCAGGATAAAACAGCAGCTATACAGCAATCAAAGTTGCCAAAGTTACTTCTTAATTAAACAACTAAAAAGCAAAAAATAAATGCATGTGAAAGCCACAAACTATTTGTAAATGTATAAAGTATCGTGAAGTGAATGGTGTTTTACTTGAATTTTTGTAAAATTATTTTCTTTTAATAATGGCCCGTTTTAGAAATGAAGGAGAAACGCTTAAAATTAAAATCGGCATTTGAAATTATTGTGTTTCAGCATTTCATTGACAAACTCAACCAACTCTTCACCCCTCCCCCAGTCCCCTCGCAGCACACTGTAGTTAGCCTGCCTGCAACTTGCAATGCTGGCTTCAATGTAGCATGGAGGCAAGGTGCGGTTTAAAAACATGATACGTCCAGGGCGAAACGGCCGATGTTTATGCGCACAATAAATCACAGCGAACAACAAACAACAAGCGCGCACTGAAGTTGACGAGGAGGGAGTTGGAGGGGGGAGTGGGGGCGGGCACAGTGGTGCGGGACATCAAAGGGGCCGCGAAAGTGAAAGCAAACGAGTGCTTTCAGGCCTCCAAATGGTGCGCGCGCCCTGACGGCGCACATGCACTGTATTTGGAGGCCTGAAAAGCCACTGTTTGCACTTCCAAAACTCGCTTACTATAAGTCTCGCCAGTGCAGCGCTAAAGCGCTGTCTCAGGCGAGACCTAAAAATGCGCAACCACCAATCTCGCTGGCCTACAAGAGCAGTCTTACCATTTCTTTAATTGCGGAGTCCTTAAATCACACCTGAATTCACGATGTAAAATACCTATAACGACAAAAGGGGGGACTCGGTGAAGAAGTGGCCCAAAAATATATACATACTGTTAATTGTCTCTACGTTGTCGATTAGGAAAAAGTTAGTTGAACTTACTGGGTTGCTGTATTCTGAAACTCTCGGTCGTGTCACAGGTTATGGGTTTAATTAATCCGAACTCTCGTGCTGGTTACGTGGTCGAGGTGCGAGTGCTTGTGCTCCTCTATATTGCCCTTCTTTTCGTGAGGGGAAGCATGTAGGGACTGGAACAATAAAAAGATTTAATGTAGCATGCGCACCGCAATGAAAACGAACGGTTTAAAGTTTTAATGTAATCCCAAAAATGGGCACCTTAATCGTTTAGACAGTTCTCCATGTCCATCTCGGCGTGTATCATTTCTGGGTAGCTTTTTTCAAAGATCTGAAAACATACGACCAAAATCAAACGTTAAGTTAAAGTCTACCGTGTTGCTTGACTGATGGCGCCTGATGCCCCTCTGTTTATTTGTAGACTAACATGATTGAAATGTTGAGGAATGGACGCGTACCTGTTATATTCACGCTTTTCTCCCGGCAGATAATTCCTTCGGTAAGACCTTTTCATGCCCAGCAGCCCGGTGTTTAATGGAACACCGGAAATGAAGTTTAATACAGATGTTCGCCTAGATTCCAAGGTATTATGGGGACAACCTGTATGAATTCTGAGAAATGTAGTGTTTTAGCGGGGAACGACCTTTACAACGCAACTTTTACAACGCACTACACTTACAACGCATTTTTTACAACGCAAAATCCATTACAACGCATTCCATTACATAGCATGACCTACAACGCATTTTTAAAAACTACCTTTACAACGCATTCCATTACAACGCATACTACCTTTACAACGCATACCATTACAACGCATAATATTACACTACACTATCCAACACTTACCCTACTGTTGCACCCCCTGGAGTTAGAATAGTAATTTTTACCCCTATACTATCCAACACTTACCCTACTTTTGCACCCCCTGGAGTTAGAATAGTAATTTTTACCCCTATACTATCCAACACTTACCCTACTGTTGCACCCCCTGGAGTTAGAATAGTAATTTTTACCCCTATACTATCCAACACTTACCCTACTGTTGCACCCCCTGGAGTTAGAATAGTAATTTTTACCCCTATACTATCCAACACTTACCCTACTGTTGCACCCCCTGGAGTTAGAATAGTAATTTTTACCCCTATACTATCCAACACTTACCCTACTGTTGCACCCCCTGGAGTTAGAATAGTAATTTTTACCCCTATACTATCCAACACTTACCCTACTGTTGCACCCCCTGGAGTTAGAATAGTAATTTTTACCCCTATACTATCCAACAATTACCCTACTGTTGCACCCCCTGGAGTTAGAATAGTAATTTTTACCCCTATACTATCCAACACTTACCCTACTGTTGCACCCCCTGGAGTTAGAATAGTAATGTTTACCCCTATACTATCCAACACTTTCCCTACTGTTGCACCCCCTGGAGTTAGAATAGTAATTTTTACCCCTATACTATCCAACACTTTCCCTACGGTTGCACCCCCTGGAGTTAGAATAGTAATTTTTACCCCTATACTATCCAACACTTTCCCTACTGTTGCACCCCCTGGAGTTAGAATAGTAATTTTTACCCCTATACTATCCAACACTTACCCTACTGTTGCACCCCCTGGAGTTAGAATAGCAATTTTTACCCCTATACTATCCAACACTTACCCTACTGTTGCACCCCCTGGAGTTAGAATAGTAATTTTTACCCCTATACTATCCAACACTTACCCTACTGTTGCACCCCCTGGAGTTAGAATAGTAATTTTTACCCCTATACTATCCAACACTTACCCTACTGTTGCACCCCCTGGAGTTAGAATAGTAATTTTTACCCCTATACTATCCAACACTTACCCTAATGTTGCACCCCCTGGAGTTAGAAAAGTAATTTTTACCCCTATACTATCTAATACTTACCTTAAATGCAATTTAATATTATGCGTTGTAATGGTATGCGTTGTAAAGGTAGTATGCGTTGTAATGGAATGCGTTGTAAAGGTAGTTTTTAAAAATGCGTTGTAGTGTCATGCTATGTAATGGAATGCGTTGTAATGGATTTTGCGTTGTAAAAAATGCGTTGTAAGTGCATGCGTTGTAAAAGTGTGCGTTGTAACGACATACATCCGTTTTAGCTGATCCATGGATGAAACCTCACTCTAGAAGGATTTTGATTGAGTGCACCCAGAGTGGGCACTTATATGAAGTGCGTTGCAATCATGATGAACCATGGAAACATTGTCACAAAAAGTTGCAATAATACTTAAAAGGCAAAGGCAAAAGGACTACAGCTTATACATTTCTGACAGTTCATTTAATCCATTTATCACAGTTAAATTTAACAAAAAGCATTGCTTCACGTTGAATTAATTTCAGATCGATGTTTCCTCCTCTTGGATCTTGCTCAATTTTTGAGATTACTGTCCACTGTAAATCCCTTTCCGTGTGGGCTTTGTTTCTCCAATGATTCACCAATGGTGCTGTTTCAACATTTCTCCTAATTCTAGACTTGTGTTGCGAAATTCTCTGCCGTACTTCCTGATCTGTTTTTCCAATGTATAACATTGGACATGGACATAATATTCCAAACTTCGATTTGCAGTTCGTGAAAGTTTCATGTTTTCAGTGAATACCGTTATGAGAAAACAATGTTCCTTCAATTATCTGTTCACAGCATATACATGTCCCACATTTGTGGTGTCCCATCACTGGTGTCAGACCCTTGAGTTCCCTTAACGATGGTTTATGTGGCTTCGTTACTGCTGCTCTAACCACATGGTTGGAGATGCTTTTTTCTTCTTTGAAAGCAAAAAATGGACCACTTGCAAGAGATTGATCCAAATTCTGGACAAGGTGCCAGTTCTGATGAATTACTTTTTTTAAGTTGATTGGAATTTGGACAGTATGTTGTGACAAACACCTGTCGTTGCATAGACGATTTTTCTTTTTTGTGAAGTAATGTTTCCCTGGGGGTCCACCATGCTCCTTTCATTGCCATTTTGACAAGTTTTTTTGGGTATCCCGATCAAGGAGCCTGTTTAGCGGGTTATTTGTGTGTAAAGTGTATTCATCTTTGTAGAAGCAATTGTAGCGCATTCTTAAAAATTGTCCGTAGGGCAAATTCTCTTTCACACTTCTTGGATGGTTGCTGGAAGAATGTAGTGCCTTGTTTCTATCCTTTGCTTTTTTGTACAAGGTCGTCACAAGGCCATCTTCTGCCGGGGAAACTTCTACGTCAAGGAAAGACATTCGATGATATGAGTGGTTCAGACTGAATTTAATGTCAGGTGTCCTTTGACTGAGCCATTTGTGGAATTGGAGTAGTTGTTCAACATCTCCTGTCCACACCAAGAAGATGTCATCTATGAAGAGCATCCAATTAGCGATGAACTGTTGGAATGGAGTATTGTTATGGATAGGCCTCTCTTCATTCATACCCATGAAAAGGGCTGCTAATTCTGGAGCAAAGGTGCAACCCATTGCTACTCCTTTAGTCTGGTAAAAGAAGTCACCTCCAAAAGTAAAATAGTTCTTTTTAAGTGCAAAAGAAGCTAATTCGATGATAAATTCTTTGGGTACCCTTACTGGTTTCACTCTTTTCTCCAAAACTTAGGTTAATACTGCTAAGCCATCGTCCTGTGGGATTTGATTATATAATGATGTGACATCTAGGGTGACCATGATGTCCTTGTTGGCCTCAAAATTTACATTGTCCAGTTTGTTTATAAAGTATGTAGGGTCTTGGAGATAAGATGGAACTTCATCCAGAAAAGGTTTTAAGAAATGGTCCACATATTTCGAGATAGGTTCAATTAAAGAATCGCATCCTGACACTATCGGTCTTCCTGGTGGACAAGTTTCATTTTTATGGACCTTAGAAAGAATATCAAAAACTGGGGACCTTGGATGTTTATTTTGTAAATATTCATATTCTTTTAGCCCTAAAAAACCTTGGTCGAAACCTGTTTTTAAGATGCGAAACAGTATTCATTGAAGTTCAACAGTAGTATCTTTTGGAATACGTCTATAGCATGCTTGGTCATTTAGTTGTTTGAACACCTCCGTTGTATATTCAGGGGTGCCCCCCACCACTATGGAGCCCCCTTTGTCAGCTTGTTTTATGGTTATCGAAGAGTCATTTTTCAAGGCAATAACGGCTTCTCTTTGTGCTTTTGAGATGTTATGTTTTACAAATTTCGTTTTTTTCTCCATGTTAGTGATGGCAAAGAGAATAGTCTTTTCAAAAGTTAAGACTTCCTTTGGTATTTTATTTGAAGGAGGGCAGAAAGTAGATTTCTTTGCAGCACAGTTTGGTCCTGAAGATAACCCTATAAAGAAGAGGGTTCAAAACGCGTCCACCTTGTGTTTTTGTGTGCCAAAAAATCTTTTTCAAGAAAAGAGTTTATCTCTTGTGCACTGTTAAAAAGAGTCTTGTATTTACCTTGAAAGATTAATAGTACTCTGTGCAGTGTTCAGAAAATCATAGTGTGTTAAGCTACATGTTGTTTGGTTTTTTGCCTTGGTTCAAGAAAGTTAAAAAGTGCTATGTAACCGAGGAAGTGATGTGTATGTGTGTGTGCAGCGAGTGTGGTGTGTAACTAGCAAAGTGTGGTGTGTAACTAGGTGAGTGATGTTTGCTTGATGATTGAATATTTTGGTTTGAGTGTGTTGATGTAAGCCCAGATGGCAGTCAGTCACAGCAGTTTATTTGTCTAATGATTTTGGTTGTGTCTTTTTATTGGTGTATAGATTGATAAAAAATGTGATTCATATATAAAAAAGAAATCAATTCAAATGGAATTATTTTTTTTAAATAAAAGACCATTGGCTAGTTCCGGTTGGCATTGATAAGTGTTCATGCGCCGAGTGAATCTATTCTAAAGGAGCATCAGTATAGGCAATGTCAGTGTTGTTGGTATTATTGGGCTCAGCCTTACTGATTAGAGCCAAACCCATTGTTGTTCTTTTGGCTTACTAGAGTCAGCGCTCCACTGAAGTTCCGACCGAGGATGGTTGTGCTTCAGCCTTGTTCATCATGTGTTTTAGTCAGGGTAGTTTAGAAGCGTTTTCGAGTTATTCCGATGGTAGATAGGGTTCCCTGCCTACACGCCGGGTCCAGCTTTCTTCAGAAGAAATTCCAGAACTCTTGTCAGAAGACCTACAAAGAGGCAACAGGAAGAATGGCAATTTTGAACTCTTCTCGGTGGCAGTTCACGCAAGTAGCAAGGAAGCTTAACAGTCTTTAAATGGAAATTGTATTAGTTTAAAAAGAAAGAAAGAGACTATAGATGTCTGTTCAGTTTCATATATATATATATTCTCTGTACATTAAAAAGATAAAGGAGAATACTTACCAGTCCTAAAAGGTAACAGATTAAAATGAATCCTTAAAACCTGAAAAAGAAGAGAAGTTAGTGAGTATAGGTTATCCTTAAGAAGCAATAAATAGAACACAGATAAAGGATTGTTTAATTGAGTTTTCTTCCAAATGTCTTTTAGGTATTTAAACAACTGGCTTTTCTAGAGAGACTAAACAGGTTGAGAGACCATAGTTAACAACCCAAAAAACAGAAGAGAGGCAAAAGTCTAGTCAGAAAAGAGTATGTAAGAGTCAGGGAAGAAGGAGAGGAAAATCATTGTTAGTAGTTAAAAGATGTTTGGGCTCATGTAATTGTTGTTTTATTTTGCAGTGCACATTACTACTACTGTGAACGAAGGATGGCAACAGCAGTTCCACAGCAGGCACCCAGAAAGCAAGACTGTTTCTGCTCTGTCCATTTCCCCTTTCTCCCTGGAGGTTCCTTTGTGCCCTCATAATAATATTTTGAGGGTTTGGGGGGGCCTTTGGAAAATCATTGGGTAACAGCTTCATTCTGCTCCTTTGAAGAACCTGGGAACACTTCAAGTAAGGCTCTGACAGTAGGTCAGGAAAGTGCTGACTAGACCTGGGCTGCTATGGGGGAAGAGGGAGAAGATTTCCTTGCACCTAAAAGGGCCAGGCTTGCCTCTAACAATGCAGTCTCCACCCCCTGCCAGGAAATCACAACAGAGAAGGCAGAACTGATTCTGGCTGGGCACAGACACCCTCTGCCTAGAAGATCAAAGGATTTTTGGATACAAATACTGGGGCCCAGACCCCTGAACTTTAGATCTCTTTTGGATCAAGAAGACTGCCAAGAAGAAGAGCTGGAGAAGCTGTGAGGTGGGACTACCACTTTACTGTGTGCTTTGCTGTGTTGGCCTACAGTGGCTGCTTCTGTCTTGGGCAGTGAAAGGACTGGACTGAACATTCTGCAATCTGCTTTTGTGAATTTCTCCAAGGGCTAGAGGTAGAGCTTGCCCCCTGTTCAAGAAGTCTCAGGAACAGCAAAGACTTCAAGCTCTTCTGCTCTCAGCACTGGGGACTGTGTGTTTTGTGCTGCAACAGAAGAAAAGCAACTCGACGACATCTACGACGCAGCTGCCAACTCTGTGTCCTGAAGGCACCGCAGAGGGCACTGCCGCAATGCCGCACCGCGACCCTGGTCTCACTGAAAACACCTGCTGACGCCGCCACTGAGCCGCTGCTCACACCGTGACCTGTGGGCACCGCAATCCGCACCGCCTCGCTTCACACCGAAGCATGGGCACCGCAGAGAGCACCGCTGCAATGCTGCACCGTGACCCTGGTCCCACCGACGACACCATCTCCTGCCGCCACCGAGATGCTGCTTGCAACGTGACCTGAGGGCACCGCATGCCGCACCGCTACACTTTGCACTGCAGCACCCGACTCCTCTCGACGCCAGCGCTCCTGATCCCAACAGAAAGGAGCTCGACCTGCAACACGAGTGACTTCAAGGGCCTCGGCGCCCTGCATCTTTAACAGGTACTGTTTGCGGTGCTTCCCGACACCGTAGCTTGTCCGCGACCAGCCTGAACTGTCTGGATTTGTTTGCTCACAACACTGTGATATCCCCGGACAGAGCTATCAACATCAAGGAACTGTTTTAAAAGCGTATTTTGATAACTGTAGATTTTTAAGTACTGTAGTGTGGATTCTTCTCGTTTTTGATCTTATACATAAAATATATTGGCTATTTTTCTAAACTGGAGTGGTGTCCTTTTGTAGTGCTTACACTGTATTACTGTTGTTTATGTGCAAATGCTTTACACACTGCCTCTAAGATAAGCATGACTGCTTGTGCCAAGCTACCAAGGGGATGAGCAGGGGTTATTTTAGGAGTGTAACTCCCTTATCCTGACTAGGAAGAATGGTTCCTACTTAGACAAAGGCGCAAGCCCTTGCCAACTAGAGACCCCCATTTTTAACAGGAAACTTAGCAAACCTATACATTTTTTAAAACTAGACACCCAGGGAAATCCAGGATGGGGTGACTTGTCTGGCTTTCACATGGTTCTGTTACCCAGATTCCCTTCCAAACCTCAAACTTTGTCAAAAAAACATATTTTCCTCACATTTCTGTGGGGGAAGGTTCTGGAATCTGCGTGGATCCACAAAATTCCACCCACCACGTATTCCCCAAAGCCATCCAAGACAAATGGTGCCTCACTTGTGTGGGTAGGCCTAGTGACCCTAACAGGAAATGGCCCAAAACACTACGTGGACACACCACATTTTCACAGTGAAAACCGACCCTTTTTTTGCAAAATGCCTTGCTGTAGATTTTGAACCCAAGCTTTACCGGCACCTAGGAAAACCTAGCAAACCTATAAATGTTTGAAAACTAGACACCCAGGGGAATCCAGGATGGGGTGACTTGTCTGGCTCTCACCAGGTTCTGTTACCCAGAATCCTTTGCAAACCTCAAACTTTGTCCCAAAAAAACACATTTTCCTTACATTTCTTTGATGGAAAGTTCTGGAATCTGTGTGGATCCACAAAATTCCATCCACCCCGCATTCCCCAAAGTCTTCCGAGAAAAATGGTACCTCACTCGCGTGGGTGGGTCAAGTACTCACAACAGGCAAGTCCCCAAAACTTATTTAGGAGACATCAGAATTACCTATCACAAAACAACCTACTTTTGCAATGTGAGATCACCTGGGTTTTTAGCGTTGGGCTCAGCGGCCATCTTGGGAAACCTACCAAACCCACACATTTCTGAAAACTAGACAACCGGGGGAATCCAGCGAGGTATGGCTTGCGTGGAGTCCCCAAGGTTTTCCTACCCAGAATCCCCTGCAAACCTCAAATTTAGCTGAAAAAACTCAAATATTTTTTCAAATTTCTGTGTGGGAAAGTTCTGGAATCTCCATGAATCCACAAATTTCCTTCCAGGACATTTGTGGATCCATTCAGATTCCAGAACTTTCCCACACAAATTTGAGGTTTGTAGGGGATTCTGGGTAGGGAAACCTTTTGGAATCCTCAAAAGCCATACCTCCCTGGACTCCCCCGCAACTTTAGTTTTCAGAAATGTGTGGGTTTGGTAGGTTTCCCTAGATGGCCGCCAAGCCTGGGACCAAAAACTGATGTGACCTCCCTTGCAAAATAGGTAATTTTGATGTCTCCACAATATGTTTTGGGTCCTTGCCTGTCGCAGGTACTTGACCCATCCACAAGAATGAGGTACTATTTTTATCGGGAGACTTGGGGGAACAATGGGTGGTAGTAAATTTGTGTCAGCCCGTTGATCCTACAAGTTTACCACACAGAAATTTGAGAAAAATTTGATTTTTCCATCAAAATTTGAGGTTTGCAGGGGATTCTAGGTATGGAAACTTTGGGGGATCCATGCAAGCCATACCTCCCTGGACTCCCCCGGCTCTCTAATTTTCATAAATGTGTGGGTTTGGTAGATTTCCCTAGATGGCCGACAAACCCAGGACCAAAAACTCATGTGACCCCTCCTTGCAAAACTAGGTCATTTTTGGATAGAAGGGGGCGTCTGCATTTTTGGTCCCGAGGTTGGCAGCCATCTAGGGAAACCTACCAAACCCACAGATTTCAGAAAATTAGAGACCCAGGAAGGTATGGCTTGTATGGATACCCCAATGTTTCCCAGCGCTAGGACCCAAAATCCACAGGTAGGCACATTCTGAAAAAAAGTCTGTGCCATGTGGGCTTTCTGCCACCCTGGGGAGGGGGAAATTGGGGGCTATTGCCCCTGTGGGGGCAGAAAGACTGTGGCTTCTTTTTTTGGGTGGGTAGGAACATTGGGATGCCCATTCATGGCAGCCCCCACTCCTACATGTTAAAAAGCCAGCATAATCGCTAGTGCCTAGTGGGCTCTCTGGCCCCCCAGTGGGCAGATCAGGGGCTACTGCCCCCATCTGCTTCCTGGGGGGGCAGAAAGACTGTGGCATCTTGTTTTGGGGCCGCAGGGGTATTGCCATACCCATTCTGGGCAGCTCCCACCCCTGAATTTTGAAAAAATATACCCCTGGTGCCTAGTGGGATTCTGCCCCCTGAGGGGGCAGATAAGGGGCTATTGCCCCAATCTGCCTCCCGGTGGGCAGAAAAACAGGTAATTTTTTAAAGGTGGGGGCACTGCCATGCCCATTCTTGGCAGTCCCACCACTACATATAAAAACAAATCCCAGGTGCCTAGTGGGCTTTCTGCCCCCCGGGGGCAGATCAGGGGCAACTGCCCCCATTTGCCTCCTGGGGGGCAGAAAGACTGGAATTTTGGGGTGTGGGGGCATTGGCATGCCCATTCTGGGCAGCCCCCACCACGAACTTTGAGGGAATTAAATCCCTGGTGCCTAGGGAGCTTTCTGCCCCCGGGGTGGCAGATAAGGAACTACTGCCCCCTCTGCCACCAGGGGACAGAAAGACTGTAGCATTTTTGGGGGGATGGGTCCATTGGCATGCCAATTCTGGGCAGCCTCCAACTCTAACTATATAAAAAAAATCCCTGGTGCCTTGTTGGACTTTTTGCCCCCCGGGACAGATCAGGGACTACTGCCCCCATCTGCCTCCTGGGGCATAGGCATGCCTATTCTGGGCAGCCCTGCCCGAACTTTAAAAAAAAAAAAATCCCTGGTGCCAAGTGGGCTTTCTGCCACCTGGGGGGCAGATACTGCCTCCCGGGGGGGGGGGGGCAGAAAGAATGTAAATATATATATATATATAATTTCCACAGTCCAAGAAATATGCAAGGAATGCATAGAACAGGAACAGAGCACTCCGTGACAAAAAATAAGTGCTTTTATTCCTCAAAGAGACAGCAGCATGACACGTTTCGACCAGGAAACCCGGTCTTGCTCACATGACATGAGCAAAGACCATAGAGTTTAAATACAGTGCAGTTGGCCACCAAAACACCTCCCACTCAGTAGTAGAAATGGAGAAAATACTAGCGCAAATAGCTAAAGCCTACAATGCAAGTCCTAATATCACGGAAAAGGCATCTTATATTACGAAACAGAATTGAATGTTGTTAAAATGTAACTACTATAAAAAATGTCAGCGTAAAATATATAAGTATATAAATATATAAAACTAATTATCACGCTAATTCTGGAACATTTTAAGGGAAGTGGACAAATATAATATGATGATGGGCAAGTGCCCATAGACTGCCTATAGTGAATAATAAAGGAGATTGCAATGTAGACCTAAAAATAAATGCAGGTTAAACATATTCAGCCAGCAAAACAAAACACTGTAAATAAATAAAGTACATAAATGAAATAAGAAATCGAATGTTAATTCATAATCGATTAAAAATGGACACCTATAAACAAACAAGTGCAAAACTATCAAGTGTAGGACAATGTGCAAACAATCCTATGGAATAAATTCCAGAGCATTGGCAAAGAATTTCATATGTAAAGAAAGCAAATCCCTGGTGCCTAGGGGGCTTTCTGCCCCCTGGGGTGGCAGATGAGGAACTACTGCCCCCTCTGCCACCAGGGGGCAGAAAGACTGTAGCATTTTTGGGGGGATGGGTCCATTGGCATACCAATTCTGGGCAGCATCTAACCCTAAGTATATAAAAAAAATCCCTGGTGCCTTGTGGGACTTTGTGCCCCCCCGGGGCAGATCAGGGGCTACTGCCCCCATCTGCCTCCTGGGGGGGTAGAAAGACTGCAGCATTTTTTTGGGGGGGATAGGCATGCCTAATCTGGGCAGCCCCCACCCGAACTTTTAAGAAAACAAATCCCTGGCGCCAAGTGGGCTTTCTGCCCCCTGGGGGGTAGATATCTGCCTCCCGGGGGGGGGGCAGAAAGAATGTAAATATATATATATTCACTGAAAAAACCATAGGTTTCAGGCACGTTATAGTTGGGAATTAGCATTTAAAAAACCTTAGAAATTCACTGAAAAAACCATAGGTTTCGGGGGTGTTATAGTTAGCTGGACTTTTCACTCATACAAAACCATTGAAATTCCCCCGTTATAGTTAGTTCAGCTAACTATAACTCGCGCACCCGCAATGCACTGCTGATGACGTCACATATTACATCACTCATGACATGGTCAGTGACATCACTCATGACATCACTGATGACATCAGGCCCCGTCCCCTCCCTTCACCACTGTGTAAATGCACCCTGTGGCCGTTCTAAGTTGAGAGATTAAGTCCCCTTGAATCCTAAGGGTCCCTAGGGTCCAACTAGCCCACTAGGTACCTCCAGTAAGCGCCACAGAGCTGCTTTGCATAGAGGTGTAAAAAGGTGCATGGCCTCAGAACACCTGGCTAGTTGAACCTCAGGGACCCTCAGTATTGAAGGGGAATTAATTCCCCAACTTACAAATGGCCAGGGGGCGCGTTTGCAGAGTGCTGCAAGGAGGGGGCATGGCCTCCAGCGCGATGCCGGTCTTTTATTTATTTTATTTTTTTAAGAAGGAGGGCTGTGTGGCCCCCCTTCTTTTTCTAATTTACTGGCCCTGGGGACCCCATCCCCTAGGGCATGCACCCTAAATTTTTTTGTTGAAAAAAATACATTTGGCCCTCTCAAGGCCTTAATTGGCCCCGGGGACCCCAACTCCCGGGTCATAACCTTTTTAAAAAAAAATTCTTTAGGAGGGGGCTGCGTTGCCCGCCTCCTCAGGCCACTTATGGCCCCGGGGCCGACCTTTGTTTTTTATTATTTAAAAAAAATATATATTTATAGAAACACCTAGGACATGCTGGACAAACCGTATGTACCTATCACCATGACGATTTGCGTGATATTAATTAAAAGGCGACTATGCATAGAATGAATCCACATGGAATGTATTTACACCGCTAGTGAAGCTCTGACGTGTCTGACACCCTACCGTGCCTAATCCCGGCGCCCCCGCCGGTGAGTACTTTCCAAGTAGACACCCTTGTCGTTTATTTATACAAACATGGGTAGCTATTGACGGGCACATTTAATATACACGCACACCAAGCCATTCAATGGGGATTCGACAAAATTCGACCAAACTATGCAAGAAACCCCCCTCACAGTTAATAAAACACACATCCACCACCGGATGTGTAATACTTTTTATTTTACTCTCTGGAAAGGAGACGAATCTCACTTGAGAGTCACAGCGTGCCCTTGGCTGAGCCCAATGCTGTGTTACACCCACCAGTGCCCGTCGAGTGCCTCACACCTCTGTGTTGTATTCCACCAGCTAGTGCGTATGCTATGACACTCTCTAGCCCATGTGCACTGTAACACCACCCCGTGAATATGTCATGCCACACTTGCCTTCGCACGGGTTATATTGCCCCATCTAACGTGCCTTCCTCGATGCCTATGTTATAACGCACAGCGCTATGCCATACATATTACAATCTGGGATCCATATCTTTGTCACAGTGCATATGCAACGTTACACTCCCCAGCACATATTTTATATTACAACTTTAGGGACTAGTTAGGTTACACAACACTGCCCTGTGCATATTACACTCCAAGGCGCATTTCGCATAGCACACGCTAGTGCCTGTGCTATCTCGCGCTCTCCAATGAATCTGTCATTGTGCACAATGTATTGCATATTATATTTCACGCCCCGGTTCATCTTATATCACACTTTTTGGTGCTTAGTCTATACCATATACTATATCTAGTTTTCATTTTCAATCGTGCTCTCATGACTATGTTTTATATAACACTGCGTCCACCTACCCTTTTCACAGGCATTACATTTTGCGATGGGGGGTGGATGGTCAGGGGGTGTTTCTGCCAAGTGAGCCCAGAGTCACAGTCACAAACGTCCTCTTCGTCCTGAATAAAAGTGAGATTATGCTGCATACGTTCATATTTTAAGTAGTTCGCATAGACACACATTTTAAAAACAATAAAGTACCTAATACCCACCTTCTCTGAACAGTTATCTTGCTGCCCCATCCACCTCCTCCCTATCCTCTGTTGTCTGAATCCATGGACTAGCCTCCTCCCTCCTGCCATGCATGGTCTGATGTGCTGCCACTGCCCTCCATTTAGCATGATGTACCAGTCCACTCCTCCTGCCCTCCATTGCCCAATTCTATGGCCCATCATTGACCTCCTGCTTAGCCTCTGTGCTTAGCTTGCTGCCCCTATTCTCCTTCCCCCTGCCATCTGATGTCTTTGTGCATGCCCCTGCTCCATCCTTTTTGCCCACGATGTTCCATGGACCTGCCACTCCAATCTACTCTGAGTGTTCTGTTGAGCTGCCACTCCCCTCCCACCTGCCTAGCATTGTCAGATGACTGTAACATGTCCCTGCCACCTCCACCCTGCCTGTCCACATGCCATGCCCCAATCCCCTTCCTCTTGTCCTCCATGGTCCATTTTACTGCCACACCCTTCTGCCCTCCCTGGTCTGTTGTGCTGCAACTGCTCTTCCTGCCTGCCCCGCACGGTCTGTTGTGAGGCCCCTTCCCCTGAACTCTCTTGTCTGTGCCCAGGTCCTGACCCTCCCTTCTATCCTCCATGGTCCTTTGTGCATGTTCCTGCACCCTCCTTCTTGCCCATCATAGCCATTGTGCTGCCACTAACCCTCCCACTTGCCATGCATGGTCTTCTGTGCTGCCATGGCCCCTCCCACCTTCCCTGTGTAGTCAGCTAGCTGCCCCTGACCCCCTCCCACCTTCCCTCCATGGTCTGTGTGTATGCCACCATAGTCTCATTGTTGCTCTCCATGGTGTGTCTTGTTTCAAGTGCCCATCCTGCCTGACCTCCATGGTCATCTTGCTTCACCTGCCCTGCCCCCTTGCCCCCAGCCCTCTCTTTCCATGTGCAGACCGCTATTCCCTCCCTCCTGGCTTGTCTGTTCCATTGTAATGCCCCTGATCCGTCCCTCGTGCCCTTTATGGTCTGTTATGCTGCAGCTTTCTCTGCTGTCTGTCCATTATGGTCAGCTAGCTACCATTGCCTCTTTCCCCTCTGTTCTCTGTTGTCCATGTGCATGGTCCTGTCCCCTCCCTATTGCTTTCTTTGGATTGTTGTGCTGCACTCCCGTCCCGCATGCGCTGTGTGGTGTATTGTGCTGCTGCAAACCCTGATGCCTGCCCTGTAGGGTCAGTTTGGTGCACCTCTCCATGTCCCTCCTGTCCTCTATTATCCGAGTCCATGTGCCTACCCCAATTCCTCCTGCCTACCATGATCCAATGTACCATACTTGCGAACATTTTGAACTTGGTAAGAGGGAGATTTTGAAAAACAACTGGGGTATTGATTTTCCCCTTTGAGTTACATTGAAAAAGAGGAGATTGTAGACAGGAGACAGATCAAATAAAGCCCATTTGAGCTTAAAAACATTGGACGTTTCCTGGCTGAAACGGGTCTGTTGGCATGTATGGTTGTACTACCACTGCCTCTTCCTTCTGCCCACAATGGTCTATTATATTGCCTCAGCCTCTCTTGCCAGTCCTGTACTGTTGGTTTGTTGCCCCTGCCCCCCTTTCCACTGCCCTCCATAGTCTGTTGTGCTGCCACTGCCCTTCCTGCCTGCCCAGTGTGGTCAAATTGTTGCCTCTGCACACTCCTACCTGCCTTTAATTTTCAGAGTCTGTGCCCCTGGCCTCTGCCTCTCAACAGTATCCCAATGAACAACTAGATTGCTGACAATCTATATTAATTACAAAAGTGTGGAACGCCTGACGTCATCTTGATGTAATCAAAACTGTAATACCTAGAGCATTTCCTTTTAGAAATTACATATATGAGAGGGTCTTATTTGCATCAAAATTATGGTTAGTGCTCTAAAAAACTAAAATGAGGACATATTTTCTGAGTTTTCAAATAGCGACAAAGAACTTTTAAATTATTTGTAATTTTTATGTTTTTTTTATCCAGTTGACCACTTCATTAAATGTTGCACCCAGGGGAGAGGATGTGGTGTTACTTCCAGAGCTGCAGACTTTTCAACTGGGGAACCAAGTTGGAGTTTCTGCTTCAGCTCAACATTCTGTGATTCTGGTCAAATCACTTAATCTCCCCATGTCTACAACCAAAATGAATTTGATCTTGTGTGATGTAACCAATGCTCATGTAAAGCACTCCAATACCTGACAAGTCTGCACTATATAAAACTGCAAATACACAAAAAATAAGTGTTTTGCACACTTTTGTCATTGGGCTACATGTGGGCTTTATCTGGGTGATATTTGTGCTGCATTTTGGCTCTTTTGTCTCTGGTGGCCATCTTGAGAGATTTATTTGTTATGAAGTTTCCTAATTTTCTCATTTACTGCAGTCTCCTCATTAGGAAATGCTTTCAGTTTTTTACTTTGTTTCCATTAAGAAGGTATTCAGATATGTCACACATTTGCCATAAATTCTGAATGTTAGCACTCTAGTTGCTCATTAGATCACTGTAGTAAAGCTACTGCTCACCACGGAAGTCTGCTGCTGGTATTAAAAGTGCATGTTTCAGTCTGCATATCAGAACTTTTTAATGAAATAGAAGAGGATTTGAGAAGTCACTTAAAATGTGCCCTAATTTTTCTTTCTGCTGCACTAATTATACTTTCTATGGCAAAATGAACCCCCTCATTCTGTTCCTTTTTAAATCAAATGTTTTAAGAGTTACCACTTTATTCCAACCAAGATGGCTTCCGGTGTGCCATACGTTTGTCATAAGTAGGACTGTTAACATGAGGAAATTCGATTTTCGATCACGATCGCATTGAGCCGCCATTTTGTGCTCTGCCGCCATTTTGTGTTGCCCTCACTCAGGCAGCACGACGAACGAAGTCTTTTCTGCTTTTCCTGTAATATTGTGTCAAAATAGCCTTGTGCCTCTGTTTACGAAGCTGGTGTTAGAGACTGGCCGAGTACACTAATCCCTGTCTGGTTCTTCTAATCCCTGTCTTAACTATCTGTTGGTTCACACTATTCTCTCCTGACTTTATCTTATCTTCTGGCCTTCGCTGTCCTCCGCTCGTATTCTCTCGTTTTTCAACTGTCCTCTAAAACACACGAACGTATCTCGCCACCTGCAAACCAGTTACAAACATGTTAATACCTTAACCTGTGGGAGGGATGGCAAACACCGTTGGAGGAGAGGCTTCTTCGAATTACTTGATATCCTTGTTTTTCAACCTTTCCTATTGGACATGTTCTGTTTTAACCTTACCTTATTGGTCCTCTATGTATGTTTTAGGTGTGTTCTTTGTTAATGTATATGTTACCTATGTACTATAAAAGATTGTGCGCCACGGAGTGAAGTGGCAGTCTCCTGAGAACATACCGTGTGTACTTCTAGGACAACAGTACTAGCTGCAGCTAATAAAATCTGATCTTTTACGCCGACAGAGTGTCCACGTGTCTCTGTTAGCAGAAGCAGGAGAACCCAGGAGATTAAAGGCGGACCCTGCGCCGCCAGGCCCAAAAGGTTCTGGTTCTTCAACTGGCGCCCAATGTGGGGCACCTTCAGAGGTAGTGGTTCTGCCTGAAGGTCATGAGGAACCCCGCAGGAAAATTCTGGAGGAATCGCGAGCCACGTTAAGCGACCCCTGTATGTCGAAAGTGGTCCGAAGGTCTTTTGCAGCGCGGTTACTCCTTCCTGACGGCTACTGACGACTGCTGCCCTGACTGCCGCCCTGCCTTGGCCCTCTCTTTTGATTATGTATAGTAAAGCGAGACGATAGACGGGGCCTCTGTTGGTGTAAGAAGACATCTTAGTTAAGTATTGGTGGGTCGCTCCCACATTGGTTTTTTGGTTCTTTGGTTCTTTGGTCCTTTGGTTCTTTGGTTCTTAGGTTGTTAGGTTCTTTGATTCGGGTAGTGCAATAACCGAAGCTGAGGGGTAAGTACATTTGTGCTGTGTTGATATTGATTTTAACCCCCTTGATGTTTGTGAACAGTCCAGTGAAATAACGATGCCTAGTCTGACTAAGTTTTAGAAACTTTGTTGTTTTGGTTGTAATAGGGATTCCCGGCTGGAGGACTCTTGTCCGATTCCTTCAGTTGGAACTCCCACTTATGAGCTCTATTCTAAACATGGTGTTGGCCCCATTGCCTTTAACGAGGCATGGATCCGATACACGAAGAATGATGGTGTTTTAAAATGGCCAGAAAATGGTAGGTTTGAGCCTGACATTCTAGATAATTTGGAGGCTATTTTATTTAAAAGAAAAGCCCGGCCGGCAATGTTTGACTCTTTCCGCCTTTGGCGTAAAGAAGCCAAACCGAGAAAAATTAAGCAAGAATAACGAGATAAGAAAGCACAGGGTATGACAATTATACAGGCTGCTCAACAGTTTAAAGATGATGAAGTTGATAACGCGAAGGAAATTTCAGAAAGACAGCATCATATGGCAATGGTAAACAGCGTTTACTTCGCATGCGATTCTTCGCATGCCATTACAACGCGGACGTTAGTACGACCGCGTTGTTAGTTCGTATACCTTTACTACGCAAGTCGGAACAGCGACTTGCGTTAGGGGGGAGAAGGTGTTGGATTTAAAATCCAACACTTTCCCTAGTGTCCGCATAGACTGGAGTTGGAATAGTAAATTATACTATTCCAACATCCAGCGCCCCCTACTGCAATTCGTTGTTCCGAATTGAGTAGTAAAGGTATGCGAACTAACAACGCGGTCGTACTAACGACCGCGTTGTAATGGCATGCGTACTAAACGCATGCTAAGTAACGAGTGATATTCTATGGCAATAGATAAATGCTATCCGATGTTGCCAGCTTCCCCCTCTGATAAAAGAAAGGATTTAGAGGAAGATTCTTTAATGTCTCACCTATTGAGATTGCCTCCGCCCTATGTACAAGGTGCTAATGCAGCCCGTTCAGCCGCCAGTTGCACCTCCGCTTGCTCCGGCTCTTCCACATTTGCCCCCTCAAGTATTGCCGCCTCTGCCGGCTTTGCCTTCGACTCTTTTACCTTCATCTTCTACACCTTCCGCTCCTCTGATAATTACTGATTTCCCTTCCGTTAGTTCGCCTAATACTTTGTCCCCTATCCTTATGTCCAATTCGCCGTCTATGCGTAAACGACTTACAGAAAGGGTTTCTGGTCTTTTATCACCTTTCTTTGAGGCATTAAATGTGCCTCCGGCTTTTTCTCGAAGACAGTCTCGTAGTCAGTTCCGAGCTTCCGAAGAACGAGAAAGGTTGGACTCTCTCGCTCGTAAATGGATTGAAAAGGGTCCTCGGTATAGTGTACCCGACATTATGCCTACCTTCTCACAGTGGAATGCGCCTACGCAGAGATATGTTTTCAATGCTATGTGTGATACTCTTATTAAAGGATGGGAGGATATGGACTTGGGTTCGGTTCCTCAGGGTCTGTTAGATATTCAGGCTGATTTTGATGAGGGATTCATTGTGGGTTCTAAGGTTGAGGACGCTGTAAAGACACTTGTTTCCTTTAGAACCTTATTTACCTCACAGACTTTTCTAGATTCCGATCTCTCAGTTAGGTTGACACTGAAAAATTATTCAATGAGAGAGGTTCCTCCAGTATGGAGAGAAGAGGTTCCAGCAGCAGGTGGTAATCAACCTATTCCTGCTCACTTCCAGCGAATATGGGTACATGTCCCCTGGAAAAGATCTGAAGTTTTAGCCCTTAAACAGTCTCTACCAGATCCTCGTAAAAACCCTGCAGGTTATTATAAAGAATTGTCACAAACTGGTGAAGCCTGCATCATGAATTTAGCAGATATTTATATGTTGATGGGGAATGTAGTTCCACAAGCATTATGGGCTAGGATTCGTAAAGAGAATCGTGCCCAAAAATTAAGTGGAGATTGGGATGCTATCATTGCCGGAGATAGAAACCAAGTGGGTGGTGCGAAGCCTGAGGCTTTGATTTCAGAACTCCCTGGTAGGATTATTACATTAATGAAAACGATGATGCCTGCCTTGAGAGTTAACCGGGATAAACTAGCCACGTGTAAACAGAAGAAAGATGAGAGTTTCTCCGATTTCTTCACTCGTTTCGAGGAGACATTCATTGATCACAGTGGTCAGAACATGACTACGGAGGGTGGACAGCGGTTATTTGTAGATAAGTTCGTATTTAATTTGCTTCCCGAGCTGTTGCATAAGTTGAAAGATTTTGAGAGTTCATGGGCTGTTTCTTCTTCAGCTCAGATATTGGCTACTGCTCAATATTATGAAAATAGAGATAAAGAAGAAAAAGATAAGCAAGAGAAAAAGACTAAAGAATTGAAAACTAAGGTTCTCTTGCAACAGGCTCATCCACCTCGTTATGCTCAGCCCCAGTTTCAACAGCCTCCACAGTTTCAGAGGGTG
Source organism: Triturus cristatus (assembly GCF_964204655.1). Taxonomy (NCBI): domain Eukaryota; kingdom Metazoa; phylum Chordata; class Amphibia; order Caudata; family Salamandridae; genus Triturus; species Triturus cristatus. The sequence continues at coordinate 667,420,529 of NC_140580.1, forward strand.
TATCAAAAGCCTGAGCCATATATTCCGCGACCTTTGTTAGGTCCTAATCAATGTGCCTATTGTAGAGAGGAAGGTCATTTCAAGAATAGTTGTCCGGCTTTATTGCAACGCAATAGGACACTATCTGCTCCACGAGGTCGTACTGGCCTCCAGTCAGCAAACAGAGGTAGAGGTCGAGGTATATTGACCCAAGAACAGCGTTCCCTTCCTCCCTCTAGTTCCATGAACTACTTTGATCAGCAAAACGCTCGGTCTACACAGTATTACAATGAGGATTATTATGTTGAAGACGGGAATGAAAGTCTTCATGCTAACTAAGACAGCCATGGACAAAGTAAGGGAGTTGTGTCGATTCCAGTAGATCAGAATGGACCTTATGTTAATGTCACTACAATGGGTGTTTCAGAGCCATTTCTTTTAGATACTGGTGCGATGAGAAGTTCTATCATTCATTCAAAACTCCCTGGGGCACCTTTGTCTGGCTTAACAAATGTATCTGTAGGTTTTTCTGGCGCCCCAGTTCGTAATCCAGTTTCTTGCCCTTTGCCTATTTCAATTGGCCCTTATGATTTAGAAGTTCCGCTTCTCTTAACGAATGGTTGCGGTGAGAATCTATTGGGCTTGGATCTATTGAAAAGATTGCATGCAATGATATATTGTTCTCCTTCTGGTGTATATCTCACTTTAGGACAGAAAATGACTTCTCCAATGTACTTATCGAAAGATCAATTTCCTCCTGAATTGCTCTCTCTTCCTACAACGCTTTGGGCTATGGGTCCAAATGATGTTGGTTGTCTCGAAATTCCACCGTATGTTGTTACTCTCAAGCCCAATGCTGAATTACCACGTGTTCCTCAATATAGAATTTCCACTGAAGGTGAAAAAGCACTTTTGGAAATCATTCATGACTTGATTCGGAAAGATGTGGTCGAGGAAACGAGAGGTAACATATGTAATAGCCCTATTCTTCCTGTTCTTAAACGCACTGATCCCTCTCAGCCTCCTGTTTATCGTTTTGTAATTGATCTTCTGGAGGTAAACAAAATTGTTGTACCACAGTTTCCAGTTGTCCCAGATATCACTGCACTGTTGACGATGATACCTTCTACAGCGGTTTGGTTTTCTGTTATCGATCTGAAAAATGCTTCTTTAGTATTCCCATTGCCGAAGAAAGTAGGTATATTTTTGGCTTCTCTCTTGGAGGCCGAAGCTTCCGGTTCAAGCGCGCACTTCAAGGCTATTTTGAAAGTCCCTCTATTTACAGTCAAGCTCTGAAATGTCATCTTGATGCTTTTTCCTTGCCGTCTGGTGCTGCTCTCATTCAATACATGGTTGACTTGTTGATCGCTGCTGATTCAGAGGAAATATGTAAAAATGTGACGATTGCATTGTTGCGACACTTATCCGATCTTAATCATAAGGTTTCACCTTCTAAGCTACAATATGTTCGCCGAGAGGTTACCTACTTGGGTCATCTCTTATCAAAGGAGGGAAGACGATTAACCCCAGAACGTATCCAATCTATTGTACAAATGTCTGTGCCATCCACGCAAAGAGAGGTATGTGCCTTTCTGGGCATTACTTCCTATTGTAGGCAGTGGATCCCTAACTTCTCTCTGTTGGCCAATCCTTTGTTGGCACTTACTTTGAAAGATACGCCTCAGCCCCTTCCATGGACTGACGAGTGTCAGAGGAGTTTTACTGACTTACGTACTGCTCTGTGTTCCGCTTCTGTGCTAGGTACTCCTGATTACAGTAAGCCTTTTACGCTCTACGTTCATGAAAGAGAAGGTTGTGCGTTGTCAGTTTTAACGCAGCGATTTGGAGATAAACAGCGGCCATGTGCCTATTTTTCGGCTACGTTAGATCCAGTAGCTAAAGCATTGCCTAGTTGTCATAAAGCGACAGCAGCAGCAGCAATTTCTATTCGACAGTCTGCTGGAGTGGTGCTAGATAATACTCTCATTGTTATGGTGCCACATGCAGTGGATACTTTGCTAAACAGAACAAAAATGCAGCATCTTATGAGTGCTCGTTTGACTGGATTCGAGCTGACACTTTTGGCTAGTCACGTGCACATCAAACATGTAATACTTTAAATCTAGCTACTTTGTTGCCTCTTCCAGAAGAGAAAGGTGTTCAGGAGCAACATGATTGTTTCTTTCGTACTGAGGAAGAGACAAAAGGTAGAATTGACTTAACAGATACGCCATTAGTGAATCCGGATGGAACGCTATGGGTAGATGGTTCTTGTTTTAAGCTTCCTAATGGAGAAGCAACTTCAGCCTATGCTGTTACTACCTTGCATACAGTCGTGGAAACAGCACGCATCAGACATAACTCAGCCCAGGCAGCTGAACTGATAGCCCTAATCAGAGCGTGTGTGTTATCCAAAGGAAAAAGAGTGAACGTGTACACCGACCGTCAGTATGCTTTTGGTGTGGCGTTCAATTTTGGACGTTTGTGGAAAGAAAGGGGATTCCTTACTTCCCACTGCACAAAGATACAACATGGTCCGTTGGTGACTGATCTTCTTGAGTCACTTGCTTTGCCTACCCAAATAGCAATTGTGAAGTGTAGTGCACACAGGAAGATTACTGACGATGTTGGTCGCGGGAATGCATTTGCGGATGAAATAGCGAAAAAGACAGCCAGAGATGCTACAAGTCACATGTATGTTGCAGGCCCTGCAAATTGAGTCAGAGAAAGAGGAATGTATGAGGATACAGTAGAAAGTATAAAATCAAGTCAAGAAGAGGCTACAGAGAAAGAATTGAGCAAGTTGAAAGAAAGTACAGGAATGTTAGATGAGATGGGATGTTGGGTGGAATTGTCCGAGCACCAACGTTGGCTGTTACCAGACGCTTATGTACTACCTGTAGTTACTATGGTGCATGGTCCAGCCCACCTAAGTGAAAAAGGAATATGCAAGCTTCTGGCTCCAGTATGGCAAAACGAAGGAATACCGAAGTGTGCAGATAATGTAGTGAAACATTGCATAGTTTGCTTAATGTACAATCCGGGAAAGGGAACCCCAACTCCAGCAGGTCACTTTGCTCCTCCGACCTATCCATTTGAGGTGTTGCAAATCGATTACATTCACATGGAACAATGCAACAATCTCAAGTATGTTCTAGTGGTGGTATGTGCCTTTTCCCGATGGATAGAGGCTTACCCCCTGAACGACAATACTGCTTTATCTACAGCTAAAGTACTTCTAAAAGAGTTTTTCCGTAGATTTGGTTTGCCGCGCATTGTCTGGAGTGACAATGGGAGCGAATTTGTGGGCCAAGTCATGCAAAATGTTTGTGCAGGTCCTGGTATAAGACAGAAATTCCATGCGACAAACCATCCACAATCAGCGGGTCTAGTGGAGTGCTATAATGGCACCCTCAAACTCAAACTTGCTAAAGTACAGGCTAGTACAGGCCTTAGTTGGCCCGATGCACTACCTTTGGCTCTTCTATCTACCAGAACGGCTGTGCATTCTCGTTTGGGACTTAGCCCTTATGAGGTAGTTTTTGGACGCCCAGATAATATATGGGGAGTCCCTCGCCCTAAAAAGTATTCAGATTTGCCATACCCAATGTTGATTGATTATTTGCACGACCTCACAACTAAATTGCGTGTTCTCCATCAACAGGTTCAGAGCGTTCTGCCAGAGGCCTCCACAGACTCAGGTCATTCCATCCGACCAGGTGACTGGGTCTGCGTGAAGAATTTTCAAAGGACGAAGAATTTGGAGCCTCGCTGGAGGGAGCCCCGTCGGGTCCTCCTAACAACCCGTACAGCAGTGAATGTTGAAGGAAAGAAAAACTGGATTCACGGTGTACACTGCAAGAAGATTCCTTTGCCTTTGCCCTTTGATCAGTGGGTCCGTAAGGGTATAGGTGACTCTGAAAGCGAGAAGGTTCCCCGATTTATACCCTTTAGTGATGCACGCTGGAATGGAACATTGTCGGAAAAAGAAAACGACGACATTCTCCAAGAAGCTGTACCACCGCATCTTCGTCTGAACACCACAAATCCATGAACATTGTTTCAGGATCAGACTGTACCTGATAAGACCCATTATGATTTAAGACCCAGACTGAAGAAGATAGCCTGAGAATCTCTCTTCTATGTAGTTTCTATCCCGGTTGCAGGGTCACGGTAGGCGTCTTGGTTGTGACCTGAGTAGTGGCAATAGGCCTGCAGGACTTGCAGTGTCGTAGGACGGCAGAGAATCGTGACCAAGTGATTAAGGAAGATTGCCGTGAGCATCCATTTAGAAGATGGAAACTACATTAGGCGAAAGAGAGAAAAGGAACAAAATGAAGAACAATCATTGTAAAATAATATACAGTCGTTGTAGTATAACTTTATGTGTTTTCATATTATTGTGTATTCTATTGGCGTGTATAGGGTGGATTGTTTATGCTATGCAGCAAAAAGTTGTCCCTTCTTCTATTACTGTGCCTTCTTATTCTACTATCTCTCCGCATCTCTTTCATACACTTCCTCAACATGAACTCGTAAGAAGAATCGAATACTACAATAATTCATTTATTCAAGTCAAGAAGTACTTTATTCGGTTCATTTTACAAAAACCATAAAAGTATACAGACAACAAGAACAGGTCCCCTGAAACTACATTAATTTTTCTTTTTTAAGAAAGAATATAAATACAAACATTATAAAAACCATTCTAAAAATGTATCTGACCAGATCAGCAAAACGACCCAGAAAACCCACTACACTACTCTCTTCCAATTTATCTTCTTGCTCAATCTCATAGCTATGGTCAGAAAATTCGCAATATTAAACATTTCCCAAATATTTGACAACAATTGCAGGTACAGAAGGGCCGGTTTAACCTGTCTAAAGCCTTTATCCTTGATTAGGGGTAATATAAACTTTTTCCTTATTGGGATAAAGTGTGTGCAAAAGAACAAAAAGTGCGTGGTGTCCATGATGGAGAATCCGTCACAAGGACAAATCTCTAAATCTTTCACGTTTGTCCACCCTGGACGACCTGTGATAAGAAGATGCATTTAATCTAAATCTGGTCAGCAAGAATCTATGATTAGAATTGTTGACCACTCTCAAGTACAATTCCATCTCCCCAGAATTTATTAACAACTGATGCGCTCTTACAGTGGGTTTGGACAATTCTTTTCCTTCTCTTTCTAGTCCCGTGATGAGCCTATATGTATGTTTTACCCATTTCACATCCCCCTTAACTATTTTAGATGGCTGGCTATACAATTCAGGACGACCTAAATATTCCGCCATCTTTTTAATGTAATGTAATGTAGTTCAGCCACGGGATGGAATTACATCGCTCAAGTGCTAAGCAGTCCCTTAAAACCTCGTGATTTAATTCTAGGTCTGCATTCAACCACACTGTAATCCATTTTAATAGTGGTGCAACGGCAATTCGATCCACCATGTATTCCAGCCCACATTCTTGGTGGGCGATAAACCCCGGGGTGGATTGGGGTACTGATAAAATACTTTTTAGGAACTTGTCCTCCACACACTGCAACAATTTTACATCTTTAAAACCCCATAAGTCTGCTCCATACAGGGCCAAAGAGACACATTTAGCGTCATACACCTTTAAAACTGCCTGCAGTGGTTTCACGCCTAATTTCCGCGCAAATCCTAATACTGACAGGATAGCCCTAGAAAAGACATTACGCTTGGCTGCCATTTCAGGCAGCCATGAGGAGCTATCATCAAAAATAACCCCTAAATATGGAAATCTGGAGACTTTAGACAGGACATTTCCATTACAATACAAATTCTTCATTTGTTTGCCCTTTGGTCCCACTGTCATTACATGAGATTTGGAATAGTTAACACTTAAATCTAAGACTTTCATAAAATCATAAAATGAGTTTAAAAGCAGCTGTAAACCTACCCTGGTACGTGCCAAAAGGGCGGCATCATCTGCATAAAGTAATGCTGGTATGGTAAACTTGCCCACCCTCGGTATGTCCTTACATACTTTCCCTAGGGCCACACCAAGGTCATTAACGTAAAGGGTAAAAAGAGGGGGGGCTAAAATACAGCCTTGCCTAACCCCACTCAAAATCCCGATCTTACCCGTACAGTTGCCCTTACGATCATACCTAACTGTAGCGGTAAGGTCCCTATGAAGATCTGCCAGGAAGTACACAATATTTTCATCAATGCCTAATTTTAAAAGTATGTCCCACAACTTTGATCTATTTACTCAATCAAAGGCCGATGAGAGGTCCATAAATGCTATGTGTAATGAACCCTTTTTAGCAATTGTGTACTTCCCAATTAAAAGTTGGAGATTGAGGCATTGGTCTATCGTACCGCGACCCTTCCTGAAGCCAAATTGAAGAACCGAAAGGGTATTAGTCTCTTCCAATTTATCGCAAAGTTTACTCAGGACCATCCGTCCTAGGACCTTTACTGCAGAATCAATGAGCGAGATCGGGCGATAGTTACTAGGATCCCCTCTATTACCTTTTTTGAATATCGGTACAATAACTGATTCTGACCAAGTGGTTGGAATACCAGATTTACAGACTCTGTTAAAAACATTAGCTAAAACTACGGACCATAGCTTGACATCTGATTTGAAGAGGTCAGCAGGAACGCCATCTGGGCCCGGGGCCTTATTGCTAGTCATTTTCCCTATGGCGTCTGCCACCTCTTCCACCGTGACCGAAAGAATGTACGGATACAAAGTGACGGCGGGTGAGCCCTCCTCACCCAAATTTGTCACTTCATAAACTGATTTACAATACAAGAGCCATGACTGTTCCTGTATGTTGCAATCTAACACATGATTGCCAACATCATTAAAAAGGGTTTATTAACAACGGACCAGAATTTATTACTATTCTTCAGGACATCAATGGAGGTCAGATCGTCCCAGGCTGTTTCCCTAATCTCGCGCTTTCTAACCTCTATGGCCCTTTTATATGATTTTCTTAGGGATGCCACGAGTATCCTATCTACTGGGTTACCCCTCAGGGCCATTCGTAGTTTTTGATTAGCATGCGTACATTTATGGTCAAATCAACCGACCCCCTCCGGGTCTTTTGCTTGACCTGGACAATTAAGATCAGCCCCTATTTGAGTGCAGACTGTTTGGTACGCATCTAAAACCTCCTGATCCCCTGCTTCCAAATTCCTGCATGTATCCAACTCCCAAATTCGTTTATTCAATTATTACACCAACACCAATTAGTAATTAATACAACCGATTGTTGGGTGTGTGGATTAATGCCTCATACCACAGAAAAAGGGATGCCATATTTAGTCCTTCCATTCTCTTATGAAGGTTCTGCTTGGGCTTATTTTGTAATTTTCTCTAACGCCTATCAAAGCCGATTCAAATGACCTGTCAGTTCTTATATTGGTGGACCAGATTTTAGTCAAAGTTCATTGATAAAGGGAATGGTAGCTATGGCTAAAATCATGGAAAATAGCAAAATTGCTGTCGATGAGAGAAAAGCATACACTAATTGGAATGTCACTCCACCGATTTGGACTGTACCTCATCAAGGCAATTTCTGTTTGCAAATCAATGGTCAAACTACTAACCCCGAACAAAGTAAAAGCTTTTGTTCCCACACTTACATTCACTCCTCTCAGAATTCGCCGCCGTTAGTACCATCTCAGGGCACGTATTTCATCTGTCATGATAGAGCCTATACGTGGTTGCCGACTGGTTTTTCTGGAACTTGCTATATAGCTTTTCTTCTTCCCCCTACATACACTGCTTCTTCAAATTTTCATAGGAACAGATATGGCAGAGGAATTATTGATTCCAAAGACACAGCAGGTCAAGAGGGAGGAGACTTCCTAAAGGGATTTCTTCATTTTTGGGGTCCCATGGCAAACAGCAGGAATATGAGGCAACTGGTTCGTGTCGTAGAGACTACCATAGACATCACTGTAGGAGCTTTAAGTAATATTACAGCGGAACTACAGACGGATCGTCTTATGACTTTGCAGAACCGAGTTGCCCTAGATGTTATTCTTGCAGATCGTGGTGGTGTCTGCAAATTGATCAAATCAAGTTGCTGTATTTATATACCTGATGACGCTCCGACAGTATACCAGGCCATTTCTAAATTACATATAATCTCTGAGTCGATTCATCAGGACGAAGGAGGTTGGTCGTTATTGGGATGGTTTTGGGGACTACTGTCCAAATGGGGTTGGAAAGTGCTAACATTCCTTGGTATGGTTTTAGCCATAGTATTCTCTTGTTGTCTTTGTATGCACTGTGGTCCCGCCATCTGCGACCTTTGTGCTACTATGTGCATCCCAAAACCCAAGGCACAAAGAACAGAGAATATTAGAATGATATTACAGCAACAGCTTGATGACCTCATGACCATCGACATCGACTCAGATTAACATGAGTCTATGTATCTTGCCTGAGTTCTGGCAAAAGGAGGGTCTGAGGAAATTCGATTTTCTATCACGATCGCATTGAGCCGCCATTTTGTGCTCTGCCGCCATTTTGTATTGCCCTCACTCAGGCAGCACGACGAACGAAGTCTTTTCTGCTTTTCCTAGAATATTGTGTCAAAAGAGCCTTGTGCCTCTGTTTACGAAGCTGGTGTTAGAGACTGGCCGAGTCCACTAATCCCTGTCTGGTTCTTCTAATCCCTGTCTTAACTATCTGTTGGTTCACACTATTCTCTCCTGACTTTATCTTATCTTCTGGCCTTCGCTGTCCTCTGCTCGTATTCTCTGGTTTCACAACTGTCCTAAAAAACACACGAACGCACCTCGCCACCTGCAAACCAGTTACAAATATGTTCATACCTTAACCTGTGGGAGGGATGGCAAACACCGTTGGAGGAGAGTCTTCTTTGAGTTACTTGATATCCTTGTTTTTCAACCTTTCCTATTGGACATGATCTGTTTTTAACCATACCTTATTGGTCCTCTATGTATGTTTTAGGTGTGTTCTTTGTTAATGTATATGTTACCTATGTACTATAAAAGATTGTGCGCCACGGAGTGAAGTGGCAGTCTCCTGAGAACATACCGTGTGTACTTCTAGGACAACTGTACTAGCTGCAGCTAATAAAATCTGATCTTTTACGCCGACAGAGTGTCCCCGTGTCTCTGTTAGCAGAAGCAGGAGAACCCAGGAGATTAAGGCGTACCCTGCGCCGCCAGGCCCAAAAGGTTCTGGTTCTTCAAGCGCTCTAGTTGTTCTTTAGAATACTCTGGGAAGCTGCAGTAGAAAACAAAGGAATCAACTGACAGTCTCTGCTCTTGTTGGATGTACATGTTTTACTGAGAATGTCAGACTTCATTCTCACATGACTGAGAAAGATAATGTGAATTTACAGAAAATATGCTCTCAGTTTAGCTTATAGATCACCTTCCAAACCTCTGTGGGGAAAGCATGAGAAAATAGTTTTCTCTCAAACATGATTCATGATATCACAGCAGAAGGCTTTTTCACATGATAAAATCACCTTAGAACACACCACAATTCCTAAAATGAGTATGGAACCATCAACACATGATTTATAATGTAACTAAAGTCTTAAAACCTTCTATTAACTGCAATGCTTTTAATGAGGTGCTATCATATATATTGGTCCCAAGATGGCTACCAACGCTTCTTGGATGAAGTGCTGACAGCCAATCAGATCTCACGATGAGATGTGTGGTTAGGCTCCGCCCAGATATATATGTGATTTTACTTTTGATTTTCTCAGGAACTACTGAACGGATTTACACCATTTAAGCAAAAGGCACGAGTCTGAACTGAGGACTACCTCTTTGCCAAATTTGGTGTAATTCCGTTCAGCATTTCGGGCTGTAGCTGCGTCAACAGGTCCTATGGGAAAATGCATGGGGAAAACGCGTTTTGGGACCCCCCTTTTTTCTCGGCCCCCGCTTGACGAGTCACCGTGAAATTCTCAGGATAGGAGCGGACCGGAGCTGGCCATAAGTTTGGAAAATTTTGCGAAGATTCATCAATCAACGCCAACGTTATTCCAAATTGAATGTTGCGGATTTCCTATGGAATATAGGTCCTAACTATAACTACCTACTGGCGACTGGTAGTTGTAGTTAGGACCTATTTTCCATAGGAAATCCGCAACATTCTATTCCCAATAAGTATGGCGCCAGTTGACGAATCTTCGCGAAATTTTCCAAACTTTTGGCCAGCTCCGCTCCTATCCTGAAAGCTTCGGGGTGATTCGTCAAGCGGGGGCCGAGAAAAAAGAGGGGTCCCAAAATGCATTTTTCCCATGCAATTTCCCATAGGACCTTTTGACGCAGCTACAGCCCGAACTGCTTAACGGAATTACACCAAATTTGGGATGGGGTCCCCGGGGATAATAAAAATTAGTGATAGGGGCTGTTTTTTTTTTTACGGTAAAATTAGGAGCCGCGCATCCTAACGCGTTGGGTGGACGATTTCTCTTGCGTAGTGTGCACAGTTCCTAACGCGTTGGGTGCACGACAACACATGTCTGCAACGCAGCTCCCTGGCGCATATTGGAGATACCTGTTGGGTTAGTTGGCCCTCAGGGACCCTCAGTATTGAAGGGGAATTAATTTCCCAACTTACAATTGGCCAGGGGGCGCGTTTGCATAGTGCTGCAAGGAGGGGGCATGGCCTCCAGCGCGATGCCGGTCTTTTATTTATTTTATGTTTTTTAAGAAGGAGGGCTGTGTGGCCCCCCTTCTTTTTTTAATTTACTGGCCCTGGGGACCCCATCACCCAGGGCCTGCACCCTATTTTTTTTTGTTGAAAAAAATTAATTTGGCCCTCCCAAGGCCTTAGTCGGCCCCGGGGACCCCAACTCCCGGGTCATGGCCTTTTTAAAAAAAAAATCTTTAGGAGGGGGCTGCGTTGCCAGCCTCCTCAGGCCACTTATGGCCGGCCTTTGTTTTTTATTATTTAAAAAAAATATATATTTATTGAAACACCTAGGACATGCTGGACAAACCGTATGTACCTATCACCATGACGATTTGCGTGATATTCATTAAAAGGCGACTATGCATAGAAGGAATCCACATGGAATGTATTTACACCGCTAGTGAAGCTCTGACGTGTCTGACACTCTACCGTGTCTAATCCCGGCACCCCCGCCGGTGAGAACTCTCCAAGTAGACACCGTTGTCGTTTATTTATACAAACATGGGTAGCTATTGACGGGCACATTTAATATACACGCACACCAAGCCATTCAATGGGGATTCGACAAAAATTCTACCAAACTATGCAAGAAACCCCCCTCACGGTTAATAAAACACACATCCACCGCCGGATGTGTAATACTTTTTATTTTACTCTCTGGAAAGGAGACAAACCTCACTTGAGAGTCACAGCGTGCTCCTGGCTGAGCCCAATGCTGTGTTACACCCACCAGTGCCCGCCGAGTGCCTCACACCTCTGTGTTGTATTCCACCAGCTAGTGCGTATGCTATGACACTCTCTAGCCCATGTGCACTGTAACACCACCCCGTGAATATGTCATGCCACACTTGCCTTCGCACGGGTTATATTGCCCCATTTAACGTGCCTTCCTCGATGCCTATGTTATAACGCACAGCGCTATGCCATACATATTACAATCTGGGATCCATATCTTTGTCACAGTGCATATGCAACGCTACACTCCCCAGCACATATTTTATATTACAACTTTAGAGACTAGTTAGGTTACACAACACTGCCCTGGGCATATTACACTCCAAGGCGCATATCGCATAGCACGCGCTAGTGCCTGTGCTATCTCGCGCTCTCCAATGAATCTGTCATTGTGCACAATGTATTGCATATTATATTTCACGCCCAGGTTCATCTTATATCACACTTTTTGGTGCATAGTCTATACCATATACTATATCTAGTTTTCATTTTCAATCATGCTCTCAGGACTATGTTCTATATAACACTGCGTCCACCTACCCTTTTCACAGGCATTACATTTTGCGATGGGGGTGGATGGTCAGGGGGGGTTTCTGCCAAGTGAGCCCAGAGTCACAGTCACAAACGTCCTCTTCTTCCTGAATAAAAGTGAGATTATGCTGCATACTTGTTCATATTTTAAGTAGTTCGCACAGACACACATTTTAAAAACAATAAAGTACCTAATACCCACCTTCTCTGAACAGTTATCTTGCTGCCTCATCCATCTCCTCCCTATCCTCTGTTGTCTGAATCCATGGACTAGCCTCCTCCCTCCTGCCATGCATGGTCTGATGTGCTGCCACTGCCCTCCATTGCCCAATTCTATGGCCCATCATTGACCTCCTGCTTAGCCTCTGTGCTTAGCTTGCTGCCCCTATTCTCCTTCCCCCTGCCATCCGATGTCTTTGTGCATGCCCCTGCTCCATCCTTTTTGCCCACCATGTTCCATGGACCTGCCACTCCAATCTACTCTGAGTGTTCTGTTGAGCTGCCACTCCCCTCCCACCTGCCTAGCATTGTCAGATGACTGTAACCTGTCCCTGCCACCTCCACCCTGCCTGTCCACTTGCCATGCCCCTATCCCCTTCCTCTTGTCCTCCATGGTCCATTTTACTGCCACACCCTTCTGCCCTCCCTGGTCTGTTGTGCTGCAACTGCTCCTCCTGCCTGCCCCGCACGGTCTGTTGTGAGGCCCCTTCCCCTGAACTCTCTTGTCTGTGCCCAGGTCCTGACCCTCCCTTCTATCCTCCATGGTCCTTTGTGCATGTCCCTGCACCCTCCTTCTTGCCCATCATAGCCATTGTGCTGCCACTAACCCTCCCGCTTGCCATGCATGGTCTTCTGTGCTGCCATGGCCCCTCCCACCCTCCCTGTGTAGTCAGCTAGCTGCCCCTGACCCCCTCCCACCTTCCCTTCATGGTCTGTGTGTATGCCACCATAGTCTCATTGTTGCTCTCCATGGTGTGTCTTGTTTCTAGTGCCCATCCTGCCTGATCTCCATGGTCATCTTGCTGCTCCTGCCCTGCCCCCTTGCCCCCAGCCCTCTCTTTCCATGTGCAGACCCCTATTCCCTCCCTCCTGGCTTGTCTGTTCCATTGTAATGCCCCTGATCTGTCCCTCCTGCCCTTTATGGTCTGTTATGCTGCAGCTTTCTCTCCTGTCTGTCCATTATGGTCAGCTAGCTACCATTGCCTCTTTCCCCTCTGTTCTCTGTTGTCCATGTGCATGGTCCTGTCCCCTCCCTATTGCTTTCTTTGGATTGTTGTGCTGCACTCCCGTTCCGCATGCGCTGTGTGGTGTATTGTGCTGCTGCAAACCCTGATGCCTGCCCTGTAGGGTCAGTTTGGTGTACCTCTCCATGTCCCTCCTGCCCTCTGTTATCGTAGTCCATGTCCCTACCCCAATTCTTCCTGCCTACCATGATCCAATGTACTATACTTTTGAACATTTTGAACTTGGTAAGAGGGAGATTTTGAAAAAAAACTGGACTGAAACGGGTCTGTTGGCATGTATGATTGTACTACCACTGCCTCTTCCTTCTGCCCACAATGGTCTATTATATTGCCTCAGCCTCTCTTGCCAGTCCTGTATTGTTGGTTTGTTGCCCCTGCCCCCTTTCCACTGCCCTCCATAGTCTGTTGTGCTGCCACTGCCCTTCCTGTCTGCCCAGTGTGGTCAAATCGATGCCTCTGCACACTCCTACCTGCCTTCAATTTTCAGAGTCCGTGCCCCTGGCCTCTGCCTCTCAACAGTATCCCAATGAACAACTAGATTGCTGACATTCTATATTTATTACAAAAGTGCGGAACGCCTGACGTCATCTTGATGTAATCAAAACTGTAATACCTAGAGTATTTCCTTTTAGAAATTACATATATGAGAGGGTCTTATTTGCATCAAAATTATGGTTAGTGCTCTAAAAAACTAAAATGAGGACATATTTTCTGAGTTTTCAAATAGCGACAAAGAACTTTTAAATTATTTGTAATCTTTATGTTTTTTTTATCCAGTTGACCACTTCATTAAATGTTGCACCTAGGGGAGAGGATATAGTGTTACTTCCAGAGCTGCAGACTTTGCAACTGGGGAACCAGGTTGGAGTTTCTGCTTCAGCTCAACATTCTGTGATTCTGCTCAAATCACTTAATCTCCCCATGCCTACAACCAAAATGAATTTGATCTTGTGTGATGTAACCAATGCTCATGTAAAGCACTCCAATACCTGACAAGTCTGCACTATATAAAACTGCAAATACAAAAAAATAAGTGTTTTGCACACTTCTGTCATTGGGCTACATGTGGGCTACATCTGGGTGATATTTGTACTGCATTTAGGCTCTTTTGTCTCTGGTGGCCATCTTGAGAGATTTATTTGTTATGAAGTTTCCTAATTTCCTCATTTACTGCAGTCTCCTCAGTAGGAAATGCTTTCAGTTTTTTACTTTGATTCCATCAAGAAGGCATTCAGATGTGTCACACATTTGCCATAAATTCTGAATGTTAGCACTCTAGTTGCTCATTAGATCACTGTAGTAAAGCTACTGCTCACCACGGAAGTCTGCTGCTGGTATTAAAAGTGCATGTTTCAGTCTGCATATCAGAATTTTTTAATGAAATAGAAGAGTCACTCAAAATGTGCCCTAATTTTTCTTTCTTCAGCACTAATCATAATTTCTATGGCAAAATGAACCCCCTCATTGTGTTCCTTTTTAAATTAAATGTTTTAAGTGTTACCAGTTTATTCCAATCAAGATGGCTTCAGGTGTGACATACTTTTGTCATAAGTAAGACAGTAAGCGCTCTAGTTGTTCTTAAGAACACTCTGGGACATTCTGTCATTGGGCTATACTTGGGCTACATCTGGGTGATATTTGGACTACATTTGGGCCCTTTTGTCTCTGGTGGCTATCTTTGGAGATTTATTTGTTATGAAGTTTCCTAATTTCCTCATTTACTGCAGTCTCCTCAGTGGCAATACTTTCAGTTTTTTATTTTGGTTCCATCAAGAAGGCATTCAGATGTGTCACACATTTGCCATAAATTCTGAATTTTGGCACTCTAGTTGCTCATTAGATCACTGTAGTAAAACTACTGCTCACCAGGGAAGTCTGCTGCTGGTATTCAAAGTGCATTTTTCAGTCTGCATGTCCGAATTTGTTTATGAAATAGAAGAGGATTTGAAAAGTCAAAATGTGCCCTAATTTTTCTTTCTGCAGAACTGATCATAATTTCTATGGCAAAATGAACCCCCTCATTTTGTTCCTTTGTAAATTAAATGTTTTAAGTGTTACCAGTTTATTCCAATCAAGATGGCTTCAGGTGTGCCATACTTTTGTCATAAATAAGACAGTAAGCGGTCTAGTTGTTCTTAAGAACACTCTGGGACATTCTGTCATTGGGCTATACTTGGGCTACATCTGGGTGATATTTGGGCTACATTTGGGCTCTTTTGTCTCTGGTGGCCATCTTGGGAGACTTATTTGTTATGAAGTTTCCTAATTTTCTCATTTACTGCAGTCTCCTCAGTAGGAAATACTTTCAGTTTTTTACTTTGTTTCCATCAAGAAGGCATTCAGATGTTGCACACATTTGCCATACATTCGAATGTTAGCACTCTAGTTGCTCATTAGATAACTGTAGTAAAGCTACTGCTCATCAGGGAAGTCTGCTGCTGGTATTCAAAGTGCATGTTTCAGTCTGAATGTCAGAATTTTTTTATGAAATAGAAAAGGATTTGAGAAGTCAAAATGTGCCCTAATTTTTCTTTCTGCAGCACTAATCATATTTTCTATGGCAAAATGAACCCCCTCATTTTGTTCCATCGCGAATTAAATATTTTAAGTGTTACCACTTTATTCCAATCAAGATGGCTTCAGGTGTGCCATACTTTTGTCATAAGTAAGACTGTTAGCGCTCTAGTTGTTCTATAGAACACTCTGGGACATTCTGTCATTGGGCTATACTTGGGATACATCTGGGTGATATTTGTGCTACATTTGGGCTCTTCTGTCTCTGGTGGCCATTTTGGGAGACTTATTTGTTATGAAGTTTCCTAATTTCCTCATTTACTACAGTCTCCTCAGTAGGAAATACTTTCAGTTTTTTACTTTGATTCCATCAAGAAGGCATTCAGATGTGTTACACATTTGCCATACATTTAGAATGTTAGCACTCTAGTTGCTAATTAGATCACTGTAGTAAAGCTACTCCTCACCAGGGAAGTCTGCTGCTGGTATTGAAAGTGCATGTTTCAGTCTGCATGTCAGAATGTTTTAAAGAAATAGAAGATGATTTAAGAAGTCACTCAAAATGTGCCCTAATTTTTCTTTCTGCAGCACTAATCCTACTTTCTATGGCAAAATGAACCCCCTCATTTTGTTCCTTTTTAAATTAAATGTTTTAAGAGTTACAACTTTATTCCAATCAAGATGGCTCCAGGTGTGCAATACGTTTGTCATATGTAGGACTGTTAGCGCTCTAGTTGTTCTTTAGAACACTCTGGGAAGCTGCAGTAGAACACAAAGGAATCAACTGACAGTCTCTGCCCTTTTTGGATGTACATGTTTTACTGAGAGTGTCAGACTTCATTCTCACATGACTGAGAAAGATAATGTGAATTTACAGTAAATATGCTCTCAGTTTAGCTTATAGATCACCTTCCAAACCTCTGTGGGAAAAGCATGAGAAAATAGTTTTCTCTCAAACATGATTCATGATATCACAGCAGAGGGCTTTTTCACAGGGTAAAATCACCTTACAACACACCACAATTCCTAAAATGAGTATGGTACCATCAACAAATGATATATAATGTAACTAAAATCTTATAACCTTCTATTAACTGCAATGCTTTTTAATGAGGTGCTATCATGTATATTGGTCCCAAGATGGCTGCCAACACTTCTTGGATGAAGTACTGACAGCCAATCAGATCTCACGATGAGATGTGTGGTTAGGCTCCGCCCAGATATATGTGTGATTTTGATTTTGATTTTCTCAGGAACTACTGAACGGATTTACACCATTTAAGCAAAAGGCACGACTCTGAACCAAGGTCTACCTTTCTGCCAAATTTGGTGTCATTCCGTTCAGCAGTTCGGGCTGTATCTGCGGCTAAAGGTCCTATGGGAAATTGCATGGGGAAATCATGTTTTGGGACCCACCTTTTTTTCTCAGTCCCCGCTACACGAATCATCCCGAGACTTTCAGGATAGGAGCGGACCAGAACTGGCCAAATGTTTTGAAAATTTCGCGAAGATAGGTCAACGAGCCCCAAAGTTATTCGAATTAGAATGTTGTGGATTTCCTATGGAAAATAGGTCCTAACTATAACTACCTACATATATATATATATTACCTACTGGCGGTCACCAGTAGGTAGTTATAGTTAGGACCTATTTTCCATAGGAAATCCGCAACATTCTATTCCCAATAAGTCTGGCACCGGTTGACGAATCTTTGCGAAATTTTCCAAACTTTTGGCCAGCTCAGGTCCGCTCCTATCCTGAAAGTTTCATTGTGATTCGTCAAGCGGGGGCCGAGAAAAGGGGGTCCCAATGCGCATTTTCCCCATGCAATTTCCCATATGACTTGTTGACGCAGCTACAGCCCGAACTGTTCAACGGAATTACGCCAAATTTGGCAAAGAGGTAGTCATTAGTTCAGTCTCATGCCTTTTGCATGAATGGTGTAAATCTGTTCAGTAGTTCCTGAGAAAATTAGACAAAAAAAGATAGATATATCTATGGCCTCGGAGGATCCGCACACCCTATGCGCACCCTAAGCACACCCTCCTCGAACTGAGCGCGCACCCTCCCGATCACGCGCTGAATGCAAATTGGCTGTGAAGTCTGTCTACATTCGAAACCAGGTACTGTTGGCAGCCATTTTGTGCCTCGGTAGAAGCGAGGCTGAAGACGTAAGGGGAATAAGTGTTTAAAACATATAAAGGGGGCAGGGTAGAAATACTCTGACCCTCTAGTGTTGCTTATGGGGTCCCAGAAGGACCCCTGGGGCCTCCTTTAAAAAAAAAAATAGGCAAAATGCACGGAGGGTGCGCGGATCCAGCTGGAAAAAAAAAACCCGAAGTGTGGGCGTCCGCGCTTTGTTAATAATTAGGCCCCGGGTGGGTCAAATCCCGGAGGCAAAATGTTGGAAAATTAATAAGGGGAGGGGGGCTGCATAGCCCCCCTCCTAGAGCCCTCAAGGGCCCTGGGGACCGCCACCCCCCAGGGCCGGCTCCTACAGTGTCCTGGGGTGCCCACCCCAGGACACTGTTGTTTGCTATGAGAGGGCGGGAGTCTTCCGCCCTCCCATAGCAAACTTCATTAGGATTTTGAAAGAGAGAGCAGGGAAACAATCTATTATATTCTGTGATAGAATAAGACGAAGTAAAGTGATACCCCTTGGTTGTAAAAAGTTTAAAAAGAAAAAAGGAGCCGTATATAATATATGTAAGTACATGCCAGGTCAATAATAAAAAAACATTTAGACTTATTGATTAGGTGTTTGATTAAGCATATGTACATATATGCATTAAGCTATTGCTTAGATGAACGGGACCAATGTATTGTTCCTAAGACTCTACAATTTACATTTTCATTTCAAATCATTATAATTGGCCAAGTACTATCCACAAATTACCCATGAATTGCCTTAATATACACATCTAAAATGGGTTACGTTATACTTACCTTGGTTTAACTATATCTCAGACAGACATAAGAGTGTATTTTAATAAGTGCACTCAAGTGTTGAGTTCGGGAGTTTATTATTTGAATTCCATGCTTATTCACTAGCCTTGTAAATTATACTGAACCAAAGAAATAATTTCAATTTTTATATTTTTAATTTGATATAGTGAGCAGTTGATGTTTTTATGGTGTGGGTCTTGAAGAAGGTGTTATTAACTATAAAGTACACCAAAACGCGTCAACAAGAGGACACAGTCAAATTGTTTTTTAACCTTTTATGTTTTATTATTGTTATGTTTGAATTGTTGAAATTATTTTATAGTTCATGACATTTTTTAACTGAATTACTGCATAAGATATAACTGATATTACTAATAAAAGTCTGTCTTGTATAGAATTGGAAATAAGGATGTGCAATGTTTAGTGTTTTTGAATACAATATTGTCAATCTTGATATAGACATAATAAATCTAATTAACAATATATTTTGACTTTGTGATGCTTGAAAAGAAATAGAGATAGTATTTTTCCTTGGCTTATTATTTTTCTTTGGTTCATAGTGTAATTTACATAACCTCATAGCAGGAGCTTTTGATCAACACAAAAGTGAAATCTTTATTTGTGATATTATTTGTACCCGGTCCCTTTTGGTATACTCTGGGAGACTCTTCTTTTTTACATATGCAGAAAGATAACTGTGCAGTTTTTATATTTTGGTACAATTAGAAATCAGTCATTGTTTGTAAATTTGCAAAATGAGTCATGTTTCTACACTAAAATGTAGTATTCGTAGATTAAGAAATGTGTTTTGGTATAGTGCAAGGTATAGTGTTGTTTGTCTAGGATCACACAGTGAGTCTGTGTGCATTCAGGAATCATTTTGAGAGAAACATTTTGGTACTAATCTGTAGTAGTAGATTTTCTGCAATGTGTGCAGTCACCTTAGATCTTGTAGACTAGTAAATGTGTTTTGTACAAGGGATAGTTGTCTGTCTACAATCACACTGTGAGTCTGTGTGAATTTGGGTAAGCATAGTGAGAGAAGCATTTGGTAAAATTATGCATTTGCTGACAGATAACTGTTTTAAAACCTATCATGTTGTCAAGTGTTAGTAGCATTAGAAGCCAGTCTTTGCTTATGCATTGATAAAATGAGTCAGGCTTTGACACGAAAGTGCAGTACTGAAATATGTAGATTGTGTGCAGTCCCCTTACCCCCTGCACAGTAGTGAATGAGTTTTGGTAAACACCTAGGGATAGTGTTGCTTGTCTAGAATCACACTGTGAGTCTGTGTGCATTTGGGAACCACTGTGAGAGAAGCATTTAATAACATCATGTATTTGCTGACAGGTAACTTTTTTAAAACCTGTCATGTTGTCAAGTTTTAGTAGCATTAGAAGCCAGTCTTTGCTTATGCATTGATAAAATGAGTCAGGGTTTGACACTAACGTGCAGGACTTAAATATGTAGATTGTGTGCAGTCCCCTTACCCCTTCCATAGTAGTGAATGAGTTTTGGTAAACTCCTAGTGATAGTGTTGTTTGTCTAGAGTCACACTGAGAGTCTGTGTGCATTTGGGAACCACAGTGAGAGAAGCATTTGGTAACATCATGTATTTGCTGACAGATAACTGTTTTAAAATATCTCATTTTGTCAAGTTTTAGTAGCATTAGAAGCCAGTCTTTGCTTATGCATTGATAAAATGAGTCAGGTTTCACACTAAAGTGCAGTACTTTAATATGTAGATTGTTTGCAATACCGTTACCCCTTCCAGACTAGTGAATGAGTTTTGGTAAACTCCTAGGATAGTGTTGCTTGTCTAAAATCACACTGTGAGTCTGTGTTCCATTCGGGTAAGGATTGTGAGAGAAGCATTTGGTAACATCGTGTATTTGCTGACAGATAACTGTTTTAAAACCTGTTGTGTTGTCAAGTTTTAGAAGCATTAGAAGCCAGTCTTTGCTTATGCATTGATAAAATGAGTCAGGCTTTGACACTAAAGTGCAGTACTGAAACATGTAGATTGTGTGTAGTCCCCTTACCCCTTGTACAGTAAAGAATGAGTTTTGGTAAACTCCTAGGGATAGTGTTGCTTGTCTAGAATCACACTGTGAGTCTGTGTGCATTTGGGAACCACTGTGAGAGAAGCATTTGATAACATCATGTATTTGCTGACAAATAACTATTTTAAAACCTGTCATGTTGTCAAGTTTTGTTAGCATTAGAAGCCAGTCTTTGCTTATGCATTGATAAAATGAGTCAGGCTTTGACACTAAAGTGCAGTACTTAAATATGTAGATTGTGTACAGTACTGTTACCCCTTCCAGACTAGTGAATGAGTTTTGGTAAACTCCTAGGATAGTGTTGCTTGTGTACAATCACACTGTGAGTCTGTGTTCCTTTCGGGTAAGGATTGTGAGAGAAGCATTTGGTAACATCGTGCATTTGCTGACAGATAACTGTTTTAAAACCTGTCATGTTGTCAAGTTTTAGTAGCATTAGAAGCCAGTCTTTGCTTATGCATTGATAAAATGAGTCAGGGTTTGACACTAAAGTGCAGTACTTAAATATGTAGATTGTGTGCAGTACCCTTACCCCTTCCAGCCTAGTGAATGAGTTTTGGTAAACTTCTAGGATAGTGTTACTTGTTTAAAATCAAACAGTGAGTCTGTGTGCATTTGGGTAAGGATTGTGAGAGAAGCATTTGGTAACATCGTGCATTTGTTGACAGATAACTGTTTTAAAACCTGTCTTGTTGTCAAGTTTTGTTAGCATTAGATGCCAGGCTTTGCTTATGCATTGACAGAATGAGTTAGGCTTTGACACTAAAGTGCAGTACTTAAATATGTAGATTTTGTGCGGTCCCCTTACCCCTTACATAGTAGTAAATGAGTTCTGGTAAACTCCTAGTGATAGTGTTGTTTGTCTAGAATCACACTGAGAGTCTGTGTGCATTTGGGAACCACTGTGAGAGAAGCATTTGGTAACATCATGTATTTGCTGACAGATAACTGTTTTAAAACATCTCATTTTGTCAAGTTTTAGTAGCATTAGAAGCCAGTCTTTGCCTATGCATTGATAAAATGAGTCAGGTTTCACACTAAAGTGCAGTGCTTTAATATGTAGATTGTGTGCAATACCATTACCCCTTCCAGACTAGTGAATGAGTTTTGGTAAACTCCTAGGATAGTGTTGCTTGTCTAAAATCACACTGTGAGTCTGTGTTCCTTTCGGGTAAGGATTGTGAGAGAAGCATTTGGTAACATTGTGTATTTGCAGACAGATAACTGTTTTAAAACCTGTCGTGTTGTCAAGTTTTAGTAGCATTAGACGCCAGTCCTTGCTTATGCATTGATAAAATGAGTCAGGCTTTGACACTAAAGTGTAGTACTTAAATATGTAGATTGTGTGCAGTACCCTTACCCCTTCCAGCCTAGTGAATGAGTTTTGGTAAACTTCTAGGTTAGTGTTGCTTGTTTAAAATCACACTGTGAGTCTGTGTGCATTTGGGAACCACTGTGAGAGAAGCATTTGGTAACATCATGTATTTGCTGACAGATAACTGTTTTAAAAGCTGTCATGTTGTCAAGTTTTAGCAGCATTAGAAGCCAGCCATTGCTTATGCATTGATAAAATGAGTCAGGCATTGACAGTAAAGTGCAGTACTGAAATATGTAGATTGTGTGCAGTCCCCTTACCACTTCCACAGTAGTGAATGAGTTTTGGTAAACTCCTAGGGATAGTGTTGCTCGTCTAGATTCACACTGTGAGTCTGTGTGCATTTGGGAACCACTGTGAGAGAAGCATTTGGGTACTTCATATCTTTGAATATGCATAACTGCTTAAAAATGTTCCTGTTCTCAAGTTTTGGTAGAATTAGAAGGCAGTCATTGCTTATGTTTTCACCCAGGAACTGTCCTTGCAATACTGTAAACATTCAGTTAATATTCATGTAGTAACGGAGTGAGGCAGTCCTTAGCACATGCATTGATTCAAATGCTTATCCACTATGCATGCAGTTCTCTAACCATCTACACAGTTCTCTTTCACACCTTTAATTCCACAGTCAGTATCCATACACTTCAAGCAAACACCCTGTCACTCCCCATCTACTCCTCTAGTGACCCATTCAGCAGCATATACTAAACCAAAACCCAAACACTTATAAATTCACTCAGGCACTCTCTTTGCAGTACTCTCATCATTCTGTCAGTATCCAAGCACTCATGCAGCGAGCCAGCCCTTACAACATGGACTGCTTCAAACCCCTATCCAGTATGCATACAGGCCTCTAGTCACCTACACACTTGTCTTTCACTTCTTTAATTAACTAGTCAGTATCTATATACTTCAATAAACATCCTGTCACTCATCTTGCACTCATCCAGTACCATGTACTAATCGTTTACTGCACCAAAGCTGAAAAACTTAAACGTTTTACCCAGGCACTCTCCTAGCAGTAGTCTAATGATTCAGTCAGTTTCCAGGTACTTAAAGGTCTACAAATCTCTATGCAGTATGCATGCAGTCTTCTAACATACTATACACTTGTCTTTAACAGCTTCAAATTTCCAGTCAGTATCCATGTACTTTCAGCAAACATCCTATCACTCCCCTTGCAGTGTTCCAGTGACTTATTCAGTACCATGTAGTAATGCACTCACTGCGCCAAAACTGAAACACTTGTAAATTCACCCAGGTATGCTTCTTGCAATAGTCTAATCATTCAGTCAGTACCTAAGTACTAATGGAGTGAGGCAGGCCTCAGCACATGGATTGATTCAAACGTGTTTCCAGTATGCATGGAGGCCTCTAACTACCAACACAATTGCCTTTCAGACCTTCAATTTCTCTGTCAGTATCTATAAACTCCAATAAACACTCTGTCACTTTAATTGCACACCTCCACTGACTCATTTGGCAGTAAGTGCTAACCTATTCACTGCACTAGAATCCAAAATCTTAAAAAGATTCACTGAGTCACTCTTTTTGTAGTACTCTAATGATTCAGTCTGTACTCAGGTAGTTTTGCAGTGATCCAAGTGTTACTCTATGGACTGTTTCAAACGTCTATACACTATGGATGTAGGTCTCTAACCACCTACATACTTGTCTTTCACACCTTCAATATCCCAGACAGTATTCATACAGTTCCCGCAAACACTCTGTCACTCTCCTTATACTTCTCCAGTGACCCAGTCAGCACCATGTACTAATCCATTCACTGCGCCGAAAGCCAACCACTTATACATTCACCCAGGCACTCTCCTTGTAGTACTCTAATCATTCAGTCAGTACCCAAGTACTCATGCAGTGAGCCAGGCCTTAGCACATGAATTACTTCAAACGTCTATCCAGTATACATGCAGTCCTCTAACCACCTACTCACTCGTCTTTCACACCTTCAATTCCCCAGTCAGTATACATACACTGCAGAAAACACCCTATCACTCCCCTTGCACTTCTCCAGTGACCCATTCAGCACCATGTATTAATCCTTTCAGTGCGCCGAAAGTCAACCATTTATAAATTCACCCAGGCTCTCTCCTTGCAGTACTCTAATCATCCAGTCAGTACCCAAGTACTCATGCAGTGAGCCAGGCCTTAGCACATGAATTGCTTCAAATGTCTATGCACTATGCATGCAGCCCTCTAACCACCTACACACTTGTCTTTCACACCTTCAATTCCCTAGTCAGTATTCATACACTTCTAGCAAACACCCTGTCACTCCCCTTGCAGTCCTCTAGTGACCCATTCAGCACCATGGACCAATCCATTCACTGTGCCAAAACCCGAACACTTATAAATTCACCCAGGCAATCTCCTTGCAGAACTCTAATCATACAGTCAGTATCCAAGTAGTATTGGAATGAGACAGGCCTTAACATATGGATGGATTCAAACATGTGTCCACTATGCATGTAGGTCTCTAATCACCTACACACTTTGTTGTAAATTGAAACAGCAACATGATTAAGCATTTACTGAAGACATTAATCCTTTTCGCTTTAGATCATGTTTTCTCCGTTATGTTGACCGAAGTCTGGACTCCATTTTGTATTACCCTGCTGCCACGTGTTCGCCACGAGGCGAGTCCGACCTCTGTGTTAGTTGCTCTGTAATCTGCCTAGTAACAGTTTATAAATAGCTCTCTTGTCCATCTGGCGCATGCCCAGACTTGACCACATCTGTTATAATTAGCCTTGCTTGACCATGTGTTTCGCGGGCTCAAGGAGTGTGTTGGCTCCGCCCATGTATTGATTCAGTATCGAGAATGACCATAAATGGTAATGTTCTTCGGCCTCATGTTGTATCCACCCACTTATGAGCCCCTCTGTTGTGTATAAAAGGGGACTGTGTACGAATGTTCTGTGTGCTACTCCATGCAATACTGAAGGGTGTTGTGTGGATTGTAGGACCACCCTTAAGGGTTAATAAATGCTGTCTTTGTACTTTGCAGTTTCCGTGCCAACTTCCTTATAGATTCCGTTACAGGAGAGTGAACCCTTGTGCCTTGCGGGCCTAGCTGGGGCCTGTATTTATCAATTGGCGCCCGTCACGTGGGGCTCATCGGCGACTCGGATGCTCGAAGGACTGGTCGCGACGAAGGTGAGGAGTTTGGCCGGGGACGTGATCACTGCCAGCGGCGTCTTAGCCCTGGCATCCCGAGGTTTTTCTCCCTTCCCTTCCGAGCTGACCGTCTGGGTGGCGCCGGTCATCGACTGAGACCTCTTCTGTCGGTCCTGCCGTGAGAGCCGTTTGGGCGATTGTGGAGCTTGGCAGTTGGAACCTGGACTCTTGATTGGTAAGAACCATTGTATGGTACTTGCTCCGAGTTTTTGAAGCCTGGGTTGGCTATTTGAGTTTGATTGATGATGACTAGTCATATTTGGATTTGTCTTTGTGAACATATATGCGTTGCAACACATATAGGCAGGTAATGTGGAGAGATTTCTCCGGAGCTGTGTAAACTTTGAACGGCGCAACGATTAAGTGCCATTTTTTTTCTTACAATATTGCATATTTTGCATTATTCCTAGCATGCCTGCTTTTAGCGCACTCCGTAAGTGGTGCTGCTGCTTTGGTAACCGGTTGAACCTCGAGGAATCTGCTCCAGCTCCCCCAGAGGGGACTCCTAATAGGGATATGTATGTGAAGCATGGTCTTTCTTCCATAATGTACAGCACACTATGGAGGAAATACACGAAGAAAGATCCTGAGTTGCGATGGCCTTCGTATGGATCGTTTGATATACGTAAGATTGAGTATGTGGAACAGTGTATGTGTAAACGGCGTGCTCGTCAGGATATGTTTGAATGTGTGCGATTATGGGTGAAGGAAGTGCGTGAGCGAGAGAAACGTGAGAAAGCGCTGTTTGATAAAGAGCAACGGAAGAATGATCATGTGCGAGCGCAGGAAGCGAAGCATCGGGTGGACAGGGAGCAGACGGACAGACAAGAGAAAGAGCGTAGGCTACAAGTTTCGGGTCAATATGCCGTTCGCCAGCCACTTTATCCTGTCCTTAATAATCCTGATGATGATTTTTATTTACTAGATCGCTCTCCGCCCCCTTATGTTGGCGCATCCGCTCCGCGGCCGCAAGATTCTGGCCCGGCTTCGGGTAAGGTAGACACACGGTCCATGTTATCGGCCGAGCATATGGCTGAGCTTCGGAAACTTTCCCTCCGTGCACTTAAGGGCAAGATGTCTAAGGAGGAGTTGTTCCATACTTGGGGGTCGTGGCAAGATAGAGAGAGGGTGTATTTTCTGTCTCATTTTGCGGATGAAGTGATTGCTGCTTTCCGAAAATATTCTAGTGTTCTTGAGCCTGACGAAGTATCTTCGGATGCCGGAGCATTACGTAATGGTGTTTTTTCTCCCCCTAAGGCTCCTGAGGCGGCTCGGCGGCTGTTCGCTTTGCGGGACGAGGTGCTGGCCCTTAGAGAGAAAGCACGCCAACAAACGGAGGAGGAGAAGCAGTCGGATCCGTCTGCAGCAGGGGGCCACCCATCCACCTCCCAGTCAGATAAGGATGACGTAGTGCATGCTAAACCAATGCGAGAGGCGGCGCCTTTGTATGTTCCTCCTAAAGGAGCGGGGACTAGCTCGGACATTACCTCCGCCGATGCTAAGGGATACTTCGTGTATAATTGGGTTTATACTCCGTGGCATAGGGCTGATGTTATGGCATTAAAGAATGCATTGCCTGACCCCCGCAAGAATCCAGCGGCCTTCTATGAAGAAGTCGAGGGGGCCTTGAATTCTTGCGTTATGACTTTAGCAGATATAGACCTGTTCTTTGGCCTTATTCTACCACCGGATATGTGGCGCTCTGTACGAAAGGTAGATGATATAGTTGCCTTTAAGGCCCGGTGGTCTGAGCTTGAGGATGAAGACAGGGAGAGGAAGCCCGCGCAGAAACCGCCGCAGAGTATTTTAGATCTCCCTGCTGCTATTGTGACTAAGTTAAAGACGATTATCCCCCCTAAAAAGATTGATTGGAATATGTTAGCTGCATGTAAACAGAAAGTCGACGAGTCAGTTGCAGATTTCTTCACGCGCTTTGAGGAAACGTTTCATGATTTTAGTGGCCAGTCGCTTACTGACGACACAGGCCGCCACCTTTTTGCGGACAAATATGTGGCTAATCTGCTACCGGCAGTTGCGGCCCGTTTAAAAGCGAGCGAGAGTTCCTGGTCCTCCGCGACGCCGACGGCCCTTCTGACTATCGCCCAGTATTATGAGCGTCAGGAGCACGAGGCGAAGGGCCAGGAAGAGAAGAAATCGAAAGACCTCAAGACTAAGGTGATGTTAGCACAAGTATATGGCCCGCCCCGACAGAGTAATAATAGAGGAAGGGGAGGATCTTATGGTCCCCCTTCGGGCCGATCTGATTTGAATAGGAACCAGTGTGCGTATTGTAAGCAATTGGGCCATTGGGCCAGGGATTGCCCAGTGTTGCGTGCTTCGCGTCAGGGGCATACTCCGGGTGGCGCGAGAGGTAGAGGGGGTTCCTCAAACTTTAGAGGGAATTCTAATGATCATGTTCGTTTCGATACCGCTGGGCAGCACCGAGATAGCTCAAATGTTTTCGATCGCCAGCATCAGTATCATGTATCGGAGATTGATCGATCAGGATATCATGATTCTCAGCATGCATAGGAATGCGTTGGATGGGGGTCTGAATCAGTTGAGGTGCCGGTCGATCAGACGGGTCCTTATGTATCAGCTGAGGTTTTAGGTTCTACTGATCAGTTCCTAGTAGATACAGGGGCGACACGTAGTGCATTGTCTAGGTACTTGGTTCCGGGGGCTCCCCCATCCGGCTCAGTGGTTACATCGGTAGGGTTTGACGGTACACTCTCCCGAAGCCCTCTTTCACAGCCCCTTACATTTAAGGTTGATTCTTTTTCTGCGTCCTGTCCGTTTCTGCTTGCTCCGTATACACCGGATAACATTATGGGCCTTGATATGTTAAAGCACTTTAGGGCTACGATCCGCTGCTCCCCTGAGGGTGTGAGGGTGCTCTTAAATGACAACTACCCCCGGTCAGGGCGGATGTGTACGATATCAGAGGATGCGTTGTTGGCTACCCTCCCTCGTGCTTTATGGGCGACTTCGGACACAGATGTGGGACAAATGGTGATTCCTCCGGTCAACATTAGTGTCCAGGAGGGGGCAGTGTTACCACGCCTCCCGCAGTATCGTATTTCCCAGGAGGGAGAGGAGGCTCTCATACAGATTGTGCAAGATTTGATTGCAGTGGGAGTAGTGGAAGAAGTTCCCTATAATATCTGTAACAGTCCGATTCTCCCTATTCTGAAAAAGGACACGGATGCAAAGGTCTATCGGTTCATAATTGATTTGAGGGAGGTAAACAAGATCGTGATACCTCAGTACCCGGTGGTTTCCGATATCACGACGTTGCTTACCTTGGTCCCGCCTACGGCGACCATGTTTTCAGTGATTGATTTAAAGAATGCCTTCTTTTCCATTCCCATTCACCCTGATAGCCGATTTCTTTTTGGGTTCACATTAAACAATAGATCTTATCGCTTTTGTAGAATTCCCCAAGGCTATACAGAAAGCCCTAGTATTTATAGTCAGGCTTTGAAGCGACAGTTGGATTCCTTTGTTTTACTCGAGGGGGTCGCCCTCATTCAATATGTCGATGACATCTTGTTGGCGGCTGACACCCTGGAGTTGTGTGAGAAAAGCACGTTATCCTTACTCTCCTTTTTAGCATCCCACAATCATAAGGTATCTAGGAAGAAATTGCAATTCTGTAGACCAAAGGTGACTTATTTGGGTCACCTTTTGTCTAAGGAGGGACGTGCACTCACACCAGATCGTATCAAAATAATTCTGGGCACACCGAGGCCATCCACGCAGAAGGATGTGCGTGCATTTTTGGGCCTTGTTTCTTTTTGTAGACAGTGGATATTGGGGTTCTCGCACATAGCTAAGCCATTGTTAGCCCTCTTGACAAAGGACACGCCTATCCCAATCCCTTGGTCAGATGAGTGTGATGCTGCTTTTCAGCAACTGCGACAGGCCCTTTGTTCAGCACCAGTGTTAGGGACCCCTGATTATGCAAAACCCTTTTCGCTGTATGTGCATGAGAAAGACGGATGTGCATTATCAGTTTTAGTGCAGATGCATGGCGATAAGCAACGCCCTTGTGCATACTTTTCGGCTGTGCTTGATCCTGTCGCCCGAGCATTACCAGGGTGTTTTCGCTCGGTAGCGGCGACAGCTGTGTCAATACGCCAAAGTGAAGGAATTGTGTTGTCCCATAAATTGTTGGTGTTAGTTCCCCATGCTGTGGATGCCCTGCTTAATCAAACAAAGACGCAGCATTTGACCAGTGCCCGCTTAACGGGATATGAGTTGACGCTTTTGGCTCCTCATATTACGTTGAAAAGGTGCGTAACGTTAAACCCGGCCACATTGTTGCCATACCCCGAGACCCAGCCTGAGGCACAGAAAGCGCATGATTGTATTCTTGTGACTGAGGAACAAACAAAGGGTCGTATTGATCTCCAGGATACGCCCTTTCTAGATGTAGATGGAGAACTGTGGGTGGATGGATCCTGTCTGAAGCTACCAGATGGTACGACTTCAGCAGCGTATGCAATTACCACGTTACAAACGATAGTGGAGACAGCACGCATACCACAAAAGTCGGCTCAAGCAGCGGAACTGATAGCATTAACACGAGCATGTGAGCTCAGTACAGGATTATGTGTGAATGTTTACACAGATAGCCGCTATGCCTTCGGAGTAGCGCACGACTTCGGCCTACTCTGGAAGAAGAGAGGGTTTCTAACGTCACATGGAGTACAGATAATGCATGGAGAGTTAGTTCACAATCTTTTAACCGCATTGACATACCCAAAGAAAATTGCCATTGTTAAGTGTAGCGCCCATAGGAAAGTGGTTGATAAAGTTGGAGAAGGGAATGCGTTAGCGGATCGAGTAGCACGGGAGACTGCGATGCAGCCCGGTACTACTGCCATGTATGTAGTGAAGTCACAGGTGGAGAGATGGCGTGATGCGAAGGAGGAAGTGCGAGAAATGCAAAGGACCGCTTCTGACAAAGAGCGGGAACAATGGGCTAGCGAAGGAGAACTGGATGACGAGGGTTGCTGGAGAAATAAGCAGATGGATAGATGGAAATTACCCACGGCCTTTGTACGGCCTATGGTTCAGATGGCACATGGGCTAGCACATGTTGGAGCTTCCGCAATTGTGAAATTGCTTACCCAAGTCTGGGAGCATCCAGAGATTGCTAGCACAGCAAAGAGGGTGGTGCAGACCTGTATGATCTGTCTGAAGTATAACCCAGGAAAGGGTACTCGAACCCCAGCAGGAGGATTTGCGACCCCCACTGCACCCTTTGAGGTTCTGCAGATGGATTACATCCAGCTTGAGCGCTGTAACAATTTGAAGTATGTTCTAGTAGTGGTCTGCGCTTTCAGCAAGTGGGTTGAAGCGTACCCTACGAAAGATAATACTGCGATGACTACTGCGAAGCTACTGCTAAAAGAGTTTTTCCCTCGATATGGCGTCTGTAGACTTCTGTGGAGTGATAATGGCCCTCACTTTGTAGCGGATGTTATAAAGTACGTCTTGAAGGGTCTAGGTATCACTCAGAAGTTTCACGCCGTGTTCCACCCTCAGTCTGCAGGATTAGTCGAGAAGTATAATGGTACACTGAAGCTTAAGATAGCCAAAATCCAAGCTTCAACGTCTTTGACTTGGCCAGACGCCCTGCCACTGGCGTTATTGTCAATTAGATCAGTACCACACTCTCGAACCGGCCTTACGCCGTACGAGATTGTTTTTGGACGCCCAATGAATATTTGGGGTCCACCAAGACCTAAGGCTGTGTATGATGTACCTTGTGTAATGATGAGCGATTATCTGGCACAGTTAACGGATAACTTGGTTTCTATTCATCAACAGGTCCGAGAGGCGCTCCCTGATCGGTCTACCGGTGAAGGACATGGTCTCCGGCCTGGGGACCATGTCATGGTGAAAGTCTTCGACAGAACGAACAGTTTGGAGCCCAGATGGGTGGGCCCTGAGCAAGTCCTCCTTGCAACGAGGACGGCTGTGCGAGTCTCGAACAGGAAGAATTGGATCCATTCCTTGCACTGTCGAAAGGTGCCGCCCGGATTGGTGGAGTCTGCCGTGCTGACCGATCAACGAGAAATCCTGGCAGCAGAGACAGGCCGTGCTGCTGAGCCACGAGACACTGAGGAGCTCTTTCCGGACCACGCGGCTTCTGGAGGAAGGCGATATCATCTTCGACCGAGGAAGTGAGGTTTCCAGTACCGGGACATACTGTCAGAACGGCCCTTGGGTTAGTGAAACGGAGAGCCGATGAGGCAAGGGGGGGGGATCAGCCCTGCATTAGTGTAGTGACACCCGTCTTGGCCCGCTGGTGAAGAAATCAACCGCTGCCCAAGGGGAAGAGTTCTGACAGACTTTTTTTAGTTTCAGGAAGAATATCAGGGTATTGTTTCTTTTGACATGGAGAAGAAGAAAATCCTTTGTGCGTTGGGGTTCATGCTAACAGTAGCTATTGTTGGGATAACCACATGGTTTGTGGAGGAGGTAACTCCTGCTCGGAAAACACTCGTGTTGACAACTCCGGTGCCTGAGGAGCACTACTTTTATACATTACCGTATCAAGAGTTGAAGCATCGACAATCTTACTTGAACAACACTTTCATCCAGATGCTGCATCATACCCACGTTGCTACGAATGCTACGAACTGTTGGATATGTGGGATGATGCCGGCCCATCAGAAGAAAGGAGGTACGCCATTCATACCACTTCCTTTCTCTCATAATGGCTCTTGTAGAGCATGGTACACTTTGCTTTTTGCCACTCGGAAACCGACAGTGGGACGATTGCTTTTCAGACTTAATAGGGAATGCCATCAAGACAAGAATGGGTATCCACAGGCGAATGGGACAATTTGGGAATGGGAAGAGTACCGGCCGGACAATGAATCCATTCCCTATATCTTCACGAACACCAGAGACACTGTGGGGAAGGACAAATTCGTGATTCAAGTGGCACAAGCTCAAGCGGACTTGTGTGTCCAGAGTGTGGGTTTCATCCCTGTTGGTGTTAGTGATTGCCTTACTGTTCTAAACATTGATGGGTTAAATAACAGTACCTTCCTAGCGTCCCATAATACCTATTTTGTGTGCGGAAATAAAGGTTATTACCGTTTGCCGGCTGGGTGGTCTGGGGTATGTTATGTATCATTCCTATTACCTCCTGTATTCCTAGCACCCGCATCATATCATAAGGATTTGAAATTGTTGAATAATGTGACTGTAAATAGGTATAAACATACTTTATCGATTGATGATGTGGATCAAACTGATACCAGCTTGCAACAGTATATTGATTTTAACTTAGGACTGTTTTTCTTTGTTGGAGCCGCTTTGAATAGTAGGAAGATCCGAAGATTGACAAGAGTGGTAGAAGCTGTGACGAATCAGACTGCTGCTGCTCTTGGGAATCTTACGGAAGAGTTACAAATAACTAGGATTGTTGCATTACAGAATCGTATGGTATTAGATGTAATGTTAGCTGATCGAGGTGGAGCTTGTAAAATTATTGGAAGTAGCTGCTGTGTGTTCATCCCTGATCATACGCCATCCGTTTATAACGCCATTAATAAGCTGCATAAAATAGCAGCTGAAATCCACACAGAAAACGGCACCTGGTCCTTTTCTGGATGGTTTTGGGCATTGGTTACTGCCTGGGGATGGAAGGTCTTAACTGGTCTCTGTATTATTATAGCAATTCTGTTCTTTCTCTGTATGTGTGTTCAATGTGGACCATTGTTCTGTTCCGTATGCATTTCCTGTTGTATCCCAGATAAGAAAGCTATTGCCGATGTTGCTCATCAGAAGCGTCTAGCCAAAGAGGTTAAAGGAATGATGATAATTGACATATATGATGATTTTTGGAAACCGGATGTCTTCAGTAAATGCTGAAAGGGTCGTCTGTTGTAAATTGAAACAGCAACATGATTAAGCATTTACTGAAGACATTAATCCTTTTCGCTTTAGATCATGTTTTCTCCGTTATGTTGACCGAAGTCTGGACTCCATTTTGTATTACCCTGCTGCCACGTGTTCGCCACGAGGCGAGTCCGACCTCTGTGTTAGTTGCTCTGTAATCTGCCTAGTAACAGTTTATAAATAGCTCTCTTGTCCATCTGGCGCATGCCCAGACTTGACCACATCTGTTATAATTAGCCTTGCTTGACCATGTGTTTC
The DNA here is from genome assembly GCF_964204655.1 of Triturus cristatus. Taxonomy (NCBI): domain Eukaryota; kingdom Metazoa; phylum Chordata; class Amphibia; order Caudata; family Salamandridae; genus Triturus; species Triturus cristatus. Next base: position 667,453,968 of record NC_140580.1, read on the forward strand.
GCGGGCTCAAGGAGTGTGTTGGCTCCGCCCATGTATTGATTCAGTATCGAGAATGACCATAAATGGTAATGTTCTTCGGCCTCATGTTGTATCCACCCACTTATGAGCCCCTCTGTTGTGTATAAAAGGGGACTGTGTACGAATGTTCTGTGTGCTACTCCATGCAATACTGAAGGGTGTTGTGTGGATTGTAGGACCACCCTTAAGGGTTAATAAATGCTGTCTTTGTACTTTGCAGTTTCCGTGCCAACTTCCTTATAGATTCCGTTACAGGAGAGCGAACCCTTGTGCCTTGCGGGCCTAGCTGGGGCCTGTATTTATCAACTTGTCTTTCACACCATCAATATCCGTGTCAGTATTCATACACTTCTAGGAAACACCCTGTCACTCTCCCAGTGTGTCTCCTTATAGTATTGTAATCATTCAGTCAGTTAGCATGTAGTCTTTTAGTGAGGTAGGCTTTAGGGCATGAACTGCTTCAAAGTAGTATGCACTATGCATGTAGTGTATTAACCATCGTCACACTTGTGCTTCAGGGCTCTAGTTTCTTAGTCAGTTTTTATATAAAATGTGTTTCAACAGTAAAAGAATAGTATACATTTGAAAGTTATTAATATACTTTTAGTTGTGATTCTTTTTTACAGATACTGTTTTTCAACGTTAAAATAGAGAAATCATGCCAGAAAAAAAAGAAAAAGAAAAGACCAGAGACAGGAGAATTACTTGAAGAAACATCAACCACAAGTATTGAATGTACAAGATAATGTGGCTAAAAAGAAAAGAAATTCTGGTAAGATCACAAAGCAATTTATTAAAAATGTTTGTAGGAGCAAACAGAATGTACAGAATGTTGAAACCACTGAGAATGTTTCAATTTAGAAAAAATTCAAAATAAGAGGAAAAGCAAAAAAAGAAAAGGTTCAGTCAAAGGAGACAAAGTATGCTAAAAGAAGGCAAAATCAGTATAAGGAATTACGCAAAAAAATATTTTACAAGAGAGCAGTACATAATTTGCTGAAAGATGTGAAGAAATATAAAAAGAGAGCTCTATTTTATAAAAACAAGAACCATATTGAAAACATTGTTGAAAAGGCTTTTGAAGTAAAAAGGAAACTATTCATTTTAGTATTAAACAGAATTCGATCACTAGATAAACCAATCAATTTAATGAAGGCCAAAAGTAGGAGGAAAAGAGTAGTTAATAGAAAGAATTTTTGTGATGTTTTTTTGGGAGAATGGAAACACAGTTCCAGTTCAGAGCCTTTCTTTAATGAAGAGAGTTATTTACAGAGTAAAAAATTACTGGTTATCCAATTGAGAAAGAGAAAATGGTTGAAAGAAATGCAGAAGAAGTGATAGCTGATGAAGTTCTAGGGAGACGTCCTAAACACACTGTGTATACTTGGGATTGCAGTAGTGTTTGTAGTGTACAACAGGAATCTATTGATAAATTATGTAGTTTTTTACGAGCATATAGTAAAAAAAAGTGTTAAACAAAAGAATAAGGTGTTGCAAGGACTAGACCCTTGCAGAGTGAGAAAAAATACTGGTTTTCAAGGTCATTCTCTGGCTTGTCTTTCTAGGAAAGTTTGTCAAAGTGTTTTTCACCATTTCAGGATGTTGGCAATACATCATACTCAAATGCGGAAGTTAGTGAGAAGATTATATTATGCGAAAAGTCTAGCACTAAAGTTAAATGAGTTGAAGAGTGCTCTTTTGCGTGGCTCAGTATCAGATGTGAAGAAGGTTTGTGATGATATTGAGTTTTGTTACTTTGGTCCTCAGCAAGAGAGTGCAGAAACTGACACATTAGTAGAACAAAATGTTGAAGACAATGTAGAACCCGTAATTATAAAACATTTTGAGGATGAAATCACAAAGTTTAAGGTAATTTCAGGTGAAAGACCAAAGCTTTCTTGTATTTGTTGTCGGCAAACTCACTATAAAAATCAGACTAGGGGTGTCCATCTGTATTTAAAAAGTGAAATAGAAGATAATGATAAGTGGATGGAATTTGCAACTTATTTGTTGGTAGAGGATTGTTTTGATTTGGGATGTGAGCAGCGTATTTGCAAATATTGTTATAACAAATTAGATGAGAATAAAATGCCTGCTAGAGCTGTTCATAATAATCTTGAGTTGGTTGCTATTCCTCCAGAGCTGAGAGATTTAAATACGTATGAGTCTATTCTCATTCAATATGTTCACCCGTTTCTGGCTATTGTTCGTATAAAGCCTAAAACAGGTAAATTACCTCCATCAGAGTTGCAAAGAGGATTGAAAGGAAGAGTTGTGTATTTACCGTTAGATTTAAGGAAAAATATTGAAACTATTGGTGTAGACCATGCAGAAAATGAGCCACTAGTCATTCTAGTTAATGGTGTTCCTGCTAAGAATAAGAATATCTGGCAAGAGTTAGTGGATGTTAGAAAAGTGCAAAAGGCATCATTGTATCTGTTAAAAAATAATGAGTACTATAGAAATGTTTTTGTAGGAGAAGAAGAAATAGATTTAGCAGAAGATACTGAAACATTAAGTGGACAAATTGAAAAAGTGGACATGTCCAGATGTGAAGAAATCTATGAACATTACAGTGTACATCCACTTCATTCCAAAGAGGTGATGGGGAATACGATTGAGTTGTTCCAAATGAAAAAAGCAACAGGAAGTCCCATGAGTGTATGGGAAGAGAGCTTGAAAGCTCGTTGTTTCCCGCAGTTGTTTCCAACAGGAAAAGGTGGACGATATGATGAATGTCCTGTGCAGATTCCTGCATCTGAATATCGGACAACAAGATTATATGCAGAAGATCCAAGATTTCGACAATGTATCCCTTATATGTTTCATCTTCTGTTTGAAAGTAACTTGTCTGGACTTTCATATGCATTAAATCACATTTTAAAAACTGGAATGCATCTGCAAAATGTAACTGCAAAACATTTTATGGATAAAGTCCAACATAGAGATGATCATTTAGAATCTCAGTTGATTAATCTGATGGCATGTCAGCGTGGGACGAATGAATATTGGTACCGTCGTCATGGAGAACTGAAATGTATGCTACGGAACTTGGGAACTCCTACATGGTTTGTTACACTAAGCTGTGCTGAGTATGCTTGGGATGATTTACTTGAATTTCTTCGAGAGGCAAATTCCAATATAAAAAATATTGAATACAAGACACCTGGAGAATTGTGCTCATTGGATCCTGTTAATGTATGCAGCTATTTCAATCATAGATTTGAAGATATGATGTCTTTCATCTGCAATACAAAGAATCCTCCTCTTGGAGAAGTTGTGGAGAAAGGAGTATCAAGCAAGAGGTGCTCCTCATATACATATGTTGTTATGGATCAAGGACGCCCCCAAATTTGGAACAGATTCAGATGAAACTGTTTTGTCTTTCATTGAAGATTATGCCACATGTGCTGTACCCAATAGCAGAGAACATAATAACTTAAAACAACAAGTCTTACGATTCCAAAACCATTGATGTGGAAAATACTGTCGACGAAAGTACAAGTCAAAGGATAAGTTCTATACCAAATGTCGTTTTGGATTTCCACGTCCTGTATTATCCCAAGGAAGAGTGAACAGTTTTATGTCAGCTATGCGACATACCATCACAAGAAAGTCTCCAAAAAATACCTACAACTTAAGAAGAAGTGAAGAATCAAAATACATAAATGACTACAATCCAGTTATTTTATCCATGTGGAATGCTAACATGGATATTCAGTATGATATTCAGTATGTTGCGGACAATTCCATTGCTGTTGCATGTTATGTAACGTCCTACATTACTAAATCAGAAAAGGCGGAATTGAAAGATATGTGGGAAGAGCTTTCTCATGAGAAGACTCTAAGTATGAAATTATACAGTTTCAGTTTGAAGATGTTATCGCATCGTGAAATTCGAGCATAAGATATGTTCAGATCGGTTATCATCTGCAAGTCTATATTCCAAAAGTAGAAGAATCATTTGGGTGAGTCTAGGTCTTGCAGGAATGCAAAATCGGGTACTGAAATCTGTTCAAGAAATTGAATATTTAGCAGAAAAAGAACCAGAAAGTACAGATATTTTAAAAACGAATATGTTAGTATTGAAAACACTTGCACATGAAGATACCAGAAAGTCTCTTGGTTGTGTTGGTAATGTGAACATTTGGACTAATTTTGAATACAAAGAACTGACAACAAATATGCGACAGGCAAATGATACTGAATATGGAAGTATTCTTCAAGATATAAGAATTGGAATTCTTACAAAACATGGCAAACAAGCTTTGGAAAGTCGATTACTTTGCAATGTCTTTCCAAATGAAAATGTAGTTCCTGCAAAAGTGTACATGAAAATTGCTGAAAATAAATCAGTGATCTGTTTAATGCCAACACTGCGCGAGTGTTCCATATTCAACGAAGAACTATTGAAGCTGGAAAATGAAGAAATTATAAAAATGGAAGCCATCGATAAAATAGAGCATGAAGGAATCACTATTATTTTGACTGGAAAGTTGAAAACAAAACTGGATTCTTTAGAAAAAAAATTATCTAAAACAGCTGGTTTAGAAAAGACACTATATGCGTGTGTAAACTGTCGGGTAATTTTAAGGCGAAATTTGGATGTAGAAAAAGGGTTAGTTAATGGCGCAATAGGTAAAGTGGGGGATTTTGTTAATTATCAGAAAAAAGAAGGAATGGAATTTTTAAAAATTACATTTGATCAGATTGAAGATGGTAAAGAAATTGGTCATTGTTCAGTTCGTTTTTTGCTTGTTAAAGATTTATATGTCCGTAGGAAACAATTTCCATTTTGTCTGGCATATGCAGTGACTATTCATAAATCTCAAGGATTAAGTGTAGACAGTGCATTGGTGAACATTGGATCTACTGTATTTAAAGAGGGTATGGCATATGTTGCTTTGTTGTGAGTCAGAACATTGTCTGGTTTGTTTTTGATTGATTTTGATGAGACAAAGGTTACTGCAGATGCAAATTGTGTAAAAGAGTATAATAGGTTAAGAAGGGTGTATGCTCCAAATTCAGGTCAATATCCTGTTTTTGAAAAGCATGTGATTGGTCAAAAAAGAAGGTTTGAGAATATCTGTTCTGAAGGTGTCGAGAAGGGAAAAGAACAAGATAATGTTGTGATTGCAAGTAAAAAGAAATTAGACACTGTTGAAGAGGTTGTTGGTTATCAGTTTGAAAATAGTTCAGGTGTCAACTGCTATGCTAATGTAGTGGTCAATGTTGTTTTTTATCTTGAAGGTTTGCAAGAACAAATTATGCAGAATCGGCAAATAAGATTTTGTTCTCTTTTGCATTCTGTTTATGAAAAAATGACAACAGATACAAGTAAAATACAATCTGTTTCAGATGTTCGTAATCTTTTGGATGTGTGTTCTGGTTCTACACAGTTTACACAAAATATCCAACAAGATGCTCAGGAATTTTTAACGTATATGCTTACCATTTTTGAAAATGAAGGTGTAGAAATAGAAAATATTTTTGACCTTTCTTACAAATGGGAACATCATTGTGAAAATTGCATGTATACATGTTCCACTAATGTAGACACTGAAAGATTTCTGTATGTATTTAACATTACCAGACTGTAAATCAGTGTCTTTCAATAAGTTAGTTAAAGATGCAAATCAAAACATGGAGTGTAGCCAATGTAAATCAGAAAAGTTATCCACATTATTTTTAACAAAATATGGACAATACATCATTTTAATGATGCAACGTTGTACAGCTGATGGAAGAAAATTGGATACTTTAATAAAGCAGTTTGTAGCAACACAACTATCAATATCAGGAAGGACTTTTGTAACAATTGCAATAATTGTCCATGATGGTCCTTCCACCACATCTGGACATTACACTGCCTATCTAAAATGTGACAAAGGCTGGACACTTTGTAATGATTCCCAGTTGTTTTTTAAACAACGTTTGCCTAGGGAATTACCTAATTCCTACCTAATATTTTTAAAGTCAAAGTTTTAGGAAGATAATTCATTCTCTGAGGAATTTATTTTTATAATTTAATAGGACTACCATTGGACAATTTACATAAAAAGGAGTGCAAAAATACCATTTGGCCTCAAGGAAAGGTATATGCTTGAATTATGGACTTTTTTGTGCTCATTGACTCAGAGAATATTTTCAAGCGACAACATTTATAGTTATCAGTGTCATCAGTGATGTCATTTGAGATGTCATCAGTGATGTCATCAGTGATGTCACTGACCATGTCATGAGTGATGTAATATGTGACGTCATCAGCAGTGCATTGCGGGGGCGCGCAAGTTATAGTTAGCTGAACTAACTATAACGGGGGAATTTCTAGGGTTTTGTATGAGGGAAATGTCCAGCTAACTATAACACCCCTGAAACCTATGGTTTTTTCAGTGGATATTGAAGTATGAGTGGGTGTATGAGTGTCTGAATGAATGATCTATTAGGTGCATGACTGACTGTATAAGTGAGTGATTAAACGTGTCTTAGTGAATTTATGGGTTAGTGAGTAAACTGTGTAAATGTCTGTATCAGTCTGTCAGTTGCTGTGTAAGCAGCTGCGTGGGTTGGTGAGTGGCTACATGAGTGTCTATATGGGCTATTGATTAGTTGTCTGAGTACCTGTATGGGTGCCTGAGTGTCTGTGTCGGTGGGTAAGGGGCTGTGTGACTTCATGCATGGATATGAGTAAGTGAATTCCTGGGTGTATGGGTTCATGAGTGTGTCTGTGAGGGACAGTGTGGTTGAGTAAGTGTGCATATGGCTGTGTCAGTGAGTGTATGGATGAGTCAGTGGTAAATGGGTGAATAACTGCATATGTGAATGGCAGTATATGTGAGTGTCAGAGTATATAAGTGACTGTATGTGTGAGTTAGTGAGTGTGAGAGTGGCTTTATGGGTGAGAGTGTGCTTGTATCAGTGATTGGTGAAGAGAGTAAGTATGTGTTACTATCTGTATGAATAAGTGAGGTAGTGTGTATATAACTGTATAGGTGAGTAAATGACAGTGTGATTGATTCTTTGGGTGACTGACTAGGTGTGTGAGTAACTCTATAGGTGAGAAGTGGTGTGTGAGTATCTGTATTGGTGTATGAGTGCATATATCAGTGGCTGTATTGATGAGTGACTGTGTGTATGAGTAACTGTATGGGTGAGAGAGTAGATGTGTGTGTGTGTGTAGAACTATGAATCAGTGAGTGGGTATGTACTAACTTGTATTGGTGTGTCTATGGTTTCAAAAATGATAGTCTGTATTTTAGAGGGGGTGTGTGAAAGGTTATGTTAGGGAGAGAGGAGGTGTATCAGATATTAAGTTGATGATGTCATCAGGGAGGTCATCAGTGATATCATTTGAGATGTCATCAGTAAAGTCATCAGTGATGGCACTGACCATGTCATGAGCAGTGTAATATGTGATGTCATCAGCAGTGCTTTGTGGGGGCGTAAGTTATAGTTAACTCAGCTAACTATAACAGACACATTTCTCTGGTTTTGTACGGGTGAAATGTCCAACTAACTATAATGTCCCTGAAACTAGTGGGTTTTTTCAGTCAATTTCCAAGGTTTTTTAAATGCTAATTTTTACCTATAACGTCGCTGAAACCTATGTTTTTTTCATTGAATTTCTAAGGTTTTTTAAATGTTAATTTCTAACTATAACGTCCCTAAAACCTATGTTTTTTTAGTGAATTTCTAAGTTTTTTTAAATGCTAATTTTTAATGTAGTAGTTGTGTGGCTCCCCTCCATAAGCCGTTTTTGGCCCCTGGGACATCATCCCCCAAGGCCCGGGCATTTTCTTTCTTCTGTTTTTCTTTAAGGAAGGGGTACCCCCTCCCTGGGGCCCAGTCTTATTTTTTTTTTTTTTTTATGTAATTAAAGAAGGGAGGGGGGCCGAGTGGCCCTCTTCCCTGAGCTACTTTTGGCCCCGGGCACCCCATCCCCCTGGTCCTGGCCTCACGTTGGGGACTGCTGGGGGAGCCCCAATGCCCCAGTGGATCCTGCAGGCTCCCTAATGCTTATGGAGCCGGCATTGCTTATGGGCAAAGGGATCTGCTGACATGCAGCTCCCTTCTTCCAAAAGAAATCTGCTTTGCTTCATGGAAACGAGCAGGTTTCCTGCTCTCGCTTCGATGAAGCAAAGCAGTGTTCCTTCTTCCATAGCAAACTGCAATGTCCCGAGGGTAGGCACCCGGGACATTGCTAAAGCCGGCCCTGGGGGTGGTGGTCCCTAGGGCAATAGGGTACTCCAAGAAGGGGGTCAGGTGGCCCCCTCTATCAAATTTAAAGCCCCAGGGAGGTGGTGGTCCCTGAGGGTCCACTACAGACACCTGTATGTTATTTATTAACTGCCTCAGGATGTTCTTGATTTTTATCCTTTTTTGTACCTTTTTCTTGTGACTCGGTTCAACCAAGTAACAAGATGGCTGCCAACACTTCCTGGTTTGGAGTGTTGGCAGCCAATCACAATAAAGCTCCTGCTCCGGAGCGTTTGCTTATCCACCACGATCACCAGATATCAATATTTGTTCTTTTTATTACTCAGGAACTACTGAATGAATTTACACTGTTTGACAAAAAGAATGCTTTCTGAACCAAGAGCTACCTTTATGACAAATTTGGTGTAATTCTGTTAAGCAGTTCGGGCTGTAACTTTGTCTATAGTTTCCTATGGAAATTAACATGGAGAAAACGCGTTTTGGGACCCCCTTTTTTCTCGGCCCTGCTTTACGAATCACCTCGAAACTTTCAAGACAGGAGCTGACTGGAGTGGGCCATTAGTTTTGAAAACTTTGCAAACATTCATCAAATGGCGCGGAAGATATTGGCAAAAGAAAAAATGCTTTTCCTATGGAAACTAGGTCCTAACTATAACTACCTACTGGCGACTGCCAATATATATATGTTTACCAAATGCTCCCCACGAGACCCTGGGAAGCAGCAAGCGGCACACTCAAGCAGGTTCAATACTCCTTTAATATAATCCAGCGACACACGACCACTGGTTGCCTCCCAACGCGTTTCGACGATAGTCTTGTTCACGGGCATGGCAAATGCTGAAGACTGCTGCGAATCCCACAGGTGATTTAACTTGATGATATGCAAATGCATGACATAGTGCCCCAATGCATCCTGGTCACAGCAGTCCCCAAAGTACAATCATAACCCTCCATTGGGTATATTTCAATGTGATGTGTGCGTTGGATTCTACGCAATTCCGGAGGCCAGCTTGTCCCATCAACAGGCCCAAAATCTGTTGGCCCGGACAGGCCCTGAACGCGGTAATCCGCGATGATGCGAGCAGCCTGTTTTTGAGTACAGCAGGCAGCCCGACATCCTTTTTAGGTGGTGCACTCTTTTACCGGCACTGGGCTGTGCCGTACAATTATTTACCAAATGCTCCCCACGAGACCCTCGTGGGGAGCCTTGCCAGCCCAGTGCCGGTAAAAGTGTGCACCACCTGAAAAGGATGTCGGGCTGCCTGCTGTACTCAAAAACAGGCTGCTTGCATCATCGCGGATTACCGCGTTCAGGGCCTGTCTGGGCCAACAGATCAAACCACTAATGTGGAAATCCAAACATTAACTGTGTCCAGTCAAACTAAAGATCTTGACATTCTTTCTACAGCCCTCAGGAAGTCACTAAACGTGACGAAACACGTGTCGGCTGTCATCCATTTGGATCAAGATTTGGAGAACATGAGTCTCCTTTCTACGAACCAACAACTAGAACCAAATGTACTAGGGAGTTCTGATTTATGTTCATTATTATGACTTTCCTTTCTGTAAAACTCATGAATTAAATTACTGTTTGTCATATATTTTTGTGAGGACCTAATTTGTTCCGTAGCCAGTTTTTCATTATCATTACTTTGTTCCTTGTCCCTTTGGTTAATAACCAATAAGAATAATACGTGACTTTAGAGTGCCGGGATTTCTTTATGTAAAAAACCTGTTAATTACGGGGATTGCTTTGCATGATCCGTATATTTCAGCACTTAGGTAGTAGGGTGCTTCCCCATCCCGAGTGGCACCACATACTCAACCTGTTATCGATCTTATTGTTTTTCTGACAACTATTACTATACACCCAATTTGATTCCAATAATTGTTATGATGTGCACCCTCAGATGCATTACTACCCCATTTTTTTGTTGATGACAATTTATGTGGAGAGTAGCACTCAGTTCTTCAGATTGGGATAATTGTCGGACTAGTTCTAATAACAAAATAATAACAACCTATCATTCTTTATTCTATAAAATACACTTACATCGCCTGCCTTGGTGATGGAAACTTTTGAAGAAGAAAGAAACGCTCTGCTTCAAGAACTTTTCACTGGCTCGGCACAGAAGGTGCCTAATTCCAGCAAAAATGAGGAAAAGGAAGGTCTCAAATTGAAATTCATTAAACTAGAACGGGCACGCAAACAAGAAGTGTCCAGGTGATGGGACTCTATTATTTTAAAACGATATTTGGATATCAAACAAGTCCCACGTGGACTACGAATTATCATTTTCCCCACCTTTGAAGACCTAGATGCAGACCTTTTGAAAGAATGGGAAGAACTGAATCTTTCATCATCATATAGAATGATGGACATCTTGATACGACATGCAGATAGAAAAAGAGAGCTGCTGTTACAGGAAATAGACAAATTAGAGACAGAGATTAAAGGCTTAAATCTAGAGGAGGCAACTGCTAAAAACTACAAAATTTTGAAAGATGTGCTTAACGCACATCAACTTTACATTAAAGAGAAAAAATTGCGAAAACTAAAAAGGGACGATAATGACTATAAAAATGGTAGAGTTTTCACGTTTGCAAAAAAAGTTCGATGACATACAACCGAAACAGTCAACTGTCACCAAACCTCCCAAGCCAGCCAACACAGTACCTTCAACCAGTGGATCAGATGTATCTAGTATACACAGTGAGACCACTAATGAAGAAGAAACAGAACCTACTATGACTGATACATTACCCAAAACAAATTCATCCTCTTTTTTAGAGGAAATGGCGCGTTATCGCAAAGGGAATCGTATGAACTATGGCCCTCAAAATTTAAAAACACCAGGAGGGGGGGCACCAAACGAAAATCCAAGGGAAGGAGCCACTACTCGATCTGCAGCCCAGAATCTGAAGAACTGAGTCGACCTCCTATTATGACAGAATGTACATCCAACATTGTTAACAATGATAATGTTTCAATTATCAATTTGTCTGATCTTGAATTGTCTGAAATTGATACTAAAGTACTCAGTAAGGGTCTGAGTTTTTGCCCAACCAAATTACCTGACTTTACCAGTGTACATGTGGATGTATTTAAATTTGTTCGAAAACTAAAATTAAAAAATTTTTTTGCAAACCAACCTGTACCGGTGCATTCTACAAAATCAGTTCCAATTCCTTGTAACAAAACTATCAAAGAAATACAAGACATACAGCTCTTGCTATCCCTTGATGACCTTTCCAACACACCCCCCACTATGGCTGATGTTCTCTCAGACTTAGATATCATGCCTGATTATTCTTTGGACAGTGGTCTCAAACAAAAGTCCACATTCACGCCCAATCTACATGCTGACAATGTGGTAGATACCTTCCATAAAGCGGTAACATCTGATCTTTACAGACTCGAAGATAGATATAATCGCAATCATGGACACATTACCTATAATCTTAGTAAGGAAGAAAACAAGGCTCTAAAAAATCTGACAACAATGCCAGATGTCATTTTTAAGGAAGCAGACAAGGGTGGCAATATTGTCGTCATGCGTGATAGTGATTACATACAAGAAATCGAAAGACAATTAATTGGAGAACAGTCTTACACAAAAGTATTAGGAAATCCCTTAAAAGAAATTACATCACTTATGTGTACTAAATTGACAGCTTGGCGGGAATTAGGTCTAATTTCTGAAATGGAATATAGATATCTCTACAATCCAACACCAAGGTCAACCTGTATCTGCATGCTACCGAAGATACATAAACCTAGTATCTTCCCTCAGGGTCGACCAATAATATCTGGGATAGGTTCCCCCACGGAACACATCTCGGAATACGTAGATGTCTTCCTACAACCACTGGTACACAATCTTCCCTCCTACATAAGAGACACTGGAGACCTATTGAGTAAACTAGAAGATATGGAGTGGACTAATGACCTCACATTTGTAACGATGGTTGTATGTTCTCTATACACCTGTATCCCTTTGGAAAAAGGCCTCTCAGCCCTAGCAGACTGTCTCTCACATAGGGATGCTACCTTCTTTGAACACACCCAAATGATCTTAGACTTAACACGTCTTATCTTAGAAAACAACGTTTTCCTACACCAAGACACCTGGTACAAACAGACGGTTGGGGTAGCAATGGGATCAAAATTTTCACCTTCATATGCCAATCTATACATGGGCCATTTTGAACAAAATCATCTATGGAAATTGTCAGACACACGCCTTACAGAACATTTAGTCTACTGGGGTCGGTACATAGATGACATCTTCATTCTTTGGTCGGGTGGTGATGAACTATTCTCAGAATTACTAACACGTCTCAACGACAATACCTATAATCTCAAATTTACGCATAAGATCAGCAAACGAGAAATAGAATTTTTAGACGTAATTCTATATGTGAAGGAAAATAAAATCATCGCAAGACTTTTTAGGAAACCAACAGCTTGTAATGCGGTATTACATGCCAACAGTGCACACCCCAAGTCCCAAATCAACTCTATTCCCATGGGTGAAATGACCAGACTAAAAAGAAACTGTAGTGAGAACTCAGTGTTTATGACGGAACTGGACAAACTAGAAAACAGATTTACAAAAAGGGGATACCCTAGGACTATCCTAGATCGTGCCAAAAACAAAATACAAAACATACCGAGATCCAAATTACTGTCAGCAGGACGTAAAAATAAAAATAAGAATGGGGAACGTAAAATTGCCTTGGTGACAGATTACAACACACATAGTCACCAAATTTATAATATTCTTCGAAAACACTGGCACATTCTAAAACTAGACAAAACAATAGAGAAACAAGTGGCCAACAACCCGATGATCACTCATCGAAGAGGCACCACCCTTAGAGAACTTCTTTGTCCCAGTTACCTACCACCCAAAAAGAGAGAAACCACTTGGCTACCTGCAAAACCTACTGGTTTTTACAGATGTGCCAATTGCAATATGTGCCAATTTGCAGCCAACAAAACAATTGATTTTCAATACAACACCACAACAAGACATGGTATAAAACAATTCATAAACTGCAATACGAACTTTGTGGTATACTGCATCATTTGCTGTTGTGGACTAATCTATGTGGGCAGCACAATTCGCCCGCTCAGGATCAGAATGCAGGAACACTTTAGGGCAATACGTAATAATCTGAATAGTTACCCACTAGCGGTTCATTTCAATCACCATCACACCTTAGCAGATCTGAACAAAATCAGGTTCCATGGAATATCCCACACTACGATTGGTGTAAGGGGTGGTGACAGGACTCTTAATCTGAGAAAAACAGAGGCTCTTTGGATTATCAAATTACGAGCGGTTGAAATGGGCATTAATTTTGATAAGGAGCTGCATGTTTTCTTAGCCTAAACATTCACTTTGAGAAGCATTTTTCATTACTAACACATCCCAAATTTCTGACATTAAGAAATGTGTTCAAAGATGGCTCAATATGTGTCTCTAAACAGTTCCGATTACGGTCTAAACTATTTTGAATGTGAAATGCATATGCCTATTTCCCCCTTTTCTGTATAATTCCAAACAATAGTCATGTTGAGATTACACACTATGTACCACATTTACTCTGTCAACTGAATGAATTGTCTTGATGAAGCCTATGTCATGTTTTTCAAAAAAATCAATGTATGTAATTTTGTGTTCACCTATGAGCTCTAGTGGTACTAGATAAGTGGCCCTATCTCCTCTTGTCTTTCTCTTTCATACAATTTTTCAGTCTTATTTTCTGATACTTCTACTTGTCCTTATCCTGCTTTTATCATACACAATTAATAAAATTTTTGTGGCGAAATATTATTATCCTTTATGTAATTGAAATACGATCTTCATTTTCACTCACATTAGAAAACCACTGCCAAACACTTTCAAAAGTAGAAATAATTGGATACTAACATCTTTATCAATCTGATTTTTAGAAATGCCTGCCTCAGCTTTAGTAATTAAGCCTTGTTACCTCTCTAAGATGGCCGCGATAATCTAGACATATATCCTCAAACCTAATTGGTCAATGCTGAAAAGGTGACCAAAAGACTGTATTCGTGTTCACACTGAATATACTCTACTACATTCCAAACGTGATTAAAATAGATACCTTTTCAACTTCACTCAGGATTAACAATTGTGACGATGTCGTAAAACCTTTTTTTGAGAACATTTCCCATACCAAATTTTTTAAGAATATGTTCCAACTTTCTAAACCACGTACTCTTATTTGAAATACGAGGTTATTCTTACTGCTCTAAGAGGGCCGCCCCCATTTTTCTTTTGCGTAACCAATCCACAACATTATAACTGAAAATGGCCAATCATGGTTCGACTTACTATTGCGAACGTGCTACGGAATACTTCCGGCTCTTTTCGCGCCAATCTCTGATTTCTAAATAAAAGAAGCTGACATTTGATGTCCCTACGTCTATTGCTGGAAAGAAGAGACGGGAGTCACGTTTCGGTCATTACCTACTACACTACGAGGTAAGCTCGTCTTGCTTATTGTCTCTTTGAATACTGTCCCTTTAGGAGGATGACCATGATATACATTTCTCATTTGGGGTGGCCTTTGACAATTGCTCTATGTAACCCTATCAATCGCGATAAATATTGACCATTCTTTCTAACGATTATGTTAGAAGTTTTAACATATCCCAGAACTAACTTATACATGGGATATAAAGCTTAATCAAGCTGAAATATTTCTTGTCCTCATTGGAACATATATCTAAACACAATTGCGAACTGTCCTCATTTTTGTAGTCTAACCACAAACCTTTTCGCAATTCTCTTCCTTTTTTAAAAAATTAAAAAATAATACCACTGTGCAAACACGATAGTCCATTATACAGCAATAACTGTGCTGACAATAAATTTATTTGCTTAGCCTTTGTCATTTATGTGATACCGTTATGCTCATATTATCATAAACTGATGTCCACAATATTTTTTAACTACGTTAAGTATGGCGTGTCATGTTTTTATAATGAACTACCTTCATGTTCCTTTTAAACAACGCGTTTCCGTTTTGCACTGTCTCTCGTAGGGCTTACCAGAGCCGGTTCTTTGCCTTCACTTAACATGATGGAGCCAACAAGAATATATTAAGTAAGGAGGCTTTTAATACTGGTTCTTTATCAGAAAAAATATGTTGTTAGGTGAACTTACTTCTCCACTATCCATTCACTCTATCTAGAAACCATTACTTAGAGGATAACGCGAAGACCATCACATCGACTTATTCTTAAAAATAGGATTTATAACACGGTCCACCATCTCTAAGTATTAGGTATTGTACGTAACACTTTTAATTCCTAGACTAACCGAGTTTCATGTTCATGCTTGCTTATGTTGTCTTCTGTCATCACTAGAAAATTTGGTGGAGACCCGTCCTTCTTCAAAATAAGCCGTAAGACACCAGGAACTTCCACTGTGATACAAACCACTTCCGTAAATGGTTATAAGAACAACAATTATGGATAGCTTACTCTTGGTTGATCTTTTCTAAAACAATAAGTATAGCACCTAAGATTTTTTTATAGCCTCAGAATAACTCAGTCTTCTCTATAATATACTTACTCCTTTGCTGTCTTTTTATCATTATTAGAAACTATTGGTGGAGATCCGTTATTGCTCACACACAACTGGTACAGACACCAGGAGCTTTCCTTGTGATTGAAACTGTCTTTTTGGACCATCACAAGGGTCAAAAATTCTTGGGTATACATCCTTTTGCTTAATTTGTTTAAATTATATTTTGACCGCATTCACATTCAAATAATAACAGTGTGTTTCTGTCCATTGCTTATTTCCAATCATCTGCTCTCTATTAGATCCTCTTAACAGAATCATATCGCACGTCTGAGTTTGTCCCTCGAAATATCCTACAATCAATATTTCGTCTGGCAGAAGCATAATTGCATGTCTGACATATAAAGTGTTCTAAGACTCTTTAATCAAATGTTAGTACTTATATCCCACCTTGGGTATTTGGACTTTATTGCAATATAACTCTTGATCAATGATCTACTCTCCACACACCTGATATGGTGATGGGACAAATAACATTTCTCTTTTACTGCTCCGTTTTCTACACCACTCTTTTCCCTTGCTTCCTTGCTAGCACTTTCTGCACAAATTCACTTCTTTCTTTTTTCTTTGTTTCTCCCATTTTTTCATCTTATGAACTCCTATATTTTGTGTATCCTTTAGAATAAATAAAACTCACAAGAACAGAATGAATCAAACCACTAATGTGGAAATCCAAACATTAACTGTGTCCAGTCAAACTAAAGATCTTGACATTCTTTCTACAGCCCTCAGGAAGTCACTAAACGTGACGAAACACGTGTCGGCTGTCATCCATTTGGATCAAGATTTGGAGAACATAAGTCTCCTTTCTACGAACCAACAACTAGAACCAAATGTACTAGGGAGTTCTGATTTATGTTCATGATTATGACTTTCCTTTCTGTAAAACTCATGAATTAAATTACTGTTTGTCATATATTTTTGTGAGGACCTAATTTGTTCCGTAGCCAGTTTTTCATTATCATTACTTTATTCCTTGTCCCTTTGGTTAATAACCAATAAGAATAATACGTGACTTTAGAGTGCCGGGATTTCTTTATGTAAAATATCGTCGAAACACGTTGGGAGGCAACCAGTGGTCGTGTGTCGCTGGATTATATTAAAGGAGTATTGAACCTGCTTGAGTGTGCCGCTTGCTGCTTCCCAGGGTCTCGTGGGGAGCGTTTGGTAAACAATACATATAGATATACCAATAATTTGAAAGTAAAAAATAAACAAATAATAATAATAGATATATTTAAACAATATTAGAAAAAGTCTAACAATAATAGATATACTATTCCCTCTCCACCTTGTTCAACATTAGGGAAAACGCTGGACTTCGGAGGGGTAAGATGTACTATTTCCACTCCAGTCGGTGCAACAGTAGAGAAAGTTTTAGACTTCGGAGGGGTAAAATTTACTGTTCCTACTCCATTCTTTACAATGGTAAGGAAAGTGTTGGACTATGGAGGTGTTCAATTTACTATTTCCACTCCAGTCCATACAACAGTAGAGGAAGTGTTGGACTTTGGAGGGGTACATTTTACTGTTCCCACTCCAGTCTGTGAAAGAGTAGAGAAAGCACTGGACACTGGAGGGGTACAATTTACTATTCCGTGATGAGCCTTGTTGTTGCAAATAGAGTCTTTAGAGTGGTAACTTACTAAGAGACAGTCTTCTTTTGTGCGCCACCGTCGTGGTATATGCTGTTGAGCACTTGTGGTTCTCAAGTCAATATTCTATGTGTAGTGACCCGGTGTGATCCCTGGAGGTGGTGTGGATCACACAGTCCGTGAAGTCTAACATCATTTGTTTTTTAACTGTATAATTCAATATAGTTTATTTGATCATAACTCCTAAATATAGCCACAATAATAGCATTAGGAGGAATTTCACGTTACACATAGACTCAAGAACTCATTGAATACACATCTTAGCAGCTGCACCTCATAATTCTCTAACATCACATTCAATTCAAAATAATCTAAAGAAAATAAATTCATAAAAGACTGATTTACCTTTCTCACAACGCTCTGTCCCTGCACTGGGTATAGACAGAGTTTCCTCAGTTGATGATAAGAGGACAGACAGATCAATACATTTTTTTACCAAGCCTACATCTTATTGAAAACGCGTGTCAATAGAAGCAGCACTAAAATTGATTGCTTTGTTATATGGGTGTATATTTGGATTTCCCCCAAATCTGCCGCATTTTTGGGATACAACAGTGCACTACACTGTGCTTCATCTTCGCATGATACTCATGAACAGGCACTAATTGTGTTGAAAAAGCCTGTTGTTTGCTTAATTACAGATTATTGAAAAATCAGGTGCTTCATGTAATATATCAATTGATACCATGCCAGGACACCGATCCTCAGTCCTGATGATGATCCCATATTTTTATGGGATCGAAACATCATCGACATACACTCTGATCCAGTACACTATGCTTTATAGTATTTTTATTTTGGGTGCAGTAGTGTTTTGCGTTTAATAAGAAATGACCTAAGAGTGTTATATTAATGTTGGTCACTGTTTGCTTGCCTATATATGTCTATATGTTTTTTATTGTCAGTTTTTAACACCTGATTTTCTGTGCATTATTTTCTTTCTGCTCATTGTTTGTTTCAGTTCATTGTTTGTTTGCTCTCTTGATCTCTGGTTTTTTAAATTATTCCTGCTGGGGTAATTCACATTTTTGTTCGAATTGTAGTAATAAAATTGAAAACTCTGATCATTGAATCTGCATGGAACTGATTTTTGTATCCAGAACGGCTGTATTTCATTTTTTTTGAGGGGCCGTTGTCTCTAGAATTACTCAAGTACCCTTGGTCCCTTAGGATCTTTGGTTTTCCCTTGTGTACATGTACTTAAGTGGGTGGCACAATAAATTGTGCAGGCCCACTATTAGCATTTAATTTACAGGCCTCGGGTACATGTAGTGCCACTTTACTAGGGACTTATAAGTACATTACCGGTGCCTATTGAATGTAAGTCAATTTTACCATGGTTAAAGAAGAAAGCCCAAGTACTTTAGTACTGGTTAGCCGTGTTCAAGTGCACAGAGTCCTATAAGCCACCAACAACAGGTTCAGAAAACAGGAGGGGTGAAGGTAAAAAGTTTGGAAAGGACCCTGCAGATAGGGCCAAGTCGAACAGCCAGATTTTACAATCCATTAACCTCTGTGAAAATCCTTGCAGCAAGGGACAGTAAAAATGTTGGTGTGGGATTGTTAGATTTTGCTTTCACAAAAACAAAATCCATCTTTGGGATTTCATTCTTAAAGAAACAGAAACTGTAAAGCAGAGGTCTTCAAACTTTTGGATGCCGAGACCCCCCTGTCAACATTTTGAGGCGTAAGGACCCCCTCCTGACAAAAAATGTCTAAACCTGTTGACTAAATTGCGTGGGATGAAAATGTAAATGAGGTTATGTGATGCCGCGTATTTTGGGATAGCATTGCTTCATTATTTTGATATTTGTTACACACAGTAACGCTGAGGAAAGATTTCACCCAATCAGTACCCATTTATAACCAAAATACAGCAATTATCATCAGAAAGATTTCAAGTCAACCTTTGTGAAGGGCCTTCCACTCTGCAGCAATACGTGCTGCCACATTAGAAGCTCACCTGGCCCTGACCGGAAGAAGCAGGGGTCCCTTAAAACCCTGGCGGTTTTGTGTAGAGTTAAGCCGTTTACCCATGCAGCTTTCCTCTCACCCCCTCCCTTCCATCCCTCTCTCCTCTCCTAACCCCGGATCCCTCTCTCACTTTGCAGGTCATTTTCTTTCACCCCTTTTTACAACTTCTGAACTCTCCCCATTCAACCTCTCACTTCACCTTTAATCACCTCTTGCCATTCTGTCCTTTCACTGCCCTCATCTCTAACAGTCTCTCACATTTATCTCATGGCCTCTCTGGCCCTGTCCCCTCCCGTGCCCCTCAGCACTTCTCATTCACCTCGTCTCTTCATTCAAATTTTTGTCTATTTGTATCTTACACCTCTCCAGTCCCCCCAGTCCTCTTTCACATCTCCCCTTTGTTCTAACAGAAGCCCTCACCTTTGGATCACACTCACTTCTTGCGTGTCCACACTTCTCTTCGGCAATTCACATTTCTCCTCATCCCTGACCTCTTCAATCAAATTCTCTCACTCCCTTGCTGTCCTATCGCATTTTGGGTGCGGATGCAAGTTCAGAATGGGATGAATGAATGTATGATTACTGATGGGCTTGTTTGAGTGAGTTGCATATTGAGTAGTGAGGGGGACAGGTGAGTGAAGTGTCACATGAGTGCAGGATGAGTAGTGTACTCGTGTGACTGCAGGTTGAGGTATAGTGTGAGCAGGACAAGTGCATTTTGAGTGCAGAGTGATCACTGTGAGTGCAAGGTGAGAGGGTGAATGGTGCAAGTGCATGGTGATCAGTGTGAGTGCATTGTGATCACTGTGAGTGCAAGGTGAGCGTGACAATAAAGGGCGAGAATGAGGAATGAGTTGTCTGAATGCAGGGTGCATTCCCAGACCCATGAAGTAACTCAGCATGTTATTGACGGGGCGTAGACTTTAAGATCTAAGTTAAACTATTGCGGCATTAATCGGGGATCGAGGGTGAAGGAAATAAATAATGTGCTGATCCTGCAACAAACTTCCAGTCCTATGGTTAGGGTTACCAGCAGATTATTTTGATGGCCCAGTCGGTACAAAAAAAAGCAGTCACCTAAAGCGGTATTTTCAGCGCTTATCTGTGCATACTTCCCTGGGCCGGCTTTAGTGCTGGTGGTGCCCTGTGCGACAATGTTTGTTGGTGCCCCCCCAATAACCACCCCACCACGGATTCTCTCACTAGCACCCTTTAACAGTGACCAAGTCTCCATAACCCCACACTCTCAGATGCATTGAATTAGTTATATAGTGCCACTCATACCAGTGTAGGGTGTCCGAGCACTTTGCATCACACACACATTACACAGAGACAATCAATCATAAGTGTGTAAATCAGTGTATAGGAAATGTTACATAAGCCAAAGGACTAAAAGTATAGGAGTCACATGTCATCCATACTGGTAGGCAGCATAGTTCAAGAGTGCTTGGTGTGGAGAAGCACAAACTCAGAGTCGAAAAAGAAACAGCATAGTTGGGAGTTTCCTTTAATAATAAGAATTGATTTCTAGCCAAATTAACCCTTTTTGCAACATTAATCAATGGTCTAATAATGTACTCTTTGTAGTGTGCATGCTGTTCTAGGATGAAAGTTAATAGCTCACTATTCTATATTAGGACTTTAAGTTATAAATTGCAAGTAACAAAAGGATGTCTCTTTTGAAAGCAGTAACCTGATGATCTCTTCACATCATACGCACTCTGTAATCTACACGTTCTTTGCAGCAGGCATATTAACCCTCTGCACTAACTTCACCTAAGTCAAAACCTCAACTATACAAAATTCTGATCTCTCTCCGGGAAGATAATTAATCACAGGAGTTATCTTGACATTTATGTGAGGCCTGGTAATTGCCGGGAAAGAAACGCTGCAGCAGGTGCTTCAAAAGCACAATAAACTTTCACACACGGCGCCCCCAGAAAGCCAACTTTGTATTCCTTTCCATGAAATGCATTCTCACACTACGGCAGTGAATGGAAAATCCAAATGTAAGGAATAGGCACAGTGGGGACCCAGGGGGTACTGGAACCAGCAAAAAAACCTAAGCCTCTGTAACCAGTTTACAAAGGCATGTTAAAATGCAAATGGTCTTTAAAGACCTGTGAAAAAACACGGGGGTGCCGGAGATAGGAATCCAGACACGGGCCCAGCTGAGCCCCCAGCAGCTCAAGTTTCACTGCAGCAGCCGGGCTGAGACACAGGACGGGGGGGGGGGAGTGTGGGGGGATGCTGAAGCCCTTGGGCAGAAGTGTGACTGGGAAGGCGCGACCCCCTTTGCATCACTCCACGGCCCCCCTGGGGGTCGCGCCCCACAGTTTGAAGACCCCTGCTGTAAAGTTTGTTGGCCGGCTGCCATGTTCGACAGAGTTGTCTGTCAAACTTTTAGCTCACTTACCGGAACCGCCATGATGGGGGTTCTTGTCAATGTCTAAAGTTTTTTTGCAGGGCTGGAAGAGAAGTCTAAATATGGAATACAATTACTCTGTAAGGACAATGGAGCATTTTAGTCCATTACCGACATGGAGTAAATACCATACTCTGGTCCTAATTCAGAGATCGAAATATGGTAAGATAAGAGTAAGGCAGAGTGCCACATATTTGTGCAGAAAATGGTGACTTCCTCGGTTCTGTCACTCTGCTGGGAATGCACAATAGCTCTTAAAAAGAGTAGGAGTTCTTGCCAGGTTATCAGTGAATGTAGCAGGCTCATGGGATCAGGACTGGCTCTAGGGCGTCTCATCCGGTGCCACCGCGCCGGGTAGTGGCTTCCGGGGGGCTCCGTGTTTGCAAGTTTATTATTATTTTAAAGCACCTGCTGCCGCGTTCGTTTCCTCCAGTAATTTCTGGGCAACAATAAAATGTCAGGATAAGTCCTTTGATAAATGTTCTTCCTGAAGAGAGACAGAGTTTTGTTTAATTGGGGTTTTGACTCACTATAAAGTAGCACAGAGGGTTAATGCGCTTGTTGCAGAAACCTAATACCGAGCAGATTACAAAGTGCATAGAATGTAAATAGGTCAGTGGGTTACTGCTTTTAAAAGAGAGATCATTTTATTACTTGCAATTTATAAGTTAAAATCCTAATATAGTATTTCAACTTATAAATTGCAAGGGACAAAATGATGTCTCTTTTAAAAGCAGCAACCCACTGACATATTTACAATCTATGCTCTTTGTTATTGTACTGAACTATTGACTTTTATCAAAGAACTGCATGCACGCTGCAAAGTACAGATTTGAGCAAAGATTAATGTTGCAAAAAGGATTAATTTGGGCAGAAATCTATTCTTATTATTTAAGAGAACCCCCAACTATGATGTTCCTTTTTAAATTCTGAGTTTGTGCTTCTCTAAAACCAAGCACTATTAAATTACACTGCCTACCAGTATGGATGACCTGTGACTCCTACACCTTGTAGTCCCCTGGCTTTTGTAACATTTCCTATAGGCTGAATTACATACGTATGATTGATTGTCTCTGCGTAATGTGTGTGTGAGGCAAAGTGCTCTGACACCCTACACTGGTATGATTTGCGCTATATATGCATCTGGGAGAGAGTGCTATATATGCATCTGAGAGAGACTGATTATGGAGACTTGGGCACTGTTAAAGGGTAGTAGTGAGGGGATCCGTGGCGGTGGTGGTCATTGGGGTGGCGCCAACAAGCTTTGTCGCAGTGGGCACCAACAGCTTTAAAGCTGGCCCTGCATGGGATTCCTCACACTGGTTCACCTCTTAGGGTTCACTTTGCAAAGAAAGGTGAAGCAACCCCTTATGGGCCATTGGACAAGATGTGAGGCCCTGCTAGTACTCACAAAGGGGATTGATGAGCCCCAGTCCTTGTCAAACCAAAAACACTTGTCAACCTCT
Source organism: Triturus cristatus (assembly GCF_964204655.1). Taxonomy (NCBI): domain Eukaryota; kingdom Metazoa; phylum Chordata; class Amphibia; order Caudata; family Salamandridae; genus Triturus; species Triturus cristatus. The sequence goes on from NC_140580.1 coordinate 667,477,348, forward strand.
TCTCAGTCAGTAAGAAGGACTAATGGAGTGTAAGTTTTATGCATGAATAGGCGTGAGGTAGGTTCCCGATGACCTGGCTATACTGCTGAATGAATGAAAATCTTTATTTGATAGTTAATTAAAATCATTCAAATTGAAAACATAAATTTCCCAATCCCTGAGGACCTACTTAAACATACGGATAATTTGACATCCATACTTTCAACTGTACCAGGATGACGTTTATTTCAGCTCAAACAAAATCCATTTAAAATCTCATACATCTGAAAACCCTCTAAGGCTCAAATGCATGAAATTACTGCATCTTACCATGAAGTATCAGGAAATGAAGGGGCATATTCTCAAGGAGCTATCGCCGGTTTAATGGCACTTTATCACAGCCAAAGTCGCGATAAATTTATCACCCCATTCACAAGCTGGTGCTAACAGCCCATAGCAACAGTTTACCTGCGATAGCAGCAGCAAAAATCATTGCCACAGATGACCCCGGCAACTATTGCTAATGAGATGCCGAGTAGGCGTTCCAGTACAAAAAGCCGCGACAATACCACTCCACAACATTCTCAACGACCAGCCACATAGGCGAAAAGACCACGAAACATGAGATAAGGCGTGTTAGCGGCAGGAAATTAACACCTGCTCTGACCTGGTGCAAAGTCGGACCACAGCCTGCAACAGAAAAGGGAGCCCAGCCCAGAGCCACACCTGAAGAACAACAGATGCCATGGAGCCACTGAACATGTGTGTCAGACACCCAAGGTGGCCCCAACACCCACCACCACACCCCCAGGATCGCAACAAACCCACCGAAGCCCCCCCCGGGCCCCACACCGGGCACCCCCACCTCCGCCGGACCAAGACACTGCACATCAACGGCACAAAAACATGAACAAAAGCACCCTCCTGATGTAGCACAATCGCAACAATCAACATACATGTGAGCACTGAAACCCTGATCCATACATTCACCATTAAAGGACCAAAACAAAATATCACATCCTAATTTGTCACCCAACTACTATTTCAAAGAGTCATGGCGGGGCATCCCTGGACAATCTGTGACTCACAGCCTGGAAGACAATATCCAAGATAAGAAGGTGTGTCAGGCACTCAGCAAAGGGCACGGAGAGAGAGAAAGAGAGAGAGAAAAAGAAAGAGAAAGAAAGAGAGAGACTGTACAAGGAGGGCAAGGCCAATCGGGCCCTTGGCTCATGCAAACATGCCAACAGCTGCGTGTGTCTCAATCTGTGCAACCCAAATCACAAGCCTGGCATCTAAGTCTGTCCGAAGTCCACATCACATTTAAGAATTGCAAGCAGTAGTCAGACTGAAATCAGGAATGAAAGCAACTTTGTCTCAACACACAAGGCTGAAGGCCAACCAAACCCCCGACCTTGGTCCTGAATGCGGCTGGCACACCCTGCGTGAGATACCATACCAGCCTCCAACAACTCCCACACCATGAACTGCGCTAATGAAACACCAACGTGCCCACACGCCCCACACACTTATCTCTGCACGACCTACACCTGCAAGGGATGCCCTTGACACATTGGCTAAAAACTACCGATACGCCCAAACGTTGCACACACATAGGACTCATTGCCCAGAGCTGTGGCATATTGTCCACCTAACTGCCACCGGTCTGAGGAGTGCCGGTGCCACGAGCCCAACAAATGCAATGGCAGGCATTGCCGGGCAAATGCACAACCCCAGTCACGTGGAACTGTACCGTGCACAAATGCTGCATCTGTTGGGAATCCCTGCCAATGGCAGTGTTGCAAATCATTTTCCATCTGAGTTTCCGTCTTGCCTATGTCACCTGCATCCAGCCCCGGTTCCACTGTTGATCGTGCACATTCGAGTGGCCCATGGAGGTCTACCTATCCAACGCAACGGTAGCTGAATTGGATTATGACCTGACAGTGCGCCCCCTGTTGGCCCACGAATAGCAGTGTCACTGGGATAACCGTGCATAGGATGCACTGATCTTTGGCATATGTGCTGGCAGTTGCGCATGGAAGATTGCACAACTCCTCGTGTGCAGTGACCACATCGAGGCGCTCCCCCATTAGGCTGTGCTGTAGATTGGGGAAACGGTGTGGACTGAGCACATCTGCCCAGATCAGTTAATGGATTGGCTCACCCTGGTGTTCCTTGAACCCGACATCGACGTACTGTTGGAACACATTGCACATGAACCTGCGCTGGCATTCATGGACGAGTAACTACGTTCCTGCAGCCACATCGGATTGTCACCCACAGCACAGGTCCCAAAACCTTGTTGCATCATGGGGAATGCTCACATATCCCACCACAACAAGAGGACATGTCTGCCTTTGTCTGCACTCTGAATGCATGTGCATGGAACAACACACGTGTACACACACTAGTGCAAGGTGATGCAGTTCCATGGTTGGAGCAGCACAGCTTTGTTTGGCAATGTTACCATTTCGGACACACTGCTGGGGGGAAAGCACACATATGACAATGTAGCACGACATGTGACCTTGTCGGACCCTTTCACCTGATCACTGACAGCAGAGCAGACAGTCGGTGCAGTCTGGTGGCAGAGCACTATGCAGACCCCATGGGCTGTAAGTCATGCCCCCTCACACGGGGCAATGGGCAGACACCAAACAACACATGACTCATCCAGGAAGGTGAGGTGGGCTGAGACCGTTGTCATTCATAATGATTGGTGTTCATTTCTGCCTCCCCATTTCCTGCACCTTGACATGTTCCCATGCTGCGTGTAAGTGTCTTAAGCATGTCCCTGCATGTTGTGGCCATTGCCTTGTCCATACTGACACACACATGCCAATAAAGTCTACGCAACTTCACTGGTGTCTAACTGTGATGAGTGTTGATTAGATTGACCACTCGTGTGCCACAATGAACATCGTCCCTACACAGGGAGGGTATGACTTATGCATGTACAATGGGGGTGGGTCCCTTTTGAAAGCTCTACCTCTGTGAGCCAGACATTGTGTTGGGATAGTTGCTGACAGACCTGTGTACTTACGTGTCTTCAGCAATGTGAGTATGGTGTCCAACCTCTGACCATGTGGAGCAATGTCATAAATCATAACAGAATGCGTCCACACAGATGAGTGTGAGTAGGTATGCGACATGAAGTTCTATTGTCACATGTGATGTCGGACACCACTCTAGGCCACCAACCGATTCGGTCATTCCTACACACAGCCCTATTCACTACATGGACGTGTGCCTATATTGGGGGGTTGTGAGATTGTTGTTAATGTGCAATGGGGACACAGCTAGTGCTCACCTTCACAGTCATCCAATTGGCCATGTGTCTCAGGGATAGGCATGCACATTGATGTAATTCACAGGGGTGTACCTTGTTGTGCAATCATAGTCCCTGCATCCAGCCATACTTTCATATGTAAGTGAACATAGCCATGACACATCTGTGTGATTTCGAATGTTTTATTCACATTCTGGTGAATGACAGAGCTGGAGCTGTACATGGCCATCCACGCACACATAACATGGAAGCCCAGTGGTGGGCCAACCAGAGACCTTTGGGGATTGAAAAGTGATTTGGTAGAGGGAGAGTGAAGTTGGCAGCAGGATTGCTGTGTAATTGTCAAGCAGTGAAGATGTGGCAGTCCATGTCGGGGTCCGGGTGGATGTCGCAGAGTGTTCTGGGGGTCAGTGGAAGGTGTTGTCCCAGGGCTTGATGCATAGGGCAGAACCAGGCAGGGACAGGCCATCTGGTGGTGATGGATGCTACTACCTCCTTCCTCACATAGTAATTACCATCCACATCTTACTCCTCTGATACTTCTTCTGTGTCTGATGTGTCCGGAGGTGTGTGTGTAGAAGTACCTGCTGCAGTTATCAGAGACTGGCTCAGTGGCAGCAATGGCAAGATGATGAACTGCAGGGCATGGAAGATCCCAGCTACGTCCATGGCAGCCATACTTCCAGCCTGCATCTGCTCCATGGTCTCCATTGTCCTCCGCATCTGTGCCAATTCTGTGCTGTCATCGCTGGCGCCTGTCTGACTAGGCAGTTCCTGTATCCGAGTAATGGCCCCAGCGAGGCCAGCCAAGGGTTGTCGGTGAGCATGGTGCCGACAAGGGGTGTCCGTTAGGGACTGTGTGTGGTCCCTGATGAGACTCAGACACCCACGTATGGCATCGAGTTTGGCTGCCAAGAGCTCGAACCCCAACCGCACCTGATCCGCCAACTCCACCAACTCCACCTGGAAACCCAACACATGGTGTTGAAATTCCATGTATTGTTCGTGGGGGTCCTGGGAGACAGCCGTGGTGGTGTGTGTTACCTGCTGTGTGGTCTGTGCAGGTGGGGAGGACACCTCGAAGCAGCTAGACTGCCCTGCTCCTGGGGGTGGGGTGTGGAGGCTGTCCATTATCCATTGGAGGGTGTCTTGACATATGTGCAGGTTGTCCTCTACATCATCAATGATGGGATTTGTGGTCAGCTCTGCAGTAAGTTTTGATTGTCCCTCTGCAATGCTAAGGGGAGATGCAGGTTAACAGTGTGTTCCATGTATGTTGACGCTTTGCAGATGTTTACATACAGACTGCATGACAAGACACATTGTGACTGTTTTGGTGGAGCTGGCTATTTGATGGAAGACAGTGGGATTTTTGAATACATGACGATGTGTGGTAGTACCCGTACATTATCATCACACAGTGTCAGGCAAAGCCAGATATGAGTGGACAGTTACTACGCACAAGCAGAACCTGCTGTGTCCTCTGTCCTGTGGTATAGGTGTTGCACTTTGTACCACATTGCCATCATTGCTGTTGTTCTGTGATTGCTATGTGTGTGTGCTGCATTGTAGGGGAGTTACCTCTGCAGCGCTGATTTTGTGTACCCTTATTCCTTTGAGGTGGTGTGCCTTTGAATTGTGTGCTTTTCGGGGGCTGAAATGTTTGCGACTTGGGTCATATGTGCTCTTGGACAGATTTTGTGGCCTTGTGCATTGGTAGTCTGCTGCGTGTATTGGACGGCATGGGTTGTGGGTGCACTTGGATGTGGCAGAGAGTGACCTGCTCCTTTACGGATGTGATACGCACTGGGATGTCGAATCATGCACCATGTCATGTATTTTGGCTGCTGCCATTCTATCGGTCATGCAGTGTCACTTGCATAGTCAGTGTGGCTCACACAGCCGTTGCTTTTCTGGATTCATGGCTCGATTGTGTCGTTGGTGATTTGGAGGGGGCCCATATGTGCACATGGTGGACGGGGGCCTACTTGGTGTTTGTATGTGTGCTGCAGTGTTGCAAGTGTATCAGGGACATGTTCCATAGTCATTGTGTGTGTGCAGTGTTCTACACATGATTGTGCATGTGTGCCATTGTGCCCATCTCCCTCCATCCCCCAGTCCCTGGTGGTTACTCACCCTGTTTCTGTTGGGTCAGGTAATTTCAATTTCCATGCCCCCAACTCCTGCCACCGTCTCCACACTGATGACTGTGGCCACCATTTCCTCCAGCTCATCCAGCTCCTCCTGTGGCGCAGGACTCCCACCTCTAGTCGCCCTTGCTGCCTTCCTGTTGGCGGCAAGCTTCTCCTTGGTTTGGCTGTGCATGTCATGCCAGCGCCTCTTCACCTCCTCCATTGACCTCCTCGACACTCTAACTGCATTGACGTTGGTGACGATGGACTGCCATAATTCCGTTTGGGTTGCCAGTGCCACAGTGGAGGTGACAAACAGTTGTTGATGGTGTTCTATCACCTTCATGATGATGATCCGGTCTTCCTGAGGACTGAACCCTGTCTTCCTCTTCCTCTTCCTCTTCTCCTTGCCCTGCCCTTCCCTGAACACAGGGTTCCTGGCTGGTCCTCCGTGGGGCTTGTGGAGTTCGGCTTCTCCTCCACTCTCAGTCCGGGTGCATCCATGGTGCTACGTAGTTTGAATTGGCTTTGGTGTTTTTTTTTGTTGCTTTGATAGTGCATTTTCCCGCAGGACGCGTTGGAATTGCAGGCCTATCGCTGGTTATCGCTGATTTTAGTATCGCGCTTTGGGGCATCGCAGCTTTTTTTGCGTTTGTGTTTTGCATTTTTGCGGCGTGGCGTTGATTTTAACGCAGTCAGTTGACACGTTATCTGGAGACTATCGCTTGGTACAGCCGTGTTGTGAATACTTGGTTAACACGGTGTAAATTTCCTGCAATGGACTGCGATGTTGAAGGTTGCGTTAAGTTACTTTTGCGATGGTTATCACACGTTCTTGAGAATAATCCCCGAAATGCAGAAAGATGTGGAGTTAAAATCCCTCATGATTATTTCACCATTTGAAATAGACAATTCTATATGACCGAAAATCACTGTGTCAAAACCAGTTAAAAAATAAATAAAATCAAACCAATCTTAATAAAGTGTAAAGCACCAGTATTTTTGTATAAGTTCTCCTTAGAGGGGGTTGGAACAGGGAGATCCAGATGTGAAGTGCATGGTGCATAAATACAGATTGATACTTATATTACCTAGGATGTATCTTCTAGGAATCTCTGCCAGTTGAATCTATTGGCTACACTGTCCATAAACTTTACAAAGCCGGCGATAAGTCTGCTATCTTTTCCTGAAAGCAGTGATGAATTGCATTCTGGCAGACTCAGACGTTTAAATCTTTAAATATGCATTTTAGCCAGTAACATCTTTCCCACTCAAAGTTGGGGCCGGTATACAATAGGTGGCCCAGAGTTTCCTTCGGAGCAGAAGCGGCAAGAGCTGACCACTTGTGCATACTTCCAGCTTTGAGACACTTTGGGGCATATTTACAAGCCCCTATCACCACCGCAATGTCACTTTCAGTGATGTTGTGATGTTGATAGGGGCCTCGCTTTAATTACAAGGCAGTGGTAAGCCACTTAATGTGGCTTAACGCTGCCTTGTAAATAAAGCCCCCTTTCCCACTGTATTTAGCGGGAAAGGGGAGGGCAATGGGTGTTGTGGTGGGCGTTCCACCGCAACACCCGTTGGTTTTGACACTGACCCCTATTTACAATGGAAGCGTAAATAGGAGGCAGCGCAAAAATTGAGACCAGTGAAAACCTGATCTTAAACAGGAGAAACGAAGAATAAAGCGTTATGTTTTTTTCTCGTTTTTGCTGTTTCCATGAGCAGCACACATAGAAACATCAAATTGCCTTTGATTGTTTATGTGCTGGAAGGTCCCCCTTCCCGAACATAAACAATCATTTTTTTAAAATGCTGCTAGCAACTTTTATGTGTGCTGCATTAAGCAGCGCACATAGAAGTTACAAAATGGCATTTAAAGATTGTTTATGTGCAGCAAGGGGGACCTTCCTGCGCATAAACAATCATCTCCCCAACGCAGACACCCTTACATTATGGTGCAAGGGTGTCTGCGTTGGCCCTAAGCAGTTGAACTCAGCGCCAGCGCTGGAGGAAACGCAGGGGTGCGCTGTATTCTTCTGAATATGGCACATCGCTGCATTCACAGAATGGAGAAGCGTGGTGTTAGCAATGTTTGCTTAATGCCACACTTCTCCATTCTGCTGTAAATATGCCCCTTTGTCTGCATCAATAAGACCCATCCGCAGTCTAAAAAACTTTAGTTCGTCATTTTGTTGTAACGGCAGTGACATAAGGTTGGGCGTACAGCTTGGTATAAGTTGCAGATGTGGCTTGATTATGCGCTTTTGATTGAAGGGTAAAAGATTTTTATTCACTGACTGCTTTTTCATAGCCTTCCCTAAAAGCATCTTAAAGGTCCCATACGACATGTTCAGATTCAGTGGATGGTTCAGTTTGAGCTCTTCTGAAAGCTTACTCACCACCACCTGTCAAGGAGATGCTGGCAGATTAAACAGATCTTTACCCTGATTAAATTTAAAACGTCGGGCTTTGCCCTTCTTTTAAAGCAGAATTTCAGTGAAGTGACCCTCTGTGCCAGTGTTTTTGCTATGATGCCGAATTCTAGTCCTATAAGGGGTTCTCTTGTCGAATTTCGGAGCCTGAATATTTGATGAAAGAGTCTACATTATTCTTGCTTAACCACTCCCCGAATTTATCTGGGAATGCTTCATACCAAAGCTGAATGAAGGCAGAAATGTTGGGACTTATTTACAAGTCAATTGCGTCACCGCTGCATCACTTTTTTTGACGCACCGTCGGCGCAGTGTGCCTGCCCATATTTACAAGGCCACATAAAGCCCACCTTGCATAACTTTTCAAGGCTGTGTAAATATAGCCCCTTTTCATGCATTACCCTGCACGAAAGGGGTGTTCCATGGGTGTTGCTGTTGGTGTTCCCATGCAACACCCATGGAACCTGAAGCATTTCCAGATTTACAAGGCTTTTCATAGAAATACCTTTATTTTTCCTTGTGTTTCCTATTTTTCAGCACTCACAGAAAGAGGAAAACACCGCTCAATTTTGTCAAATTTGTCTAATCTTGTGGGCACCTAAATCTCCCATCAACAGCCTGCCTTCCAGTGGGCTAAACTCCGGCAATTCCTGTAGGTTCCGAATATATGAGAGTAGAGCGGGTTTTTGTAAAATTGGCTGCAGGGGAGTTGGTATTGGTTCTGTAATTGTTGGAAGGATTTCAGGACCGAGCCCCTCATGACATCTCCCAACATGGAAAGGCCAATAAGGTCCAAGTCCCAGAACTGCGGCAGCACAGACACCTGCGGTGGGAAACTCTCGTACCACAGCAGGGTCCCCTGGTCAATCTCCCCCACCAGCCCAACCGCCAAGCAGTCTGCCTCCATATCCATATGGCCACCTGGTTTGCTGGGGGACAATGCTCCATCCCCCTATAACTATATAGTAAGTCAAGAAAAGCCCGGTCATTCATCGCCCATCTCTCCACAGCATAAGATGGATCATCCTGGTCACTATACCACCAATCATTGATGTTGAAAGGCAGCATAATATGATTGTAAATCGGCAGTAGCGAACACCCCACAAAAGGAGGACTGATCACAAGTTTGGAGAGCCATGTGGTTCGCTCCTCCCCCACACAAGAAATGTTTAAGGACTTCATTTATTTGTCAAAACTATGATCATGGCACATCGTTCGGGTAATTTTGGAGCCAATACAACACTTGCGGCAGAGACACCATCTTACAAATGGCCGACTGTCCCAGCATTGACAAGGGCATGAGGTCCATGCCCTCACTTTCACCCGAACCTGGGACAACAGAGGGCCAATATTATGAAGCCATGAGACAGCTGGATCAGGGGAAATATAGACCTATAAGTAATGAAATCCATTAACAGCTGGCGTCAAGTCTGCTACCCATGCCATCCTGCACTGGACACCACACACCGGAAAAAGTATTGACTTTGCCAGATTCTTGAAGAGCCCTCGAGGTCTCGTCAAAGACTTGCATGATCTGCAGTATACACTGCCCCCAACAGGCTGGGTCGGTAAGAAAGAACAGGAAATCGTCCGCATATAGGGGCTTATTTAGAAGCCCCATACGCCACCGGTGTGTCACTTTTTATATGAGAAAAAGTAATGCACCAGCGGCGGAATGGGCTTGTAAATAAGCCCCATAGTGCTATCCTGTTGGATATCTCTATGGACTAGTCAAAACCTCACGCTAGGGGATTGTGCCTCACCCATGCAGCCAGTGTCTCCACAGCAAGAGCGAACATCAGGGGGGACAGTGGAAACCCCTTCCAGTGCCTCTATATATATGGAAGGGGTCAGACACTATGCCCGCCACAAGAACGGATACTGACAAATCAGTGTGTAATAGGCAAACATACTAGAGGAATCATAGGCCTAAGTTAAGGGCCTGCAGGCAGGTAAACAGGTACTCCCAAATTATCGAATTGAAGGCTTAATCGATGTCTGCCATTAGAATGGCTTCTGGCTTCCCCAGGCATGTCACCTTCACCAATGCATTGTGAAACCTGTCAAATATTATGACGGGTAGATTGTCGTGGCATAAAACCGGCCTGATCTGGGTGAAAAAGATCTGAGATATGATGGAGAAGTCTCTCAGCCAATACTTTAGCAAGAAGCTTCACTTCTATATTTAAAAGTGAGATTGGGCGATAAGAAGATGGTTCTTCCAGAGGACATCCCAGCTTGTGGAAACCCTGCCAGGGCGGAGGTCCACCAGTGACCCCGCCAGCCCCTCCACAGTTATCAATTTGTCAAGCTGTTGATATACTGTATCTGACAAGGGTCGGGCAGCATAGTGTGTACAAAATCATCAATTTGTTCACAAGTCAAGAATTCCCTCCAGGCGAAGAGGGTAATGTAATACATCGCAAAGGCCTGAGCTACCTCACAAAGGCTGGACTGTAGCATACCCCCAATGTTACGGAGCACCAGCAATGGTGCAGATGTCTGTGAGACCTGACATAGGCAATGTAACATTTTACTGAACTTGTCAGCTCATGTATGGATCCGACTCTGTGCTGCCTGCCAAGCTTGCCAGGCATCAACTAAAAGCAACACTGCTGCAGTTGTTGCTGGGATAAAAGTAGCTGAAGCCAAGCTATCGCTCACAAACCCCCTTATCTCATTCTCTACAACCTGCATCAGAGCCTCCAAATCCACGATCTTTCCTGTTTTGCATCTCTTTTCCCCTGCACAAAAACTAATGTCTACCCTACCACCGCCGCAGTGTGGATTTTAGAGCCTCCCTAAGGACAAAACAAGAGGAGGCCATGTCGACATTGAGAGAGAAGTATTCAGCGACTGACCGGTGGAGCAGGGTCTTGTACGATGGATTATGCAGATGCCACGGTGACATTCGCCACCAAAATGGGGACCGATGAGGACCAATATGCAAAGTAAGGGCTACAGGAGAATTATCTGACAACCCTTGTAGCAGAATCCTGACTGTAGATATCCTGTGAATATATAGGCCAGGAAGAAAGAGGTAGTCTAGCCTGGAGAACAGTATAGCCAGCCTCTGCTGGGTGATATACCTGTCATGCATCTGTCCACCTCAGAGAGGATATCAAAAGGAGCAACTTAGCTTTACTAGAACATGCCCAGCCGTGTGCCATCTATTCTCCTCTGGCACCAGTCCCCTCCTACCACAGATAATCCATCTGGCAATTTAACCCAGAGGCGTAAAACTCTATCCGCAAATGCCTGACCCATGGGAGAGGGGGCATAGCCACTGCCCAAAGTCAGTAACCCCACATGAAGCATCCCCAACACTAGGGTGTACCTCCCACCTGAATCTTTCCCCACTGTTGTGGCTCTCTAGGGAACCCTCTGGCGAATAAGCATTCCTGTGCCCCGTGAGCCCCTGACAAACCCTGAGTGGAATATCGTGTCGAAGCCAAAATGTGTAAGGCATGGTGCCTTCGATCCCATCACATGAGTTTATTGTAGCAGCAATATGTCCGTCTCAAGCCTCATTGCCTGCTTTAGGATTGCACCACATTTAACTTTATCTAGTATTCCCCTGACATTCCATGTCATAAAACGTACCCCCATCCGACCCTCAAGGCCAATGGCCATCTATATTTAGGAAGGAAACCATACCAAGTCAGAGTGCCTGAAGTTGATAGTGTATCTGTGTCTGTGCCAACTTAAAATACAACAAACCCACAATATCAGGAAGACCACCTCCACCCCAAAACCCTAAAAAAACCAGAAGTATCTGTTGCGGTGTGTACTCCACCAAGATGCCAATGGGAGCCCAGGGGGACCCAACACCAGTGGATCCGCATACTTTCATTTCCCCCAAACATATTGTCAAAAGCCACCTACCTGGAGGGATACTGAACAGAAATATAGTCACCCAGATTTGCCCAAGACTGTGTTTGGAGAACCATTTCAGAGAGGGGATGTCATAAGTCACCTACATGGATCCCAGATGATTACAATGGGGCTGCGAAGCTAGTTTCTGAATCCTCCCGAGACTTTCCCTCAGTTTACAGGAGGAGACACTGCTCTGGTGGCAAATCCCAGGGGAAAGGTTGCTGGGATGGAGAGAGCGTGTAGAGTCAAAGATGAAGTGGTTTATGTACTCAAAAGCAACACTGCAGCAGACATTCACACCAGTCTGATGATTGGTACCGGCAAATATGGTACCTATAAAAAAACAAATAATAACAGTTTAGTCTAGTATTCACTCTATCTCTTAGGGTGTCACCTCATGAAAGCTTTTCAAATCGCAATCTACCTTGAGTTTTGCTGTTGTTTTGTTTTCGTTTAGATTGTCTGTAGAGGCTCCTTTATCAACATTTCTTAAACTAGTCTGGCTCTGCCAGAGAGGACTTGGGTGAAGCTAACCCCATCCAAATTTGCTTGTGGGTTTGATGTTGAAATCATTCTCACTACAGTTTGGAAAATGTTGATAAAGGCGCCGTTATGGACAATCTAAATGAAAGAAAACAACAAAAACTCAAAGGTTAGTTGAGATTTGAAAAGCTTTTGTGAGGTTATACCTTAAGAGATAGAGTTAATACTAGACTAAAGTCTTATTATTTGTTTGTTTATAGGTACCTTATTTGCCGGTACCAATCATCAGACTGTTGTGATTGTCTGCTGCAGTGTTGCTTTTGATTAGAAGATCCACATCATCTTTGACTCTACACACTCTCTTTATCCCAACAGCCTTCCCCTGGGATTTGCCACCAGAGCAGTGTCTCCTCCTGTAAACGGAGGGAAAGTCTTGGGAGGATTCAGCAACTAGCGTTGTAGCCCCATTGGAATCATCTAAGATCCAGGTAGGTGGCTTATGACAGCTATATCTGAAATGGTTTTCCAACATGGGCTTGGGCAAAACTGGGTGACTATATTTCAGTTTAGTATCCCTCCATTGTGTGAAATGTGTCCTCTCTTGTTGAATCTCTTCATTGAGTGTTGCATTTTCTGCTTTTAACCTATTCAGATCTAGTTGCAACAGCTGCATTAACTCAGACAGACTGTCAGCGTCTTAGAGTTCCCCTGAAAAGGCACGTGCTAGATCGTCTGTTAATATTTGCTCTTGATTGATCATGGCACCGCCCAAAAGGAATGTTAGGTGTGTGGCTTAGCCTTCTGTCATAAGCCACCTACCTGGATCCCAAATTTTTCCAATGGGGATTCAGGTAGGTGCTGCTCTACGTTGCATCAAAGGGAGTGTGAAAAACAGCACCATATCTACTAAACTGTGGGCACCATATCTGCTAAGATATGGTGCTGATATTCTCTCTCCCAGCGTGGTGCACTTTAGGCTGCTATGACCCGAAGCACATCCTCACACCATAGCACAAGGGTGTGTTTGTGCATCCTGTCAGACATCGGGATTGTACTGAAAGAGGATCCTTCCAGTAGAAAAATTATGGACCTCATTTATGAGGTTTTGGCGCAGGGCAGCACCGCAAGGAATCTTGCGGAGCTGCCCTGCATCAAACTAAAAGGGCAGGAATGTGCTCTATCTATGTGATGCGGCACATTTGGTCCTTTTCCTCTGCGCTGGTGCACAATGGGCTGCCACGCACCAACGCAGGCCCCATGGTGCAAGAGGGCCTGCGTTGCGAGGCTGATTGATTTTGTGCAAGACAGGACCTTCCTGCACAAAATCTATTAATTCAGGCGATTCCTTGTTGTATGTGTGCTGCAGAATGCAGCACACATAGAAAAAGGAAAAAAAAGAAGTTGTGCCTCCCTAATGCCACCTCTGGGTTGGCTTTAGATCCCAACGCATTCCCAGGTTTACGATTTCTTATAAATCGTGGAATGCTTCAGATTCCATGGGTATTGCATGGGAACACCCATGGAATGCCCCTTTCATGCAGTGTTCTGCATGAAAGGGACACATATTTACAATGCCATGAAAAGCCACTGAAAGTGGATTAATGTGTCCTTGCAATTATGCTGTGCATATTGCGCCACAGGAATGTAAAAAAAGTGACGCTCTGGAGGAGTAAAATTGCCGCAAGGGGCCTCATAATGGAGGCTCTATGCTTTAACCCTTTCCCCATTTTGTAATGGTGCTGTACAATGCAGCCTTGATGCACTATAGCACATAACGCTACTTTCAGTTACTTTGGCCAACTTTCCAACACAAATACTGATTTGTGTTGGAAAGCAAACACACGCATAACAAAATGTTTTGGGTTGCAATGGGGTGGTTACTCTAGTTTCCGAATCCTCCTAAGACTTACCCTTGGTTTACAGGAGGAGACAATGCTCCAGTGACAAATCCCAGGGGGAAGAGTATTGGGATGGAGAGAGCGTGTAGAGTCAACGATGCTGTGGCTCATCTACTCAACAGCAACACTGCAGTAGAAGGCATTCAGGACGGCTTGATGAATGGTACCGGCAGATGTGGTACCTATAACTAAACAAATAAAAAGGCTTTGGTCTAGTATTAACTCTATCTCTTAAGGTATCACCTCATGAAAGCTTTTTAACTCTCAACCAACCTTTAGTTTTGTTGTTGTCTTCTTTCATTTAGATTGTCCGTAGTGGCTCCTTTATCAAAATTCTCGAAACTGTATTGAGTATGATATCAGCATTAAACCCACAATCAAATTTGGATGGGGTTAGCTTCAACTAGGTCCTCTCTGGCAGAGCCCTGCCAACAGGGTGCCCGATTCACAAAAGTAATCTGAGACAAAATCCTAGCTTTACGACTTTTGGTATTCACAAAGGGAATTTAGGAGTAGTAAAGTTAGTAATCCTAACATTACTACTCCTAAAAAGTTAGGATTCCTAACTTTACTACTCCTAAATGCCCTTTGTGAATACCCAAAGTTGTAAAGTTATGATTTTGTCTCAGATTACTTTTGTGAATCCGTCCCAGGATGTACAAGTTGAACAAAAACACTGGTTACCTTTGTTCACAGAAAGATGTTGTGGCTGAGCTCAGCGCATAGTAAAATCAAGTCTACTAATGCATCTCTCCTTTTCTTCTTCTTTTTTCCATTCAGGTGCGAGACTAATGCAAGGCGTGCTTTGCGGTGATGTTGAAGCGGTGGCTCAAGTGAGCTGGTAAGCCAGAGTCCTGGAAGCCAGGAAACAGGTAACTGCCTGGTGAAGAGGCTAAGTGAAGGGGGGAGTATTGACGGTTTTTAAATAAGACAGCTTTAGAACATTCCAGTGACAAATCCCAGAGGGAAGAGTATTGAGATGGAGAGAGCGTGTAGAGTCAACGATGCTGTGGCTCATCTACTCAACAAGGCATTCAGGCCAGCTTGATGAATGGTACCCGCAGATATGGTACCTATAACTAAACAAATAAAAAGGCTTTGGTCTAGTATTAACTCTATCTCTTAAGGTATCACCTCATGAAAGCTTTTTAACTCTCAACCAACCTTTAGTTTTGTTTCATTTAGATTGTCCGTAGTGGCTCCTTTATCAAAATTCTCGAAACTGTATTGAGTATGATATCAGCATTAAACCCACAAGCAAATTTGGATGGGGTTAGCTTCAACCAGGTCCTCTCTGGCAGAGCCCTGCCAACAGGGGGCCCGATTCACAAAAGTAATCTGAGACAAAATCCTAGCTTTACGACTTTTGGTATTCACAAAGGGCATTTAGGAGTAGTAAAGTTAGTAATCCTAACATTACTACTCCTAAAAAGTTAGGATTCCTAACTTTACTACTCCTAAATGCCCTTTGTGAATACCCAAAGTCGTAAAGTTAGGATTTTGTCTCAGAATACTTTTGTGAATCAGGCCCAGGATGTACAAGTTGAACAAAAACACTGGTTACCTTTGTTCACAGAAAGATGTTGTGGCTGAGCTCAGCGCATAGTAAAATCAAGTCTACTAATGCATCTCTCCTTTTCTTCTTCATCTTTTTTCCATTCAGGTGCAAGACTAATGCAAGGCATTCTTTGCGGTGATGTTGAAGCGGTGGCTCAAGTGAGCTGGTAAGCCAGAGTCCTGGAAGCCAGGAAACAGGTAACTGGCTGGTTAAGAGGCTAAGTGAAGGGGGGAGTATTGACGGTTTTTAAATAAGACAGCTTTAGAACATTCATAAAGGTCACATTCTTATTGTTTGTAGCAAGGAACAAGTGCATTTAATTAACTTGATAAGGCTGCCATCTAGTAGGTGTTGAAGAATGTTCAAAACGTTGCATTCTGATTGCTTATAGCAAGGTAAAGGTGCAGGGGATTAATTTGATGAGGGCTGTATTACGGAAGGTGCACATTGAGGTCAACTATGCCGGTTGCTTGATGTTTATTCTGGTGAATTTTAGAGATGTTTCCGTGGCGTCTGAAACTTGACTTTGCAAATGCATGGTAAAACATTTTTAAAAGCTATAAAGTCTTTTCAAACAAAGCTGGTGTTCCTATTAAGCCTTTTCAAACAAACCTGGGACACCAGCTACAGCTAGCTATTACCAACAGCATGCAATATTGTCAAAAGTCAGTGTATGCAATGTTTGTTCATTTATAAGTGTTGGGAGGAATGATATGCATCATGCTGGTGATAGTCAAGAGAGGTGAGCTGCGGCTGGAATCCTGACACATATGCCCTTGAAAGCCTCAGGAACTCACTTTCAGGGAAGCAATCAGACCTGGAAAAAACACAAAGACAATCAGACCTGAGTCCACTGCAATTCAAACAGTGCAGAGGTCAAAGCCAGAGCGTAACAGGAACCATCACCCCATCCATGACCCAAGATACACGTTAATGATCATTGTCTTCATTCCTGAATCACCAGTTGGAGTGGGATCGGTGTTGACGTTTCGAAGTGAATTTCTTGGCACAATTCCATTGGTCACTTTGGGAGGAGTGGGACTCCAGAGGCGGTGGTGTATGCGGCCATGGGCCTATCGTCTCTTTTGTCCATAAAATGACTGCTTCAGGTGTATCAAAGAACAAAGTCTGTGATTTGTAAACAACCCTCATACGTGCATGATATAACAGTATATAATGAACGTTTAACTCTTGCAGTCTGTGCTTCGCCGCTACTAAGAATTGAGGTGCTTGTTGAATGATCCTGGTGTAATCCGGGAAGATCCTGATTGTATGAGAGTTTGTGAATAAGTTTATCTTGACCACCGGTGAATTTGAGAATGGCATCTCTGTCCAAATAGTTCAGTAACTTGGTTATCACTGGCCGAGGCTGTGCGGCTGAGGGGGCCTCCTCACTAGCCCCCTATGCACTCTCTCAATAATGAAACATAGGGACATGGAAACCTCAGGCATGATGGACCGTAGCCACTGTGACAAAAATACCTCCATTGAGGTTCCCTTGCACCCTTCCGGGAACCCCACAAAGGGCATATTTTTGCAGTGGGTGCGTCCCTCTGCATCCTCCATCTGCACCACCAATTCTCTGTGACTACAGTAGGTTTGTTAACTTTCTGTTGAAGTGCTGTCACAGTGTCTTCAACTGTCAACATCCTGGTCTCTATTGTCTTATGCAATCCACTGCCTTCCAGAGATTCTGCTTTCACAGGGTGACTTTAGACCGCAGTGCCCCAATCTTCACCTCCAGCATGTCGCATAATTGCGTGATGGCCACCAACAGCGTGCCGTTGTCTGGAGCCACCCCAGTAGCCACAATCCCCACTGAGGGGCTAGCCCCCGAGGTCATGTAGTAGTCCATGGTACTCTGCTTAGTCAACAGGCGGATGATTTTTCCATAATCATGTTGACTCATGAAGGGGTCCCCATGGCTCAGCAGACCCCACTAGCTGTGTATAAAGTCGTTCCTGATGGTTCATGGCATTTCTGGGCTGCTGTCTCACCACAGCGATACTCATCCAGGGTCTATGCACCACTGGTTGAGCCTCATGGACTCAACCTGCCGAGGTCCAGAAGCCGCACTGGGACCGAGCCTGGCCGCCTCTGCAACCACATGACAAGCCACAATGTGGCCTCCAAATGAGATCCCACGCACCGGACCTCCAACCAGCTGTGTGCCAAACCAGAAGCAGCAAGGGAGTGGCACTTGGTCCCCGGGACCACCCCATTGGCATGATTTGGGCAGCATGGGTGGCGGGTAGGCCCCAACCCAGGTCCTATCCACTGCAGGCCCCTGGAGTGGGTCAGCGGGTGGCCAAATCAGTTACCGCCCTGTCTGTCAATCATTGGGCAAAGGGGCCCCCCACTCACCGCGCTGCCGGTTGGTTCTGCAGCTATGCATGAATCTCCAAAGGCACGTATAGCCTCAGCCATCACATCACACCCTCTGCCCCTCACTGAAACCTGACACCACAGGTTTACTGGAGGCCGGGGGAGGCTCTGAGACCAACTCTGCTGCCGACCTCCCTGGCCACAGTCTCGCCCACGACAGCACCTTCCATCATGTCCCTCTCCATGGCACTCCAGACCCTGCGCAGCTGAGATTCCACCAAGGGCACTCGCCGATGCCCCCAACTCCTGCGGCGTCACTACCCAGCAATGATAGGGCTGCACCAGTCCCCGGGTGCCCTGGACCGCAGAGGTAAGTTATTGATTTCTGTGGGCAGGATGATGGTGGATGATTTGCCCTGACTGCTCAGAAAGCACTCAGCGTCCATCATGCTGGTTCGCCGGGCCCTGCGCCCCGCATGCATACAGTCTGTTCCTGTAAACATACTGATTTTCTGGTCCTCTGCTAATTCTAGTGTTTTACTGAGCATCACTTTGTAACACTGGTATGTGAATTCCACACTCATAATTAGGAACGGAAGACTCCAAGGGGCATGTTTACAAGGAAATGACAGAGCGCGGAGCTTTGGCAAATTCTGCTGCGCCATTTCCAAAAAGCAGGGATGCGCCGTATTTACAAGTATATGGTGCACCTCTGTGTTTTCCCTGGTGCTGGTGCAAAAAAGAGCTGCGTAGCACCAATGCAGACACCCTTGCGCCATAGTGCAAGCGTGCCTACGTTGCAGGGCATGATTGTTTATGTGCTGAAAGTTATCCCTTCCTGTACATAAACAATCAATAATGGCAATTTACTTTCTCTATATGTGCTGTATTTTGCAGCACACATAGAAGAAGTAAATCTCCATTATTTAATAATTGTTTATATGCAGGAAGGGGCACCTTCCTGCACATAAACAATCATTAATGACACTTTGCTCTTTCTATGCTTGCTGCAGAACAGAGCACACTTAGAGAAGGCAAACATCAGGAGAATTAAACGTATTTCTCCTTGTTGCATAATTCTAACGCCTTCTATTGCATAGCGTTAGTTTTTACAGATTCTTGTATATCTGGGGCAGCGTCAAAAAGCAATAGGTGTTGCGGTGGAACAGCCACAGCAACACTCACTGCACGCCCCTTTCACTCAGATACCTTTGTCGAAGTGTACCATATTTACAAAGCGTCGTTAAGCCACAAAAAGTAGCTTAAGGCCACATTGCGCACAGAACATTAAACAAGCATTGGCATAGCCAATAGGTCTCGCCTTTGCTGACCTTATACGTGTTTAGCCATGCAACAGTTGCATAAATAAATACTTATAAGGTCCCAAAAGCGAGACCTATTGGCTATGCCAAGCGGCCCTGCGGCCTTGAAAGTGATCGCGATCAAACATCAAAGCGGCCGCAAAAGTGAAAGTAATCACGTATAGCGCGGCACACGCGCCCGCGCACATGCACTGTAGCTCTAGGCTGGCCTGGTAGCACTTTTTGGAGCCCTCTCAAAAAGTCTTGCAAGACCAGCGCATGCACTGGGTCAGGCGAGACCTAAAAAGTGATGTTCCAGTGGCGCAATACCCTTGTAAATATGCCCTCAAGTCTCATAGATGCAAATGACTGTTGGTTAAAACTGGACTCTCTGAAGATGCCAGACGCTACAAGGAAAGAAAATTCGATACATGGAAATTGCTGTCCATTCTCACAGAAATGTGGGTTTTCCATTCTTCAAAACGGGCCTGTATTACTGATGTGCACTTTGATCCTTCATATCTTTATGCTCTACCCCTTCCCTGCAAGCAAACAGCAGAGACTGGTTTCATTGTAGCATTTATACTTGAAACTGAAAATATAACCCTTTAGTGCATTAGCTACAGTTAGTACAATAGTCACACGATGGCAGCATTGTATAAATCACACAGCTCTTGCTCTTAATGATAAAATGATGCCGAGCCCAGTTTCAACATGTCCTTGTTTTAACACTGACATTTTAAACAAGCAAGCATGCAGCTGTACCGTCGTCACTCTTGAACTACGACCATTCTGACGCTTTCGTCCCTCACGTTTACCAGAACAATCATTAAATAATCCACACTTTTGGTGTGCCTCAGATAACCATTCATACAAGGCTCCTGAAGGTAGTCTACCGATTGCATGTCAGCAGGTTGGGAGACATAAATGGAAATGTACTAACTTTTGATGGAACGCCGCACAGCAACCAAAGTTGCTGTTCTGCGTTGCATCAAAGGAAGAGTGAAAAACAGCGCCATATCTATTCCATTATGTGCAGCTAAGATATGGCACTGATATTCTCTCTCCCAGCGTGGTGTACTTTAGGCTGTTATGACCTGAAGCACACACCCTCGCACCCTATTACAGAGGTATGTGCGTCTTGTCAGGCATAGGTATTGTACTGGAAGAAGACCCTTCTAGTACAAAAACTAAGGGCCTCATTTATGAGGTTTTGGCACAGGGCAGCGCCACAAAGAATCGTGCTGTGCTGCCTGCATCAAAACAAAAGGGCGGTCATGCGCCATATCTATGTAATACAGCACATTCCTGTCCTTTTACCCTGTGCTGGCACACAATGGGCTGCCATTCAACAACGCAGGCACCCTTGCATTATGATGCAAGGGTGCTTGCGTTGCAGGGCTGATTGATTTTGTGCAGGAATGGAAAACTTCCTGCAAAAAATAAATAAATTCAGGCAATTTCCTCTTTCTGTTTGTGCTGTGGAATGCGGCACACATAGAAAAGGAAAAAACGAGGAGAAATTAAAACATTTCTCTTCGTAGAGCCTCTTTAACGCCAACCCTGGAGTGGCGTCAGTTTCTGATGCATTCCCACGTTTACAATTTCTCATAAATCTGGGAACGCTTCAGATTCCATGGGTATTGGGTGGGAACACCCAGAGCAACACCCATGGAACACCCCTTTCATGCAGTGTTCTGCGTGAAAGAGGCACATATTTACTTGGCAATGAAAAGCCATATAAAGTGGCTTTACATGGCCTTGTAAATATGCTGCGACACATTGCGCCACTGGAATGCTAAAACAATGACACACCGGCGGCGCAATAGTGTCGCAATGAGCCTAAAAAATGAGCCCCTATGCTTTCACACATTTCCTATTTTGTAAGCGTTCTGTACAATGCAGCCTTGATGCAATGCAGCACATGACGCTACTTTGAGTTACTTTGGCCAACTTTCCAACACAAGTTCTGATTTGTGTTGGAAAGTAAACACAAACACAAGAAATTGTTTTGGGTTTGTATTGCAAAAGTATTGCAAACGCCGCACAAAGTCTTAGTAAAACGAGGCTGAAGTTTAATTTCTCCTATTACATGCACAAGCTGACGGGTCCCAACATGCAAAATGCCCCTGGTTGAAAAAACATTACTGGCTGCCCTCACTCCTATCACATGCACATACAGATTTGAAACCCATTCATTTCTATGGATTTTCCCTGTAAGTGAATTAGAGACATGGCAGTAGAAACACCCACTTCCTCCTGAGATTCTCTGGATGAGTTCCCATCATCCTGCTAAGGGCCTTAATAATGAACCTTTCCAGCAAACTTTTGTTGTGTGTGTGGTATGCCATTAGTAAGTGTTAGGTTACACAGCTAGCTCTCACATTTCTCTCATGTATGAGGTAATAAAGTTGGTAACCCTTGTAAGAAATCACAGTCCTTGGAAAGCCAACCCTATAAAAGATCCTTAGAGCCCTAGTTACCACCCTTTCAGTGCGCTCCTCAGGAGTACCGCATCTGGATACTTGGTGGCAAGATTCACCCCAACCAACATTGGCAAGCAGTACATATTCTGCTGAACCTCTCTATATTTTTGCACATCCTTGGCCAGTGAAAAAGAAGGTACAACCTGTCCTGGGATATTCTAGAGCCCAAGTGTCCAGTTAAGGGTACTTCATGGGCCAGTGAAAACAAGAAATCTAATTGCATTAATAGAACCATTAGTGTCTTGATAGAACCTTGCTAAGGAAACACAGGCTCACTGTAAATTGGTCCATATTGCCAGGCAAAATAATGCCTTCTGACCACTCCCATACTGGCCTTTTCTAAACTCCCACATGCGTAGAGCACTTACCTCGTGCCTGATGGAATTGCTCCAGGGAAGGACCTCCAGCGGTTGACTTCTCTGCGGCTCTGGCAGTGACTCAGCCTCTAACTCCTGATCCTCTTCGGGGATCTCATATTCCTTTCCATATGGAGCAGGGGCAATGGACATCACTCCTACTGCCTTCTACGAGCCTGTCCTAATCCACTTACTACGCTCATCTGGTCTTCGTGAATCTGGGAGGAGCCCAGACTCCTCCTGAGACTGATGTGTAGCATGTGCTCTGACATGATCCAAGCCATACAAGCTTCTTGTGCTGGTGTGAAGCCTGTGGACGTCAAATCATTCCCAAGAGCTATCGAGGACCAAGCTTCTGTTTCATCATTACATCTACCATGACTGGCATGCTATTGATTTCTACCTAAACTCGGGCAATTGAGTACTCAGTTACCAAATGGGGCAATTGGTATTTTTCCCAAATCTCCATAGTCACTAGCATAAGGACAACAGGGCCCAGATTTGGACCAGTCTTGTGAGAAGAATTCCTCTCTCCCTCTCACTTAGAGCCATGCTGCTCCAGCTCTTATTAACTCTGTTAACTAATCACCGGTCAGGTAACACTGCAAGCTTCTTTTGATGTGTCATATTTGACAGGTACTGCCTAAGTGGGGTAGATAACTCCTCCTTGAACCACTTTGTCATTATTAACTGGTTAAGGGTATGAAAATCCTTGGCCACCATCCCTGTCAGGCACTCATTCCTACTGTGCCACGTACCATGAATCTAGGTTTTAAATGGAACAGCTGCAGCTCTTTTCCTTTTGAACAAAAAGGTTTCAGTCCAAACAGTCTGCTCAGAGCATCTTTCTTTCGCTCCTAGTTTATTTGCACATCCACAGGCATCAGTGACTGCTGTACCTTCGATGGGCACATGAGTCATTACAATTATACCCATAGACACATCATTCAAGCCTGTGCTCTTCAAGTGATCTCAAACCTCACAAATTCATAATATGTCATCCCTCTACCTACATGGGCACAAACTCTTTTGGGACTGTGACAGGTGCTCTGGTAGAGTTGGAATCATGTTTCCCAAATGTTGCTGTCTCCACTGCCATCGACCATCTCTTTTTTCAAAGCTATCCTATCTATCTCAAAATCACTCTCAGTTTTTCTGTTTTTCTCTTTCCATCTCCTGATGCTCAATTCTCTCTCATGGGCCTAGC
Organism: Triturus cristatus; assembly: GCF_964204655.1. Lineage (NCBI taxonomy): Eukaryota > Metazoa > Chordata > Amphibia > Caudata > Salamandridae > Triturus > Triturus cristatus. Next base: position 667,500,679 of record NC_140580.1, read on the forward strand.
CATCCTGTCTCTCCCTCCTCATTTCCTTCTGTTCCAGGCCAGCTTACCTAAGATTGTCACTCCAAATTCCTTGACCTTCTCCTCTTCCTCAGCCTTATCTATCTGATGAGAGCCATTTGCAAGTTCAGGGTCTCAGCTAAACACAACCCATCTAAGAGAACAGCTCGTGGAGTTCCTGACCTGACAATGGGACCCCAGAAATGGTGGCTACGATTGCCTTGAAGTAGCAATAGAATTCAAATTTGGAGAAAATGCTGGGTGTGCCTGGGGAAAACCTTTGCTAAGGGTCTAAGAAAGCCTGACAACACTGCACTATCTCCCTGGGTTCCTAACATGGCACCATCCCCAGTGTTCATCACAGTTTCTTCCCTCCTCTCCAGTTTCTCTAACTAGTCTCTCACAAAATTAACAATTACATTGCATCCTTTTTGGAAGCTCTCCACCTTCTACCCAAATATAGGTCCTCAACTGATCGAAAGACAGGTTGTCAAGGCCTCACCCACTAACCTTGAATCTGCCATATTAATTTGCAGGTCTGAATGTATACAAGTTGGACGTATTACTCCAGTGCTGACAATTGCAGCTGTCTTTTTTCAGGATCACATAATGCCTGCCGCTAATTCATTGTAATCCCGTTCAGGGGCACGTTGGGATATGGATGGTTTGCCTCGAGCTCTGTAAAGTGGTTCAAATGCGGCCTTTTTTAACACTTATGAGTGATAGTGATGGTAAGCCTTCACTTGCTTCTCAATACGTTATTGTGGAGGAGATTGAACTCAAAGCTCAACAATCATACAATTTAAAACCCCCAATGCTTCACTCTGGGACAGGGTGGAAACAAAAATGTTTTAAGACAACAAAAGATTGTTAAATTGGACAGACAAATGGTTGCCAATACAACGTATAACTGGTAAACTTGCAAAAGCAAAAACAAATGAAATAAAAATGAAATTTAAACCTAGCAACTGCTCTTATTCTTAACAATTGTGATATATTATTATCCCTCAAAATATAAAAGTATTCTAATGGTGCGGTGCAAATTGTAATAAGTGAGGTGCAAAAACGTTTATATACAAGAGAAGTTGGAAATGTGATCATTCACAATAGGCTGCATTTGATCATATAATGTCACTTCTGGGTATTCTCTCTGAGGCACCGAAATAATTACATGTTTTTTCACACTGTTGTGAATGATGCAATCACAGAAGAGCACAACAAATAAATGTCCATACAGGTGCCTTTCTTTTGAAAAAGGAAAGGACTTTAATGTACACTAGAAGGGAATTCTACACACAAATATAGTCCCAACACAAATTGGTACCGTGGACATGTTAGACAGAGATGTTCATCTATCCGTTATCTAGCATTGGCCCCCTCCTTCTAGGTCGCTCCTCCCTCCTCCGGTATAGGGTATTAATTTCACTATGTCTTAGGTGTAGATTTCCAACTAAAACACTTGCATTCAATCACTCACAGTTCCGTTTTTGCAGTTTCTTACCAAAGGCTGTGGAATAGACCTTCAGGCAGCCGTCCAGCTCCCTTTACATCATGCTTTCCCATCTCTCACATCTGGGAGGTGGTGTGCTATTACTCACAGTGGGATCTATGTGCTGGCTGCTGGGGCACTCGCATAGTAGACGCAGATCTGGCACTCCTGTTTCACTGAGGTCCCCAATGATCAGTGTTTGTCAAGCAGATGGGTGTGACGCTCTCAGGTGAAGGCTTGATCACAGTGCAAAAGGTTGAGCTCCACACATTATACTTCTCCTTCAGGGCTGGCAGGGACCTTCCTTCTCCTGCTGGGCACTTCAGATCAGGTATACAGTTCTCCCAGTAAGTGTCAGAGTGGAGTGATGTCCCCTCAGCTCTGGGACACTGGCTGTCAGGCAGACACCAGCCATGGTTGCACAGCAGTGCTCTGAGTTTCTTTGGAGCTCTCCTTTCCTTGACTATAGAGGACTTGGGGCTGGAACAAAGGTAGTGTAGTCGGGTACCACTTTTAAACAGCAACATCATACAGGAGATGTATACCCTCTGTCTGCATCTTCCGGACTGACTTGGTTAGCCCTTTTAATAATGAAACATGGGGACAGGGAACCCTCAGGCATTATTGACCGCATCCACTGTGACAAAAATACCTCGATTGAGGTTCCCTCGCACCCTTCCGGGTACCCAGGCAAAGTGCAGACTATTGCGACAGGTTCTGCCCTCTGCATTCTCCTGCTGTGCCACCAATTCTTTAGTGACTATAGTTAATTTGTTAACTTTCTGTTGAAGTGATGTCTCAGTGTCCTCAACTGTTGACATCCTGGTCTCTGCTTCTGTTATGTGATCCACTGCCTTCCGGAGAACCTGCCTTAACAGGTTGACTTCAGTTTCCACTGCCCCAATCTTTGCATCCAGCATGTCGCTTAATTGTGTGATGGCAGCCAATAGCGTGATGTTGTCAGGAGCCACCCCAGTGGTCGCAACCCCCACTGTGATGCTAATCCCCCCCAGTCGTGTAATGGTCCATGGTACTCTGCTTAGTCAATGGGGTGGATGATTTTGCCTTAATCATGTTGACTCATGAGGGGGCCCCCACGGCTCAGCAGACCTCACTAGTTGTGTATAAAGTCCTTCCTTGATGGTTCCTCCCCTACATAGCACTGCAGGGCTGCTGTCCCACCACAGCGACACTCATCCAAGGTCTATGGACCACTGGTTGGACCCCACAGACTCGACCTGTCCAGGGCCACAAGCTGCACTGGGACCTAGCCTGGCCGCCTCTGTAACCCCATGACCAGCCGCAATGAGCCCCACCAATGCGATCCCATGCACCGGACCTCCAACCAGCTGTGTGCCCAACCAGTAGCAGTAATGTAACGGCACTCTGTCCCCGTCACCCCCCCCCCCTTGGTGTGATCTGGGCAGCGCGGGTGGCGGGTAGGCCTCAGCCCCGGTGCTAATCACTGCAGGCCCCTGAAAGGGGTCAGCTGATGGCCAAATCAGTTACAACCCCCGACTGTCAATCATTTGGGTGCGGGCCATGTGCAGTCTGGTCACGAACCCTCACTCACGCCGCTGGCCGGTTGGCACTCCAGCTCCACATGCATCAGCCCAGTATCTCCAAGGCCACGTATATCCTCAGTCGCCACCTCACGACTTTCACCCCTCAATGAAAGCGGCGGACACTACAGCTTTACTGGAGGCCGGTAGCTGCTACATGCCTGACTCCGCTGCAAACCTCCCCAGATGCGGTCTCGCCCGCAACATCACCTTCCATCCAACCCCTCTCCGCGGCACTCCAGCAGCCACAGCACAGGGCCTACATGGCTGAGATTCAGCCCAGGGCACCCGCAAATGCCCCGAATCCTGCTGCGCCACTACCCAGCAATGATGGGGCCGTACCAGTCCCCACATGCCCTGGACCATGGCAATAAGTTATTGATGTGTCTGGGCAGGATGATGGTGGATGATTAGGTCTGACTGCTCAGAGCGCACTAAGGTAGCGTCCCCCTTGCAGGCTTGCCAGGCCATGCCCCCGCATGCATGCAGTTTTGATCCTGTGAACATACTGATTTTCTGATCCTCTGCTAATTCCAGTGTTTTACCCAGCATCACTTTGTAATGTTGGTATCTAAATTCCATACTCATGATTAGGAATGTAAGACAGCAAGGGGCATACTTACAAGGAATTGACATAGCGCGGAGCTGTGGCAAATTTAGCGGCGCCACGCTCCACCATTTCCAAAAAGCAGTGAAGTGCTGTATTTACAAGAATACGGTATACCTCTGTGTTTAACCTTGAACTGGGGCTAAAAGAGCTGCCTAGCGCCAACAGAGAAACCCTTTGCACCATAGTGCAAGGGTGTCGTCAGTTGCAGGGAATGATTGATTATGTTTAGGAGTTCCTTCCTGTACATACACAATCAATAATGGCGATTTGCTTTCTCTATGTGTGCTGCATTGTGCATTGTGCAGCACACATAGAAGAAGCAAATCACAATTGTTTAATGATTGTTTATGAGCAGGAAGGGACTCCTTCCTGTACATAAACAATCATTTATGGCACTTTGCTCTTTCTATGTTTGCAGCAGAATGCAGCACACATAGAAAAAGCAACAAAAAAAAGGAGAAATAAAAGTATTTCTCCTCGTTGTTCCACGTTACGCCTGCTCTTGCATGCTGTTAGTTATTACAGATTCTTGTAAATCTGGGGTAGCGTAAAAATGCAATGGGTGTAGTGTAAGAACGCCCACAGCAACACCCAGTGAAAGTGTACCATATATACATAGCAGCGTTAAGCCACAATAAGTGGCTTAACGCCACTTTGTAAATATGGTGCAGGGCATTGCGCCATCAAACATTAAAATAAGCAATGTTCCGGTGGCACAATCTCCTTGTAAATGTGCCCCCAAGTCTCATAAAGGCAAATGACTGTTGGCTAATAGTGGACTGTCTGAAGGTGCCAAACGCTAGAAGGAAAACAATTCCGATACAGAGAAATTGCTGTCCATTCTTACAGAAATTCGGGTTTTCCATTATTTAGAATGATGACCAATTGCCTGTATTACTCATGTGCACTTTTAGCATTCAGATCTTCATATTCTAGCCGTTCCATGCAGGCAAAAAGCATTGTAGCATTTATATTTCAAACAGAAAATATAACCCCCTTAGTGCATTAGCTGCAGTTATGATAATAGACACACGATGGCAGCATTGGATTAAACACGACTCTTGCTCCTAATGATAAAATGATGCAGAGCCCAGTTTCATCATGTCCTTGTTTCAGCACTGACATTTTAAACAAGCAAGCATGCAGCTGAACAGTCGTCACTCGTGATCTACGACCATTCTGTCGCTTTCCTCCCTCATGTGTATCAACACAACCATTAAATAATCCACGCATTCGGTGTGCCTCAGTTAACTATTCAGTAACAGTAAAAAAACGCTATTCGGTCGTCAGACCATAAAAATACAAATACATATATACAGTCCATTGGTGATTTAAAATTAATATTTACAATATTTAAAAGCCTTCACAAAATATGAGCATAACAATTCTTCTATGTCCCCTGCAGGGTCAGTAGCAACAGTCCCACGACAGGGCTCGCCAGAATTTAGTTTTACCCCCATTGTTGGCAGTTTGCTGTTTCACATCGCCCGTTACAATCCCGATGACAGTTAGATGGGAACACATTCAGACAAGATTGGACACGATGACAAAGAAAACATAAGAGTGGAACATTCATGCACACCCATCGGAAGCAAGCCCAGCCAGAGTATTAGAAACTACCACTGAAAAGCCCAAACCAGAAGCCTTTTTCACTGTCTAGGGTTCATAATGGCTGTAGGCAGTAAAAATATGTATGTAACCACTTACAATCATTCAGCTCCCAATTGCAGTTATGTGTCAATGCATGATAATGATGTAAGATTTCAATTTGTGATAAGTGATGTAAAAATCCCAATAAACACATTTTAATCAAACAATTCTTCTTTGTCAGCATAATCATTTTCTTCTTTCATAAGATTATTACAAATACTCGTAAAACTGTTTGTCAAACATTTCATACCTAATTCAAGGGTGCGGAAGGCTGTTTACAAATTTATTAAAAATAAATGAAGATCAACTAGTTTTGTGGTGCTACAGCTAGCATAAAAAGGGAGAGAGTAGGGGTCTAAAAAGATCATTCAGTGGTGTGAATTTATCGTAGTCAGGTTCAGTTCCCTCACCAACATGATCTAAACAAGTTAGGATGAGGCCGGGGTTAGTCTCTCGGCCTTCCTTCTAATTCCCCATATGTGACCCAGGAACATCGTGATTGCGCACACAAATAATGGTCTAGTATCTGATTTTAGTATGCGCAAGGCTGCGCTAGAATCGCGAGTTCCCAGTTGCTTTCAAATGGGGAATGCCCAATTGACCCTGGGTTTGGTGTATGCAGTGCAGGCAAAAAAGACATGACCTATTGATTCGGTCGGGGCAGGACAGCAAGGAGAGCCTTGGTTAAGGGCAGCATTACATTACCAGGAACTTTTTAATGAATTTATGGGTAGATTGCCGTGCCTAAATTGTATATATAATTTCCTGTCGTTTGGCACTTTGATTAGATCAAGATAACTTTACAGGGAACGACTAACTTTGAACTCGCTAAATTCCTCAGTTAATCTGCCCTGCTTATTGTCCCTAGAATCGTTCTGCTCTACCCAGTTTCAATACAACACTTTGATTTGTTTTTTGGTGAGGGGTGATGGACAATTAACATTATGCCCTATTAACCTAATACTAGAGATGATGTTTCTGATGTGCTTGATCCATCCTATTTAATTCGGTGTATCCAAAGAACAAACCTCGTCGAAGGCAACTGCATATGAGGACAGTTCTGGGGTGGTAACAAGACTTTGCCAGAATAGGAGCGGGCGGTACTTGGTGGAAGGGACACTAAATTCCTAAGAAACTTATTCTCAGTTGTTATAAGATCATTCTGTTTTTCAAAACTCTAGAGCTCTGCCCCATAGGGGGCACTGCTTATGACCTTACATTTCTAAAGCTCCAAGGCCGGTGCAACTGTTTTTTTGTACGAGCGACAATGTTCCTTCCTTAGAGCCCCAGTTACCTGAGAGAATTTGAGGTAGGCCTTGTTAAGGTGCTGTTCCCAGGCCATACCTTCTGCCAGTTTAATGCACAGGCAGTCAAAACAGCTTGCTCTGTCTAGAGGAATGTTATTTAAGGTTAAGCTCCCTTTAAAGGATTTGTGGGGATTCAGCAACATCCATTTCGTCTTTCTGGTATTTATCTCAAGGACCCTCTCATCAAAAAAATGCTTGAATCGATGTAATAAACTTTGCAGCCCCTTGGGTGTTTTGTAGATGAGGAGGGTATTGTCTGTAAAAAGAAGGGTTGGAATTTTCTGGTTCCCTAAAGAAGGAACATCCACTGGAGATACAGATAGAAATCTGACCGCTTGATTAATATATAGTGAAAACAAAGTTGGTGGCAGGACGCAGCCCTAGTGGACCCCACGCTTGATTTGGACATGATCGGTAACTTAGATCTGGCCACAGCATCTCACTCTGGCATAGTTCTCTTTATGTAGTTTTGAGTAGTGTTGGGATTTCTAGGGGCATACCCATCTCCTTAAGCACCCACCAGAGCTTGTTCCTGGGCACGAGGTTGAACGCTGACTTCAAATCTATGAATGTTATATAAAGACTCCCATTACCCGGCAGTGCTACCTTCCAGTAGAGGACAAGGAAGTGGAAGACCTGGTCGATATTTTTCATTTTCTGGTGAAACCCTGCTTGAAGTGGTGACAGATTATGGTTGTCGGTCATCCATTCTTGGGTATTCACTAAGAGAGAGTGGCAGAAATCTTTTGGGACGCAATCGGTCAGGCTAATAAGCCGATAGTTGGCCGGATTGCTCTTCTCGCCCTTTTTAAAAATAGGGATCACTTCTGCTCCCTTCCATGATTCAGGGATAGCGCCCCTCCCAGTGATGTCATTAGAGAGTGCCCTTATATATGAAGCCCAGTTGTCCCTGTCAAAGCGAAAGAGGTCTCCTGGAATTCTATCCAGTCCGGGTGCTTAGGCAGGTACAATTGCCTCAAAAAAGGCCAACACTTCCTCCCTAGTAAACGAAAGCCTCTGCGTAAGATGGAATGAGTCAGCGTAGAGTGACCCTCTGTCACAACTCAGGGTATTCATATATAGGGCACTAAAGTGCTCATGCCACACTTTGGCTGAGATGTTATTGGCTAGGTAGGGCAAATTTCGAAGATTACTCTTACCCATAAGAACCCAAAATGTCCTGGTGTCTGACTGGGAACAAGCCTCCCCGAGTTCTTCTGACCTCTTCTCGTCCCAGTCTTGCTTAGCCCTTGCTTGTGATAGTTTATATAGCCTCCTTAGGTCATGTATCATGGGCATATTCCTGAGTCTGAGAACTGTGAAATCAAGCCATTGAGGTTGACATAGATTGCTTCTTATTCCAGCCACATTCCATGAGGCTATTTTGAGCTGGCACACATCTATGGGCTGTGGTTGTTCAGGTGTAACCGGAGCATCATGGATCTCAGCTTCATGGACTCCTTCCTGCACAAAATCAATCAATTCAGGCAATTTTCTCTTTATATGTGTGCTGTGAAAACACGAGGAGAAATGAAACCATTTCTCCTCTTTGCTCCTCTTTAAGGCCATCCCTGGAATGGCTTTAGATTCTGATGCATTCCTAGGTTTTCAATTTCTCGTAAATCTGTGAATGCTTCAGATTCCATGGGTATTGATTGTGAACACCCACAGCAACACCCATGGAACTCCCCTTTCATGCAGTGTTCTGCATGAAAGAGACACATATTTGCTAGGCCATGAAAGCCATGTAAAGTGGCTATACATGGCCTTGTAAATGTGCTGTGGCACATTGCGCCACTGGGACATCAAAAAAATGAAATTGCGGCGGCACAAAAGTGCTGCAAGGGGCCTCATAAATGAAGCCCTATGCTTTAACACATTTCCCATTTTGTAGGCATGCTGTACAATGCAGCTTTTATGCAATGTAGCACATGACACTACTTTGAGTTACTTTAGCCAACTTTCCAACACAAGTTCTGATTTGTGTTGGAAAGTAAACACAACCACAACAAAAGGTTTTGGGTTTATATTGCAAAAATATTGCAAACGCTGCACAAAGTGTTAGTAAAACTGGGGTCCCAACATGCAAAATGCTCCTGATTGAAAAAAACATTACTGACTGCCCTCACTCCTATTGCATGCAGATACACATTTGAAACCCATTCATTTATATGGAATTTCCCTGTAAGTGAATAGGAGACATGGCAGTAGAAGAATCAACTTCCTCCTGAGAATCTCTGGATGAGTTCCCATCATGTTGCTAAGGGCCTTAATAATGAACCTTTCCGGCAGACTTTTGTTTTGTGTGTGGTATGCCATTAACAAGTGGTAGGTTACACTTTGCTCTCAAATTTCTCTTATGTATGAGGAAATAAAGTTGGTAGCCCTTATAAGAAATCAGTCTTTGGAAAGCCAACCCTAGAAAAGATCCTTAGAGCCCTAGTTACCACCCTTTCAGTTGTGCTCCTCAGGGGTACTGCATCTGGATACTTGGTGGCAAGATTCTCCACAACCAAAATATACTTGCTTGCTGATGCAGAGGGGTGTTAAATGGATCACCTATGCCTATTACCTCCACCACAAATGGAACACCTAGAACTGGCAGAGGCACTAAAGGTGGTTTTTGTCTTACCTATTGACTTACCAATCAATAGGCAAGTAGTACATAGTCTGCTGAACTTCTCTATATTTTTGCACATCCTTGGCTAGTGAAAAAGAAGGTACAACTTATCCTGGGATTTTCTAGAGCCCAAGTGTCCAGTTAAGGGCACTTCATGGACCAGGGAAAACAAGAAATCCCCTTGCATTAATGAAACCATTAGTGTTGTGATAGCACCTTGCTCAGGAAACACAGGTTCACTGAAAAATGGTCCATATTCACAGACAAAATAATGTCTTCTGACCTCTACCCATGCTGACCTTTTCTAAAATCTCACATGCAAGGACTTACTTGGGGGCATTTCAACAAGCAGGCGATAAAAAATTATCGCCGCTTTTGCGGCCGTTTTCGGCCGAAAAGCGGCGATAATTTTATCGCCTAATCAGCAAGGTCACGCTAACGCGCAAAACCTTGCTTTAGCGTCAGGATTCCTAACGCCCATCTTTGCATCTCTAATGAGATGCAAAGTGGGCGTTCCTGACCTGGCATGACAGGAGAAATGTCGCTAAGCGACTTTTCTCCTATCAGCAAGCCTAACGCTATGAAGCATAGCGTCAGGAAAAGTAGTGATAACCCCTGTTATCGCTACTTTCTTTCGCCTGCTTCAGGACTGACTTAGCCATGATATCCTATTGAAGGTGGATATCATGGCTAATTTTGTGAGTCCCTATCAACTAGCTAACGTGAGATTATCGCTGGGTTTCCAGCGATAATCTCACGTTAGCCAGTTAGCGCTAGGATTTTTATCGCTGATGAGATAAGCGTTGCTAATAGCACGCTATCTCAGCGATAAAAATCGGCGCTAGCCGGCGATAATTTTCCGAGCGCTATGTGCGCTCAGCGATAATTATTGCCGGTTGTTGTTGATATGCCCCATAGTGCCTTGTGGAATTGCTCCTGGGGAGATCCTCCAGCAGTTAACTTCTCTGTGGCTCTGGCAGTGAATCAGCCTCCAACACCTAGTCCTCTTTGGGGATCTCATATTCCTCTCCATCGGGAGAAGGGGCAATGGAGATCATTCCTACTGCCTTCTACGAGCCTGTCCTAATCCACTTACTACGCTCATCTGGTCTTCGTGAATCTGGGAGGAGCCCAGACTCCTCCTGAGATTAATGTGTAGCCTGTGCTCTGACATGATCCAAGCCATACAAGCTTCTTGTGCAGGTGTGAAGCCTGTGGACATCAAATCATTCCCCAAGAGCTATCCAGGACCAAGCTTCCCTTTCATCATTACATCTACCATCACTGGCATGCTAATGATTTCCACCTAAACTCAGGCAATTGAGTACTCAATTACCAAATTGGGCAATTGGTCTTTTTCCCAAATCTCGATAGTCACTAGCATAAGGACAACAGGGCCCAGATTGGGAACAGTCTCGTGAGAGGAATTCCTCTCTCCCTCTCACTTAGAGCCATGCAGCTCCAGCTCCTATTAACCCTCTTAGCTAATCACTTGTCAGGTAACACTGCAAGCTTCTCTGGATCTGTAATATTTGATGTGTACTGCCTAAGTGGGGTAGAGAACTCCTTCTTGAACCACTTTGTCACAATTAACTGGTTAAGGGTATCAAAATCCTTGGCCACCATCCCTCTCCGGCACTCATTCCTATTGTGCCACGTACCATGAATCTAGGTTTTAAATGGAACAGCATCAGCTCTTTTTTCTTTTTGACTGAGCAGTCTGCTGAGAACTTCCTTCATTTGCTCATAGTTTATTTGCACATCCACAGGCATCAGTGACTGCTGTACCTTCTATGGGCAAGTGAGTCAATAAAATAATACCCATAGACACATCATTCAAGCCTGTGCTCTTCAAGTGAACTCAAACCTCACAAATTCAAAATATGTCATCCCTCTACGTACATAGGCACAAACTCTTTTGGAACTGTGACAGGTGCTCTGGTAGAGTTGGAATCACTTGTCCCAGGTGTTGCGGTCTCCACTGCCATTGTCCTTCTCTTTTTTCAAAGCTATCCGCTCTATCTCAAAATCACTCTCAGTTTTTCTGCTTTTCTCTTTCCATCTCTTGATGCTCAATTGTCTCTCATGGGCCTAGCCATCCTGTTTCTCCCACCTCCTTTCCTTCTGTTTCTGGCAAGCTAGTCTAAGATTTTCACTCACAAATTCCCTGACCTTCTCCTCTTCCTCAGCCTTATCTATCTGATGAGAACCATCTGCAAGTTCAGAGATTCAGCTAGACACAACTCATCCAATACAATAGCTTGTGGAGTTGCTGACAATGGGATCCCAGAAATGGTGGCGATGATTGCCTTGAGGTAGCAATAGAAATCAAAATTGGAGAAAATGCTAGGTGTGTCTGGGGAAAACCTGTGCTAAGGGTCTAAGAGAGCCTGACACCACTACACCCTCTCCCTGGATTCCTAACATGGCACCATCGCCAATGTTCATCACAGTTTCTTCCCTTCCCTCCAGTTTCCCTTACTAGTCTCTTACAAAATTAACAATTACATTGCATCCTTTTTGGAAGCTCTCCACCTTCTACCCAAATATAGGTCCTCAACTGATCTAAAGACAGGTTGTCAAGGCCTCACCCACTAACCTTGAATCTGCCATATTATTGAGCAGGTCCGAATGTGTACAAGTTGGACTTATTACTCTATTGCTGAAAGTTGCAGTTGTCTTTTTCAGGATCACACAATGCTTGCTGCTAATTGAGTTTAAACCCCGTTCAGGGACTCAGGGGCCAAACAGGGGCTACTTGGCCTCAACTGTCGGGATATGGTTGGTTTGCCTCTGATGTCCTCGGGCTCTGTAAACTGGGCCAAATGCAGCGTTTTTAACACCTATGAGTGATAGTGATGGTACGCCTTCACATGCTTCTCAATAAGTTATTGTGGAGGAGATTGAACTCAAAGCTCAACAATCATACAATGTAAAAAACACCAATGCTTCACTCTGGGACAGGGTGGAAACAAAAATGTGTTAAGACAACAAAAGATTGTTAAATTGGACAGACAAATGGTTCCCAATGCAATTTATAACTGGTAAACTTGCAAAAGCAAAAACAAATGAAATGAAAACCTAGCAACTGCTCTAATTCTTAACAACTGTGATATATTATTATCCCTCAAAAGATAAAAGTACTCTAATGGTGCAGTGCAAATTGTGATAAGTGAGGTGCAAATAAGTTTTAATACAAGAGAAGATGGAAATGTAATGCTCCAGCAGCATGGGAAGTTCACTATGGGGGCCTTTACCTGGGCACAAAGGGGAACAACCTTTACAATGCAACTTTTACAACGCACTACACTTACAACGCATTTTTTACAATGCAAAATCCATTACAACGCATTCCATTACATAGCATGACACTACAACGCATTTTTAAAAACTACCTTTACAACGCATTCCATTACAACGCATACTACCTTTACAACGCATACCATTACAACGCATAATATTACACTACACTATCCAACACTTACCCTACTGTTGCACCCCCTGGAGTTAGAATAGTAATTTTTACCCCTATACTATCCAACACTTACCCTACTGTTGCACCCCCCTGGAGTTAGAATAGTAATTTTTACCCCTATACTATCCAACACTTACCCTACTGTTGCACCCCCTGGAGTTAGAATAGTAATTTTGACCCCTATACTATCCAACACTTACCCTACTGTTGCACCCCCTGGAGTTAGAATAGTAATTTTTACCCCTATACTATCCAACACTTACCCTACTGTTGCACCCCCTGGAGTTAGAATAGTAATTTTTACCCCTATACTATCCAACAATTTCCCTACTGTTGCACCCCCTGGAGTTAGAATAGTAATTTTTACCCCTATACTATCCAACACTTACCCTACTGTTGCACCCCCTGGAGTTAGAATAGTAATTTTGACCCCTATACTATCCAACACTTACCCTACTGTTGCACCCCCTGGAGTTAGAATAGTAATTTTTACCCCTATACTATCCAACACTTACCCTACTGTTGCACCCCCTGGAGTTAGAATAGTAATTTTTACCCCTATACTATCCAACAATTTCCCTACTGTTGCACCCCCTGGAGTTAGAATAGTAATTTTTACCCCTATACTATCCAACACTTACCCTACTGTTGCACCCCCTGGAGTTAGAAAAGTAATTTTTACCCTTATACTATCTAATACTTACCTTAAATGCAATTTAATATTATGCGTTGTAATGGTATGCGTTGTAAAGGTAGTATGCGTTGTAATGGAATGCGTTGTAAAGGTAGTTTTTAAAAATGCGTTGTAGTGTCATGCTATGTAATGGAATGCGTTGTAATGGATTTTGCGTTGTAAAAAATGCGTTGTAAGTGCATGCATTGTAAAAGTGTGCGTTGTAACGAGATACATCCAGGCACAAACCATAGCATACCATCCATAGATGCTTCTCCCCCCAGCCCAGCATGGCGAATTGAGGTTGTGCCGGCAATAACGATAAAGGAGGTGGAAATTGCCATACATCTGTTGATACCCAATAAAGCACCGGGTCTGGATAAAATCCCTGGTGACCTTTATCGGTCGGAACCCAAGATGTGGGCGCCGTATCTCAGTACCTTGTTTAATTCCATTCTGTCGGGTGCGGAACCCCCAGAGTCTTGGCGTGGTGCGGAGATTGTGCCAATATATAAAAAAGGCTGCCCTTTACAACCTTCAAATTATAGGCCTATCAGCCTAATTGACATTACCCAGAAGCTGTTTGGTCGTGTAATTTTGGAGCGATTGCAGACGTGGGAGTCAGACAATACCATTCTAAGTACCCTGCAGGCGGGTTTCAGAAAGGGAATCTCTACTGTTGACCAGATATTCCGACTTCAGGTCTTACACTGGAAGACCGTGTGTTCAGAGGGTGGTAGTCTCTACCTCATCTTTGTCGACCTGAGGTCGGCATTTGACCTGGTACCGTGAGAAAACTTGTGGAGTGTCCTCCGGGCACTAAATGTTCCACCATATCTTTTGGATGCCTTGAGAAGACTCCACACAGAAAACTTCGCCCGGGTCAGATGTGGGAAACATGGAAAGTTGTCCGATCGATTCCCTGTTAACCGTGGAGTCCGTCAAGGATGCGTGCTGGCACCCACGCTATTCTGTTTATACATTAACGGGCTCATAAAACATCTGGAAGGTATCAAGGACACGGATGCCCCAAGACTTGCCACGGGTCTGGTGCCAGCGTTGATGTTTGCTGACGACACTTTGTAGTTGTCGCGAACATCAACTGGCATCCAGCGCATCCTGGACGGTTTTGTGGATTTCTGTGGCGAAAGAGGCCTTGAGATTAACTTAGCGAAAACGAAATTTATGATCCTCAACCCCCCCAAGCACACACGTCCAAACCCAGTGCTGAATGACATTCCCCTCGAGCGGGTAAAAACGTTCGGATATCTGGGGATCATATTACAAGAAGACTTTGGATGGGGGGGACAAATCGCTAACTCTGTATTCAAACTATCCCAAACTGCAGGAGGAATCTCCAAACTTTTTAGAGGTTCGGTCTCCAAGCCTGTAGCACCAGCAATAGAAATCTACAAGACCCAAGTAAGAGCAGCTTCCATTTATGGAGCTGAACTATGGGGACATTCCAGGGCCCCTAGCCTGATGAGGACAGAAAACTCCTTTATGAGGAGTCTGCTGGGTCTGCCCCCTAGTTCTCCCTTGGTCCCTATTAGGTTGGACTTCGGGCTGATACCCATGGAAGAGGTGGTAACACTGCGTCCAGTGATATATTGGAGGAGACTCTGGTCTAATGATGAGCTGGCCTCCTATCGAGAAGAACTTAAGGGGGTTTGGCCTCTAATTAAAAATAAGAATATTCCCTGGTCGAAATTTGTGAAGGATACCTGCACCAAGATCGGCCTCCCTGATTTATGGGTCTCCCCGGTTCGAAGGTAAAACTGGTTGACCAGTTTAGAAATTTCCATCTCTCATGTTTGCACGAGAGCACTGGTACTGGAAGGTTGACTGCTCAGTTTCTCCTAATCAAAGATAATTACAGGAGAGAGGCATTCTTGGATTTGATTTCCCCACCGGCTGCCAGGAAGCTGTACTTCCAATTGAGAATGGGCAGTCTGCCGCTTAGGTCCTTCACCTCCAGGTGGGATGCTAATAAAATCACTGTCTGTCCGGCTTGTGGTTTTAGACTAGAGGACGAAAAACATGTTTTCTTTTTTTGTCCTATATACCACCAACAAAGGAAACGTTGGGTCAAGCCCATATGTAGAAACCTGGGATTTCGAGAGTGTGAAAAAGCTATGAGAGTCTTGAAGTACGACACCCACCCTCCAATTGTCTTTGCAGTTTCCCGGTTTCTAAACGCTATGTGGCTTCAACGTAGGAAATTCTGTAACTAATTTGCAGTTTTAATATATTTTTGTAACTATTGAATGTTTTTATATTATATCTTGCAATTGTGATTTGATTCAGATATTCTAATACTGTGACTTGTAATAATCTATGTTGCTTTTATGGCCTTTTCGGCCAAAATAAAGTATATGAATGAATGAATAATTCACAATAGTCTTCATTTGATCATATAATGTCACATCTGGGTACTCTCTGTGAGCCACACAATGTTTAAATCTTTTCACAGTGTTGTGAATGATGCAGTCACACAAGAGTACAACAAATATATGTCCATACAGGTGCCTGCCTTTTGAAAAAGAAAAGGCCACTTAATGTACACTAGAAGGGAATTCTACACACAAATATAGTCTCAACACAAATTGGTACCCTGGGCATGTTAAACAGAGATGTTCATCTATCCATTATCTAGTACTGGCCTCCTCCGGTATAGGGTATTAATATCACTATGTCTTAGGTGTAGATCTCCAAATAAAATGCTTGAACTCAATCACTCACCATTCCGCTTTTGCAGTTTCTTACCAACCGCTGTGGAATAGACCTTCAGGCAGCAGTCCAGCTCCCTGCACATCATACTTTCCCATCTCCCAAATCTGGGAGGTGGTGCGCTATTGCTCTCAGTGGGATGTATGTGCTGGCTGCTGGGGCACTTGCATAGTAGATGCAGATCTGGCACTCCTGTTTCACTGAGGTACCCAATGATCTTCTGTGTTTGTCAAGCAGATGGGTGTGACGCTCTGAGGTGAAGGCTTGATCACAGTGCAAAAGCTTGAGCTCCACACATGTTACTTCTCCTTCAGGGCTAGCAGGCACCTTCCTTCTCTCAGAAAGCAGACAGGTTTCTAGGCAATTTAGATCAGGTATACAGTTCTCCTGGTAAGTGTCAGACTGGAGTGATGTCCCCTCAGCTCTGGGACCCTGGCTGTCAGGCAGACATCTGCTCTAGTTGCACAGCAGTCCTCCAAGTTTGTTTGGAGCTCTCCTTTCCTTGGCCATAGAGGGCTTGGGACTGGAACAAAGGTGGGGCAGGCGGGTACCACTTTTAAAAGTAAAATCATACAGGGGATGTGTACTAGGGGTGGGTGGAATTTGCGAAATTAACGTTCGCAAATTATCGTGAAAATGTTTAAAATTATCGCAAACAAGCGGAAATATCGCGAAGATGCGGAAGTTTTCTTCCGGCATGTTCGCGAGATTTTCTGCATGGTTGCGGGTCGCCAACTTACCCATGTGGTTGCTTGCGGGCGCGGCCATCTTGTTTTGAGTTGTCTCGCGGTGCATGATCGCGAGAAGAAAGATGTGATCGCGCGACGCATGACGTCACTGCGGGCGCGAACTGTCGCGAGACAGCGCAAATGGCTAAAAACAATACAACATCTCATGGAGAATGCGACCGGATCAAGAAAACTTGTCGGCGAACGCAGGGATTCAGGTAAGGCGATCGCGCGCGCGCGAGAATGTATTATTTTACAGCGCGAGCAAGTAACAAATTATCGCCAAGCTGCGGAAACCGGAATTTTTGACATTTTCGCGCTCTCCGCGGAACGCGAAAATGTCAAATTATCGCAATTTCCGCGAACGGAACGAAATTTTCGCCCAGGCCTAATGTGTACCCTCCATCTGCATCTCCAGAACTGATTTGGTGTGGTTCTACATTCAAGTGGCTTTTCCATGCTTCTCTCCAGGTAAAGTGACTTTTCTCAAAATAGGGTAGTTTCCAGCCTGAAGCATCTACAGATTTCCACACCTGGCTGCCATCAGCCAAACAGAGGGGCTTATTTATAAGCCCCTGGCACAGCCAGTATGTCACTTTTTCCCATTTTAAAGGTGATGTACCAGCGGCGCAAGGGGCTGGTAAATAAGCCCCTGAGAGTATGAGCAGGAAAAGGCAAAAGACGAGGTCTTGCCTAAAAGGTATCTTTGCTTTGCACAACAGAGTCTGGGATCTCACTTTTCACCCCTACCATCCTCAAATGGCAGTGTTCAGAAAGACCAATCAACAGCTCCTTACCAAGCAAAAGACTTAATCGAATATTAAAGGAGACATTTCTCCTCTCCCACCATTCCAGTGTCTAAGTTCCAGATTTCTCATTCGATTGTGTTGCCCTTGAATCGCGTATGGTGTTGCAAGGGCAACACAATACTTAAATCAGATTTATCAAACAGTGCAAGGCTACCTTGAATGACCCTGTGCTGTTTGGTAAATCTGTAGTAATGGAAGGCAGCTCAAGTCACTGCCTTGCGTTACTGTACCCTGGGAATGAGTTCCATGGTGGAGCATGGATGACCCCATGCATGTACCATGGATTTTAGCACATGCCCAGATTTATCAAGACTGGTAAACATGGGAAAGCATCAAAATGCTATGCCTTCCCGATAGAGGTGCAACGAGGAGAAATAGCTTTATTTCTCCTTGTTTATTCCTCTTTCTAAGCCTTCTGCATTATTCAGCAAACTTAGAAAGAGGGAAAAGGCTCTAAGAATTGTTTTGTACATGAAGATGTCCCTTCCTGCACAAAAACAATCCTGCCTGCAATGTACGCCCCTTATAACATGACGAAAAGGTGTCTGTATTTGTGCTAATCTGCACTGAGTGTGCAAGTTCAAAGAGACAGTAGGAACATGCCATATCTTCACCTTGGCCTTAAGTATCTTCCCTTCAGTTTCAGTAATGCCAGTAACACCCTACCACTCTCTGTGAAAACATCCTCACCCCCATCTTCTGCACAGGGCTGGGTATATCCAATATGGATCCCACAGGCTCCATAATTCTGACACACTTGGGATGTTAGTTCTAGGAGTTGCATAAGTGCGCATAAGTGGAACTTTACATGAGTGAACTAGTAGATCTCCAGTCTATTGACACAAATAATAAGGTCTGAACACAACTATGGATTCGCAAAACATGGAACACTTTCACCTATGCGAATCCCATGACAGGGACGGACTATAGTCAATTGTGTGCCAAGAGAGCATCCTCCAGGTCAGAGAAAAGGCCCAGGACATCACTTAAGTTATGGGATAAACCTAGGACCCTGCACACATGCTAGATTTGCATGGTGCCAGAGCAAAAATCAAAACCAAGGATACCAGATACACGCATTTGGGCACTCAGGGCAGGGGAACCCAACTGTTCGCCTTCAAAGGGATATTCCATCAACACATCTCTTCCAGAGGGTGGTCAAACCTGCATACCTGAATATCAACAGCATAGGACATGAAGTCCAGGCTAAAAAATCTGATACTAATCAAAGTTATTCAATGTTTTTTTAACTCTTCTTTTACTTAGATTTTCAGTTCACAAGGATCACATTACATGTTGTCCCACAGGGTCACAGTGCAATGGAAATTGAATCACTTTCCACCTTACATTTCAGATTGTTAGTGCAGGTTATCACTTCAGCCTTAATGCTTGTTCATGTACTCAGCTCTGGAGTGACATTGCAAGGCATACATCTCCATATATAAAACACAAGGCAGCTCTCAGTGGAGTGAGTTATGTGCAGAGAAATCATAACAATAAAAACAAGAAACTTGGCAGTGGCAGGAAGTCGGGCCGTATTCCCCAGGAAATCCTAGAACAGAAGGCAGGAACCAACGATACACATGAGCGAAGCCCCAGACTCCTGTGGCAGTTCACCATCCCACCTGGGCTGGGGTCTAGCAGCGTGCATGCATGAGGTAGCAATTGTAGGCCACACCATCTGCTAAGGAAAATATATGATCTATCTATTCCTCAGTGATGGCTAGGAGGCCCACAGAGAACCAACCCACACCTTTCCCCCAGGTTCCCACTCCAGGCCATAGCCTGGCATGCAATATGCTCAGTTTCTGGTTGCTCCTCCCCACGTACGTGCATTGCCATAAACTGTACAACAACTCAGTAAGCTAATCAAGGGGTAAACCTCCGATGTAAACTCGGGGTAGCAAGATCCACTGTCCAGGGAGAAGCTGCAGCCTCCTCCTCCGACCCCCCCACCTGACAGCAAACTCTCCAACATGTCCCCCCTGGCCTCCAGATCATGTGGACCGAGCTCAGACGGCGCTTCTCAACTATGCCCCAATCACTCAGATCAGCCCTCCATTTATCCAGCCGGGGGAACAGGATGGATCCAGTGTAAGGCAATGCATTTAGCCAATACGAGTCCCAGGAAGGCAAACTTGTGCCGCATACGATCCCCTGACTTGGGGATTGGGAGTACGCACAGGAGGCAATGTTTTACCGACACCTCAACACTTACACCTGTGACTGCCCGCAGCACACACAGTACCTCTGCCCAATATATCCGAAGCTGGGCACAATCCCAGGTCATATGTAGGAACGCCGCAGGTCCCACACCACACTGGGGGCACATCGAAGGGTACATTGCATCAAACCTTGGCAATCTCTGGGGTGTCAGATATGTGCGATGCACATAAGAAAACTGAGTGAGCTTAAAGTTTTTGTTACTAGCCACCTCCTGGACCTGTGCAAAAGCCTGTCTCCACTCACCCTCCGTGAGTGGCAAGGCAGGTCAATCATCCATCTATATTGAATTTTTGACATGCCAACTCTAGGACACTCCTTCAGGGCCTTATATATGCAAGAGATCAGTCCACTAGAGGAGCCCGGGTTAAGCAGTAATGCCAAGGTTTGCATTTCCACAGGTTCATCTGGGAATGTTGTCCATATCTCGCGATCTGTGAGCGATATTTTTGCATACTGCAAGAAGTGACCATCCAGCACTTGAAAACACTCCGTCGCATCGTTGAATGAAAGGAAGGTCCTGTTGAAGTACAGGTCCCCAGCCATTGTGCATCCCTCTTCATGCCACCTCGCGAGGTTCAACACAGTCTGTATCTGATGGAAACCCTGTATCCAATGGAGTGGGAGCAACCATGCGTATGGGGCCTATGCATGCCCAGGACGACCGCTCACTCCTGGGCCCCCACCACCTATGAACCACAAATAGGCAATCCAGGGGAGTCTGTGAACCCATCATGAGGTATCTCAGAGCTCCATCCCATGCCCCATTTCGCCAATAACGCCTTCTGCCCATTCAGAACCTAACTACACCACTGTGCCACATATTGCAGCAACTCAGCAAGATAATAGAGACCAAGGTCTGGAAGACCCAGGCCCCACGAGTCCATATCCAGTTTGAACACTTCCTGTTTCTCCCTACTGTGCTTTTGAGCCCATACCAAGGAGACCAGGAGATTATTTAGGGTGTCAAAGATAGACAATAGGATACAGGAAAAGGAATTCTGGAGAGCATAAAGGCAACAAGGAAGCGTAACCATCCTGGCCAAGGCCACTTGCCACATGACCAAGAGGGATAGGTGGTTGCAGAATTGAATAGACACCTCCAGACCCTTGATGACTACTCCCATATTCAAGGCATACTGAGAATCGGGGTCGTAGACAACCTGCATGTGCAGATAAAAATGGTAATGCTCCCACGGAAACCCCACAACAGGGAGGTCTGCAGTGGTCCCCCTGGCCAGAGCCACCATTAGAAACATAGCTGATTTATGGCGATTAACGTATAGTCCTGACACCGCTTCGAACGGGACCAGCACATCCAAGAGCACAGGCACCGTCCCCTTCCGGTGATGAATGTACTGCAGCGGGTCATCCACATATAAGAAACACATTGAGTATGACCATCCCCAGTAATACACCACAGCACCTCTGGAGTTGTGAAAAAATGAGTACGATCTCCAAGGATGACCTTCAGTTTGGCAGGATAAAGGTGCATATACTGCAGATCCATTGCGCTCAATTCCTGTTTCACTCCCCCAGAGGACGCGTTCAGCTGTTGCACCATACATGTGTAATCTGGGAAAATACGGATGGTATTAGTATCAGAAGTGGGATCACCATCTCGACGAGCAGCCTTAATGATACACTTACGATCCCTGTAAGTTAGGATCTTTGCA
This sequence comes from Triturus cristatus, assembly GCF_964204655.1. Classification (NCBI taxonomy): domain Eukaryota; kingdom Metazoa; phylum Chordata; class Amphibia; order Caudata; family Salamandridae; genus Triturus; species Triturus cristatus. Next base: position 667,522,228 of record NC_140580.1, read on the forward strand.
ATATGTGTGCAGGGTGGGGCGGGTTCCTACCAGGGGTGTCTGCATAAGGGTAGGATGAGCAAGATAAATCAAAAAATTGGAGGACGGTTCCCCTGTAGGGAGAGCAGCTTTAATCCAATTTTCAAGAAATAGTTCAGGAGTCCTGCCTTCTGCTCCCTCTGGAAACCCAACAAATTGGAGTATGCATCTCCAGGAATGGCCCTCCACATCCTCTGGTCTGTGCTCCAGAGCCTCTGATTAGGCAGATAAATCAGTGAGGGCCGCCTTCAGAGTGGGGACCTCACCCTCTGGTTCAGACAAAGTTTGCTCAGTGGCAAGGGACCTTTCTGCCACCGTGCGAAGGTCAACCCGAAAGAGTCCAAAATCCAGAGACACTGCGACTATTTTGGCTTGCACAGCTGCACTCAAGGCCTCTATAGTAGCAATTATTTGAGCAAGAATTTGAGAAAGTAAGGGGACTAACCTCCCTCTTGGTCAGGTGCAATGTAGGGTAATCAGCAGCATCCAGAAAGAGTCCAGGAAGCAAGGGCACAGCAGCCCATTCAAGGGTGTCAAGCAAGGTGGAGGCAGCGGCATACCGCATATTGCCCCAATGAGATCCCAGCCCTGGTATTCCTCTCAATGGGCTCACAGGTCACCCAGTGCAGAGTCTGTGGCCTCCACCAACTCACAGACAGAGATATTGGTGACTGCCAAGACATTCCAGGCATGATGTTTTAGCGTCCTCGGGTACAGCAATCCAGTGGTGTGATGTGTGCCAGGGTGTCCATCTCGAAACATCCAGCATGCCGGTACAAGCATGTAGTCAAGCTGCCCACGTCCCAGCCACACCAACAGGAAAATTCAGCAAGCCTCGTGGCACCCCCCCAGGTGCAGGACGCACTATACCATGCCCCCCGTGGGCCTCCTACCTCATGATCTGCAACATAACCAAGGGGGTCTGCTGTGCTGATACGATAATATCAATGAGGAGGCCTCCATACCTCTGCTAGGCCTTGTGCTTCCTCTGCAGGTCCAGGGGCTCATGCATGCCACAGCACACCCACAGCAAAGCATCATCCCTCTGGGGGCGGGTCTGGTCTCCACAACCCAGCGCCCGGAAATGCAGTTCCCCCGTCCGTCAGGGAGGAGAGAGCCTCTGTCTGATGGCCGCCACTCAGATCTTCATGTGGCCGGCCCCTTGCAGTACTAAGTACGGCTGGCAGGGGCATCCATTCCAGCGGCAGCTCCACACCAACAGTGGAGTGGTTTCAGCAGCTGGCATCCGTCCCATAGCTCAATCAAGGGCAGAACACCTAACACACGCCAGGCCCCAGCTAGGCCATGCTTTCATCACAGAGGGAATCTGTTGACTTTCACTCCAGTTAACACAGCAGCATGACCCCCACTCATGCCACAAACAGGGGGGGCAGCGAGATGGGCAGGATAAATGTTGGATTCCTGACTGGCGGGCTGCAGAGCTCTTTAAGATGCATCCGCTGCGGCCGCCATCTTGGCCACACCCCCAGGCGTGTAATGTTAAATAAAACTGGTGATGATACCTGTTAGTATTAGGACAAAATTGGACTTCCTGATACATGTTTCAGATATCCTGTTTCCCTTATTACAAGTGCCATAGAATATTAAGCACTGGTAATAAGGTGGATGAGGTATCCGTCACATTTTCGATTGAGTAACCTGTCTACCAAAAATTAAAAACAGGCCATAAGTAATGCCTAGGGATGCTATTTGAATTGCTGGAGATTTAAATTACTAGTTTCAGATCCTGCACTACCATAAATCCGAGCAAGGCTGCATTGTTTTGCCATCCATTACGTGCACCAAAAAAATAATAGAAAACAGACAAAACATTGTGTTGTCTTAGTTGATGGGAAATGCTCAAGCAGTGTTAGAAATGGGATATCTGGTTGGCTAAGGCTTGCACCCAAGCCAGGCAGAATCCACCACTCTAGTCAGGACAAGGGAGTTACACTCCTAAAATAACCCCTGCTCGTCCCCTTGGTAGCTTGGCACGAGCAGTCAGGCTTATCTTAGAGGCAGTGTGTAAAGCATTTGCGCAAAACTAACTGTAATACAATGTAAGCACTACAAACGGACACCACACCAGTTTTAGAAAAATATGCATTATTTTTATATAAACAAGACCAAATACGATAAATATCCACCATACAGTACTTCAGAAATAGTTACTTCTCAAAATGTCTTTAAGTTGCAAAATACGTTGAAAAACACCGTTCGTACGAGTCGGTAGCTCGGTCCGAGCCTACCGCAATGCTGAAAACAACAGAGTCTTGCAGTTCCCACTGACCACGTCGGTACGGGCCAGCAACAGCGGGACAGATTAGTTCACAGTACCTTTCTTAGTGCGGCTCACACGGGTGCGATGCAAAATAGAAGCGGTGCAAGGTGCGGTGTCCCTCGATGCGGTGCGAGCAGCGGGTCGGTGACGATCATGCAGACGGTGTTGGGGAGACTAAGGCTTGCGGTGCAGGGCGAGTCGGTGCTCGATGCGGTGCTGGCAGGTTGCGGTGCAGGTGACAGAGCCAGTTGTGGCGTTCGTCGCGGTAACGGTGCAAGGTGGAAGCGGTGCAAGGTGCGGTCTCCCTCAATTCGGTGCGAGCAGCGGCTCGGTGACTATCGTGTAGACAGCGTCGGTGAGACCAAGTCTTGTGGTACAGGGTGAAACGGTGCTCGATGCGGTGCTGGCAAGTTGCGATGTGAGTGACAGAGTCGGTTGGCGGGAATTGGTGCTGGCCGAGCCAGACAGCTGTGCGTGACGAGTCGGTCACGGGTGTCGAGCCAGCACCGACCGCGTCGGTGAGCCCAGGCCAGCGAAGTGAAGCGAAGTGATGCAGGTTGCGGTGTCTCTCGATGCGGTGCAGGCAGCGGCTCGGTGACGGAGTCAGTGAGACCAAGGCTTGCGGTGGAGGGCGAGTCGGTGCTGCATGCGGTGCCTTCAGGACACAAGGCCAGCGACAGAGTCGGTGACGGAGTTGGTCGCTGTTCCCTCTTCTCTGTGGCAACTGAAAAAGCGGTTCCAGGAGCGGTACCCAGAGGTTGGTGAATTCTTTGCAGTCCCTGAGACTTCTTAACAGGAGGCCAGCTCAGTTCAGGCCCTTGGAGATACTCAGCACAAGTAGAGAAAGTTCAGTCCAGTCCTTTCACTGCCCAAGGCAGAAGCAGCAGCTGCAGGCCAACCCAACAAAGCAACAACACAGCAATGGGGCAGTACTGCTTCTGGCAGCTCTTCCAGCTCTTCGTCTTGGCAAGGTTCCTTGATTCCAGCGAGATCTATGAAGTCTTTTCTATCCCTGAGACTTCCAACAGGAGGCAAGCTCTACTTCAACCCCTTGGAGAAAATTTTAACAGCAGGATGATAAAAGTACAATCCAGTCCTTTCCCTATCCAAGACAGAAGCAACCACTGCAGGCCAACCCCACAACACGCAGCACAGGGGCAGTACTCCTCCTCCCGCTTTCCCAGTCCTTCTTCCTGGCAGGTTCCTTAGTTTAGAAGTAATCTAAAGTTCTGGGGGCTGTGCCCCAATATTTATACCACCAAATCCTTTGTCCTCTGAGGGCAGAGGGGCCTTTGCCTAGTCCAAACCAGTTGTGGTCAGTCCTGGAACACTTTGTTTACATGACTCCTTCTTTCCTTTCAGAGTGCAGGGCAGAGACATCAGACGCCCCACGGGAGGTGGAGCCAGCATTGTGGAGGAAAGGCACAGACCTGGAGCACTGTTGACATGATTCCTTCTCTCCTTTCACAGCACAGGGCAGAGACATCAGACGCACCACAGGGGGTGGTGCCAGCACTGTGGGGGGAGGTCCCAGGTGCAACTCCTCCTTCCCATCTAGATGCAGATCTCTCTATTCACCACTGGGCGAACTCACCCTGTCTCCTGGAATTCCCCAGCCCTGTCACTCAAACTCCAGACAGGGAATACACAACCTAGCAGAGGCAGGTTTGGATAGTTAAACAAGAAAATACCTACTTTCTAAAAGTGGTATTTTCAAACACAGAATGTTAAAACCAACTTTACTAAAAGATGTATTTTATGATTCTGAGTTCAGGCATACTAAATTCGAATTTCAACCATGTTCCCTGAGTCAGTTAGGATTATAAAATGTAATAATCAAACTGCCCATTCTGGCCAATGGAGAACAGGTAGCCGTGCAATGGTGAAAAACCAAAATGGCTGTAATACACTATTAGGACATGCCACACACACCAGGGCACGTCCTATCTTTCACATACAATGCACCCTGCCGACAGGGATACCTTGGGCCTACCTTAGGGGTGACTAACATGTAGGAAAGGGAAGGTTTAGGGACTTGCAAGTGTGTGCACTTGCCATGTCGACATGGCAGCCATAGGCTGCACACAGGCTCTGCAATGGCAGGCCTTAGGCACACTTTGCAGGCTGTTTGAGTGGGTGGCACAATCCAGTGCTGCAGCCCACCAACAGCATTTGATCTATAGGCCCTGGCACTCGCAGTGCACTTTACTAGGGACTGACACATAGATCAAATAGGCCAATCATGGAAATACCAACCAATACTCCTTTTAGACAGAGAGCATATGCACTTTAACACTGATCAGCAGTGGTAAAGTGCCCAGAGTCCTAAAACCAGTCCACACAGGTCAGGAAAAAATAGGAGGAAAAACAAAAAGTTTAGGGATAACCATGCAAAAAGGACCATTTCAAACAAGCAGCAAATTATTGTTTTATCTGGAACACTGAACGCCCTTTTCCCGTTCCTGAAACTGATCTGTATATTGTAATCTGATGTCGCTCATTAAAGGTGGAGTCAGATTGCCAGATAATGTTAGAAAGCAGGTCACCACCCATATTCTTACTAGTCAACTTGCCATTTTAAAGAAAAATCCTCACTCCCAAGCTGAGATTACAGGTTACAAATGTGCTTCCTTTCAGTTCCTATTAAAGCAGCATTCTGTAAATAGTTTTTCCACATTGAAGCTTTTCAGGTATTGCCAGATCGGCACAGCAGTATTCTAGTCTTTTCAGCTTGTAGCTATTTTGGTACTGCAGTGAGGGTAGTACATAAATGTCAGTGCTTTTATTGTTGTTTTATTTTCAAGACAATTTTTTTTTAACCTGAAAAGGAATACATTTGAATTTTTTTTAAAGGAAAGTTCAATTTGCTTTTTGAAAGCTTGCTTTGTGGATTTAATAACACTTTGTACATTTATCTCTGGTCTTTGTATTTTGCACGCTGTATATTTTTGGACAGACTTAGAAAAAAACTGCCATGTCTCAAGGAAAAATGTATGTGTTTCTATTGTAACAGAGGTGCCAAGGCAGGAAGGTCAGCAGTACAAATTTGCAGCTATTATTACAGAAAGAGAGTTAAAGAGAAAGGATAACAAGATGCACATTCATAGCAGTGGTACTTGAAAAAATGTCAGAGTGGGGTTCTGCCATCAATCTTATATCACTCATAATTGTTTATAAGCCATAGGGATTGTGAAAAATCAAAGCTTCACACAAAGAACAAGTGCTGCAAATGTACTCAGCAAGAGACAGATGAGTGTAATATGTAGCTGGTGGTTCATTTTGGAGCACCCTGTCAAAAATATATTTCTAAATCATGATGTGGTAGTGCACTCTGATTTACAAACAGCACATTTCCCATTGATATAGCCACTACATTTACGTGAACGTACAGTTTTACTGATAAAACGATATAGCACTCAAAGGATGTGTGGAAATCGACTTTCAGCAAATATTTACCATCTCTGCATCACCAAGTAAAGTGCCTTGATTTGATTCAATTAAAATCTTGGTCTCCATAACCCTTCAGAATTACAAAGAAATGTGCTTTAATTTTGCTTTCCTAGCTGCTGAAATTTTCTGAAGTTTTTATATAACTCATTTACCGGTATTTAAATGTTGCGTGAAAAAAAATAACAACATCCAACAGCCTTTCCTTTCACACTCCCAATACCGCAGCAAGGGTGTAACATAGTTCACTTTACAAAATCCACAGTTGTTAAAAGAATAAGCAGCACTTTTTCAGAAGACACAGCCTGATCTTTGACCTATATCTTTGGAGCACAGCAAATATGACATAATAAAAAAAGTATTTATAGGCATCTACAATGTTCATGATTCTTAATTAAATTCAAGGCAAGTTTCATTGGTAATTCTTAATTAAATTCAAGTCAAGTTTGATTGGTAAATATGTCATGACAGATAAAATAGAGCAGACCATATTGGTGATGGGATTTTAGAACCTGTGCGGGAAAACAGATGTGTTTCTCAAAATTAGCCCATCGAAATTTAGAAATGGGCACCAAACAATATGAGAGACCTTGACCACAAGAAAAACTAAGGGGCATATCATCAACGGCCAGCGATAATTATCGCTGGCCGTGTTTAGCGTGCACAATAATAACGCCGCCTACCGCCGGATTCTATCGCCCGGTGAGGGCACTATCAGCAAGGCGCATTGCCGAGGCGATAGGAATCCCGGCAATAGCGGCGATAAGGGGCAATATCGCAGGATTACCTGCGATAAAAAGCAGCGATAGTAAAAACATTGGTGATAGGGAGATGTGGACTCAGCATGACGATCCACCACCCATGTTAAACATGGCTAAGTCACAGAATTAGCAGGCATAAGGAACCGGTGATATAGCCGGTTAGCGCTACTTTTAATGTCGCTAGGCCGGTTAGCGATTCCCTTGTTGATAGGGCGATCCTTCGTTAGCGATTATTTTCGCTGTATTTCTTACGGGAACGCCTACCATGCATCTCATTAGCGATGCGAGGCGAGGCGAAAAGAAAATGGGCGCTAAAGCATGGATTCACGCGTTAGCTTGTCCATGCTGATAGGGCGATACAATTATCGCCGCTTTTCGGCCAAAAACGGATGCAAAAGCGGCGATAATTTTAACCCCGGCCCTTGATGATATGTCCCTAAAACTGTTGGATTAGATAAGCTAGGCAAGCACCAGAGGATTCCTGCAGACCATGAAACAAAATCTGCAGACATTGTTGATGAACCTCAAACAAAACAAAAGAAGCCTGCTCTTTACAGTTACTGATTATAGCATATTTCAGAGGCATCTGTTTCATTTACAGAGATCAAGGGGATTTAATATAGTTTGCTCTCACGTGTGGATATTAGAATAGAATGCTTTGGAAGCGCTGAGGCCTACGTTAAGAGGTATTTTGAACCTGCAAACGTGCACAATCCTGTGTAAATTAGTCATGTTTTGACCGGACATTGATTACATATGCATGTTTGTCACTATTTCTGAAAAACCTCCACCTGATAATTCCCACAAGGCACCCTACAACGCGAATGCCTAGCAGACCCGCCCATCAGCTGTTTTTTTTTCCTTTCATGGGGTTTAAAATATATCATTTTGAAATGTTGATGAAATTTGCCACACCTGCTCACTGCACTAGAAATCAGCACCTACCATTTTACACCCATGATGTCATAGTTTGGCTTTCGTATTCGCTTCAGAGTTCCAAAACAATCAAATCGGCAATCAGCAGAGTGAGGGCAGAAAATATTTTTAGGACAACTACATTTCAACAAAGCCATTCAAGCAAGGTTTTAAAGATTCCAGATAACTTTACATACGACATCAGAGGATTACTTTTGGATTCATTAAATGTCCGTCCCTTCTTTGGTAGGTAAACTGAGTTAATGGTGTAATGCGCACTGCATTTCATTTATGTGTATATCACGATTTCTCACTGTTTGAACAAGCTCCATTTTCCCCATATGTCTGTTTTAGGTAATACCCTGCTCATCATTTAGATATAGCTAGAGAGCTACAATTGCTAAATGGATGACATGCGCAGGCTTAATTTGCAAAAAAAATAAGTGCAAGGGCCCTCGTCGGGAGCCCACTACAGATTAAACTACCAATTGCCCCTGCCAGCTCCGCCACCGACAGAACTAACACAACCACTAACCATCACACCCTACAAGTGTGATGATTCAGACCATTCCAGGCCTTTAAGGCTATAAGAATGGCTTGGGAAGCAGGTATTAGACACTTTTGATGTATATTGAATTAATAAACCACTGTTGTTGTGTTCAATTTAGACAAGCAGCGCCACCATATGACAAACTGTCATAAATCCCTGTGTTGATAACTAAGTGCCAGTGATGAGCACCGGAAACCACCGGCTCAAATTAAGTACTGTATGAATGTCTATGTGAAACAGAAACATCAGAGCTCAACCACGCGTGCCTTCCTGTAATGGTCTTTATCACAGGATCACTCTGGAATCAGGACACAAACAGAAGATGAGGGATCTTTTGGTGTTGCGCATTCTCTCCCATCTTTACTTTATTTATATTTTCTATTGTTCCCTCTATTATATGTTTGAGGTTGGAACCTAGTTACTCCTTTGTTCTATGACCTGTGTCATAGTAGTTCCACCATTGTTTGTATTTGTTCTGTATGACAGTTGCTGGTGACACCCTGGGCCCTCAGGACAGTGTTACTTCATGCTCTAATAAACTTCAAGGAAAAGACATCGTCCATCTTTACAGATCTCATTATTCGACTGAGAAAGGTTCACTTTTAAACAGCAGTATTTCCAGGGGCATAATGAAGGTCCCTGCAATGTGTGTGAGGTTGGGGGGGGGGCAGGGCAGGACAAAAGCACCAACTTGTCAGGGACCCTCACCCCTTCAAGAGGTCCCCTTTCAGCCCAAGGTCAATGATCTAAAGCATGGTTGTTGTAAAGGAAGCTACAGAGTCCATCTGTACATGTAGGTTACTTCTTTATTAGTAGTTTGGTTCCAGCATAGGTGGTCAAGATGGTAGGAGAAGATAGTTGGTACAAAGATAGCCCCACCAGGAACAAGCTCCTTACAGCTCAGCCTGAGTAGACCAACTGACAATCTCACCCAGAGAGGCACTCAGGCATTCTATGATGTCATGCAACATTCTAACAGAGCAGTACAGTGGAGAATAGCTGACAAGTAATTTACTACAATGGTCATCTAAATCTGTCTGTGTCGCTCAAAGCCATCTCTCACTGGTGTTCAATAATTACAAGCATGATTAATGCTGTGTGAGCTTAACACTGTGATGTGGTACATAAGCTTCGAATATTTGGTTGCTCAGGTGTGGCTACTGTGGTGTTCACGTTGTAGAATGTTATGGGTCATCGGGGGTTCCAGGTTCTACTCTGGACGGGCGGTTGGTTTTCCTATGTACTGCCTGGAAGTGGTTGTCCAAGCTGTTCTCTCCTTGTGTGAATAAATACGCGTGAAACTACTATTTGGTTTCCCTCTGGTTACTTCATATTGGCGACGAGCGGGATTCAAGGAGAGGTCAGCGTTCACTTAATGGAATATCTTTGAAGGTATCGATTTCTTTTTGATTCCTGTGTGGCTAAGTGCGTGAATGCACCGGCGGCTGTTTCTAATATTTGTGCCGTGATCGCACCTGCGGCTGTGACTGCGACTGAGCATCTCGTCTATTGTATGACCCAAAGATTAACAGTAGAGCAAAGTGCCCTAAGTAGCGTGTAACTGGATACCGGCTGGAGCGGCTGGGTGAATAACTAGCGCTTGTATTTTACGCGCCTTAAACAAATGCTGGCGAGGTGCTTGCAACTAATTAAGAAAAAGGGAAGATTTTTGGCAGTATTCCTACTTTCAATTCACTGGATCTACGACGAAGGAATTTGAAAGTAAACAAGAATCTTACCCGTTTCAGAACCTCGCGCACTCTCACGCTCGCTATAAAGGGACGCTAGGAGTGTAATGATCACGATTGCATTGCAGAGCATGCTGGGAGCGTGATGACATCACACGTTTCGGCGGTCATCTTGAGTGGGGAACTTAACCACTAGTGTGATTACTTCATCGGTTCAAGCTCATTTCATCGTATTTTCAGGAAGGAAAGGTGCGAGCACTATTTCGGTGATTCGCACACCGTTCATGCAAAGGAAATTGTTCTTTTTACATGGTGTTTCTATGCTACTTCATTTTTATTGCTACATTTGTCAATATTAGAAATTTAAACGGCATGCATAGTTATACAGTTAAATATTTCTAATATTGGAATTTTAGATATATTATATATAATATTTGCCATATTCTCATATTCAATATGTCTAACATTTCAGCACCTCCACATTTTTTACCCTCAGCGGGTGAGCCTAAAATGGAATGGGATTTATGGTACCCCATGTTTATAGCTTATGTAGAAGTCTTAGAAGAGGATGGTTGTAGCCCCAAGAGAAAATTAGATCTTTTGAGACATTGTTTAGGTGGCCAAGGGATTAAGGAATTTGATGACCTGCCTCCTCTAGAGAGTACAGAAGGTGTAAATGTTTTTGAAGTTGCTATTAAGAAAATGACCATCAGGTTTGGGAAGAAAACTAATGTAGTAATGGAAAGATTAAAATGTTATTCTCGTGCTCAAAAAGAAGATGAGTCCATTGAAAGTTATGTATCTGCCTTACGTTCTTTAGCAGGCTAATGTGCATTCGATACCATTAATTACGAGCAAGTATTAAGAGATCAAATAATGATGAAGACAAAAAGCAAGAAGATACAAGAACGTTTGTGGTTAGGCACGGAATCGTCATTAAGTGCCGTAGTTAATATTGCCAAAGGCATTGAACAGTCAGAAAAGTTTGTTAAAGAGATCAGAGGCCAACCTCAAGTTTGTGATACAAAAGTACAAGACCCTGTAGTTGAGGTATCCCTTGTTAAAAATCAATTTACAACGAAAAGACCGCAGTTTGCCAATAGAAAAGAGTTTAGTTTTAAAGACAACAAATTCAACAATAGAAGAAACCCTGTTATATGTTACAGATGTGGTAGTTTCGACCACGTAGGCAATTACAAAGGGTGTCCTGCTTGGAGTAAAATTTGCATCAAGTGTAAAAAAGCAGGACATTTTGGGAAAATGTGTAGGTCAATACAGAAGGTTAATTGTGTAACATGTGAAGAAGAAGACATCTCCACGGAATTCAATGAATTCAATTGTATTTCTTGTGTATGTGAAAGTAATTGTAAAGGTTTTCCATCTGGTACAATATTAATTGATGGGAAAGAGGTGTTAATGATGATAGATTCTTGTGCATGGTACTCTATTGTAGGCAAGGATCTATTTAAAAAATTGTGGGGTAGCAAAGAATTATTACCTCCAGATATAAAACCAGGTAGTTATTCAGGACACAAAATTGATCTGGAAGGTTTCATTTGGGCAGACTTTGCATTTAAAGGAGAAAAGAGTAAAGGAAAATTGTATGTTGCGACCAAGGGTGTATCCATATTAGGATGGCCACACCAACAAGCGTTGGGGATCAAATTGGATCCCAATGCCTCGCCGCCTGTGTATAGTGTTGCTGCAGACAATGAGACCTTTGCACATAACATAAAAGACTTGTATCCTATAGTATTTCAAGACACTCTTGGGAAATACATAGATTTTAAACATAAGATCATCCTCAAAGATTCTGCGGTAGCAGTAAGACACAGGGTCCGCAAGGTGCCTTTGGCTTACCGTACCAAATTGAAAGACATATTAGCAGATCTAGTGTCTAGGAGTGTAATTGAACCTATAGAATCTTCTCCTTGGGTTTCTCCGGTGGTTCTTTCTCTCAAAAGTAACGGGGATCTGCGTTTATGTGTTGACTTGCGCAGCTTAAATAAGGAGATCTGGATAGACAGACATCCTTTGCCCAATATACATGAGCTGATTTCAACTCTCTCTGGTGCATGTGTGTTTTCTACAGTGGATTTGGCTAGTGCATATCACCAGATTATGCTACACGAAGAATTAAAACCGCTAACAGCATTCATCACACCCGAAGGCATGTTCCAATTCCAACGTATGCCCTTTGGGTTAGCTAGTGCAGCTTCAGTGTTTCAGAGGATTATGAAAGAGGTGCTGGAAGGTTGTCCTGGTGCAATTGCGTTTCAAGACGACATCTTAATTTTTGGGAGAAATTTTGAGGAGCATGACTCTAATCTGAGGAAGGTCTTAGATAGCATACAAAAGAAAGGTCTAACGCTAAAATTGTCTAAATGTAGGTTCAGGAAAAATAGTGTTGAATATTTAGGACATGAAATTTCAAATGAAGGGATCAAACCAAAGTTAGACCATGTGATTAGTGTTCAAAAGGCACCAACACCTACCACGAAAGAGCAGTTGTTATCTTTTCTAGGTCTAACGGAATTTTACAGTAAATTTGTGAAGAATTATTCTTCAAAAGTATTCCCTTTACGTGAATTATTGAAGAAAAATGCAAAATTTGTCTGGGGTGAGGAGCAGGAACTAGCTTTTGGAGTTTTAAAAAAAGACATCAGCTCTGCTCCTTTCTTGAGACCTTTTGACATTGGTGGAGAATGTATAGTAGCGGTGGATGCTAGCAGCACAGGTTTGGGGGCGGTGCTCATGCAAAAGAATTTTGGAGAAGAGTTTGTTGTATCTTATGCCTCTAGGTCACTGCGGGGGGCAGAATTTAACTATTCCACGATCGAGAGGGAGTTACTTGCTTGCACTTGGGCTGCACAACATTTCAGACAATTTTTGTGGGGGACAAAGTTTCAATTGAGGACAGACCATAAGCCCCTGATCAACATGTTGGCAGCAGGTGGTGGCAGAACACTCACAGCGCGTTTGGCAAGATTAGCTGCTAAATTGCAAGAATATCAATGTTCTGTTGTGTACATTCCTGGCCGAATGAATGTACATGCTGACTGTATGTCACGACTTTCTTTGCCTTTGTCTGATGTTCCAAAGATGGATAGGGACAAAGAAGAATGTGATGTAGCGTATACTATTGAGGATGTCAATAATGGTGTAAGTTCAGATACCATTTCTGAGGAACTGTGGGTAAATGCAATGTCTAATGATGTGACACTGAATAGTGTAATAAAATATTTGCAAGTTGGTTGGCCAGAAGAGAGAAAGTTGCATGGAGAAATCAGTTTGTTTTTCAAAATCAGGGATGAACTTATGTTCTCTCATGGTTTTGTAACCAGAGGTGATAAAATAGTTCCCCCGCAAGGTGTTAGAGATAATTTGATCAATTTGTCCCATGAAGGACATTTGGGCATGTCCTGCACTAAACGACGTTTAAGGGAGTTTTATTGGTGGCCTTGCATTGATGGCATGGTAGACAAATGGGTTAGAGATTGTGCCCAATGTTCTGAAAGTGATAAGTCAGTCAAACCTTTATCGGTAGATGTTTCTCCCATTGAATATTCGCAAGGACCATGGAGGAAATTGGGCGTTGATATAATTGGCCAGTTGTGTCTTACGCCTGTGAAACATGTTTTCGCACTAGTTTTGGTAGACTATTTCTCAAAATGGCCAGAGGTCCAAATTGTAGACAAAATTACTTCGACTCAAGTTATAGAGTTTTTGGACAACATTTTTAGTAGAGAAGGTTTGCCTGCTGAACTTGTGTCTGATAATGGCCCACAATTTGTTAGCAAAGAGCTAGAACTGTTTTTAAATAGATGTGGTATTGTTCACAAGAGAGTTTCTAATTACAACCCTATGGCCAATGGTCAAGTTGAACGGTTCAACAGGGTGGTAAAAGAATCCATAAAATTAGCAATCAAGAGTAAAATGGATTGGAGGAAAGCTTTGAGAGCCACTTTGCGTACGTACCGTACATCTCCTCATTCTGTAACTGGTTGCTCTCCTTTTGAGATGTTGAGGGGAAGGAAAGCCAGTTCAAAGCTCAGACCTTGGTGGGTAAAAACTGATAATCTCAATGACCCTATGTTGGATCTTAAAGTAGTTCGAGAACGTGTACTAAAATATCAAGACAAAATGCGAAGGGAGAATTGTAAAAGTCGTTCTTCTAATCATAAAATTAGAGTGGGCGATTTGGTACGTGTGAAGTTTGGTTGTCCAGACAAAAAATGGTCCAAGTGGTCTGATCCTGTCAGGGTAATTGAGGTTTTTAGCAAGGCTGTCAGGGTACAAGATGGGAAAATTTGGAATTTCAGACGGGTGTCCATGTATAGGTCTAACAATAACTTTAGCAAATTGAATACTATGCCCCAGAAGGATAGGGTAATTAATGAGAACAAGGAGGATTTTCAAAATTTTTTAGACGATTTTAATGGTCCTTATTCTGGACCAGATCTTTGTGTTCCTCCTTCCATTGTTCAAAGCACGTCTGGGACTACTGCAGAGTCGACTTCAATTCCAGTTAGTGATGTGACACAAAGCGTCTCTCCTTTCGTGAGTCAAAATGTTGTTCCTGGGGAGGATTTACCTAGGCAAAATGATGAAATGTCTATTCTAAGAAGGAGTTCTCGCATCAGGAAATTACCTGTTAAGATGAATGATTTTGTTAGATTCTGATTATTTTCAAATGCCAATCATTTTGTGAGTTCTGTTTTATCTGCAAATGTTTTTTTTTTTTTTTTGTTTATTTTTGTTTTGTTTTCAAAGGGGAAAGGTGTGTGGTGTTCACGTTGTAGAATGTTATGGGTCATCGGGGGTTCCAGGTTCTACTCTGGACGGGCGGTTGGTTTTCCTATGTACTGCCTGGAAGTGGTTGTCCAAGCTGTTCTCTCCTTGTGTGAATAAATACGCGTGAAACTACTATTTGGTTTCCCTCTGGTTACTTCAGCTACTGCTAAAAAATGTCAGTGTCAGAGTGAGTAAGAACAAGCATCGACAAAGCCCGTAATGTGGCTTTTCACATTGAAATTGCTAAGTAACTGACAGTTTGAATTTGTGTGTTTGAGGAGGGGAGCCGTTTTATAGCTGGGCAAGTCACTGAAGGTGGGGCTTATGTGAGCAGGTGAATGTGGGAGACTGTAAACGGATTAATGGTTAAGTCAGAGAAAGTCTCCAATATGACTGCGCTACCACATCAGTGAGAGCCTCTTATAGGCCACCTATACACTTACCAATCATTTTATCCATTCATCCATCCATACACTCATCTATTCATTCAACCATCTGTCCATGTATTCGCTCACGATTCATGCATTCCTGCTCTCAATCACCCAATTACATATGCACTCATTCATCCTTGCAACCACCCACTGATCCATTAAAAAATCCACACTTAGGGCCTTATGTAGGTGGGCTTGCATTTACCACTTCATAAATACCGAATCATACCGATTCGGTATTTATGAAGTGGTAAATGCTATGTAGGTAATGAGTCGGTAATTATTACCGATTCGTTAAAATTCGGTAATTACCGAATCGGTATTTACCGATTCGGTAATGAGGCATACCTTCCCATTGATGGGAAGGTATGCCTCATTACCGAATCGGTAAATACCGATTCGGTAATGGGGGGAACACATGCAAGGGTGGCAGGGTGTCACAATGACACCCTGTTGCACCCCTGAAACGGCCATGTGTGCACATGTGGCACACATACATGCCCTAAGGGCATGTATGTCTGCCACATTGCACACTTGTAGGCGCTTTGAAATGCATTTCCACATCCATTCTTCATTTACCACCAACTATTAGTTGGTGGTAAATACCGACTCCAAACATCACCCACACACTCCCCCTACATCTCATTTCTGTATTCGGAATTTACCGAATCGGTAAAATTACCGAATCGGTAATTTTACCGATTCGGTAAATTCCGAATACAGAAATTGTCCCCCTACATACCAAAAGCCTAAATACCGGTCGGTAACGGTATAATTACCGAAAATCGGCCGTTACCGACCGGTATTTGGCTACCTACATGAGGCCCTTAGACCCTAATTTCAAGTTCAGGGTAAAATTCCAATCCCAGCACAATGATGCGGTGCCGCAGTGGTCTCAATTCCAAATTGATTCATAATATCCACACCCTTGTTGTTTTTCCCTGACAGATTTCAGCAGGTCGGGTGGGAGGCGGGCTACAAGAAGGCATAACAAATAATTTGTTAAGTTAAAACACAGATTCTGCATGCTATGCCAGATTTCCAAGTTGATAGAGCAATGCAGGGTATTTATCATACATGAGAAATACCTCACACCAGGGTACTGGTATTCAGCAGGTTTGGTAAATACCCTATTGTGAGTTATTGGGTTTTTTGTTGACTGGGGTGTGAGCCATGGTCAATCAGCAACCTTAATCCTTGTCAGGGTAAGGGACAAGCAAACTCCAAATTAACCTGTGCTCAATCCGTGGTAGCATGGCACAGACCGATCAGGCTTAACCCAGATACAATGTGTAAATAATTTGTGCAACACTTCAAACAGTAGAACAGTTAAAACAGCACACAAAAAGAATCCCACACCAAGCTAGAAAAATAGAGCTGAATTTAATAAATAAAGCAAGACTAAACAACGACAAAAATTCCATCAGTAGAAACAGAGTCATTAATTTTGAAAGAATAAAGTGAGAAATAGCACCTAAAAGAATAAAGCGCCAACCATTGCTATCTGGTCGCACTGGACCGGGTCAAAGTCAAAAGTTCAGGCAGAAAGCGATAGAGTATAGGTCAGACACAGTCCCAGTTTAGTCCCCTCTGAAGTCTTAACTTCTCACGTTTTGTGTGAAAAGACCCATTTGAGGTGGGGAGGGCCGCGAGGAGCAAGGAGAGTGTCGCAGGAGGTTGTCAGCATGGCACGAAGAACAGGCCATGAGTCGCAAAGACAGGTGCTTTCTTGTTGGAGGTCCCCCACGAGTAGTTTATGCTGCAGTGCAAAGAGATGAGCTGGCAACAGTTTTGAGTGCGAGCTGTGATGGTATCTGTGCAAACTGGGCAGTTCACTGTCACAAAGTGTCCAAAAGCTTAGTTTTAGAGCCCGTGAGACACTCCAATGGTCCAGGACCTGAGCGATACCACTTGGTTGTCAGGAAATTGCTGCAGCTGGGTCTAGCAGCTGTTTGGTGAGCCTTTTATGCCCCTGAGGCTCAGATCAGGATGCCAGCAAACTAGCCCTTGGTGTCACTCTGGGGTCCTGGATTCACAATGAAGTTGCAGGTCCATTCTTTCTCCCCAAGGGAAGAGGGCAGCAGGCAGCAGGACAGCAGAGCAGAGCAGCAGTTCCTTTAGAGCAGCAGTGCAGCAGAGTGGCAATCCTTGTAGCAGCACAGCAATCCTTTTGTGGTAAAGTATCCACCAGTCCGGATGTGTACTGAAGTGATGGTGTCTGAGGTCCATTATTTATACACAGTTGTGCCTTTGAAGTGGTGAGAAGCTTCTAGATGGAGGGCTTTGAAGTGCACAGATGTCCTGCTTTCCTGGCCCTGGCTCCAGACTAACTACAGGGGGTATACAGCTTTTTGTGTGGAGACAGGACACAGCCTATTCAAGTGTAAGTGGGCTGTGCCCAGCTCCTCCCTCCCATCCTGCCAGTGACAGCCAATCCAGTCAAATCTGACCTCCCCATGGTGTGTGGCTGTCTAAGGAATACACAAAGCTCACCTGCCATTGCTGAAAATTATCCTTTTTGCAGGCCCACCCCCAAACGTTTTGATATTTCTCCTCCACTTATTTCTACATCGTTTCTATTGGCTTCAGTACCCAGTGCACTTTATGACTGCTAACCAGCTCTAAAGTGCAAGTGCTCTCTCCTTGAAATATGTCACCATTGACCCATACCCAATTGGCATATTTAATTTACTTATGAATCCCAAGTAAAGTGCACTATATAGGCCTAGGGCCTTTATATTAAATGCTACTAGTGGGCCAGCAGCACTGCTTGGTGCACACTTTACTAGAGACTTATAAGTAAATAAAAAATGCCAATTCGGTACAAGCCAATGTTACCATGTTTTAAGGAGAGAGCACAAGCACTTGAGCACTGTTTGGCAGTGGTAGTGTGCGCAGAGTCCTAAGGAGGCCAGCAAAACCGATCTCAGCAACAACAAGACGTCTGAAGGCAAAAAGAAAGAGGGAAATGCCAGTTCCTATACCCATCCAATTTTGTACAACTTGTAATCACCTCAAGACATCTTGACACATCCACCTACTAACTAATCCACTCGGCCACACTCAGAATGTCACAACCAAGGAAGAAACACTTTAATTTACAAAGGAGAAACCATACATGTGGTTGCTTGTTTATAGATGGCATATCTTGGTGGCTTGTCAATATCGTATCAATCATAGTTCATTTTTCATGGTAGAAGAGTATGAATGAGTGACTGATGTGTCTGATTAACCATAGCAACTGAGTTATATTAAAGGCTCCCTAATGGAAGGCGTGTCAAGAAAATTATGGTGGGGAAGGGAAAAGAATATATTTGGCGATGAGGGAGAATATTACAATAGCTGTCAATGAATTGTAAAAAAGAGTCTGAATGGCAATCCCTCTGTGTATTCTGTTGTTACGGCTAGGGCGCTTGACCTCGGACCTGGGGAACTGGGTTCGAGTCTTGGCAATGACGCCGAACATCCTGTGATTCTGGGCAAATCACTTAATCTCCGGGTGCCTAACAAAAAATATGAATGTGTGTCCTCATGTAACGTAACTGGTGCTATGTAAAGCGCTCTGATACCCGATTGGATTCGGGTCAAGTTCGCGCTATATAAAACTCTGCAAAAAAAAAAAACTTATAGTGCGCTCGAATCACCCCGAAAGGGGTATCTCAGCGCAAACAGGTTATGAATAAAGTAACAGACTGAACAAGCCTGAAATAATGCTGTTTTTAGAAGTTTCCTGAAGTTAACTTCACATTGGTGCGTGTGAAGTGGAAGTTTGTTCCACAGAAAGGGCACCAAGCAAGAAAAATAGCTGCACCAGATCGAGATTTGGAAATACGTGGAACTGAAAGCAAGGCTTTGTCACTGGATCTCAAATCTCTGCAAGGACTATAGTGGATGAGATTAACCAAAGGATAGCCCTGGCCTTGCCCTACAAGGGCTTGTAAGTCAGGCAGCAGACCTTAAAGAGGATTCTTTTGCGAATCGTTAATCAGTGAAGCAAGCACAGTAGAGGGGCAGTGGCCATCCTAGGTGGAAGATTATAAATGAGACATGCTGCTTTATTTTGAACTACTTAAAATTTGCTCAAGGCCAATTTATTTATTGAAGGCAAAAGAGCGTTACAATAGTCCAAGCGACTGATGACCAGTGCCTTGACTAAATTCCTCCTCTCAGAGTGTCGAAGGAGAGGAAAACATTATCTGTAATAGCTGTAACACATGAAAGCAAGAGCTAATAGTGGCAGCAACCTGTTTTTTCATGGTAAGTGCCTGGTCAAGGTGAACACCCAAATTATTTACAGCCAATTTAGGACTTAGAGCTAGTCTAAATTCATCACTCCACCATTCGGATGTCCAAAGCTGCTGGGCCTTACCAAACAGCATGATTGTGGTTTTATTGGCATTCATTTGGAGACAATTCTTTGTCCTCCAAGGTGCAATAGCTAACATTCCTGTGGAGAAACGAGCTTTAACGTTATTTGAATTTTGATCAAGAGTAAATAACAACTGTGTGTCATCAGCATATGAAAAACGAAGGAAGCCTAACTTTCTGGCAAGATTTGCAAGGGGGGCTATATATATCTATTGAAAAGCATAGGGCTTAAGCAGGAGTCCTGTGGCACTCTTTATCAAGCTTCAAGGTACATGACTTATGAGAACCCAAAGTGATAGTTTGGGTGCAGTCAGTTAGAAAGTCCTTGAACCATGATAGTGCCGTTCCATGAATACCAACCTCCTGCAGTCTGAGCAGCATTCTAGAATGAGAGAGAGTAATGAATGCGGCTGAGAGGTCCATCAGCAGAAGTAGTGAGGAAGTGTTCTTTTCAAGGGAACATCTAATATGGCCTATCACTGCAACCAAAGTGGTCTCAGTGCTGTACGAAACTCTGAACCCCGATTGGGACGGATCCAACAACATATTTGTTTCCAGGTATTCCATAAGTTGGATTTTATTTTGACTCTCCAACAATTTACCCAATAATGGAAGGAGACAAATGGGTCTATAGTTGGTAAGATCCGTAGCAGAGTAGGCTTTTTTTAATGGCAATAACCAGTGCTGTTTTCCAATCCAAGGGAAAATCCTGGAGAACCGCAATGCCACCGGGCGTTTCAGTGGACTGGCAGGGTGGGGACCTGTTTCACTGCTGGTGGAGGCCAGTCCAGCCCTCACATTCTGTGTCAGTGTCAGGCACAAGCCAACCCTAAATGAACCTGTGTTCAACTCTCTGGCAGCGTTGTGCAAAGCAGTCAGGCTGCATTTAGATGCAATGAGTATTTGTGCAACAGTTCAAACAGTAATACATTGGGAAATACCACATAAAAAGGATTCCACACCAAGTTAGAAACATAGAGTACATTTTAATAAACACAAAAATCTAATCAGTATAACTGGAGATATGCATCTTTGAAGATTTCAGTCAAAATAGTGCAAAAAAGCACAAAGCGCCAACTGTGGATATCTTGTTGCGCCAGTCCAGGACAAAGTCAAAGTCACAAGTTCAGGCTGATCACAAAACAGCATGAGCCGGAGGCAGGGGCCATGCTAGGCTGTCAAACAAAGTACCTTAAATCTTGGCGTCACACAGCCAAAGCAATGCATCGGTTCTGAGTTGTGCCGAATCTGTGATGTGAGGTCCTGTGTCATCTTCGATAATCCCATTGGTGAGGGCTTTCATTGCGAAGTAAGGCATCGAGGATGCATATCGCAGTCGGGGCAATGCATCAGTTCTACGGAGCTGCGAGGCTGCAATATGCAGTCCGGAGTTGTCGTCGAGGCTGCTGAGAGGGCTTGCACTAAGGATTAGTCGAACAGCAGCAGTTCTGAAGAGGCAGCGGGCTGCAAGGGCGAGGTGGGTCTTTGAGATGGGTCTGATACACGCAGCAGCGGCAATGATTTGGGTCTGCTTGGATTTGCGCCACGCAGCATAGGAGATGTGTTGGTTTTGCTGGGTCCACACAGGCTGGCAGAGCACCTTTGGCCCTCTTTAAAAAGTACAGGACTGTCATGGCACCACTTGGAAGGACAGCGTTTCAGATGGCAGAACCAAGGTTCTGGGGTCGAGGATGTTGAGCCTTCTGTCCCTGAGGCTCAAGTCAGCAGGCCAGCCAACAAAACCTTGGAGCCACTTTGGCATCCGGGTTGAACAAATGCAGGTACAGTCTTTCTCACACAGGTGAGAGGGCAGCAGGCAGAACGTTAGAACAGCAGGGCAGCAGTTCCTACAGAGCAGCCGTTCAGGAGAGTGGCTGTCCTTTCAGCAGCACAGCAGTCCTTCTTCCTGTTAGAGTATCCACAAGCCCAGAAGTGTACTCAAGTGGTGGTGTCTGAGGTCCAGTATTTATGCACAGTTGTGCCTATTAGAAGTAGGGAAAAGCTAGAGCCAGGCCTTTGAAGTGCACAGATGCCCTGCCTTCTTGGCTCTGGCTTCAGGCTAACTACAGGGGTTATGTAGCCCTTTGTGTGGAGACCGGACACAGCCTATTCAAGTGTATGTGGGGCTGAGCACTGCTCCTGCCTCTCATTCTGCCAGTGATGGCCAATCCAGTCAAACCTAAGCTCCTTATTATGGGTGCCTGTCTAGGAGAAATACACAAAGCCTCCTGTCAACTACACCTAGTCACGTGACCCAGAGACAGGCAGCATGCACCAAATAGCTAAGGAAGGAAAATGCCAACTTTCTCAAAATGGCATTTTCAGAATTTTAATTTAAGATCCGTTGTCACCATGAGTTAGGGTTTTTCATTACAATTCCAAGATAGCAAACTTGAACTGGTTACCTGCTACCATCTGGAAATTGCAATTTATTAAATGTAATAAGTTAACTTCAATGCTATTCTATAGGAGAGGTAGGCCTTACGGTGGTGAAAAACAAACATAAGAGTTTATCACTACCAGGACATGTAAAACATAAACATTCATTTTCAACGTTTTAAATGCACTGCATCCTGCCCTCTAGGCTGTCAATGGCCTACCATGGGGCGACCTATATGTACTAAAAAAGAAGGCTTGGGCCTGCAAAAGGTTTATTTTGACAGGTCAAAATGGCAGTTTAAAACCAATACAGGTTGATTCTTCACTGAGACTGGCAATACTTCTCCTTTTCCGACGTACTGTTCATGGCCCTAAGCCATGCAAAGTGGGCTCTGGGTGCTAGGTGTGGTCTATGGAAACTCCTTGGACCAGAACCTGCTGCACACAGTCTTCGGTTATAGACAGTGAGCTATGGGCACAGTTGTGGCCTTTGGCCATTCTCCAGAATCTAATATACCACATTATGGCTGTTCTTTTCAATATATTATTTGCTTTGAAGACCTTAAAAAGAGATCTGCAAATCATAGCCTCCATCTTGGAAAGACGATAACTGTTTCCAGATACTTGTGCTTCAATCTTAAGATGATCATAGTCACCTGCCAGCTGCCAAGGTAGTGGCCTGATTTCTAAAAGTAATACAGAGAAGAGGCCCTTTGTTGGGAAATACATAGAGGACACATTTTATTTCCTTCCAGTATATGGGAGTCATACTGGAAACAAATGCGACTGACAGCAAACATTTTTAAATGGCGGAAGAAAGATACCATTTTGAGATGGGCCACGCTCATTGAAAGATGACCGTAAGCACATAGAATGGTTCACATTACTGCTTACCAAGGTCTCTGACCGCATGCTAGAAATGTTATTGATTCAGCTTCTCTTTGTTCTCTCGTTGCGCTCCACAAGCCTTACTTTATTCCTCCTCATTATGTAACTTTCTTCATATACAAACTTCCAATAAAAAGTGACTGATCATTGAAAAAATATATCTTTTTCTGACACCTTTTGTGGGCCCCTACACTGAGTAAATGGGAGCCAATACAATATTTTGCAGTAAGTGGTATTCAACAAAATTTTGAGGATGAGCAGTCTAATGGATTGTCTGAGGACATTTGGAAATTGGTTGTTAAATTTCGGCTGTGAACTAATAATGTTGTTTTTAAGTTTGAGTTATGGTCTAAGAATGGTTTATAATAAAAGCCAAAATACTGGCTTCAAAAATATTGTCAAAAGCAGACAGATAGATACAATTTATAGTTTCAAGTTATTAAAAACCATCACAATATAAAAGACACAGTAGAATAATAATACATTATAAAAAAACAAAATGGAACAATAGTGCAAAGGATCTCTCATGTGACTCAGACAGATACCAGCTTTCCTAAAGAGCAAAGTGTGAAAAATTGTCACCTGAATATTTTAAAATAAAATAAAAACAATCCTAAAAAACGGGGACTTTAGGCCGGCCCCCTGTTAAAGGCGCTGATACTCAGGAATTTGCTGGTGCCAAAGCCAATAATTTTTGAGTTTGTTTAAGCAATTTCATACTACAGGCTGTTAGCTGAGGGTTCATACTACTCAGGAATGTGGCAATAGCTGTGTTGCAGTCCCTTATGCCAAGATTACGAAGCAGCGGTTTCAGCCAAAAAGTGAAAGTACGCATATAGTCGCAAGTATAGATTCACTGTTCTTTACTCTGCATCTATGTTCCTTGAAGATCTACATATATATTGTCATGGTACACGTAGGTGGAGTTGGTATAGCAAATCTACACTTACCTATATACTTACTGTGTTAAAGTGGGTTATTAGTTGGGATGAATGGTAGTTCATCAGAAGTAATAAGATCACTATTGCTATTATCTTATTATGTCCAGTAAACGTTTCAGCAATTTAAACCCGAGCTCACACCCTCGTATCTTTGGCACAGAGCAGACAGTCTTCACTGAAGAAAATATGTAAAACATTTCGAAGTACAAACACAGTTAAAATGTTGAAAACATAGCACAATATTAATACCATTCCAATTGATAGAAAATCGTGAATAATTCAATTAACAAAATGTCACCGAAGTTACAAAACTCAAACAAGAAGAGCCGGAGATATGACGTTTTAAAGTTTGAAATACAAATAGAGTCCAAAGTTTTAAGCACCATTCCGAGTCATCTGCTTGCGATTAACTGGGCCCTACTAAAGTATGCAAAACGTGATGGATGCAATGCTTAAATTAATCTGTCCATTGGAATTATTCCAGGCCGCATCCCAGTCAATCATTATTTTGCACACCATTTTACACCATTCCACCTCAGTTTTGACTTAACCATATGCAAATCAGCCTTGATTCTGCTCCAATGGGAACAGTCCAGCCCAAAATGTCATCCATCGCTTTTTTGCATACTTCATTGACTGGGACCTAGGCGCGATTTAAGGCTGACTGCGATGGAGCATGGGTTGGATACAGAAACCAGGCTTGTCCCAGTCAGAGGTTTTACCCTCTGACTTCGTTTCTGAAATGGAAGTCAAGGGAAATCAAAACCCCTCGGCAGGGTAAGTCAGCAGGGTGTGGCCAAGAAGAGCTTCATGAGACTGGATAGCCGTCAAAATTCACACCCAGTGAAGGTCCTTAAGTGGCCAGATACTTTTGGAGTCTTTGCCTGGTGATAATTTCTACCTTCAGTTTTCGTCTCTTTTTTGCATTCCTTCAGTGGGGCAAGGCTGAAAGTTGTAGCTAAACAGGGCTCTGCTTGACTTCTTGCGACATCCCGCTGAAATAGATTTCCTGTTGCGGGAAAGCTCCAAGTGGGACCAACCTGAATCTTTGGTCCACTGGCAATGCACCTTCGTTGGATTGGTTTGGCAGGGTATTCCCAGCCCTCTGAGGGCCTTTAGAGCCACAAAGTTTCTATATACCTGGGGGCATATTATCAAGGAAGGCGTTAAAATTATCGCCGCTTTAGCCCATGTTCACACCAGAACATGGACTTCTATTGGAATTCTCAAGGGCATATTATCAAGCCCATTATCGCCGCTTTAGTGGCAGTTTTCTGCCGCTAAACCGGCGATAATTTTTAACGCTGTCCTTGATAATATGCCCCCAGATTTTTTCACTTTGATACTGCCAATGGTCCCATAGTACATGGGGGTCACAGCACATGGGGGTCAGGATTCACTCCAGAAGAATCCACCAGCAAGATCCAGGGCAGATCAAGTTGGGACGGTTCAGCTGGGATCTTCAGGAAAAATGGAAATGGCTTCTAACAACCTGTTGTGTCCAGGGGGTCAGACAACAAAACCTTGAGTCCACTTCTTTATTGTGTAGAAATCAGAGCAGGTCTAATCTTCCAGGTGTCATCACAGGTCTCGACAGCAAATGCAGTCCTTTTTCTGTCTTCCAGAGGTCCAGTAGTATACTTAATGGGGAACCCTGGGTAGGGTGACTTCTGGCCCCTTCCTAATCATTGGACCCCACCACTTTTTAGTAGTTCCTGTACGCCCTACTTGGCACAATCTTTCTTCCCATGTGCAGAAAACCTGTTCACACCCTGGATGTGTGGTCAGGGAAATGAGCAACACCTCCTCTGTGATCACTGAAAACTGGTTCTGGTGGCAGATCCTCTCCCACTGGGATTGGTGCCAGGCTGATTCAAGGGACAAAGGAGACAGCAGGCCCAACTGTTAGCTGCATTTGCCTTTGAAGTTAATTATGTTCCTGGGCAATACTCAGATGGTCATCCTGCCAGAGAAACAGAACACCTACCCACATCAAAAACCTTTGTCTCCCTTATGGGTGCAAGTTCACACCTCATTTAAGTGGCTATTCAGCACCCAGGTGACCATTGGAAGTTTCATGTAAATCAGCTTCTAAAGATGAGGGAGAATATTACAATAGCTGTCAATAAATTGTAAAAAAGTTGCTAAATGACAATCCCTCTGTGTATTCTGTTGTTATTGGAGAAGTTGGAGAAGTGTGGCTCAATGGTTAGAGCAGCAGACCCTGATGCAGAGATCTGGCCCGAGACCAGGGTTCAATTCCCGCCTTGGTGGGTCTTGGGCTCAATTTCCACGGACCTGACAATTCTCACCTCGGTGCCTACTCTAGTCATGGGTCCCACTCTGCAACTCTGGGCAATAGCTTGCTTAATCTCCACAATAGCCCCAACAGCGCTGGGGATGCCTGGCTTCACCTTGGGGATGCCCAGGAGTGGACATTTCACAGGGAAAGTCAGGAAGGGTTCCACAGTGGTATGAGTACAAGTGCCAGGATGCCCCGTCACTGGGGCAGCAGTGCGCTATACAAGTACAAAATTTAATTTCATTTTTATTGTTAATTTAACTTATAGTGCCCACGAATCACCCCGAAAGGGATATCACAGCTTATGAATAAAGTAACAGACTGAGCAAGCCTGAAATAATGCTGTTTTTTAGAAGTTTCCTGAAGTTAACTTCACATTGGTGTGTGTGAAGTGGAAGTTTGTGCCACAAAAAGGGAGCCAAGCAAGAAAAATAGCTGCACCAGATCGAGATTTGGAAATACATGGAACTGAAAGCAAGGCTTTTTTACTGGATCTCAAATCTCTGCAAGGACAATAGTGGATGAGCTTAACCCAAAGATATCCCTGGCCTTGCCCTGCAAGGGCTTGTAAGTCAGGCAGCAGACCTTAAAGAGGATTCTTTTGCGAATCGTCAATCAGTGAAGCAAGCACAGTAGAGGGGCAGTGGCCATCCTAGGTGGAAGATTATAAATGAGACACGCTGCTTTATTTTGAACTACTTGAAATTTGCTAAATACCAATTCATTTATAGAAGGCAAAATAGTGTTACAATAGTCCAAGCGAGTGATGACCAGTGTCTGGACTTAATTCCTCCTTTCAGAGTGTAGAAGGAGAAAAAAAAAATTATCTGTAATAGCTGTAACACCTGAAAGCATGAGCTAATAGTGGCAGCAACCTGTTTTTTCAATGTAAGTGCCTGGTGAAGGTGAACGCCCAAATTATTTACAGCATATTTGGGACTTGGAGCTAGACCAAATTCATCAGGCCACCATTCAGATGTCCAAAGCTGCTGGGCCTTACCAAACAGCATGATTTTGGTTTTATTGGCATTCATTTGTAGACAATTCTTTGTCCTCCAAGGTGCAATAGCTAACATTCCTGTGGAGAAACGAGCATTAACATTATTTAAATCTTGATCAAGAGTAAATAACAAGTGTGTGTCTTCAGCATATGAAAAACGAAGGAAGCCAAACTTTCTGGCAAGATTTGCACGGGGGGCTATATATATATATATTGAAAAGCATAGGGCTTAAGCTGGAGTCCTGTGGAACTCTTTATCATGCTTCAAGGTACGTGACTTATAAGAACTCAAAGTGATAGTTTGGGTGCAGTCAGTTAGAAAGTCCTTAAACCATGATAGTGCCTTTCCATGAATACCAACCTCCTGCAGTCTGAGCAGCATTCTAGAATGAGAGAGAATAATAAATGCGGCTGAGAGGTCCATCAGCAGAAGTAGTGAGGAAGTGTTCTTTTCAAGGGAACATCTAATATAGCCTATCACTGCAACCAAAGTGGTCTCAGTGCTATACGAAATTCTGAACCCCGATTGGGACGGATCCAACACCATATTTGTTTTCAGGTATTCCATAAGTTGGATTTTAATTTGACTCTCCAACAATTTACCCAATAATAGAAGGAGACAAATGGGTCTATAGTTGGTAAGATCCGTAGCAGACAGAGTAGGCTTTTTTTTATGGGAATAACCAGTGCTGTTTTCCAATCCGAGGGAAAATCCTGCAGAGCCGCACTGCCACCGGGCGTTTCGGTGGACTGGCAGGGTGGGTACCTGTTGCACTGCTGGTGGAGGCAAATGTTGTTGTTTTCAATCTACTGGTAGGCCAGTCCAGCCCCCACAATCTGTGTCACCGTCAGGCACAAGCCAACCCCAAATGAACCTGTGTTCAACTCTCTGGCAGCGTTGCGCAGAGCAGTCAGGCTGCATTTAGATGCAATGAGTATTTGTGCAACAGTTCAAACAGTAATACATTGGGAAATACCACACAAAAAGGATCCCACACCAAGTTAGAAATATAGAGTACATTTTAATAAATACAACAAGACCATAATTACAAAAATCTAATCAGTATAACCGGAGATATGCATCTTTAAATATTTCAGTCAAAATAGTGCAAAAAAGCACAAAGCGCCAACTGTGGATATCTTGTTGCGCTGGTCCCGGTCAAATTCAAAGTCACAAGTTCAGGCTGATCACAAAACAGCATGAGCCGGCAGCAAGGGCCATGCTAGGTTGTCAAACAAAGTACCTTAAATCCTGGCGTCACAGAGCCGAAGCAATGCATCGGTTCTCAATTGCGACGAATCTGTGATGCGAGGTCCTGTGTCATCTTCGAGAATCCCATTGGTGAGGGATTGGTGAGGGCTTGCATTGCGAAGTACGGCATCGAGGATGCATATCGCAGTCGAGGCAATGCATCAGTTCCAAGGAGCTGCGAGGCTGCGATACGCAGTCCGGAGTCGTCGTCGAGGCTGCTGAGAGGGCTTGCACTAAAGATTCGTCGAACAGCAGCAGTCCTGAAGAGGCATCGGGCTACAAGGGCGATGTGGGTCTTTGAGATGGGTATGATGCACACAGCAGCGGCAATGCTTTGAGTCTGCTTGGGGTTGCGCCACGCAGCAGAGAAGATGTGTTGGTTTTGCTGGGTCCACAAAGGCTGTCAGAGCACCTTTGGCCCACTTTAAAAAGGACAGGAATGGCATGGCACCACTTGGAAGGATAGCGTTTCAGATGGCAGAATCAAGGTGCTGGGGTCGAGGATGTTGAGCCTTCTGTCCCTGAGGCTCAAGTCAGCAGGCCAGCCAACAAACCCTTGGAGCAACTTTGGGATCCGGGTTGAACAGATGCATGTACAGTCCTTCTCACACAGGTGTGGAAAAGTAGCTCGTAACTGAACATTATCTGCGCCATCTTGTCTCTCCCCAGCGCGACACGCAGGAAAGCGCACGGCAGCCATTTTAGGCACCCTGGTCTCTCTCCCTGCTCATTGCCGATCGCCAACGCGTCCCCCTGGCGCTGCGAACATTCCCCCGCGCGCCGGCCACCCCCGCTCTCTCATACATGGGCCATAAACCCTCTCCTTCTGCGCGACCCTGCCATGGAACCACATCCCACGCCTGACCGACATCCCATACATGGTCATACATCTCTTTGATAACCCCCTTCCTCTGCGCCCGATTTTCTGGGCCGATCCCAGGCCATCACCTAGCCCTGCGGATGCAGTTTATTGCCCCTACTGTAAGGGAAACACCCCACATCAAAGGGATTACAGTTGATCAAGGCTCCCACCCCCTGAGACCCGACCGGTTGCACACACCCCCGGGAATTGGCGGAATGTCCAGCTGTGTGATAGCCATCTCCTACCGCGGGTGGGGTGGGGACTTCTACTGTAACTATGTGTGAGAACGGACCTGAGCCGGGGGCTCCGAGGATGTCCTTTTATGTATCAAAGTAATCTCAGGAATGTGCCATGTATGATAAACCTGCAATAAAGCCATAAACCTGTGCATAAGAGGCCAGGCCTCAGAGATGTGGTTAGAGCACCTCGTGACGATACCTTGCTGTCTGATCTGATGTGTTCTACTCCGACGGAATAAAACTTTGTTTCCTGCCTTCCAGTCTCCGGCGCCTGCCTCTTTTATTGGTTAAATCATCGAATGGTATAAGAGGCGATTACCGCCGGGCAAATCTTGAAAGGTTATCGACTGCAACTGCCGCTACCATTTAACAATTGGCGTCCCAAGCGTGGGGCCCATCAGCGACACGTGGATCCAGTGGGAGAGGTCCCGACGACAGAGTGAACGACTGCAACGATCGGAAAGAGCTCCTGCCCGATAGACCCTCGTCTGGCAGCCTATCATCCGAACTTCACTGGTTCCAAGCAGACCTCTCTCGAGTGATCTACGGTCCTGACTGGGAACCATCAGGAGTGCCGCGGCAAATACGGAGAGTAGAGGACGATCGGGCGCTGGAGGCGGAAGACGAGAAACTGTCCATACGGTCCGGGTAAGGTCGTGAAACACGACAAATTGCGAAACGATTGATTGATTGATTGAAAATACTAGTATTGCTTATTGATTGTTCTCTTTGAGATATTCGCTGTCTACAAACGGGGAGGAGTAGCAATACTCTCTCTTCCTTTGCAGATAGTGAAGGGTAGGTAACGCAGACTTTTGTCCCCATTGTAACCCGTCGTGCCTATTTTTATCTCCCCACTGATTGATTGTCCGAACATTGATTGTTTTGAAGAATAGTACTTCTTGAGATATTCTCTGTTTGCAAACAACGTAGAATAGGGATATTCTGTCTAGTCTTTGCAGACAGTGAAGGATAAGTAACGCAGACTTTTGTCCCCCATTGTAGCCCGTCGTGCTTATCTCTTTCTCACCATTGATTGATTGATTGTCCGAACACTAGTTGTTCGATATTGGTTCTTTGGAGGTATTCTCTGCTTGCAAATAACGTGGAATAGAGATATTCTATCTAGTCTTTGCAAGCAGTGAAAAGATAGGTAGTGCTGACTTTTGTCCCCGTTGTAACCCGTCATGCCTATCTTCTCCCCACTGATTGGTAGTTGGTTCTGCCCGGACCGCTTATTAGAGGTGAACCATCCGGCTCCACTGGAAGGCACCCCTAATAAGGACATGTTCACTAAATATGGACTAGTCGCCGTAGCTTATAGCAAACTATGGCATAAATATACAATAAGGGACCCCGAGAGTCAGTGGCCACTGATGGGATCCTTCGATGACCATAAAATGGAAACGCTAGAAATAGCTCTACGTAGTAATAAAACGACGCCTACTATGCTCGACAGTATCGGCATGTGGCGCAAAGAAGCAATGCAACGGAAAAAGAGGGAAGAAGTAAAAGCAGAAAAGGAATTACGAAAGGCAGCTCACCTTGCCGCTAAAAAGTTAGAGGAAGAGATAAAGGAGAGAAAAGAAGCTAAACTGAAACAAGAGTCTGAAACATCAGGCCAGTGCCCTGTTAGGACCTCCTCTACGCTCTACCCTGAGTTGCCTTCCAAGCAACGAGCGAATGACGAATTGCTATTAGGTCCCCCGATCGTCTGCGTGCCCCCTCCATACGCTCCCTCCTAACATATATATGCCACACTCCAACAAAGTAGTATGGTTAAAACGTTTTAATAACTTATAGGTATATGTAACACTCCAACAGGGTAAACATGCTAAAACAAATTTTTAACTATTTACATGACAGCCTGCTGCAAATCCTAAAGCATTCACGTCCGCATGACATAGTCCTCGCCCCTCCTTCCTCGAAGTAGCAACATTGGCCTGTTTTTGGCGGTCTTTTAATCGGCTCGGGCTATAAAAGACCCACAAAGTCCATCAGCATGTGAGACGGCATCAGTAGGGGAAAATTGTGCGAATAGGCCGGAGGCTACACGACGCGCCAAGACCGGGCAGCGCCAAGGTGGTGTCCGGCAAGTTGTACTGGTCTTGCCATTCTCTTCTGCTGCACAGATCGACAGCGAGGGGTGCCCTGGCGGGGGGGAAGCGACGCGAACGGGCCTCCCCCGCCTCCCCAAGTGGAGGCTCACCAGCCGAGAAGGCACCCCTGGCGTTTCATTCGCCGGCCAGCTGAGTTGCACCCAGCCGTTTCACTCGCCGTCCAGATGAGTAGGCGCCCCTGCACTCACCGGCCAGCTGCCGCAGGGGAGCCATTTATGTCTCGCCTACCGGACGACCACTCAGGCGGAAGTTCCTTTCTGCACCAAGATTGCCATTAGCGTTCGACGCAGGAAGTGGGCCCCCGCAGCCAAATGGTCGGAGGGACCCACCCCGGTGGCTGTAACGAAGAGCTGCTGCTGCTGCTGCCACTGGACTGTCAAAATGGAGGTCGGCTCTCTGGATTCGGGCCTGGTCCACTAAGATAGCTCTGGGCTACCTTGGAACTCGGAAGTTTGCCTGCTCGAGCGTGGGCCACACCCTTGAAAACGTCCTCTCAGCCTTATCAGATTCTGCGGGAGTCATTGGCCTTCGACTCCCGTGGACTTCTGGTGGGGGCAACCGCCGCTATTGCTCGATCATTTCATATTAAGCTTGTTTTTGCCCCGGGCAGCAGCCATCTTGCCTCCTTTTTGGTGCCCTGAGAGAGACTGATTCAAGGCGTCGGAAGCGAGACCCGCCTGCTGTCCCGCCCTAAGAACGGATCATGGCATTGCTGCGAGACCGTGGTGATGCCATGCTGACGCAAGCTTCTGTTTGAATTATCAGGAGACACTGTAGCCTAGCCGCTCGGATCAGTTCCGGTGGAACCTCAACATGACCCGGTAGGAACAAAAACTGTGCTTCCCCACCCCCGAATCACGATTCATGCTGTCTGTTCTTTCCGTTGGCTCTAACGAAAGTTCTCGAACTGCCGAAAGGGATTCTGGTCTGGCAGCTAGTTAGTGGAAGGACTTAGACTGTACGCTGGACCCGCCCGACCTCGCCTCAAAATGGCGCCGATGTAGGAAGGGCCTACAACTCCTTATGGCGTTTCAGTTATTTGACATTTATGTTAAAAGGATATGAATGCGATGTTTTCACACATGATGGGCGGAGGGACGGGGAGGGTACTTATCGGGCATACGGACGACCTTATTGATGCTGTCCTCCCCATCTTTATTATCATTTTTATTTTTATTTTCGCATTAAGGTAGTATTGCTCATGATACTCGACGCCTCTTGCATCGTGGCCGGTCTGTAACGGTTGTAGGCCCGTATTTGTATACTGACATTGTTTTAAATAAAGGGCTTTTTGAAGGAATTACGGAATCAGCGTCATAACAAATCATCTAGGTTGGTAAAGGTTTTTTATAATGACTATTACTCCCAAGCAATAGAAGGCAGATAATACAGACCCTTTTTCCATTTTTCCTAAATTTTGGATTAATGACATTTGTACCCATCACGCCTGTCCTTTTCAGAGTTGTTAGAAGATGATTGACTATAGCTTAAGGTATCTGCCGAATGCAAGGTACGGTATCTTGCCCCATAATATGCGACCGATTGAGAAACAAATGCACGACAAGGGAACCCGAATTTAGGAAACGAATAGAATGAAGCATCTTGTGTAGTCGAAAGGAAGGATATAGTAGGTCTGTGGTATTACCCGCTCCTGCAGCTAGCCTGGTACGTGGTAAGTAGAACTTTTTCGTGTCCACGCGCGCTAACCTACTTTGAATGCTACACCCCCTTCCCCCCCCCTTCTTTTCCCTCTCCATAGGTCGCATCGGAGTTCCGACTAAAGAATGGAATAGACCTAGACCGCACCGTGCTCCATATAGGGAGAAACACAGACATGCGCTGTGGGATGGTGCGCGGAGTACAGACCATCACTGGAAACGTGAAAAACTGTATGGTCTGACTGTGCGTATGTGCCCTGATTGAGCGGTATGAATGTGTATGTATTGCATATGCCTGGGTCGCTGGAGAGAACGCCTGTGTGTGACTGAAATACTCGTCAATCAATCAAGGGAATGGGAGAATAAGCTCGAATACGTTAAACTCCTTGTTTGAAGAAACGACTCTCCCTCTCCCGGAGGCTGGTAAATTGGAGAGTGACTTACACCAGAAACTTGCTGTGCTTGATGTATGCACTGTTACATCCTATCCGGTATTTGTGTGTACGTGAACGTTGAATTTCTGATTTCCCCCAGCTTGTGTTTTTGTACAAATAACTGACCCATGCTGCTCTATGTTGTGTGTACACCAAGTGGCCTATTGTCGTACACGTTTGTCTCTCTCTCTCTCTCTCTCTCTCTCTCTCGTCTTATGTCATACGTGTACCAAATAGCCTACTTGATGCGCACGTCTCTCTCTCTCTCTCTCTCTCTCTCTCTCTCCCTCGCTGAAGGCTCCCCTGCCCTCTTTTTGAATAAATGACGACACTGTACCTCCTCAGTGTATGTATAATTGGCCTAGACACAACAGTGTTCAAACAAATTGACAGAAGCAAAACGACCGTACTTTGCCACACTACTACCTCTCCTTTCTGTAAAATGATGGAACTTAATTGGCTGAGAAAGAAGGGACAGGTAAGACGACTAATTTCTCCCAATCTGGCCCTTATAACGGGGACTATATGTCAGTGGTTTTCGTTTTAGAGCTCTAACGGCACCACCTCCACCGCTCAGAATCGCCCTGCCCATTGCACAGAAATGGAGCATCTAAGCACCCCGCCCTCCCAGAATAGTCCCAGTTCTGTACTAGCCGTCCCCGGATATTCTAAGCAATACAGCTGATGACTTTATTTTCTGAAGACACATCGCCTAAACTAATGAGGGTTACCTATTGTCTCCAGTTAGTTTAGCTTGTGTCCCTCCCCGAAATAGATATTTGTGAACCCATGACAGTAGCACCTCACATTTTTTATAAACTTAGCAGTCCCTGGAGAAAAATATGAATAACCAGGGCTTGTGTTAGAAAGACGAGTCTCTACCGGAGAAGCCGGTTCAAATTTATGATAGACCAGAAAGTTGACCAATGTCAGGCCTCCCACAACGATTATAAGGTACAGGAATCGACACCTAGCAGGCCAGACGATGGAAATCTGCAGGAACACCCACAAAACCTTCACCACAGCAAATGATTAATAAGTTAGTAACATACACCGACATAAGATTTAATAGAAATCCATCATAGAGCGACCGATAAAACCTTTTCTCCGACTACTCGGTGGTTGGGAGAGAGAATGAAGTGTGTAAATGTCTTCCCTGCCAGCTCTCTAAGATTTTGTTTTTGTACTCATTCAAAGATAACATGCGGTCATCGGAAGAGAGGGGTCGGACGTGACGCACAGCCTGGCTGCGGATCATGGAACACCTATGGCATCGACCAATGGGGAGCCACGAAGCAAAAGGATGCGGGACGAGGCACCATTCTCAGCACGGAGAGCGATAGAACGAATGGCTATCCCGAAGCCCCCTGCTCGCTGATCAGCTCGTGCCTAAAGTCCCAACCCGTCGAGCCCGATTGATGGGCCCAGTGCTGAAAGATTCTGCTCCCCTTGGCCCACTTTTGATCCGATCCCACTCCACCCCCTCTTCCCTCGGCCTCCCAAAGCACCCTCATTTTTTGAACTTGACTTGACAAAAGAAGAATGAGAAGCGGGTACCCCGTCTCAAGGTACCTATGATAAGATGAGTTAGGGAACAGGACTGTGATCCGAGAACAATGAATGGTCGCACCCTGCTACGTGAAAACTTGGATTTGAGCTGGACCTTAGCTCCACCGCCGGTGCTCAACAGTGTCAACAAAAGAAGAAGAACAATGAGAGCTTACCAGTGATGGCTCGTTATACTAGGACACTGGAAAGAAGAACTCCCTTCCCTGACTGTAATCCTTGTTAAGTTGAATTCCTCTCCCAACCGCTTTCGTATTGACTATCTTCCAATCGAGTTTTCATGATATTGCATCGGTCACTTCCAACTGTACACTGATAGTTAAGAAACTTTAACTCTGTATAATGACACTTGTATAACACCAGCCGTGCACATGACTATGCTGTCTAGTTTGATCCACGAGAAGTCTAGGCCTTAAGTAATGTACGCAATATTCCTTGTTTTGCCAGAACATTTTTTATTACTTTACGGTATCATGTTTGTGTTCAAGCGAGCTTCCCTCCTCCTATCTCCGGGTCTGACATATGATGCAGCTGATGTAATTTTGTATGCACTTACTCCTCACCTACCCCATCAACTACATGTAATTATGTACAAATGTGTCGGATAATTCCTGTCCGCCCTAAAACTCTGAACTTTGAAGCAGAATATATGAAAGCCCTATACAAGGCAGAAATTCGTGGCATTATGGGGATAGATCCGAACTAAACAAGCTGGCGAGATATGTTAAAAGGGAGGACTGTGGAAAAGTAGCTCGTAACTGAACATTATCTGCGCCATCTTGTCTCTCCCCAGCGCGACACACAGGAAAGCGCACGGCAGCCATTTTAGGCACCCTGGTCTCTCTCCCTGCTCATTGCCGATCGCCAACGCGTCCCCCTGGCGCTGCGAACATTCCCCCGCGCGCCGGCCACCCCCGCTCTCTCATACATGGGCCATAAACCCTCTCCTTCTGCGCGACCCTGCCATGGAACCACATCCCACGCCTGACCGACATCCCATACATGGTCATACATCTCTTTGATAACCCCCTTCCTCTGCGCCCGATTTTCCGGGCCGATCCCAGGTCATCACCTAGCCCTGCGGATGCAGTTTATTGCCCCTACTGTAAGGGAAATACCCCACATCAAAGGGATTACAGTTGATCAAGGCTCCCACCCCCTGAGACCCGACCGGTTGCACACACCCCCGGGAATTGGCGGAATGTCCAGCTGTGTGATAGCCATCTCCTACCGCGGGTGGGGTGGGGACTTCTACTGTAACTATGTGTGGGAGCGGACCTGAGCCGGGGGCTCCGAGGATGTCCTTTCATGTATCAAAGCAATCTCAGGAATGTGCCATGTATGATAAACCTGCAATAAAGCCATAAACCTGTGCATAAGAGGCCAGGCCTCAGAGATGTGGTTAGAGCACCTCGTGACGATACCTTGCTGTCTGATCTGATGTGTTCTACTCCGACGGAATAAAACTTTGTTTCCTGCCTTCCAGTCTCCGGCGCCTGCCTCTTTTATTGGTTAAATCATCGAATGGTATAAGAGGCGATTACCGCCGGGCAAATCTTGAAAGGTTATCGACTGCAACTGCCGCTACCATTTAACACAGGTGAGAGGGAAGGAGGCAGCACGTCAGAACAGCAGGGCAGCAGTACCTACAGAACAGCCATTCAGGAGAGTGGCTGTCCTTTCAGCAGCACAGCAGTCTTTCTTCCTGTTAGAGTATCCACAAGCCCAGAAGTGTACTCAAGTGGTGGTGTCTGAGGTCCAGTATTTATGCACAGTTGTGCCTATTAGAAGTAGGGAAAAGCTAGAGGCAGGCCTTTGACGTGCACAGATGCCCTGCCTTCTTGGCTCTGGCTTCAGGCTAACTACAGGGGTTATGTAGCCCTTTGTGTGGAGACCGGACACAGCCTATTCAAGTGTATGTGGGGCTGAGCACTGCTCCTGCCTCTCATTCTGCCAGTGACGGCCAATCCAGTCAAACCTAAGCTCCTTATTATGGGTGCCTGTCTAGGAGAAATACACAAAGCCCCCTGTCAACTACACCTAGTCACGTGACCCAGAGACAGGCAGCATGCACCAAATAGCTAAGGAAGGAAAATGCCAACTTTCTCAAAATGGCATTTTCAGAATTATAATTTAAAATCCGTTGGCACCATAAGTTAGGGTTTTTCATTACAATTCCAAGATAGCAAACTTGAACTGGTTACCTGCTATCATCTGGAAATTGCAATTTATTAAATGTAATAAGGTAACTTCAATGCTATTCTATAGGAGAGGTAGGCCTTACGGTGGTGAAAAACAAACATAAGAGTTTATCACTACCAGGACATGTAAAACATAAACATTCATTTTCAACGTTTTAAATACACTGCATCCTGCCCTCTAGGCTGTCAATGGCCTACCATGGGGCGACCTATATGTACTAAAAAAGAAGGCTTGGGCCTGCAAAAGGTTTATTTTGACAGGTCAAAATGGCAGTTTAAAACCAATACAGGTTGATTCTTCACTGAGACTGGCAATACTTCTCCTTTTCCGACGTACTGTTCATGGCCCTAAGCCATGCAAAGTGGGCTCTGGGTGCTAGGTGTGGTCTATGGAAACTCCTTGGACCAGAACCTGCTGCACACAGTCTTCGGTTATAGATAGTGAGCTATGGACACAGTTGTGGCCTTTGGCCATTCTCCAGAATCTAATATACCACATTATGGCTGTTCTTTTCAATATATTATTTGTTTTGAAGACCTTAAAAAGAGATCTGCAAATCATAGCCTCCATCTTGGAAAGACGATAACTGTTTCCAGATACTTGTGCTTCAATCTTAAAATGATATAGTCACCTGCCTGCTGCCAAGGTAGTGGCCTGATTTCTAAAAGTAATACAGAGAAGAGGCCCTTTGTTGGGAAATACATAGAGGACCCATTTTATTTCATTCCAGTATATGGGAGTCATACTGGAAACAAATGCGACTGACCGCAAACATTTTTAAATGGCGGAAAAAAGATACCATTTTGAGATGGGCCACGCTCATTGAAAGATGACCGTAAGCACATAGAATGGTTCACATTACTGCTTACCAAGGTCTCTGACCGCATGCTAGAAATGTTATTGATGGCCTGATTCAGCTTCTCTTTGTTCTCTCTTAGCACTCCACAAGCCTTACTTTATTCCTCCTCATTATGTAACTTTCTTTATATACCAAATTTCAATAAAAAGTGACTGATCATTAAAAAAATATATCTTTTTCTGACACCTTTTGCGGGCCCCTACACTGAGGAAATGGGAGCCAATACAATATTTTTCAGTAAGTGGTATTCAACAAACTTGTGAGGATCAGCAGTCCAATGGATTGTCTGAGAACGTTTGGAAATTGGTTGTTAAATTTCCGCTGT
The DNA here is from genome assembly GCF_964204655.1 of Triturus cristatus. NCBI lineage: Eukaryota > Metazoa > Chordata > Amphibia > Caudata > Salamandridae > Triturus > Triturus cristatus. The sequence goes on from NC_140580.1 coordinate 667,560,508, forward strand.
GAACTAATAATGTTATTTTTAAGTTTGAGTTATGGTCCAAGAATGGTTTATAATAAAAGCCAAAATACTGGCTTCAAGAATATTGTGAAAAACAGATAGATAGATACAATTAATAGTTTAAAGTTATGAAAAACCATCACAATATAAAAGACACAGTAGAATAATAATACATTATAAAAAACAAAATGGAACAATACTGCAAAGGATCTCTCATGTGACTCAGACAGAGACCAGCTTTCCTAAAGAGCAAAGTGTGAAAAATTGTCAACTGAATAGTTTAAAATAAAATAAAAACAATCCTAAAAAACAGGGATTTTAGGACGGCCCCCTGTTAAAGGCGCGGATACTCAGGAATTTGCTGGTGCCAAAGCCAATAATTTTGAGTTTCTTTAAGCAATTTCATACTACAGGCTGTTTACTGAGGGTTCATACTACTCAGGAATGTGGCAATAGCTGTGTTGCAGTCCCTTCTGCCAAGATTACGAAGCAGCGGTTTCAGCCAAAAAGTGAAAGTACGCATATTGTCGCAAGTATAGATTCACTGTTCTTTACTCTGCATCTATGTTCCTTGAAGATCTACATATATATTGTCATGGTATACGTAGGTGGAGTTGGTATAGCAAATCTACACTTACCTATATACTTACTGTGTTAAAGTGGGTTATTAGTTGGGATGAATGGTAGTTCATCAGAAGTAATAAGATCACTATTGCTATTATCTTATTATGTCCAATAAACGTTTCAGCAATTTAAACCTGAGCTCACACCCTCATATCTTTGTCACACAGCAGACAGTCTTCACTTAAGAAAATATGTAAACATTTAGAAGTACAAACACAGTTAAAATGTTGAAAACACAGCACAATATTAATACCATTCCAATTGATAGAAAATCGTGAATAATTCAATGAACAAAATGTCACCGAAGTTTCAAAACTCAAATAAGAGGAGCCGGAGATATGACGTTTTAAAGTTTTAAATACAAATAGAGTACAAAGTTTTAAGCACCATTCCGAGTCATCTGCTTGCGATTAACTGGAACTGGGACCTACTAAAGTATGCAAAACGTGATGGATGCAATGCTTGAATTAATCTGCCCATTGTAATTATTCCAGGCCGCATCCCAGTCAATCATTATTTTGCACACCATTATACAGCATTCCACCTCAGTTTTGACTTAATCATATGCAGCCTTGACTCTGCTCCAATGGGAACAGTCCAGCCCAAAATGTCATCCATCGCTTTTTTGCATACTTCATTGACTGGGACCTAGGCGCGATTTAAGGCTGACTGCGATGGAGCAAGGGATGGATACAGGAACCAAGCTTGTCCCGGTCGGAGGTTTTACCCTCTGACTTAGTTTCTGAAATGGAAGTCAAGGGAAATCAAAACCCCTCGGTAGGGTAAGACAGCAGGGTGTGGCCAAGAAGAGCTCCATGAGGCTGGAGAGCCGTCAAAATTCACTCCCAATGAAGGTCCTTAGCTGGCCAGATACTTTTGGAGTCTTTGCCCAGTGATAATTTCTACCTTCAGTTTTCGTCTCTTTTTTGCATTCCTTCAGTGGGGCAAGGCTGAAAGTTGTAGCTAAACAGTGCTCTGCTTGACTTCTTGCGACATCCCGCTGAAATAGATTTCCTGTTGCGGAAAAGCTCCAAGTGGGACCAACCTGAATCTTTGGTCCAGTGGCAATGCACCTTCGTTGGATTGGTCTGGCAGGGTATTCCCAGCACTCTGAGGGCCTTTAGAGCCACAAAGTTTCTATATACCAGATTTTTTCACTTTGACACTGCCAATGGTCCCACAGTACATGGGGGTCACAGCACATGGTGGTCAGAATTCACTCCAGGATAATCCACCAGCAAGATCCAGGGCAGATTCAGTTGGGTCGTTTCAGCTGGGCTCTTCAGGTAAAATGGAAATGGCTTCTAACAACCTGTTGTGTCCAGGGGGTCAGCCAACAAACAATTGGGTCCACTTCTTTAAGGTGACTCCTGCCCCCTTCCTAATCATTGGAACCCCACCACTTTTTAGTAGTTCCTGTGCGCTCTACTTCAAACAATTCCACAGTGCCCCTCTCTACCTAAATCCTACATGGCATTATCTTTCTTCCCATGTGCAGAACATCTGTTCACACCCTGGATATGTGGTCAGGAAAATGAGCAACACATCCTTTGTGATCACTGAAAACTGGGTCTGGTGGCAGCTCCTCTCCCACTGGGATTGGTGCCAGGCTGATTCGAGGGACAAATGAGACAGCAGGCCCAACTGTTAGCTGCATTTGCCTGTGACATGGTAGGCCCTTTTGAAATTAATTATGTTTCTGGGCAATACTCAGATGGTCATCCTGTCAGAGAAACAGAACACCTACCCACATCAAAAACCTTTGCCTCCTCTCTGGGTGCAAGTTCACACCTCATTCAAGTGGCTATTCAGTACCTAGGTGACCATAAGAAGTATCCTCTGTGGATTTCCACATAGCGCTCTGCAAACTCTGCCCAGGCCTGTTCTTGAACATGTCCTGAAAATATCCTGGGTTAATGTAGGGTACAGTGACCACATCAACCTGCTGGGTGGACCAGAGCATCCCCAAAGAAAAATGAAAAACAAATAAACATTCAGTAATAAATACAATTTAAAAAGAACAAAACAGTTCACTGCTTACAAATAACACATGAAATAAACAGAAAAATAAAATGTTTCCTCTCCCTGTTTAACTTAGCATGAGTGTTGGGATTAGGATTTCCCCTGTAGGGTCTACAGATCTTTACCCCTGTCCTGTGCTCACAGATGTTACTATCGGGTATCTCAGTTTCTGTTTTGACTAGTTTTGACTAGTTTTGTCTAGTCTGGTTGGGATCCTGCTATTCAGGGCCCCAGCCTATCTGCTGCCTCCCTTAATTTGACATGTATGTACTTTGGTACAACTCCAGATTGGATACTGGGGTACCCTTGTCAGTCCCTAGTATATGGTACACATGTACCCAGGGCATAGATACCCCAGAGGCTTCCCATGGGCTGAAGCATGTATTATGTCACCCAGGAGAAGCCATGCAATATGGAACCTCAGGTCTGCTACTGCAGCCTGTGCAAGCTGGTGCTTCCACCACTTACGAGAAATATAGGTTCACTATATCTATATATATCTATATATATCACTACCCAGACAGGATTTAGTGTATTGGGGCCGGGTGGGTGCATGGTCTCAGTGCCAGAAAGTCTGCACGAGGGGCACATTTGGTGTCCCTGTGCATAGTACAGCTCAAACCAGTTCTGAGAGCCATTTTCTCCTGCTCTGGCTCGAAACTGGGCAAAGGACATGGGTGTAGCCACCCCTCTGTAATGTCCCTCCCCTAGGAGGGTCCCTAGAATCTGTCTAACCCCTTCCCGTGGGTATGAAATGGGTTAACTGGCTACAGGACATTATATTTTATGTGGACAAGATTCTGCAAGAAGATACCACTACACTTCGACCGTCTGGACACGCTGGACTTCGCTGGACCTCCCTTGGTCACGACTTCGTCTTCCCTTGCCGTCCCCAGTCTCGCCACTGTTTGTGATCCATACAGACTCAGTGCTGGACCCTGTGGACATCCAAGCCAACAGAAGAATCTCCCTTGGGGTGAAGGAGTCACTCCCCTGCAAACGCAGGCACAGTATTGCATCTGACTGTTTTGCTGATCCTGAGCTCCTGCAGACTCTGAAGGCTCTAGCAACACAAGAGTTGTGTTTCTGAAAATCTCCGAGGTTGAGCTGCACTCTCACTGAGTTTGAGGTGGATATCCCTCGTGGGGACCGTATACCCGTACCTCTGTGCATCACGTGTATTTGCAGCTGCACATGCTTGTTGTCATGCAACAATTGCGTGCATTGGGCCATTTTTAGCCCTGACCCCAGCGCATCTTTTCTGAGAAGGACTTTTGCATCCTTGCACTCTGTGCCCTGCTAGCTGGTATCCTGTGAATCTGCCTGAGGTCCCCTCGTAACTCCTGTGCCTTCAGCCTGTGGGTCCACTTGAGGGTCAACTTTGCTTTATTTGGACTCCCCTGGTTGCTCCAGGCCTGCTCTGACTTGCCTTGCTGTGGTGAGTGTCCTGGTCCTTGCTGGGCCAGATCGACACTGAATTTGAATATATATGTTGTTTGCCGCTGCATAGGCTTGTTGGTGCTCCCGCCGGACACTGATCCCTCAGCACTCGACATCCTTTGTGCGACAGCTCGCCTCCAGCTCCTGGTTGTTCTAGACATCTCTGGGTCCTTGCAGCTGAAGAGTCAAGATCACCGTCAACACACCTGCAGCACCCAACATCGTTGGGCATTCGTCTCCTGAGCCCCTGGTTGCTCCAAAGTGACCTAGACTCTGTCCCCTCTGCTTTCAGGTTCTTCTTATCTAGAATCCACGTTTGGATTCCACCGGATACTTTTCGTACTTCCAGCAGCATTTCTTTGTTGACATCCGTGGAGAATGACGAGGGTTTCCGATGCCACTTCGTGCCTATGCACTCGGCTCCTCTGGGATAGGTAACTCTGATACAAAGGTATCCACAGGTGGGGTGGCTCTTCAAACTCCTAAGTTCCAAGTGTGTCTTCGTAATCTGCTGGGAAGGGTCCTTAATCTCTAATTTTCCAACCATGACTTTCCCATTGAATTGTACGGAGCACGCAGTCTTGTTTTCACACTGCACCTGTCCTCGGTGGGGTCCCTACTCACTCACCTTGTGTGGTTCCTTGGGGTCCCAGCGATTCTACACCTACTAGACTAGGTCTAGTCCCGAGTCGTGGTTCTTATACCACTTATTTAGTATATGGTTTGGTCTCCCCCTGGAGCCCACTGTGTATTGTGCTACTTACGTTTGATTCTTTACAACTGTATTATTTGATTTGTGTTCTATCCTCATGTAGAGGATACTAGAGAGTGTTATAAATAATAAATAAATATTCTTATAACTACTGTGTGGTTTCCCTTTCATTTAACCAATACTATAAGGTTGCATTCTGGTAAAACAAGGTGCTTAACATTCCTTCAAGACTCAGCCTGAAGGCTGCTCTTCATAGCTACCACTAGGATAGCTTTCAATAAAGGTTATCTTTGACCTAATCACCATAAGGGTTGTTTGGACTGTTGCAAGGTGCCCATTTTAATTAGTGGACAGCATATCCAGGCCAACTTCTCACATGAATATATTTTAGAGAGGTGCTTGAATATCTGAATAAACCAGAGTGACACTGGCCCGTGGTTCCATTTTGGATCCCCTTGCGTGTTCATAGGGTGACATGAGAGACTGACCCCAGACATGTGTGTGGGGAAAGAGGAGAAAGACTTCTGCTTAGAAATTCGATTACATCCTTTCTGCTACAGAGGGCTGCTAGTTAGTCTTCATGAGATTGACATTTGGTGCTTGCCAGGGGTAAAGTGTGGGACCGCGGTTTTTGTTTTCAGGTTGTGAAGGCTCTTTGAAAATGGGAGCAGGGCTTTGTCTCCCTTCCCGAGCACTGGCAGGTGTGGCTGTTGATAGTCAGGTGCAGACTACTTACACCTCTTTGTGTCGCTATGTCGGTGATCTAGGCTGTAGATGACTCTGCTGTGAAGAAGACTGCCATAGAAGGACATGTGAAAAGATGACCAAGCAAAACTGTTTGTCAAAGGAGGAAAGAGAATCCACATTCCCTATCTGCAGTTCCTGTATAAGAGTGCGAGTGGGTGCTGCTGACCCACTTGTTGTTCAAGTTCAAAGTTCTCTTCTCCCCAAGAAAGGGGTGTGCTATAGAGTACCTAGAGGACTACAGCACAATCAGGGCTAGTTTCTGCCCAACAGCTAGCTTTCCAGATGTGAGAAGACATCACCTGGAGTCCAATCTGGAGGAAGAACTGACTAATTTGTATTGTGAATCCGAGTTCTGCCTGAGTGAGAGGGAAGGAGCAAGGCAATCCTGCAGGAGGATTTGGTGTGAAGCCGCTAATCCTGTCTACCGACCAGAGAATCAAAAACATGTGACTGATATAATTGAGATTGGAAGCCAATCCCTGAACTTCTCAGAGAAACCACAGCACCCTTGAAGTGTGCATGAGCAGTGTCTATTGTTGTACCCATCATCACAGATGTAGCACTTGCCAACATGATGCTAAATGGTTTGCTTAAACAAAGCCAGGATTGACATTGCTTCATGGCACCTGCTGAGTGCCCATGTTCAAGGTTACTGTGACCATGGCACTTCTGAACCTGTTCCCATGAGGTCCCTCACACCCTAAAGAAAAATCCTGCTATGTTGTGGTATTCAATCCAAGATACTCCTCTGTCCGGCTTGAGTGGTCTGTCCAGTACAGACCTCAAAGGGTGCTGAATAGACTACACAGCTCTGAAGCAGAAGTCTCTTGCCTTGTGACACTCAGTGCCAAAGTATCACCTGACAGAAATTGCACAGAAGGTCCAAGTGCCTGATGGGGCTTCTTTGTAAATGTGCCCCATGAATTGCTTTAATGTTCTGTGCCTGGAGTAAAGGACTGTAAGGTCACTAAAAACAAGGAACGCTGAGGCATGACTATCAGTGTGATTCATCACACTGGAATAATCAAGTCTGCAGAGACCACAAGGCATTTCTGCTGCCAAGACCTGCTGAGGTTCAGACGTAAACAACTCCTACTGATGCTCTCAGGGACTCATCGATCCGCCCTTGCCCACCCAGCCTGATCAGTTCTGCCACGTACTATTCCCTGGCCCAGCACAACTCTGGTGAACCCACCAGCAAGCATAAGGCCGTCCATGGCTCTCTGCTGCTGGAAGAGACAGGTGATAGACTACTTGGGCTACGCAGCCTAGAGAGACTTGTGCTATGAGATGATGGAGCACTGTACTCATGACTATGCCACTAAGTCCTAAACAATTAGAATAGAAGGAGAGGTAGAATTATCAGGAGGGGCCAAATTTGAAGCACATTTGACTTTCTCCTGAATATCAAGTATCAAAGATATTACTGTATTTTGTGTAATATTGTGCCTTACTGTAAAATAAAGTAAAGGGGGTAGCCAATAACATTATTGTGGTGCTGGGTGGATTGATGAGTTCTGAGCCTATGTACCCACCCCACTCTGAGCTCCCTGAGAAGCTTGTGACTGCTACGATCACTACCACTGAGATTCACGCACGGATGGGACTGGGTTTAGTTTGCAGAGCCATAGTTGAGCTGGGGGTGGGGATAGTAGACACAAATTACTCCAGCTCCCACATCCCTTGCCCAGTAGCTCCTACCTGTCTATTTAACCCCGCATGGGATCGGACACTGAGGGTAATTTGCAGTCACTCATTACAAAGAAGAATCAATTCACAAGTGTAAAAAAATAGTATCAAAATATTATATAAGTATTGGGTCCTTATCCTTGTCAAGGGACTGTATACTTCTCCCTTACACTCCCCCGCCATGAAAACACAGCCAGGGAAGAATTTACATTGTTTGGGGCTGTGTCCACATTACCATTACTTGGTCCACCCATGACCAGAAAAGGGTTTATTATCCATGCTCCCCAACCTGGTTCGGTGGCCAGGGAGATAGTACTGTACAATGTAGCATTACACCATTCTTCAATCTCCTCAGCGTGGGGGTGAAAATGCTATGGGGCAATTCCCCACTTCCTACACACCTTCCAAGCCATCCACCTAGTCCAAGCAGGGAGCAATGTTTCTGCAGCCACGTTCCTGTAGAACAATCCTTGCTTTCCACATTCACCCAACCATAGACATGCATTGGCTGCGGTGCATGGTGGCTCACTGAGTACCTGATGAATGCAAGGATGCTCATAAAGTAATGAATGTCCCTTTATAGATTGCAGGTAATAATCCTAAAACAGCATGAGGCCCGGTGGAAGCCTTTTAGCCTTCTGATGTTCCTGGGCAGCTTTTGGTTATATTTGCATTCTCTTTTACCTACAAAATCAGCATGTAGAAGAGGACAAAGCGAGTTATTGGAATGTATTCCATTATCTCACATTGTGCAAGCAAACAATGCCGTATGAAGTGAGAACTCTCTGGGTTGGTCCTTCCAATTTGGTACTGGTCAATACACCTTATTAGTAGCCTGAGAAGAAAAAGGGTTAACAAAAATTTAGATCCTAATATACAGTGTGATCATGAGGACCACATAGTAAAAGTCTGAGTCAGTAGCTTGAAGTTACAAGGTTTATTACAAACTCAAAGCCAGACTAATATATATAAATCTAAAAAACATAGTATAAAAATATAAGATAACTAAAGGGAGACGAAAGCGTCTTACAATATTTGCCCTCAAAAGCAAAGAACATATAAGAATTTCAGTAGCAGCAATACAGAAAATGAATAAAAGGATTTGATGACTAGACAAATGATTTTGATCCTTCTCCCCATACTTGGAAAAGACTCGCAACATCTACTAAACCCTACACTAAACTAAGAATGGGGAAGTCCCTAATGAATCGAGGAAGCATGAAAGGTGTCAGCATCAGAACCTCTGTAGAAGTTCTATAAGTAAAGAAACATGTATAGCATAAAGACACACAATCGGAGATGTAAACAGAGGTCTGTACCTCTGCATGTGTAAAAGGGAATCTGACTAACCACAAGGTGGGTTCACTAATTAAAATGCACAAAGAATATTCGAGAAATATGACCTCATCCACATCACAATGCTTTTCCAGTTTCTGAGAAAGAACTTGGTGCCTTGAACAGTATTTTTTATTTATTTATTTAATGTGATTTTATATAGCACGAACATTACCCGAAGGTGTCAGAGCGCTTTACAAAAGAACCAGTTGCGTTAAATAAGGAATTTGGATTACATGAGTTACATAAGAGATATAAATAGGAAAAGAATTGCAAATGTACGAGTGAAGCGAAAGGAGGGAAAAATTTGCAAATGTACAAGTTGTAAAGTCACTCAAGAAGAGATACAAACAGATAAACTCTAAAATCACATAGGAATGGTAGTAAGTACAACGGTCTACTACATATACTAGTGGTTGGAGTTATATATACAAGTGGAGTGAAAGGAGGGAAAAATTGCTAATGTACAAGCTGTAAAGTCACTCAAGGAAGAGATACACACAGATAAACTCTAAAATCACATAGAAATGGTAGTAAGTACAAAGGTCTACTACATATACTAGTGGTTAGAGATAAATATATATACAAATTGCAAATTCACTCAGGATTACATTTTAACAGCGATTAGGCTTGAACAATTATATATTACATATTTACAGAGCAGGAAATTCTTGCCATCGTTCAGCCAGGTGTTCAGGTGGTGTTGCCCTCAAGGGTGTTTCTTGGGTGACCGAAAGTCGCCCATATACTCCCATATTCCATTCTCTGCTTCCAAGGCGTCACTAGATTCCTCGCTTCGTCTGATAGGACCAACTGGTAACACTCCTTTTGCTCCTCTTTAAAATCATTTGGCCTTGCCAGTTCTTCCTCACTATCTCTGAAATACAATGTGCCTTTCACTAACTAATGAATGCCTTCGGTCTGGACCTGCAGACTCGAAAATCATGCAGAAAAACAACTTTCACGTTAGTATTAAATGTCTCGACTGCAAGCTTAAAGCCCACAATCGTGCTAACCAAGCATTTCTCTTTAACATCATACTAGTTCTACAACCTTCGTAGAATTCAATAAATGAAATCTTTAATAAAGTAATCGACTATTTTATACTCTTACGTGTGGTACAATATACTAATCCATTTTTATGAACCAAAAACGTCAACTGGTCGCAATTCATAAAGAAAGCTTTAAACACACATATGATTCATTCTCACTAATCCTTGGTGAATATACTGCATTAAATGCATTTTAGCTCACCACCTTACAATCTAAACCTATGGAAGATTAGTATCAGCAATCCAGATGTTTCTGAAGGGAAAAAACTTTAATATGTACACACATATATATCAAAACACACAATAGATGCACTTTCTTTACCTTGAGTGCAACTTATCTCTTTTGTATTATTGCGTCACATGTCTACATAAGGCCAAATGGAAATATATGCGAGGCCTGGCCAATACAAAAGAATGGAGCCAGAATTATGCTACACCACTAGACTCGTATGCATTTTTAAATCCAGGCCAGTAAAAATATTGGGAAAACAATGAAATAGGGATTTTTGCCTTCTGAAGCATAAACCTAAAACAGCAAACACATAAAGAAATAAGTAAACAATTATTTGACAGGGGTAACATTTCTATGTTACAAAAGAATACTGCCATTATACGCAAATTATTTTTCACCAACCCGATCTTTGTAGCTCCAAAATGGCAAAACATTAACAAATGTGCAGTATTATTTTTTGTAAGAAAGGTTGCAACTTCTCTTGTAACGAAGTAGCGGTTAAACATGCTCTGTAAGGTCTCTCCTCCTTCCAGAACAGGAAATCACATTTTTAAAAACTTTCCATAAAGCCTGACCTTCTCGCAGAAGAGCCTCAAAAACATTCCTTGTGGGTCAAAAAAGGCTCCAGTGCCACACGCGTGCACCGCTGAGAAAATCTAGGAATGCCCTGTTGAACTGCACCCACAATGACCTTTTTCAACAGTTGATGTTACTTTCGACCTTTGCTGCTTTCTGCAGTTGCATGCAGTGTTCTGTCAATAGAGGTCTCTGCACAAGACTGAGGAAACCAATAGCTGTGCCGTCACTCCATATCGGCATGGGCTTATTGCCCCATGATTTTTTATATTTGTCTTTTCAGTATGCAATGCATTACTGTTTTAGTGACATTTATTAAAGCTCGACCAGGTCCTCTACTGAAAGCCTACTTGGACAACCAGCAACCAAGCGCAGTGGTTTCTGGGCCACCGAGAATTGAAACAAGCCAAGGGTAAACATCATGCAACACCCCCTGAGTAACCTACCTTTGTCCAATGCAACTTTCTGTGGCAGAAGCCCTCTACAGTGGATTCATAATTTGTCCGGACACGATAAAGGAAAGTTATGTTTTTACTCACATGTGAAAAAAATGTCTGTTATTAGACATACAAGTTCCACAGAAAATGGCAGTTGAAGGGAGATACAGGTTATTTTTCCAAAACCTAAGAACCTGCATAAAATAGGACAGAACCAGATTAGGCCCTTTTGTGGTTTGGCGTAAATTATTTCAAGGTACTTACAGTGCAAAACGGTCTCAGGTGGCCCCTTAAGAGTGAATCCTGAGGTACAGAGTCCCTTTCCACCGCTGCACATGGCCACGACATGCCCAATAGATGCTGGGAGCTTTGGGATAGGGCACAGTCCGTGCACAGTGGGTATTTACTTCTACAGGGGCCAAAGCATAAAGCACAAGAAATTAACTGATAAAATAGTACTAGTAAAGAAACTTGAAAGAGAGAAAGGCTCATTAAATTATTCTGAATAAATGTACACTATCTGTCCCATTGAAGAGGGAAAAAAAGAGTCCACAAGAGTAAGCAGTCTGCAAAACACTGAGCAAAAGTGTTTCTTTCTTTTTTGGATCCATTTTCACAGGGGAACAAATGAAGGGAGGTAGAGGAAACAGAGGGTGAGAGACGTTTATTGAGCAAGTGAGGAGCAGCGAGAGAGAGACAGGAAGAGAGGGAATAAGAGAAAGAGGGGGGCAGCTGACAGCAGCAGAGCAGGAGAAGTGCACACTTCGACTAGTAATTTTACCTTAATAAACCTGCTGGGCACCTAGAGACTCTCACACACAACAGAAGAAGGCTGCAGGATAGGCCAACCAGAACTTGCCTTGACACTGACTCCTCCTCCGTTCTCAAACTCCACAGCACTCCGACTCAGTGCGACTTTCACTGGCGCGGGGAGGGCTCAGGACAGTAATGTTTCCAGGGCCGTCATTGGTAGCGCTTTTGTGCTCTACAAGATTGATGGCCCTGGGACCAAAACATGCTAATTTGCATCCTCCAGTGGTAAGTGTAGTGTGGTTGCACTTACACACACTGGCCAATCACGGCCAGTCATGCTGCATTCTTCGTTGTTCAGTCGCTCAGGGCTGCTAATGATGATAGTGTTGTGGGGGTGTTGACACTGCCGGGGCATCGACTCAGCTTAAAAAATACACACAATGGCCTAATAAAGGCACACAAGGTAGCCACCCACAAATTGTTTTTTTTCTCGCACAAATGGGACAAATGTCACCCATTTGTGTGGGAAATAGCCCAATCTGGCAACAATGCGCATGGGTGGTCTGAAGCGTGCCTCATTATCTGTTTAACACTGTTATCTCTTTTCTATTTACAAAGATTAACATCATGGAAAAGAAAGAGAGACAACAGTGTTCAACAGTGCAGGCTTTTCGGAAATACGACTGGCGCCAATTTTTTAACACAAATGGCGCCCCCCTGACTCTGTAAACCGGTGCGGTGGCACAGCTCGCCCTGCCCAAAAGCCGGCAATGACTTTAGGCTGTATTAAATCTGCTCCAGGACAGTTTTGGAACATCAGAGGCTATATCAAAGTGAGCCTGGAAAAGCTAAGTTAAGACAGTTTCTGCCACAGCTTTGGGATAACTGAGGCCTGTTTAAGAGCTGTAGCAGCACTATTTTGCCACCTTAGACAGTGGTAAATGGTTCCTTGTCACAGGAACTTTCAAGGCATGTGCTACTTTGGACTGGAAATGTAGCAGCATTTGTTGACATATCTAATGTAACCAACAGAACATAGCACAATATCACACACAAAATAACATAATAATACAATTAAACAAGATATGGCCAATCACAACAAAATAGTCCAAACTGAATGCAATGCAACAATCACAGGGCAACACAAAAAAACATGTTACAATAATGCTGCACAAAAAACTGTTGAACATATCACCTCAACAAAATGCCACAAAAACAAATGCACATATGCTCTTTTCACACATTGCCATCAGCAGGATTGTGATAAAAGGTGTTTAGATCAAGCACTGCTTTAACTTACCATCAAAGACATGAAATTACACCACTCAGAAATGTTTTGTGATCAGGACCCATGACTTCAACAAGTGCCTCTGAATTCTCTATTTCTTATGACATTCAATCAGGCTTTCTGGACTGATAACGATGGAAAGACCCTGGTGATTTAGCCGAATGATCAATCACTTTTACTCAGAGGTGAGGGCCACCCTAAAGCATTGATACTGCAAACCCCTTTGCGTCCTTGAATAATAATATAATAATAACTGGATTAAACTGTATTTTCACAAGAGAAAAATATTGAATAGAATAGATTTCACACAATTCTGAAGTGTTCATATAAGAATTGGAGAAACTTCAGGGGCTGATAAACTAACTTTTCACTCAGTGCAGCAACAAATGTTGCTGTACTGCATTGCATGAAAGGGGAGAGCAGAGCAGGGCCATATCAACAAAGATAATTTCCTAAAACCATGCTTCTGGGGCTCTATCATGCATTGTGCTCCAGGGGCCCAAACTGCATGTGCGCCTGCTTTGTGTGCCCAGAGGACTACGTTATTACAGAGGTGGCTGCAGACGCTTGTGCGTCTCCTTCTGTAATACTGATAGCACTGTAACACCAGCTTTGCCTTCAGAAGGCATTCCCTCATTTCCATGGGGGCATGGTCTTATGCAAGTTAGGGAATCACTTTACCTCTGTCCCCACCCATAAAAAAGTGGGGGCACCGCCAGTGCGCATGCAGGGTGTCTCTGTCCCTTTTTAAAGTGCACGCGGCTGTCACCCGCACTGTGAAACGAAACAAGGAGCCACTTGTAACCAGCCTCTCTGTATTTCACCGAGTGTGCTGCCCTTGAATTTGCAGTTGTCCTGGGGCAGTGCATTGATTTCAAAAGGTGCATTGTCCCTGGTTGCACCCGGCACACCTGCTTAACCCCTTCGCTGTGGCGGGAATTCCGCCGCAGCGCTGGGGGGGGGTTTGGGGGCAGCGCGGTGGCGCTGTGCTCATGACGGAGCCACTCCGTCATGAGCCACGGTTGAGCTGTGCTCATGATGGAGTGTTTCCGTCATGACTCCGCCCACTGCGCTAATCGCCCGCACAGGCGGGGAATTAGCGCCGCGTGGGCGGAGCGGCCCCCAACGGCCGCGGCATGACGGAACCACTCCGTCATGAGCACACGGCGACCGTGGCTCATGACGGAGTGGTTCCGTCATGAGCAGGGGAGGGGTTAAACATGCCCCATGGTGCAATCAGGGACAGTTCACCCATTACATAATACGGATCCAGGGTGCCAACATTGAAATCAAGGCTATACTTTACTACAAGAAGCAGGAAGTGAGCAAATATGCTACCTTGAATAAAACGGCTTCTAGGCCTACTTAATTCATGAAACTTAGCATGCATATTGAGGCTAAAGGGCACTTCAGATTAATAAAAGCAACTTCCACATTTGATTATAAAGCAAATCAAACACTCCGTGATATACAAATGCAGTTTGACATTACCAGTAATGCGATATGAATGCTTATTTATGCGCCCCCAGCCCCCTCTGGACTAGAGCACGGGCACAGAACTTGATAATGATGTGACAGTTGGTTGGTCCACTGCAGCCCAAACAGCAATAAAATTAAAGCAACTATTATTGTTCCACCAAATTAGCTTCACAACTACGAACTCTCTTCCATATATTTTATGACATTTCATGCGGTGTGACGCGCCAGGCATGCATACTATTTGGTTCAACTGCGTCCTGCATTTCAGTGAGCCTCGCACAATGAAAACATCCTTCGCGCCAAAAGTGCTGAATATTTCCGTCTATTTCCATGGAATAAATCACCGCTAATTGAATGTCCTCCGTACGGGGCATCCATTAAACACTATGAAATTAGCAGGATCTATGACAGGTTGCCCAGAAATAATAAAAGGTTTTGCTTTTGCGTGAAATGGAGGCCTGGACATAGTCACTGAAAACATATTCTCCTCTCTGCGACACATGCACAGTATTGTTGTGGCTGATGAACAATGCCGATTTCAGAAAATTCTGTCTGTTCAGACCCAAAGTCTTGGTAGAACACTGAATGAGACATAGTGATGAACTGAGTGTTTTCCTTGCTAGAGTTGAAAGAATTACTTTGCTGTCTCACATTTATTAATGAAGGTATGTAATCATCTAGGGGCAGATTTACAAGCCCCCTGTACGTCACTTTTTGTGACATTACTGGTGGCGTTTTTCATTGCTCCATATTTAGTGAGACAGGAAAAGCCACCCTGCGTGGCTTTTCCTGTCCTTGTAAATATGGCCCCGTTACACTTTGCGTGGAAGGGGCATTCCATGGGTGTTGCTGTGGATGTTCCCACGCAACACCCATGGAACCAGACACATTTCCAGATTCACGAGGAATCGTAAATCTGAAAATGCGTCAGTATGCTATGCCACCCTAGGGGTGGTGTAGCGAGACGAAACGGGGAGAAATGTTTTAATTTCTCCTCGTTTTTTCCTCTTTCAATGCGTGCTGCATTCTACAGCACGTATTGAAAGAGGACAATGCCTGTAGTGATTGTTTTCATGTAGGAAGGTGCCCCTTCCTGCATGAAAACAATCTCCGCATGACGCAGGCATCCTTGCACCATGGTGCAAGGGTGCCTGCGCCGGTGCATGGCAGCTGTTTGTGCACCAGGGGAGTGCACAGGAATACGACATATCATTGTAAATATGTTGCCCTCCTGTGCTCTGAAAGTGACTCAGTGCGGAGCAGCCAAATGGCTTTCGGGAGTCACTTTCTCCTAAATCTGCCCCTTAGTATCTCACTTGTGACAGCACTGCCTCGAAGCAGTCAGCATTGCACTACATAGTGCACGAGACAGGCGCATCCAGTCCTGTTTCCAGGTTAGGCATCAACTAATCATTAAAATTGGAAAGGAAGAATGATAACAGTCTGCATACCTTGACTCCCAATAACAAAACGTTGCCTGATGACTCCTGTTTATCTCCGCTTATTTCATAATATTTCTCTGTCTACATGTCAGTGTTTGTTTTTTTACTTCCAAATTGCTGGCTTCTATTTCCTACATATTTCTACTACAAAGAGCTTTTGCTTGCTTTGTATAGCATTAAGATTTAAAGCTTCGCAGTGGCTCGGTTTAGTTTTACCCATATTTTACTTTTATTGTTAGCATACCATTAAGAGAGTAGAATATGGAACACTTAAATCAGCCTCAGCCATTGGTAATTATACTGAGACACATTACAGATCATTTTTTGCTCACTGTGCCTCTAGTGACAGGGACAATCTATCTGCTACACAGCTGCACCAAAACATACATTCTTGATAGGCTGGAGCGGCAATCATCATCATTAAATTCTTTACTCGGTTTGGTTAAATCCATAAAAGACACAATATCTGTAAAAATAGTACATAACATTTCATGATAGCCTATATATAAGAACATTATGCACAGAAGAAAAATCAATAAATATACAATTACTAAAACATTCAGTTACTCATCCCAGTTCTTCCCTATAATAACTACAGCTCTTGAATACCTTATGACGTTTGCTATGACATATTCATCTGATAACATCTGTAAATATATAAAATCGGACTGGACTTGTACAAAAACCTTTCCTTTTTAAAACAGGTACAATAAAAACCCTCCTTGGTTCCGTGTAAAAAGTGCAAGACATCATAAATTGCAAGTTCACAAGGAATTTAAATCAAAACTATCCTTCGGGGTAGCAAATATTAGATGCAGTAAATTAAATCTGAGTCTTGCGAGCAGATATCTATGCCTATTATTTTTGACTACAGTAAAATATGGCTCCATTACCAATGTGGAGGACATCAAGACATATTTCCCAACAGTGGGTTTCAACAGCTCTACCCCTTCCCTAGAAGATTTCACCCATTCCGTAAATTGGTCCTTTACCCATTTGTGTTCCCTCTACTGATATCCTCGGGGTTGGTAAACATCCCCCTCTTTCCCAGATTCGAGAGAGAGCTCTTATATACCTAAGCCATGGAATTTCATAGGCCAGGTCAAGTGCCATACAATCCCTCATGATTAATCGAGTCAGACCCAGCTCCTCCCTGGACCAAATCCTCACTCAACTCAGCAGAGGGCACAAGGCAATCTGGTCTCTTCAATACATGCCCCCCCAACTCTTCATGTAAATAGAAAGACGACCTACTTTGGGGCACACAGAGTAGACATCTGAGAAATTTGTTTTCCTCCACTTGGAGCTCATGTGGGTCACAAAAGCCCCAAATATATTTCCCATATAGAGATTTGGATGCACACTTGGCCTGATAAATCTTGACAGGAGCTTAAAGGGGGTCTACTTCCAAGCAAAGCAGCAAAGCAAAAGACTGCTCCTGTGGTCTTCCTAAGCTCCTGACCTTTGACCCCAATGAGGGGCTTCCAGCTCAAATTGGAGTCAAATAGCACACCCAGGTAGTGGAAACTCTCCACCTCTGCCAATAAGTGCCCATTCAGGCTAAAATGTTTTGTTGTGGCTTTCCTGGGCCCCACCACCATGACGTGGGATTCAGTGATGTTGAATGAGAGGTCCAGATCCATCATAAAGGAGTCGATTGTATTCAAAAGGGTTAGTAGACAATTGGCCGTTATTGTTATCAACAGCACGTCATCCGCATATAAAAGTATTGGTAGGAGATGAGTGCCAATCAATGGACAGTCTACATTTTCTGCAATTAATGCCTGTACCAGGCCATTTACATACAAAGTGAATAAAAAAGGTGCAAGAATACAGCCTTGTCAAACCCCACGGCCTGTCTTAAAGCTATCAGTGCATAAAGAATCATTGGAAAATCTGACTCTAGCAGATGTCTCTGTGTGAAGCTTGTACAGAAATAATACTATTTTAGGGTTCACGCCGAGACCTAACAGGATCTGTCATAACTTATTGCGGTTGACAGGATCGAACGCCGCTGTAAGATCCATAAAGGCCATGTGTATTGTCTCTGAGCGTGCAACTGTGTATTTATTACCCACCATATAGAAGTTCATACACTGATCTATGGTGGATTTGCCCAACTGGAGCCCATATTGAGAATCAGAAATCATACTGTTGTCTTGAGCCCAGCATCTCAGTCTTTCAAAAGCACCCACCCCACTACCTGTGCAACTGAATCTAGTAGGGATATGGGCCTGTAGCACCGTGGATTGTCTTTATCCCCTTTTTTAAAGATAGGAACTATGACTGATGATGACCATGAAGAAAGCGGGCTTTCCTGCACTGCTGCATTCAAGACAAACATCAAGAATGGGCCCCAAAAGTCTGGGTAACTGTCATTTAAGTCTGGCGGTATACCATCTGATCCCGGGAGTATAAAGACAAGCCTAGATTTCATCTGAACAATCGCCTTCTCCATAGTCAGAACTGGCACATCCAAGCAATTATATATTCCCTCAAAGTGGGTCACCCAGTCCCTAGCAGTAATATGGTGCCACATAGTAGGCTCATTCTGGTTGGCAAAACAGGGCTGATTTACTATGCGCCTAAAAACTTGCTATTTCCTACTGTGCTCACATAGCCATTTCATCCCAGTGCATGTCCCTCAAAGTGCGTTTCCTTCTCTTCAACTCCTCCTTATAATTACATCTACAGATTGCTACCTGAACCACATCTCTCGGAGTTGATTTGAGTGTGTTTTCTTGACTTACGTAGGGCCTTGGAAATCCACTTGGGGGCAGAGTTGGTAGTCTTTGTATATGGCACATGTAATAGCTAATCAGCCTTTTGGGCGATATGACCAAAAGCAATGAGCCACTCTGAGTCTGGAACAGAAAGGTTAGGACATGTTGATACTTCTTTAGCACTATTAAAAAAGGAGTGGAGAAAATTCTCAGATTTCACCATAATCCATCTTAATCATCTACCATGAGAAAGAGTCTGAGTTATAATAAGATCTCTGTGTCGTCCCCTAGACTGGAGACAGGGCACTCCTACAGCTAATATGAGAGGGTTATGATCACTAAACACATGGTGAGAAATACAAAACTTAGTGATTAAAAAAAATTATGGTGCAGACAGAAAAATATAATCAATAAGAGTATTGCTCCCCCTTCCTGTATACGTACGAATGAGTCTCTTACCCTACACATTAGTCTACATGTCTAAGGAGAAAACGATATTAAATGACATTAATGCAACCCCTCCAGTTGTATGCTCTAAATGTAACCCAGGCGAAGACACACACTTTTGTGTTGGAGTCATCTTTGGACATTTTGCACAGGTGTATATTAAAATCTCCCACAGCTATAAAATTCATCAACCCCCGTTGACATTTTCCAGTTGACTGAATATGTTGTTTCAAGCTGTCAATACAGGAGGTAGGTTGGGGCCATGTTTGTATGTTTTAAAAGATAATCAAATAAAAAGCGTCTGCGCCAGATAATGTGATTTTAATGGCTTTTAAAGTGGGATCCCCGGTATGACATTCAATGATACGCCCCTTAATCTCCAGTGACATGAAGATAATCAAGCCACCTTTAGCTGTACCAGAAGAGGATTGAATAGCAGGCCTAAAAAAAGTTTTATAGCCCTCCAAGAAAAAAGTATTCATAGTCGCCCATGTTTCTTGGAGGCAAATCAGGTGAAAGCCCCTGATGTAACTAAACAAATTCTCATCCCTAAACTTGGAAGCAAGCCCAGAAAAATTCCAACCATTCAATTGTAAATTGTCATTATGGGCAATAATAGGTTCCCCCTGCAGGCTTGCACTGTAACTCTGGAGACTGAAGCGGGCAATATCTAATACAGTTACCGCCCCAAGGGATTCAGGTCCAGTAAAATTATGGGAACCTGTTATAGAAACGTATACTGCATCAGAGCCTACAAGTCATTTGCAGGAATCCAATTGGCTCGATGGGGCAAACCTATTGTTGGACACGGCTGGGCAAAGGGGGACTAACTTATGGGACATACACCGCTTTGAGGGCCCAACTAAGGTCCATGGTGTAGAACAGACCAATTCGGATATATGAAAAAAGTCCAGGGGAGTACTTGAATATCAGAAGGCAGGTCGAGCCAAGTAAAATTGTCTGCTTCAAGTTCCTGTGCCGCTACATTAGGTCTATTAAAATGAATGCCTATGCAATCTCCCCTTAATTGTTTCACTCCCTTACCCAGCCTGCTAACCCACCTGACCATATTTATACAGTTATAGATTGCTGGGCCTATGTTCAAGTTTGAGCCCAACCAATGGGTTTTTTTAACTGAAGAAATGATTATAAAGTGTGACCATTTAGAGGTGGAACATTTCCAAGTGCCACCACATATGGGGTATCCTTAGGAGGGAGGTCAATTGTGGAAGCATCTCAACAGGAGGGCGTCCGGACATGTGTAGCTATGGCATGACTAGGCAAAGGGTCTGAAAGATCTGCTATAGGCAATGGACTGTTATTTTTCTCACCAAGGATCCATCCCCACTAGACCAACATATGTCTGCATCCTGATTTGCTTGCCTCATTAACCACAGATGTTACCCTAGGATGGGGCTCGGTTACACCAGGCTTGTCCTTAGATGTCATGTTTTCCTTTACGCCCGCAATGTTAACTGCAGGAGGGAAGAATACTGAGTTCCGTGAGACACAGTCCATTCCCAACAAAGCCTGCTCAATGTTACCACAGCACAGTTCCAAAGCGTTAAGTAGACCCTTGATTAAATGTTCTGACTTCTCACATAAGATATCCCTAATACCTTTGAGTTTAGATCCAATAAAAGTTTTGAGTGTTTTGATGGAAAAAGCATCCTTCACGTGTGTCGGGGGACCATTAGATCTCATATTGTGTGTTCGCCCTGCTTGTTTTGCTTGTGTGAAGGAGGGCGAGAGTCTGTGCTGGTGTCCTTCAAAGTTAAAGTACCTGAATCTGTAGGTACGGGCTCACTGTGATTCAAGGCCTTGATCGTGATTAAATTTGTTGAGGGGGGCCAGGCCTGTTAGGGGGAACACCCAGCAGCATCTGCCTCTTGACCATCCCCATTGAGTCAACTCGTCCTCCACATTTGTATCTCCTTTTTGAGGATGCCCAACACCGAAGACAGGAAGGACAAAATATTGGATTTTTCTTGTTGCGGTTTAGATGCAGTCGCCACTAGCTGCAGCTTGCCCAGCAGCTTTTTATTTCCCCATCACCACTGAGACTATACTTGTGAAGATTTTGATTGAACTAGATAACCAGAGAGATAGAATACTTGAGCCCACCCTGGTATAATTAGCCTTTGCTGCTCAACAGGTGTGAAAGAAACCTACTATATCCAAGAGAAGGCCTGAGGAAATAAAACCCAGATCCTTCCCTACCCTCAGTTAACTGTGATGTTCAGCCAAGCAACTTGAATTAGCTGTATAAAAGAGGGTAAGAGTCCTGCCATAGTGTCTCTACATCAAAACTGAGCATTGTTCAGACCAGTGGGGAGGGCCCAGCCTGGCCTCTGTCAGTCGCTGACGGGCTCTCAATGCAGGCGATGTCAGTAGCTTTTGAAGTGTGGTGCAGGAATCAATTTCATTAAAACTGTTTAACATCTCGATCACACACCAAACCAGGGTTGATCCTGCTCTCTGTGTGGGCCTCACTATCCTACAACAGCCCTTTGCTGCAGTTTATGAGGAAACCAGGAGCTATAAATAACAAATTAATTTAAACCAATACTCACAATACTATTTCTAAGTCCAGTCAATAATGAGAGTTTTGCTCAGCTTTAAGGGCTTTCTTTTCATTAATAAGGTTTAGTAAGATTTGTTTTCTCCTTTTATTTAGTTAGTTCAAAAAGGCATTGTTAGACCTAGCATCCTTGGTGTGGTTTCCCCAATCTTTTTGGCCTCTGGCTCCTCTACTTTTGTTGTGTGGTTAATTACGTTTTTGCTGGTCTAGATGCTTTGGGCACTTTGCCACTGCTGACCAGTGCCAAAGTGCAAGTGCTCCATATGTAAATTGTGTTTATGAAATTGTGTTTCCATGATTGCCTTACTTGATTTACTAGTAAGTCCATAGTACAGTGCAATGTGTGTGCCCAGGGCCTGTACATCAAAGGTTGCTAGTGGGCTAGCAGCATTGGTTGTGCCACCCACAAAAGCAGCTCTTCAATGGGTTCTCAAACCTGCCACTGCAGTGTCTGCAAGCAGTTTTACACTGCCATGTCGACCTGGCAAGCTCACCCACTTGCTAGGCCCTAACCTTCCCTTTTCTCACATATAAGACACCCCTAATGTAGGCGAAGGTCCCCCTGTGGGCAGGGTGCTGTGTTGGTGAAAGGTCAGACATGTACTAATGTATGTGACATGTCCTAATAGTGAAATAATGAGCATTTCATTTTCACTAATGAAAGGCTATCTGTCCCATAGGATAGAATGGGAGATATTTTGTAACCGCTTACAAGTATAACTTCACATAGGGACAAGATGGAATGATGGAGTTTAGGTTCTCTGAACTCAGAATTTAATAACACATCTTTTAGTCTTATTGGTTTTTAAATTATGCGTTTGAAAATGCCACTTTTAGTAAATATATTAAAAAGAGGTTAAGCCCTATATTGATAGCCAGATGGGGCTAGGTTAAAGTAGTGCAAAAGAGAACCTGGCTACCACTTCTAAATGTTGCTGTGTAAATAAACAGACTGAGGGCCAATGTCTGGATTCCTTGGTCCTGTTTTTTTTATTTAACCATTTCTTCAAAAAACATTGTTATATCATGTCAACAATTTATATAGTCTGAAAATTGAAAATATACTATTTAGTGCAAACAAATAAAATACATAAACAAAATCAATAATAACAATAACACTCATACATAGTTCATTCTCATGTTGAGCAATAATCAAAATAGTGCATAGAACCAATTTTAAATAGTGATAACAATAAGCATTAGCCATTACATCAGTCGGTTATTTTCTGAAACATCTAAACAGAAAGCTCTCTTGTTACACATGGTTTAAATTGCTTTTAAGAGAGATGCTACCCATGGGGAATGAGCTTGGGGGCTGTTGGAGTTGAATCAATGTTCACTGACCCTCTGCAGTATCTATGCTCAGTTTTTGTTAAACCCTCGTGGTGAAAGAAAAGAGAAGAGTGCCAACGCGTCTCAAATCTTAGTTTCATTCAAGGGATTATCTTCTGTACATTGACACAGTGTAATCCACAGTGTAATCTAAAGTTAACAAACCTAAGGAAAAATAATCAGTAATTTTGAACCTTTCTACATATCACCTAACTAGTTTAAAAATATAGTTTTGTGGTACCTGATATAATTAGTAGATACTCGAGGGAAGAAGTGGGCAAAAAGCATTAACCTACTCTAGGAACATGCCTTATTATAAAAAGCTGAAAGCAATGTTGCAAATCATTCTGTATCTTCGCCTCCCATTTGACAAATGGGCTTTCAAGTCTTAAGAACAGTCTTGTCTCGTCTATTCAGAAATATGAAACAAACATCTTTAAACTAAGATTATGTCCTTTCGATTCTTAGACCTCCTTTCCCATGGATATGAGCACATTCTAATCTTCTAAATAAAATACATTTTAGGCAAAACAATAGATTAAAGCAGGATTGGAACAATTGCTGCAAACGATACTATTCAGAACGCCATTTTCTTCATTATAAATAAAAAAGGAAATAGGTTGAACTAATAACATTTTCAATTCACGCATTCTATTTAATATGTCAAATAATATGAAATCATTCTACTCTATGATAATGTTTCTAGTAAAACATTTTTGAAAACCTTATTATTAATCAAAAGCATTCTTTAATGCAAAGTAGTGTGAGGTTTGCAAAAGAATATATCAGGGTTAGGTGCAACCATCAAGTATTTTGTGCACATCTCAGCATCATTAGTTTTGCTGCTAAAATAATTAAGCTTGCTTTAGCATTTTGAGGCCTTTCAATAATAGATATAACTGGGTACTACACATTTTGCACATTTTGGTGTTGTGTCAGTTCATAATTATTTGCACATTAATATTTCATACAATTCTTTAACTATATTAATTTTACATTTTAATAAAATCCTATCAATGTACATACTCTCCTAGTATCTCGCTCGTGACAGCATTGTCTCTAAGGAGTCAGCATTACCCTGCATAGTGCAGCAGACAGAAGCATTCAGTGTCATTAACTAATCTTCAAAATCGCAACTATGATAACAGTCTGCATACCTTGACTCCCAATAACAACACTTTGCCTGATGACTCCAGTTTCTATCTAATTATTTCAAAATACTTCTCTGTCCATATGTCCTTGGATGGAACCAGGACACAAATGAGTCTCATCCATTGGTAATTATACTGAAAAACATTCGAGATCGGTTTTTGCTCACTGTGCCTCTAAAGACAGGGACAATCAGTTTGCTAATCAGCTGCACCAAAAAAGACATTCCCGATAGGCCATTTCTCTCTCTCTGGAAGAACAAAAGCAGCCCAAAGTCCAATCAGCATTGTGTCTTATCAGTGAGGGGCAGCTTGGGTCCTGTGGTCCAGCAATCTACTTCTTGATGGCTCTTCGTAGCCTCTTTTCAAAGTTGACCATTGTTTCGCCCTCAACAATTGCCTTTGCATGTGCTGGTTCTGTTGCTGTTCTCAATTTGAATCTATGGCCTGAATGCCCAAGCTTTTTCTATCAATAGTTGTGTCTTACACCTGTCGTGGGTTTGAATTATAACTGAATTTTCAGTCAGTCCTGGACTAAATCTTTTGTGATTAGATTCGTCTTAGTTCACACTTATTTGTGAATTCCTCATAAACTTCAAAGAGAAAGGCAAGCGTAATCACAGAATATAAGCTTAGACCATCGATGGTGAAAAGACATGCCTGACTTTGTAAATTGAAGGCTAAAACAAAGGCTGGGTAACATTACAATCAATCTGACAAATATCTGAGACAAGGGGAACTGGCGGAACAATGCAGGCAGAGCCACGCACGCAGGAGCAACACAAGTGCAACCACGCTTACCTGATCAACGCATCTGCCTTAACCAAGCATATACGTGGTTGAGGCAGATAGTGGTCTACCTTTCAGGATGGGCAGGTAAAAAAAGAGAAAGCATCGGAACAGTAAGCCCTGGACGCGGACAGGTAAGTAGGGCTGGCGCTGTGTTTGGGAGGGGTAGTTTTTAGGTGTGGGATTCCCTTTTAGGGCTCAGGGCGGGGCGTTGGGGTACTTTTGGGAAGGAGGCAGGTTTTTATTTAGTTTAGGGGTAGTTTTAAGGATGGGTTGGGTTTGGGGGGGTTTTCAGGAGTGGGGGTGGTTCTAGGGCTCAGGGTGTGGCGTTCGGGGTAGTTTTTTTTAAATTGGGGCAAAGTTTTAGGCATCAGGGCGGTGGAAGGGGTTGGAGTCGTTTTCTGGACAGCGCTGGGGTAAGTTTTAGGGCTCAGGGCAGGAGGGATGGAGTCGGGCAGTTATTGATAGGGGTAGGGATAGGGGTTTTAGGCCTCAGGGAGAGTGGAACGGCTACTTTTGAGGGCAGGGCTAGTTTTAGGCTTCAGGGTGGAGGGGCGAGGTAGGCGGTTAGAATTTTAGGGCTTAGGGTGGGGGGTCAGGCTAGTGGCGATTTTAACCACATATCTCCTGACCATTAATACCTACGGGGCTGCAAAGACCACAATATGGGGCAAAAGGTGGATAAGACTCTACAACATTTTTGGTGACAGAGCCCACCCTTGAGCAGTTTCCCAGGAAGAATATCTTCATACCTAATCACAATACAATAGGAGAAGTATTGTGATTGGAATACGCAGGGGCCTTGTAAGTCCCCACTACAAACACCCTTGCCTTGAACGCCTTATTAAGTGTGCAAACACTAAAATTCCTGGTCCTGAAGAAAGCCACGTTGACCCCGACGGGCTAATAAAGGTGGCTGAAGCATTTAGACCACACCGAGGATAACCATACCCAGGATGCATGGGACCAATTAACCATCCTATATATATCCACCACACTTTTAATATTGACCAAGAATCCTCCAAATAAAATACTTCGGATTGGAGGGATTCACGAGCCAATTTTAATTATCACGTCACAATCACTGGATCACCCAAATCAACCAGCTCCGCTGTAATCAGGTGGCGCAGCACGCCCTGGGAGCATTCGGCAACCAGGGTGGGAGCCCAATGATGAAGCATGTCACCTACTAGGTAGGTGAGTCAGGGTTCTTTTAAAACACCCTGTGGGTTCTAAGTCTCTAAAAACATCAAAGAGACTGAAGGAGTAAACTTGAGTAACCAGGACAAAAATAGGTGGAAGATAAGTTCTAATTATGTTTATTGAATAATTTGACAGCGAAGACGAGCAGGTTATAAATTCTCTCTTTGTCTCTATGTTTATTTAGTATATTCATGGACAGTATTTATACTGACAATATTAAGGACATAATTACATAAATAGTACTTCCGCTGTCATCACCACAAATGTTCTGATGGCAAGAAGTAACATGGAAAAATAGTAGAGAAAGAAAATGTTGCAAATGTTAATTAGGTTGTGCACGCTATATTTTGACACATCAATCTAGAGGAAATACATTTTTATCCTCTTAGTAACTTTGTCCTCGCTTGACCAATATGCACAAACTTGGTTGATACCGTCTCCAACATTAAACCAGTCGGTGTTGATTGGTCAAATGGCTCACAGTTACAATTTGGGGGGTGGGGGGTCACAAAACTGGTAATTCATCCAAAGAAAATATATACAATTTGCACTCCCCTCAGTGTTGACTGTAGTGTCAACATTACAGTCAACAATAGTGCAAATTGTGGACTGCATGTACCATGATGAAATGGAGCAAATGTTTCTGGGATATGATGTAGTGTCCGGCCACACTTGTTTCCCTGCCCAAACTGATTTTCATGACCTCCTCTACCATTTATCACATGTTCCTAATGTTCCTTTTTGTAAAAATTGCATTCCGGCCCATTGCTTACACTTCATCTGGACCGAGCCAGAGAGTACGGCCCGAGCCGCGGATTCCGGGCCGACTACGGATGTGAAGATATGACTCGTAAATGACCTCCGTGAATACCAATAGTCGTAAAGTTAGACTTTTGTCTTAGATTGCCTTTTTGAATCAGGCCCACTGTGCCTAGAAAGAAAAGTCTTTCAGTATTTAAAATATAAACTGCTATAGTGTCTAGCCCCACCAAGGCTCGAATCTACAGATAGCTCTTAAAGTGCACCGTACAAGGCACCCAGGATATGCTTTTAAGTGATTCCTTTAAAGCAACATTCTGATCTTTTATCTTCATGTTAAAAGGACTGTATCCAAAGAAAGTGAAGCCTTGCAGTGATTACGGTATACACAGTGCACCATGTGCAGTCCTATGGTGACTGGCCTCGACCTAGAACAAGTCTACAAGTAGCTCTTAAAAACCCCCATGCATAACCCCCTGTTGGATTTCCCAACACCGAGGATAAATTTAGTTAATTACAGTTCAGCTTCTTTTCATTCTCGGGTTCATTTCTTTTGCCAAGATCAAGACTATTTTATCTACCCTCTAAAGATATTTTACCATCGCACAGTTCAGTTGAGGATCACTTGGAATAAAATAAGCTACCACCACCCCTTTGGACGTCCTTATGCCTCTTTCCTTACTTTCTCTGCGTAGGGTCATTACTCTGTGGTCTTCCATGGTGGTTTTACGTAGACACAGCACATGTATATTGTCTTTAGGCCCTTGTGTGCATAACCAGCAATAGTCCTGGCCTTCAATTCTTCTCCAATGGGAGGGCGTACTTTTTTACGGGCAAGACTCCCAGTCTATCTTTTAGGAACTTTTCTTTTGTCTGGTTGTTATAAAGTTCTCCAAAATAGCACTGGGGCTTCAGCTTTGTGTAGTTATTGAGAGTTCACCATCCATGACTGCGCCTGGCTAGGGCGGGATTGTCCCCCAAATGAGACAGTGTTTTACTGTTTGATTTTACTATTCTTTTGAGTTCGACCCTGCTCAGTGGTTAGTCCCATACAGCAGAGAGGCCCAGATTAGTTACACCTAAATTTAAGTAGGCCTTTGCTGATGATTGAGCCCTCCCTTGTATTTCAAGCCATAGTTGTTAGCCTAAAGAGCCCTCGTAAGCTAATTTGATATTATGGCAGCAATTCATGAAGGCAGCCTGCTATGCCAGAGAATTGCTTAACAAGACCAAATTCCAATCTGATCTGGGCAGGAGATGTGTATGCTGATAGTTTGAAGATGGCCCTAAATCGTTTGTTGTTTTCTTCAAAGCAATGATGTTCCGTCTTCTCAGGGCCTCATTCCCATAGGTAAAAGTGGGAAGAACCTCAGCTTAGGCAACCTGTAGTAATGGAGTTAAGGTTGGGCTC
The DNA here is from genome assembly GCF_964204655.1 of Triturus cristatus. Classification (NCBI taxonomy): domain Eukaryota; kingdom Metazoa; phylum Chordata; class Amphibia; order Caudata; family Salamandridae; genus Triturus; species Triturus cristatus. Next base: position 667,588,726 of record NC_140580.1, read on the forward strand.
GTCAGTTTTTTGTATAAGGCTCCCATGCCTACTGAAAGACCGTTGCCCTTCCTTTTGATGTCTTCCAGTTGATTGCTGAACCTTGCAGTAGAATTGAAGAGCACTACAAGGTACTTGTAATCATTGACAGACTCTAGCTTGTCTCCGCCCAGAAACCAGGTATAATATTTCAACCCTTTTTTATTAAGCATTAGGGTTTTGGTCTTCTTCATATTTATTAACAGCCCATTACTCTCAGAGTAGGCTAGAGTTGCGTCCAGCAGTTGTTGTAAGCCCACTTTCGTCTTGCTGACTAGCACTAAATCAACAGCGTAGAGTAAGTTGGAGAGTTGGATTCCTCCCAGTTTTGGAGCGTGACTGTTGATCTTGCTTAGGGTTGATGGTAGATGAGAGAGGGACAGATTGAAAAGGTTCGGTGCAAGCATGCACCATTGTTTTAGATTCTGCGTTTTTGCTATAAAAGTGGGAACCTTTCCCCAGCTTGACCCAGATCCACGTGTTGATATGAAGAATTTGTATTGCCCTTAAGAGGCTTGATGGGATGGTCAAGTTTGCCAATTTGTACCATTGTTTCTCCCAATCAACCCTGTCAAAGGCAGATTTATAATCTATGAAACATAGATGCATTGGCCGTTTGTACATAGTTGCAAAGTCAGTCTGCAAGGAGAGGGGCATGATGTTGGTTGTTTTTTCTGTATTCTTAGTAAAGCCAGTTTGATTCAGTGGGATTATGGCGTTGTGTCTAACCCAAGACAACGTTTTTCGAGTATGGCCCAGTGAAGTATTTGGCCTCATTGTCTATCAGGGCCACCAGACAGTAGTTTCCTGATTTGCTTTTGTTGCTTCCTTTGTACATTGTTAAGATAATTGAACCATTCCATAAACTGGGAATGCTGCTGCTGCATAAAATGTAATTGAAAAGTGGGCATAGTTGCTCTGCCCAGAAGGAGGACTCTTCCTTGCAAATCACAAGAGGGATCCTGTTTGGGCCAGGGCCCCTTCATGTCACTCCTTAGATATTTGTATTTGACTGGCTCCCTGGCTGATGGAAAGCTGTCTAATGCAGGACCCTGCAGGGCTGTGGGTCAGCAATTGGTGGGCATTGTCCCATTTACACCATTTGAGCTGAAATCATTTAGGAGGAACTTTGTCTTCAAAGGAGATGTTTTGTAAGTGCTCAGCAGTATTAGACTGCTGCATTCTTCTCCTAGAGAGATTCGGTGCTGGCTGGTCGACTCTCTTGGTGTGATCTGTTCTCCTTGTGTTGAAAGGCCCCAATTGATAGTGCATCCAAATGAATATCAAGATTTTTGAGTTAGCTACTCTGGGCAAAGAGCTATTCATATTTAATGTCTGACGGAAAATGGTTGAGTTCTTCCTCTTGATGTGCCACAGCAATTTCGTCCAGAAGGATTAATTTCTTTCTTGCCAAATCCGACTTACGTTTTTTAAGCCTTTCTTGGCTTTCCTAAGGTTGCTTGCAAAACTTCTGATTGCCCTCCAGAGTTGTTTTATTTATCTTTTTAATTTCTTAATAGGAGCATTTCCTTCCCAGGCGTGTTGTATGTCCTTGCTACTGATCCTCTTCCTTTGATGTTTTACTGTTTTGGCATGGCGTCCAGAGAATTGGTTGGTGGAGTCTTCCTAGTTACTCGAGGGGCTTTGCCCCTCCTTCTCCGATACCTGTAGTGTTTTCTTGGCATCGTAAGAGAGGTCTAGTGGGCGTACATTTAATCTGCTTGTGGTCAATTGTGTAAATTGAGATTGCTTTTTCGGGGAAGATCTCATGCTCCCTGGCTCCAACTGACAGGTCCATCTCCTGGTGGAGATGATCTTCTCAGACTTATCACCTAATCAGATTGAAAGTACTTGCAGCATTAAAGGGAGACTCATCAGGGTATAATCGATCAGTGACACTCCTGTCTCTGAATGATATGAATGCAGGCGGTTTGTTGGGGAGAAACGGCCATTTAATACATGGAGACCCAGAAGCTCTTCGGATGCACTCATTCCTGCCATGGTATATTCCAAAATAATATTTATGCTGCCAATATGTCCTTTGGATCAGATGAGCTCATAATCCACATACTGAAGTCTCCCGAGACTATAAATTCAAACCTCTCCCGGTTTCTAGTTTCATGATTCTGTCTACCAGCCTTTCTGAAACCTCGGTTCTCTCCTTTTTATTTAGATGAATGTAGACATTTACTATGGTGATTAAGGATGGTCATTCTGGCAACTCCAAGACCATCATAGGTTCATCCAAACTTTTTGCTTTGCATTTAAAAGGCAACCAAAACATTGTGAGGCCCATGTTTGAGGGCCTGATTCGCAGGACAAAGTAATTTATAAAGCCATCCATTGGCACTGAATCAAGCGCTTTGTGTCCTGTAGTAGCACCACTTTAAAGTTCGCAAATACTTTAGGGTCTTCCCATTGCCCCTTTTGCCAGCCAGAGTGTTAATATTACAGGAGCGCACTTGAAAAGTTTTACCACTTGCAGACTTTTACCTTGTCATTTTAGTATGATTCATTGTGGTTTTCAGATCGTGTTTAGACCTCCTGATAGCCAGTCACAGAACCATCTGAAGAGCTGGGTTTCGGGACAATCACTCAAGCCATTTTACTGTCAAATCTTGGATATTTACTTAGAGCATTCATCAGGACAGAGTATACTCATGTTGACTGGCCTGACGGTTTGCCACCTGCCCTGGAAGCTACAAGTGGGTGTGGATAACCTGCGTTCTTTTCAGCCATGATTGAAATTCCCCATTTTTAGGTCGAGCCTGAGCCAGCGCACAAGTGCTGCTCTGTGAAGATCTGTCGTAGTTCAGTACGGAGAGAAGCCCCGCTGACTCCCCCACCCTTATTTTTCATTGGCTTGTTTGTTTGTCCTTTGTAAATGCTGTCTTCTGACTCATTATGAGGCTTGTTGGTCCCTCCTTAGTACAGCCATGTCGTCATTTGTATCCTCCCATGGCTACTGGCCCCTTTCCTTGGTTGTTACACAGTAGTTGTTCTATTTTGTTTGAGTTTCTCTTATGTTACGCACGACAATGTGCTTTGCTTACATTCAGCCGGCCATGCCCGCTTTCACTTTCACAGCAGCCGGGACAATGGCAGCCGTTTGTTTGCAATGCCATAGGTCTCACATTTTTTTTCTTTTGCATTGGCTTTTTTAGTAATTTCCTGTCGTCTTTTCTTTTCATCCTGCTCACTTTCACCCTTGTTCACTTGTCTCCCACCCCCTCCCATTGTCCACATCGCCTTTGCTTCCGCCATCTCCCCCATTGTCCTTGTATTTTTTTTCCCGCACCCTCCCGTTGTCTGCATACTCTTTGCTCCCGTCCCCTCCCCCTCCCCCATTATCCATGTTATATTTTTGCCCGCCCCCTCCCATTCTCAGTACTAATCCCTCTGATCCCGCCCCCTCCCCCGATGTCCATGGAGCTGGGCTGTGGATAAGGTCGGGGCGAATGAAGATAGGGTGTGAAGTGGATAGAGTTGGCAACTATGACTGTGGGAGAGGGGGCAGGTCTTAGAGTAGCAGGGATGTGAGTAGGGATGCACAGCTGTAAACAGAGATGCAGTCAAGAGTGTAATAAGCAATGCAGTTAACCGGGTGATATGAAATGCGCACATTTGCAAAGCTTTGAGCAATGCTCCCTCCGCCTGTCTGCCCCCAGTATCGGCATTATTGCTTTAACCTTTGTGACCTGATTGGTGTGGTGGGAGGTGTGTGGGGGGAGGGATAGAATGAGTTTTACTCTCTACAAGAAGTTCAATAGTAATACAACATATTGCTTTTGTATCTGTCCAAATAGCCTGTTTTGCGATGCCTATGCGCCCTCACCAGGGATACGCAAACTACCACTCAAAAGCCTGTGTTGTGCCTGCAAACGAGTCTATCCTTGGCATTACCATTCCCAGTATCCTCTTGCTCTCTTATTGTAGACGTGTCTCCTGTAGATTCATTTGTTTATTACGTGTCTCAGGAACGCTTGTGACTCCGGGGGACCGGTAGACACATTTAGACTTTCATATAGGACTTGAATGGTTTGGCTGCTGCTGAGATGCAGCAGGCTGTTATTAAGTCTGAAATCCTTCCTATACTGTTCCAAAGTTTTAGTCAGTGTTTACAGTCCATCCGTTACATGCTTACTCTATCTAGTGGATTGTGGTCATTGTAGTTAGTAATGTGTTACACTTAACTTACATTTTGATCCCGCTTAAAGCGTTATGAGGCACCCTAGTGGAATCAGTGTGCTATACAATTTAAAATACAATACCAAATAAGCATGTTGATTGTGATGCTTCGAGCGATCCGTGAAATACGCATCTTAGTGAACACTCCTAGATTTCCTGTTAATGTTGTGAACCAGCCTTAAACCCCCTCCCACCACGTGCACGGTGTACATCATTACAGTTCTGAGTTCTAACTTTTGATGTTCATTCAAGTTTATTTTATTGACTTGACCTTCCATCAACTCTGTGGTCCCACGTGCTGCTTCATATGACTTCACTACAACTTTACTATTCTGAATGAGCCATATATAAACATGGATGTATGGTGCACTGTTTTTATGAGCTTCTCTCCTGATTTTCAATCGGGAAGGATTGTTGCGGCAGGGCAGCAGTCACCTGACTGGGCAGCCAGTGGGCTTCTGTCTGATTACTCACATCAGGGGATTTGCAACTGTGTAAGTGCAGTCTGCATTTACACTGTCTCTGGCAGGAAATAGCCCTAGTGGACACACCCTTCATCGAGCCAAGGTTTGGAAAGCTTATCAGCCTAGGGTTGCTTTTCTGGGCTTGGCAGACCAGTTTTCCCCTGGGGTGTTTAGGATGAGGATATAAGGTGCAGGGGAGGAGGGCTCTTTCTCTTCCTGCACCTAGCACCATTGTGGAGGGTTAAGTTAATTTTAGACCACCCGGCCACCCTTCAAGTTTAGGATCAAGGTGATAAGTTGGTTGGTAGCATGCCAGTTTAGGACGGGTTGTAGGTTTTTGGGTTGGCAGTACTTTTGAGGAGTGGGGAGTCACTGACGGGCACATCCACCCCTTGGGGGGGCACAGGTGAATGATGGGAGGAGATCCAAGAGAGGATGTTGAAAGATAAGTGAAGACATGAATGGAAAGATGGAGGAGGTCGCAGAGTGAAATGGGACGAGAGCAATAGGTGTGAGGGGAAGATGGATGGAGTGGACAAAAGGTTTGAAGTTGGGGATTGTTATAGTTAAATTGATGTTTTGGTTAAAGTATTGTGTTTACAACCCTATCCTAATAAATGGCCTTTTACGCTTCAGTACAGCGTGGTGTGTAAATATTGCGCGAACCCTTGCTTCAGCAGCAGGTAGCAGAGAGGTGGCTGAGAGGCTAGGGAGCAGCAGGTATGAGCAGTGAATATCTGGGCCCAGACCTAGGCAGTAATCTATGCGTGCAGAGATCTCTGACCAATAATTTTCTTATGTGATTTGACCCCAGAGTGTTTTACATCCTTGTTTCTTTCACTTAATCAATGCTTGTGCACTCATGACAAAATAACTCAAATAGTTAAGTCATTCTTAAGTGGCCCAATGATTAACTCTGGGAAATACCTATATCCACCCAATATTTATTAAAGGCCATTCATAAATTAAATGTAAATAAAGTCTCCTCACATGACAGCTGTTCAGTTTTATTTGGAATTTTCAAAAATTCTAGTCAACCCATTGTACATTAATTAAATCCTGTTCTTGAGAAGTGTGTGATTGCGCCTTCCTTTAATGCAAATGTTTCGGTAATTCTAGAATCAGAAAAATACCCCACAAAATGCACCTTACACTATTCAACAAATTTGCTCATCTTAAATGATCATATTCACAGCTATTTTGTGTGCTAGGTCGTACTGCTTCCTATAGCAGCTAATCAGTCCATACATGGCAGGACTTGTGGTGATGATCAGAAGACATGAGGAAGGTCGTAAGTGAAGTGCAAGAGGGCATGGAAAACAATATTTGAAGCTGCAGCAAGTCCAGGAGGGAAAATATAGGGGGAAAAACAGAAATGAAAACACAGTGGGTTCATTGGGAGATACCCCAGGGTGACAAAAAAGAATAATCTAGGAGTACAGGGGGGAACCCCCCTCACCCATAAAAAGATAAAAATAGTACCACAAAAAGAGGGTGGGATGTAGGCAGTACAAAGAAAACATCTGGATCGCGGCCTGCTCCTATCCAGTCAGCAATGTCGCTGTACATGACGCTCTTCCCCAAACAGAAATATAGAGCAGGAAAAAAGAGAAGGCACGCAACAGGAAGGGGGCAGAGAAGAGCCTTTAGGCAGGGATTTCGCCACCTAACATACAACTGCTGTTGAAAAAACTAAAGTTCCATTGGACCTAATAATAGAAAATCTACACCTAATGGAACAGTATTTTTGTAAATGATAAATAGGACACAACATGAATGTCAGATTATATTTCCATATATGGCATTCTGATGAATAAACAAATATGGAGAAGTATGAACTTTGGTGTATGTCCTGAGGAGTTGCACCATGATAACGCCATGATGGGAAACAATACTATTTTTTATTAGTAGGATAGGTACCGAGGCATTTTCCAGACATCTCATGGTGGGTTTGGTGAGCACACCAGTCTAATGTCTGTACCTCTTGAGCAGGCTTCTACAACTGGAGCTACTGGTAGCTCTTCAGGTACCTGCAACTAGCTCTCCTGTGTGCAGCCCTTCCTACTAAATTAGGAACTTTTGCATGGTTGAATTAATATATGTATTTCAAAATTGAAAAGATTGCATTTAAGATGACAATGTGTGTTTTTTCAGAAACCATAAGCTGATGTTTGGAGACATTTTTTTAATTTCCTAAATCTTTTTAAAGCTAATATTTAAGTGGAAAATTATTCTACACTGGGGAGACTTATTGCTGATATTATTTACTTGGTGCCAGGGACATTGCAAATATGGCTGCTATGTACCAGAAGCATTGCACATTGGCAAAGTCTTTTTTATTTGCATTCCTGCTAGCAGCCATGCGTTATGAACTGAGATGACCAATGTTTGTAATTGTAACCATGTGCATGGTGGCCATTTAAGTGATCTTGTCTGATTAGGTCACTATTACAACACTTCTTAGTAGCTCAGGATGATGGTAATTGAAAATAAGGATCTTTTATTAGAAAAAAGATTGGAAACCTCTGCTCTAGAGAATTGAGGGACTGTGTGGTCATCGTGTTCTATTTAATAGCTGGAAGGTTAACAATGGCATCATTTTTAATAAAAAAAAAGGTTCAGTGATTGAAATAATATGATAGAAGAAACCGGGGACTGTATCAGCTTGTGAAAGACGGACAAGGCAGGTTAAATGAATCCATGCATTATCGGCCACATTTTTTTCAATATTTGCCAATATATAGCTTGAACATCAAATGACCGCTGAAATTAAGATTCATAGGGCTGCTCGAGAGCTAACCCCACTTTGAAACAGATCCATTTTTATGAACTTCACGTTACATTATAAAGGTGAGCGACTTCTCTTTATCTGCAGACTGCAGTTCACTGAAGTTACATAGCACACCAGGCTTTGTAAGTTGAGAGAGTGCAGGCGCGAGGGAAGTATGCTTATGTCAAATGAAGAACTATTTTTTGTGGAATGAACACTTGAAGCGTGGTAGCTGAAAACGCTCTGTCTACAAACTGCACTTTTTTGCCTCCAAGTACTTTTTGTGTCTTTGATACCCTTGTTTTTCACAATAAAAAGATATTTTAAAAAAAGACAAAGGTGCAGAAATGCACTTGGCAGAAAGAAATCAGCACCTCACTGTGAGATGTTAGCTAATTTCCCTATATAAACCCGTTTGGAGGGAATTACTGTTACAACACCGGGGATTAACACTGCAGGTCTATTTATAAGATACTAACACAAATATTTTCAATTAAATGTATTGTTTTAATTTTGAATGCTTGTTTACTTGATGAGTAAAAATGTATTTTTTGTTCATGAACTGGTACTCTGAGAATGTCGTCCCACAGGCTCACTAGAACAAGCTACAAGTCCAATTTTAATGTGTATTGCAGACACTCTTTTGTTCGAGGTGCGCAGCTGCCTCACAGCAGGGGCTGGTGGTGGCTGAACCTTAAAAGACGGCGTTTCAGAAGCAAGCTCTGTGCCAGCCTGCATAAGCAGACCTGAAGGGAATATCAAACCAGGCCAGACAAGGCTGTTATCTCGCGAGGAAGTCTCACTTTGAAGCCTGGGGTGTTAACCTGTATCTTGAAGGCTTTTGTAGAATGATCCCTCCAGAGCGGAAGAATGGTAAAAACAGCTCGAAGACCCTTTGATAAGGCTGCTGTTTTGCAAAGACAGTGTGGAGCACTTAACATGTGAGTATTAGGTCCTTATCAGGTTGTCACTAAGTGACTGCTTATGGTAGCATCTCCGACAAGTCAACAGGCCTCAAAAAGAACAGAGATTAAACAATGAATGATGAGTGCTCGCTAACACAGATTAAGGGGGAATGTTAATGTTGTCCAGCTGCACCACAAAATATGTTGCTTCTCATACTGTGGAATTTCACTGAGGTTTTTGAACTGGCTTTGTGAAATGTGTCTTCAGTCAGTTTTAGTATGGGTACACAAGAGAGAAGATGGAGAGACCTCTGAGGTGTTTATTACACATTCCTTAATCCCACACCATCTTCTTGCGGCAGTTCTATTCAGAGGCCTACTCTCTGCTGTGTGGAGTGCCGCAGGGCTTATCATTAAGTCCCTCACTCTTTAACCTCTATCTGTCTCAACTTGCGGCCATAATTCGGGCTTTATGGATATGTGATATCAAATGCTGAGGACACACAGATCATTGTGTCGGTTCCCATGAACTCTGCCGCCACTGCACACTGGGCGGACAACTACGCTACGCTCGCGAAGTTTGCGTAGTTTGTGCTACTTTGCGCTACGCGAACTGCACGTAGCACAGTGCAAAATCGCGTAGCGTAGCGTAGATGGCATTTTTTGCTCACTCGCTGTCCTCAACGTCAAGTTGGCGACCGCGAGCGAGCAAAATGACATACTGCCGAGACTTTTTCCTCGTACGCGATCAGCAACATCAAGTTGCCGATAGTGAGCGTGGAAAATAAACCTCCCGGCGAGATTCTCAATGTGGGGAGGTCAGGTTTCTCATTGCAAGTGGTCGCGTATGCTCGTGACCGCTCGCGATGAGAAACTACCAGTCCGCGTTGAGAAAGCTGCTGCTTGAGTACAAATCTACTCGAGCGACAGAAGACGACTGCTTGCACTGTGCAAGATGCCGTTTGCAATGATTGCACAGTGCGGACAAGCATCTGGCACTGTGCAATCATCGCGAACAGCGTACTACGCAGTTCGCATAGTGCTACGCGTATCTTGCGTAGTGCGAAGTGCACTTCGTGTAGCTACGCGTAGCGCTACTACGCAAACTACGCTGTCAATAATTTCTCTCAGTGCATGTTGGCAGTTGCAGACTGGATAGGATGTAATTTTCTGAAATTAAACGGCAATAAAACAGAGGTGTTGCTCTTTGGCCCGCTCTAACCAAAGATACTGAACTTACACTCAATGACCAGGCCAATCGCAAAAAGGCAACTTGCTTCTAGCGCATAAGAATGCTTAGGAAAAGGTTTCCTTTTATCCCCCTGCAAGCACGAAAGCAAATCACACTAGCCCTGGTCATGTCCAGAATGGACTATTGTAACTCCCTCTATCTAGACTCCAATATTAGCACTCAACACAAACTGCAAGTAGTACAGAAGGTGCTTGCTAGAACAAATCTTGATATTCCCAGATGCCAATCGGTTCCTCTGGAGTTGGGGGCATTGTACTGGCTTCCCATCAGATAGCACATTATGTTCAAAGCAATCTGTATGGTGCATAAGGCCCAGTCCGGCAGTGATTAAAGATATGTTTCACTGACATATTCCAGGTAGAAACCTTTGATCGGCACATCTTAATCTGCATATTGTGCCTAGGACCAGAAAGAAGAAATAGGCAGCTAGAGATTTCTGGATAGCTGCAAGCAGACTCTGGAACTCTCTTCCACAAACCCTGAGGGCTATCCCAGAGTTGTTGTCTTTCAGAAAAGCAAAAAGCACTCAAAACCTGGCTCTATACTCTTTAGGTAAAATCCTCTTTTTTTGGTGGGTTTATAGATAGGGTTTAGCTCTAGACAGCCAGCTATAGCATCTGAATGCCCTCGGGTAAATGTTGCGCTCTATAAAACCAAAATCAAATGAAAATCTTCCTTCTTACGTGCTCAGTCTGTCAACCAGGTACTTTCTGTATGCAAGAGATATCTATCTGTATTGGGCATTGGCCTGTTTCCTTGCAGTGAAAGATGTCACCTGATTGAGTATTTGCCCATTTTCTTTGGCACTGAAGACAGAGCTTGGTTGAGGATTGACCTGTTTCATTTGATTACAAAAAATTCCTAGTTGAGAATAAATGTAGAAATTTTGAGAAAGAAAAACAATAGATAAAAGTACATTTAAATGGGTAAAAGCAGATTAAGGGAACAAGATATATCAATATTTGAAAATAAATTCCCAAAAATGTGCATTTGAACAATGGGCTGAGAAAGTCACTTTAGGCAGGCTCTGTGCCCAACTCTCTGTGGGCTTCTAGCCCTTGCTTCACCCGGCCTCCTGCGGTGTGTGGTGGGGATTCATCTGCAGGGTCTGGCCACAACCAGGCTCAGCCCAGTCTTGGAATCCACAGTGTTTAATGAACATTTGCTTGTTATGCATTTTTGCACTGTGATTTTTTTGCTTTTAAATTTTTTCAGGATTTGAATAAAAAAATATAACAGATCTACCCACAAATTCACATATCAATAGAATCTTATTTGAATCTGGAAATCCTGCAAGGAAAACAAAAAAATGTGAATTTTTACTTATTGGGGTAGTATATGTCTTTATGGTACCTCTCTAATCCTCCGTGGGGAAAAGGGGATGCGTCTCCAGCTGCCTTTTACAATCTTTGTCACCTTTTTTTCAGGACATAGGATTCCGTGTGGTAGTGGCCACTACAACAATAATTTTCAATTGCTGCTAGTCTATCAGATAGTTTGAATCTTATGAGGATCCTCAAATATCGCATTGCACGAAGGGAAAAGATGCTTCTACTATGATTGGATTCATTTATTTTTCAAACTTTTTGTCCTCTGAGGATTTGAGGATTCAGATCTTAGAACGACTTGTCAGTCAACATTCATGTTATATCTCTAAAATAAGCCTTTCAAAGGCAAAACAACCCTTCATGTAACACTAACTTCTCATTAAAATACTGAACAGATTTACATCAAACAAAGCCATGGCATGCCTCTGAGTAATGTTCTAGCTTAAAGTTTGAAGTGATTCCATTCACCAACTTTGCTTTTTCTGAGAGCCAAGTTTCTTGAGAGAGTAGAAATCTGTGGCGAGGGTAGACCTACTGCGACAGAGTGCGGCCCCTAAGTTTGTTGCCCGGTGCAGGTAAGAGTTGGAGGGGAGTGGCAGTTGACTTGTTCCGGGGAAGGGGGTGACACAGACGACTTGCTTGTGGGGGGATGTTGGAAGTCAACAGATATGACGCGCTCACCTCCGCCGCCCCCAAAAAAAGTGCCGCCCGCGGTGACCCGAACCCCCCCAGCTACGCCACTGGTGAAAATGCCCAACCCACTTTCTTTTTTCCACCTTTAGTGACTCTGCACAAAAAATAACATGCAGTAATATGTATGAAGTGCACCCAGCCCTCACAGGCGTTCAGCTCCATCATCGCGTAGCGGTTAGCTAGGACATGCATTCAACCTACCACTAACAGACTAACTTGGTGCACATAGCTTCAGACTTGAGTAGCTGTGATTGTAATATTGTATTTTCATTATTGTCAGTTTAATATTTTTTTTTAATTGTTATCGCATATTTTTGGGGTGGTTCATGGAGACCCTGATTCGCAAATCCTTGTTCAGTTTTTTGGGACCCGAGGATTCGCAAATCCCTCAACAAAAACATATTTTTTAAATCATGGGCCTAGTATACAATATTTTGATGCACAGGCGCGCAGCAAGCCTTCATGCAGTGCTGCCATGCATCAAATAAAAGGGCAGGAATGTGCCATATCTACAAGATACACAAACAGAAGCGCTGCGCCAGTGCTGACACCCTTGCATTTTTTTCGCAATGGTGCCTATGTTGAGGGTGTGATCTTTTTTGGACAGGAATGGACACCTTCCTGCACAAAAACAATCATTAAAGGCATTTTCCTCTTTCTGTGCATGCTGCACAATGCAGCACGCATAGAAAGAGGAAAAACAGGGAGAAATAAAAGTATTTCTCCTCGTTGCGCCTCCTTACACCTCCCTGTTGTAAATCTGGGAATGTGTCAAGTTCCATGACTGTTGCGTGGGAACACCCACAGCAACACCCATGGAACGCCCCTTTCATGGTTACGTGAAAGGGAAACATATTAACAGGGCCATGAAAAGTCACACAGGGTGACTTTACATGGCCTTGTAAATATGGGGAAGCCCATTGTGATGCCAGTGTGCTTCGGCAGTGCAGTGGGCTTGTAAATAAGCCCCTTAGTTTACTGGGTGGTCCATTTGGTTTCCCCCTCACCATGAGACAGGAGGTCTTCAGATGCTGTTCCTGGCCCTGGGGGATTTTTTCATTATTTTTTTCAGGCGCAGGCACTGAGCCTTGCCACTTGTAATAGTGGCCCAACAGAACCTCTCCTGTCCTGGCTAAACAATCGGACAGGAGAAAAAGTTTCTTCTTGCAATCAGTTTTAATTATTTTTTAAATTTGGATACATGAACGGTGCTTACTCCTAGTTTCGAGGCCAGTTTGCAAACTAAGGTTCCACATATTTCTAGAATGGAACTCTTGCAAGACCAGCAGACACATTTTTCTAATTCGATTTCTTTTTATATCAATCAATCAATCAATCAATCAATCAATCAATCAATCAATCAATCAATCAATCAATCAATCAATCAATTAGGGGATTGTAAGCGCACTACTCATCCGCGAGGGTCTCAAGGCGCAGGGAGGGGTAGGCAACTCCCTTCAGTTGAATACCCAGGTCTTGAGTGTCTTCCTGAAGACGTGCAGGGAAAGAGCATGTCTGAGCATGTCTGATGTTGATCAGGAGCTCGTTCTAGGTCCGATGTAGGAGAAGGCTCTTCCTTTTCTGGTTCTGTGGATGCGTGGTGTTTCGGTGAGGGCAAGGTTGGTGGATCTGAGATTTCGTTTGGGTAAGTGGAAGGAGATTCTGTCATTGAGGTATTGGGGTCCGGTGTTGTGGAGGCATTTGTAGGCATGGGTGAGTATCTTGAAAGTGATTCTCTTCTTGACGGGGAGCCAGTGGAGGTTCCGTAGGTGTTGGGTGATGTGTGCATGTCGTGGGATGCTGAGCATTAGTCTAGTCTACTGGTTATGAGGGTGTGGGTGACCTGTCTGCTCATGGAGAGGAAGGACTTGAGTACGATACCAAGGTTTCGGATGTGGTCTGTAAGGGTCAGGGGCTGCCGAGGGGGGTGGGCCACCAGGTGTTGTCCCATGCAGACGAGGAGGTACCGAGGATGAGGACTCCTGTCTTCTCCGAGCTGAGCTTCAGGCAGCTGTTGCTCATCCAGGATGAGACTTCCGGCATTCCTTCCTGGAATTTGAGTCTGGTGGTGGTGGGCTCTTTGGTGAGGGAGAGGATGATCTGGGTGACGTCGGCGTAGGACACTATGCTGAAGCTGTGTTGTCTGATGATGGCGGCAAGGGGGCCCATGTAGAAGTTGAAGAGGGTTGGACTGAGCGAAGATCCCTGGATTACTCCGCAGTTGATATCCGTGGGTTTGGAGAGGAAGGGTGGCAGCCTGATTCTTCGGTTCTGCCGGTGAGGAATGAGTGGATCCAGTCAAGGGCGGTTTGTTGTATGCCAGTGTCGTGGAGTCTGGCGGGGAGCATGCAGTGGGAGACAGTGTTATATGCTGCTGAGAGGTCAAGTAGGATCAGGGCCGCGGTGTGTCCTCGGTCGAGGAGGATGCGGATGTCGTCTGTGGCGGCGAGTAGGGCAGTCTCAGTGCTGTGGTTCCTGCGGAATCCACATTGGGAGGGGTTGATGATGGACCTTGTTAATTGTGTGTTGACGGTCTTCTTGCCAACTTTTGCTGTGAATGGGAGGGGGGAGATGGGCCGGTAGTTTTGAGGTCCGTGGGATTTGCTGAGGGCTTCTTGAGCAGGGCTTTGACTTCTGCACATTTCCAGTCATCAGGGAAGGTGCCGGTCTTGAAGGTGGCATTGATTGTGCATCGTAGTTCTGGCGCGATGGTGGTGGCGGCTGTATGGTTGATGTTTGGTGTGCAGGGGTCTGTGGGGGCCCCTGAGTGAATGCTTTTCATGGTCAAGGTGGTCTTTCGGATGTGAACAGTGTCCAGGAGGAAATGGTGGGCTGGCTGGTGTTGCCGGGCAGGGGAGTGGTTGCCGAGTCTGGTGTCCGGTCATTGAAGTTGTCGGAGAAGCTCTTTAATTTTCAGATGAAAGTAAAATCCGAGCTTGTCGTGGAGGACCTGGGAAGGGGTGATGTCCGTGGTCTCGCAGGGGGGCTTGGTGAATTCCTGGATGACGCCAAAGAGTTCATTGGAGTTGCTGGAGTTGGCGAGGATTTTGTTTTGGATGAAGGTCCTTTTGGTGGTTCTGATGCGTTAGTGGTATTCAGTCATGGCGTTCTTGCAGGTGGTGTGGTCTTCAGGAGTATTGCTACTTCTCCAGTTTTTCTCGAGATGTCCGCAGGTGCATCTGGCTTCTTGGAGGTCAGTGGTGAACCAGGCGGCCTTCCTAGGGTGCTGTCTGTCAGAGTTGCATAGGGATGCAAACATGTCTGTGCAGTTGGAGATCCATTTGTGCAGTTCCCTGGCTGCGATGTTAGCGTCTGTCACGGTGGTGGGGGTGTCCCGGTTGAGGGTGGAGTTGAGCTCATCCTCGGTGACTTTGCTCCAGTTCCTTGCCGGAGGGTGCGGAGCAGGTTTGGGCGGCTTGGGTTTGTCGACGAGGAAGTGTACGCAGTGGTGGTCCATCCATGGGGGTTGCATGGTGTGGCTGAAGTGGATGCTGATTCATCCGGCGAAAATGGAGTAGAGGGTGTGTCCTGCCTTGTGGGTAGGTGTGGGGACGTGCTGTTTCAGTCGGATGTTGGCGAGGTTGTCCAGAAGGGTGTCGAAGTTAAGGTCACTGGGGAGGTTGAGGTGGAAGTTCAAGTCTCCGATCAGTATGTAGTCAGTGGAGGCGATCTGGTGGGGTGCGATGAGGTCGGTGATGGTGGTGGCAAATGGGACGCTGGGGCCGAGGGGCCTGTAGGTGAGGGTGCCATGGAGTGTGGTTCTAGGGCTTGTATGGACCTGGAAGTAAAAGTATTCAGCGGGGGAAAAGGCGTCAATCGAGGTGGAGAGGCGGAGGAAGTTTTTGTGTGCGATGACAAGTCCTCCTCCTGAGTGGTTGAGGCAGTCCTTCCTCTAGATCTTTTATCCGTCCGGAATGGCGATGGCGATGTTGGGAGCAGCGGAGGCATTGGTCTAGGTTTCTGTGAAGAAGGCAACATCTTGTGAGAGGATGTCGAGGAGGTTCCAGATTTCTACGGCATGTCTGTGCAGGGAGCGCATGTTGAGGAGGATGCACATCAGGGCATCGGCGGTGTTGGTGGCTGGGGAGGTGGTGAAGGTCAGGCAGCAGTGGCAACAGGAGACCTAGCCATGGGTGGTGTTCGGCTTGGACAGCTACTGAACGTATTTGCACCAAATCAAGAACAGCCACACCTCCTAGTAAAGTTCTAGTTTGCCGTCAAGTTTGCTATTAATCCACTCAGCTGTGATTTTCAGTAAAGGAGAGTAAATCTTCCTATAGGAGTTAAAATAGGAAATATTGCACCTTTGCCTAAATGTATTTTCTTGCAATAGACCAATCTGTACAAAACTTGCAATGATGAACTTAAACCAGATTTTCATTTTTATTAAGTTTCATGCAGATTTGTCAAAGTGTGCAAAAGCTATACACAGAATAAAACACTGTTTAATTTCAAACTCTGACCTAACCATAACTACAGGGTTGCTATGCCATTACTGCACACTCAATAAATTTGACCCACATTGAACAACCAGTACCGTACTTGGAAATACACAAGTGTAGCAGGGTTTCTAAAAGTATGCTAAATTTGGTACAGATAAGTCAAATAAATAGTTCAAACATAATAAGGTTGGACTGTACAAAGCTCCGGGTTAGGGAGCTGCAGGTCTGTTAACTCCTGATCCTCAGTGGCCTGCAGAATGATGTCAACCATAGATTGGTGGAATGGTTACTGTATGCCCCTGTGCTCTGATTGCAAACAAACCTGTGTGAGAGAAACACCCCACTAATCCAAAACTCAATTTCTAATTCAGTGCAAGTGTCTGAGGTGAGGTGTATGGTGCTGTACGCTAACTCCTCCTTACCGTTCTAAAATGTGAGGGGGAAATACAAACTCCATCCTCCCCTCGCCCATGGCTGAAGGAGGTTTTGCAACAAACTACCTTGATTTGTTTAAGTCAAGAGTGAGAGGAGGGAAATTAACTACTCACCTTACTTTTCCAGATGAAAAAGAGGAAACTCAAAATGAAGAGTGGATGCGCTGCCACCTGGTTCCTCCTTCCAGATGGCAAGAGCATGTGGCAAATAACCCGTTCCTGTGCTCTGTTACCAAATTGAACTAGGGCACAGGAACCATAGGAGAGAAGAATAGATGATCATGCTCCTATTCACTGCTCTCACCTGGGCAAAGTGTACAGGAGAGTTCAACAGCCCACTCACCATTCTATTTCTAAGCTCCCACTTGCCCTTGGGCAAGATAAAGATATTGGGCACTTCTCCCCATCGTTGAGCATGGAATGCATAATAGTTTTAAGCAGCCTCTCACCCGCTGAGTTAGGCAGTTGATAAAGGACTTTAATGCACATTAGGAATTTATATTGAACTCACAAGAATAATTTTTTTAAACTTCTCATGATGTTTACCAAAACGTTTCTTTTAAATGTAGCACAGAGATAAGGCTGTGTGAAAAAAAATATCCCACTCATATCTGAGCTCAGTTTCCTAAATTAACAAAAAATCACTCCTCATAATTGCAAGCATCTGGGAAAATGAAAAGAAAGGTTTCAGTTGTAGGAGGTATTTAATATAAGTTCCGCAGGGCCTTTCCAGATCTCTTCAACCCACCCTGCCTAAAGTCGTGAGGGACCCTAATTATTACCACCACCACTATTAGTGTGCAAGGATGCCTGCACTGGCGCTAGGCAGCTGAGTTCAGCACTTGCTCAAGGGAAAATGCACCGTATTGTTGTAAATATGGTGCATCCCTGCATTTAAAGAATGGCAGAGCACGGCATTAGTTATTTTGGCTTAACGCCACGCTCCGCCATTCTTTTGTAAATATGCCCCAAACAACACTGAAATTCACCATTATGATACGCAATAGACAGCGCATACTATAACTGACATCACTGCCATGTTTTGGCAGTAGAATTTTTTTCACGTAGCTTTGTGTAAAGTGATTAATTCAGCATGGTGGCAGCATCAGTTATGGTAAGCATTGTGTTTTGCATACCATATTGGTGAATATCAGTGGTTTTTACTTTTTGGTTCACAAAACTCTAACTAACTTTTAACTGTGATTTTCTCAGAGAATATATAAATCTTTGTATATTCACTAAGCAAGCACAGTAGAAGAAAAGTATAGTTAAGTCTGGGCACAACAAATAAATATGTCTTTAAAAACCTCATAATCTTATTTTTTTTAAATGCAGTCAAAATGTGGTTATGGTTACTAATGAAAATTCAA
The DNA here is from genome assembly GCF_964204655.1 of Triturus cristatus. NCBI lineage: Eukaryota > Metazoa > Chordata > Amphibia > Caudata > Salamandridae > Triturus > Triturus cristatus. The sequence continues at coordinate 667,606,590 of NC_140580.1, forward strand.
AACCCCTCTGAAAATCATCAGTTATGTTTGGCTCCACAAACCATAAATTACACACCTAACATGCAAACCATAACTCATACACCAAAGTGTACTGTGACTTTTTTTATTGCAGAGGTATTTTAAACATGTTTACATGTTATGACCACACTTATCCAGTCAGTTGATCTTTATTTTGTTTCAAATTTTAAAACCATAAAAGCACATGTATAAAATACAATAAAAACAGTCCTTTCAAAAGCATATCAAAGTCCAAAGACTTAAAATAGTCAAACACAATAATGCAAAACCACAAATAACTTGTAGGCAGTCCTGTAAAAAGAAGAAATTATTCAGATAGCACAGTGTATTGCCTATTTGGTCTAACATAAGAGCCAGACATTACACAGACCCTCCAGGATTTCGCGATTTCGCGATTTGCAAAAAAATCGCGAAATCGGCAGTTTTGTAAAAATGCCGCGATTTTTGCAAAACTGCCCGCGAAATTTCGGAAATGTGGTGAAACGTTTGCCCTGACAGAACTAATTAGGGTTAAAATGTTGTGAAATAATACTGTCACAGAATGTGCTGGATTATGCCACATAATTTGTCTTAAATTTTTTGCATAACTTGACTAAATAGGTGTGGAAAAAGCGCGCTCTGTGGCACTGTAATATCCAGTCAGTGGCGGCAGTCCACCTTCGACAAGATGTAATGCCTCAGGTGTGCAGAACAACCTTTGCAAAAGTGGCAGAGCTTGTGTTTGTTTACTCATGTGGCTGTCAATCACAGCGGACACTTTCTGCAAGATGTTGTTAGTGAATCATTGCTGAGCTTCAGACATTTCCTTTCATTCTTTGGTATGTATAAACATTTATGGGGGGCTAAATCTTCCATCAATTGGCAGAGTGGATATGCAGGCGCTCTAAGAAGGGGTGAAAAACAACAAAGCTTTGTTAACATTTAAATGGTCTTTTAAAGACCTGTGAAGCACTCGGGTGCGGCTGCAATAATACAGACACTTGCCTACAGCAGCTCTAAAACTGTCTGTGTGTTTGCTGGGGAAGCTGTCTTGGCCCGGGCTGCACACGATGGTGGGGGAAGGGGGGGAGGGAGGGACTTTGAGCCCCACATGCTTTTTGACCCTGGAAGGTGCGAATACACGTTGCATAATATGCCTCCCCTTTTAAAATGTGTAATTGCATTATGTTCCCAGGGCATGACAGGGCTCTCTGTGTCTCAATTTCCTACCTGAAACATTAGCACAGCCTATGTGTGTGCCAGGCTGCTTCTCGGTCCCCTTGCCGAGAGTATAAACATAGAGGCACTGCTGGCACCTGCTGTAGTATGTCCTCAAGTTTCCTGAAAACATGTAAAAGTGAACCCCTGGATAAAATGAAGTCAATCAGGTTTTACTTCATCTTGCTACATTCCTTGTAGTGAAGTTGAGAATAATAGCAGATGGTCTTGCCCTGGGCTCCACCCTTCGAGCTGGCAATGGGTTACATTCCTTAACAGCAGTGGCATCGTTATTATTGACTGAATCAACAGGTAATGGTTAAGGGTTATTCAGCTCACCAGAAAAAATAGCTACATAGCTACATCTTTCACAAGAAATGATTGACAGCCTGTCAACCCCATGGTATTGTGTCACTCAAGAGTGCCAGATAGCACCAGCAGAGCATACCTGCTGGCAGTAGGTATGCTGTAAGGGTAGTAACCTGCAGCTGTAGTAGCCGTGATTACTTGTTGCACCTGACAGAGCAAGGTGTCAGTTGAAGAGGCATTTGCGGCTGCTCCAGAGTCAGAAAGACATTACAGGAAGACTAGCAGAATTAGCTTGAGGGACAAATGTGACAGTATTAGTTTCCTTGGAAGTACACCTATCTGAATCAAGGCACTGTATGGTCCCACAAGATTGGGGGGGGGCATCAGTGGCACCCTCAATTCTTCGAATTGACGTTGGTAGGTGATCAGAGGTGGGCAAGTTGAAATGGTACACTCTATTGCTTTTAGTCTACCATGAATGCGTCAAATAGTCTCTTGAGTGCTGGGTATGTACAGCGTTTGTGATGTTGAAACTGACCTAACCTCTCCAACAGGTATCTTAACCCTGTAAGATATTTTAAAATGCAACCTCTATGTAACCAATTGAGTAACCTAGAAGGGATTTACTGTCACATTTGTCATCTGTTACCAATATCTTTGCAGCAAATAAAAAAAAATATATATTATGTTGCTACCAATGTTGCGGGCATCAGTGGCACCCAAAATTGGCAAACGAGGGTGCCTGAGGAAGAGGTGTCCTGCCTCTCGGATCCGTAGGCAGCGATGCCCGACAGGGGTGCATACATGGGCACTAGAACATCCCAGGGAGAAATACAGCACACTCCCACAAGGTTAGGACTGGAGCTGTGCTTCCATAGAGCTGCAGACACTTTAAACATGCCTATTTCAAAGTGGAATACTCTGCTAAAACAGCTTCCATTGATTTCAGGCTGAAAATGAATGATTACGAGTAAAATAAAGTGCCGCAAAAATGCCGCTAAATTTCCATATTTGTGCCGCTAAATTTCCATATTTGTGCCGCTAAATTTGCTAATCCATGCCGCTATATCCTGGGGGGTCTGATTACAAAGTGCATAGTGCCAAGGGGGGTGTATGTAGGGCAACCTAGCTAATCACAACTAGACTTAAGCCTGATGGCAGATTTAAAACAATTAAGCACATAAAAAACGGTTCTACCTGTGAGCATTTGTAAAAAGATAAAAGCGGGTCGCACTTGGCCAAAATTGGCCTTTTTCATAACTGGGATTCAAATGGACTTCCTGGGGATATTGTAAAAACCACAAGACATCGTAAAATGGACCATGTCCTGTGGAGATTTTCCATTGCAGCCACGGGACGGTAGGCTGTGACCCATACTCATTCTCCTTGGGTGAACAAGAAAAAGATGACCAAAGGTCAAACCTAAACCTGGTCAATAAAAATCTGTCATATCAATTTATGAACCCCAGTTAATATGGCTCCTCTATCTGGGTGGTGCTTTACATGATGAACACTAGGCTTCAAAAGCGCCTTATTTTCCCTGGCTGCAATCTGCTGTGAAAAGAAGGCTGCCTTTATAGTATTTAGGTCCATCTTAGTCACCGGTCCGGGTTGATCAAAAGATCGCCTCCCCCCTTATACTCGTTAAGCTCAGTTCAATGTACTTGAGCCATGGTACACGAGAAGCATGATATAAGGCCAGGCAATCTTTTAAAATCACTTTGCTTAATGTGGTCCCCTTACCAGCTTAAATCTTTAACCATAGGGCCACCGGGCAATATACTATCAGATCAGTAATATAGGTCATGCTAAGCTCCTCAGGGATGGATAAAAGCCATCTCAGGAACTTGTTTTCTGCAATTTGAAGGTCATCTGTGTTAACATACCCCCAGATGTCACTGCCATAAAGTGCCTTTGAGGTGCACTTGGCCCTATAGAGATTTAGTAGCCCCCCCCACTAGTCTTTTCCACAGTCTAGAGGAAAAGTTAAATATAGTTGCTGTATTCTGGACCAGGTCATTTTTCTTGCGAGTGAGTTGGGGTCCCCATTTCATTTTAGCATCTATCAATGCCCCCAAGTAGGAAAAACACTCGACCTTGAGATCGGTGTCGACCCTACCTTGATGGTGTAATATCTGCTAGTGGGGGCCCCCACTTGCTTGATGTAGGACTTAGAGTTATTGACATTCAAAGAGTTTAAAAGTGTTTGCAGTCCCAGTTCAGTCCTGGCCATTAAAATGGCGTCATCTGCGTACAGCAGAACGGAGAGACCACACCTTCCCACTGGGGGAAATCTACCTTGGTCTCCAGGAGAGTCTTCTCCAAGTTGTTAATGTAAATGTTAAATAAATAAAGGGGCCAAGATGCAGCCCTGGAGGACCCCGCTCCATATGGGGAAAAGACGTGAGACTTGTACCCTTCTAGAGGAGGGGAATTATCAATAACCCAGGTCTCCTGCAAACAGATAAAATCAAACATTTTGACAAAACAGCACCACTCTGTAACTGTGATCTTACTAGCCACACCGGCTATGTTCCAGGAAATAAGGTTGCAAAAACCAGGATCACTAAGGTGGAATCCGGGATTGATATGATCCAACTGGTACAGAGGGACTGGTGACGGGAATAGGGCTGTAGAGGTCATGGGGGCAAGTTCTTCAAGTCAATCACAGTTATCAAGATCCCCAAGGGGTGCAAAGGAGTTAAAAACCTGGACAGGTGCAGGACCCTGAAGCCACTCCTGAGGAGCTGTACAACATGGAGTTGCGGTTAGAGCCAGGGGCGGGGGTCTGTAAAAGAAGCCCAGAGCAAGTGCCATATTGGAAGAAACAGGGCCCGTTGTAGAACATAGACTGGCCGAATGAAGAACTCCCTCTCCGCAAAGTGGGGCTGGTTGAAGTTGAACATTATACAGTCAACACTGCTGCTCTTTTTAGACCCTCCTATCCAGGCCACCCTCCGGACCATGATGATGTGCTTCTCCACTTTGAATCCCAAACATGTGTTTTTGTTCAACCAGTGCAAGACTTAATTTTTTAGCTGGTAAAAGTCTTCAATAGAGCCGGGCTTTGCCACCGGAATGTTTCCCAGGACCACTACATACGGTGTTGCTTCTGGTGGTAAGAGAATAATATTTGAGCCCTGAGGCTGCATGCCTGAGTCCCTGATTAAGGGAGTGGTGTCCCCACATGCTCCAAGCTCTCTCCTAGAGAACATATTACTACTATGATGGCCCTTTTTCCTAAATGACTCCATAGAGAGCGCCCCTGCCTCCTTTAGTGGCAAGGGGGGGTGGTAATTTGTCCTGAATCTGTTTTAAAACCACTAGCAATTTAGAAAGCTTGCTGTCGTGCAATAGGAAGTCACCGGAAGTCACCGAAGCAGCGCAGTAAGAGGTGCAGTGCTCTAGCTTCTTGGTGATGGGTGACTACATAAACGGGGGCCGCGGCTCAGAGAACATGACTCCACTTTAATTTTAGCATCACGATTAGAAGTTTTTAGAAATCAGAACTGACAAATCATTTTTTACTGAATTTGAACTTGAAGTGTTTTGAATTTGTCCTGAATCTGTTTTAAAACCACTAGCAATTTAAAAAGCTTGCTTAACTCACCTGCATTCTGAGAGTTATCGTGCAGGTGGGAAACCGCCATACCGTGAGTCAGCTTCCATGCAATAGGAAGTCACCGGAAGCAGTGCAGTAGGACGGGCAGCGTTCTAGCTTCTTGGTAATGGGTGACTACATAAAAGGGGCCATGGTGCGGCTGCATGGCGGCCACATGAAGCAGACGCACTCAGCAGGCGCGCCACTGGCAAGCTAAAGGCTCGCCAAAGGCAAGCCCGTCTGCGCCCTTCTGCGTCTGGACCGCGGCCAGCCATGCTGCCTGTTTTTCCTCCGGGAACAATATTGCTTGGTAAAGAGATCATTTATTAACGATGAATAAAAAGGCCTGTGCTAGTAGGACCAAGATAGATCCTGGAACGGCCAACCAGGAATATTGCTGTAACTCCTGCCTCTTTATGCTAGTGGTTGGTGAAGTCGAAGCTAAAAGGAGGACGAAGGATAGTCCAACCTTACAAAAGCCACCCATGAAACACCCTCAAACTAAGGGAACCGATATCAGGGCCTGCTTGATGAACTGTAGATCCCTCCCCAAACATTCAGAGGACATCTGGCTTGCCCTTGAGTCTAACTCATGGGACCTAATGTTTCTCACAGACACTTGGCTTAAGGAGAGCTCTAAACCAGATTTGATGTTGGCGGTACCTGCCGGTTTCCAGATGACTTGTGCCAATAGGGGTGGCAACAAGATGGGAGGTGGTGTGGCTATCATTTGGATGGATGGTTGGGAGATCTCCTGCAGAAGGGTAGAACATGTAGGGATAATGGAGGCTCTTCCCCTCTGTGTTAGAGTCTCGGCCTCCCTATTGGTGGCTGGGATTCTGACATACAGACCCCTGACACTCCAGCCTGCCATCTGCTAGAGTTCTGTGACATAGTCACTGACCTCTCATTAAAGCATGCTAGTTTCACTGTCCTAGGTGACTTCAATATCCATATGGATAGCAAAAAATGCACTAATGCTTCTCAGCTGGCTGAAACCCTTGATGGCCTTAACCTGATGCAAAGAGTCACGGTCCCTACTCATGTAGAGAGCTACATGCGGGACCCTATTTATTCCAATGACCCTAATCTCATTGTAGAGGCCCCATTACCACTGACCTGGACCGATCACCTATTAATACCATTCAGCTTCAAACTTGAACATCTTGGCGGTAGTTCCGAGTCTATCCTAAGAAAAGGAGAAAGTGGAGGAAGATCACCATTGACTCTATAATACCTATGCTTCAAAATGCCCCCATCCAGTTGACGGGGAACCCAAGTGAAGATATATCAATAGCTCGGTTATCAACGCCTTAGATAGAGTGGCCCCTCCAAGATATGTGACATCCTCTAGGAACAAAACTTCAGCCCCTTGGTTCTCTATGAAATTACGGGCAGGGAAAAGTTTATGTAAGAAACTTGAGCGCTCCTGGAAACACTCATACGACCCCGTGGCCAAAAGATCCTATAGAGAGGTTTTAAAAAAGTTCCATCGACTTAAACGTAACACTATGCAGGACTACATTTCCTAATAAAATTACATTGACAGACAACTCAGCTAAAGAACTATTCAAAATTGTCCAATGTTTTACTAAACCCACGGCTCTAGATAGTACTGTGACTGCCTCCCCTACCCTCTGTGCTGACCTGTCATACTTTTCTCAGGAAAAGATCTAATATACTCTACTTTCCCCTCTAACATGTCTTTGCTTGCGCAAAATCTAACTCCTGATTTTCATGTTACTTGGTCTGAACTCCACCCACTGCCACTGGACGTGTCTCTCAAGGAACTGTATAAATGTAAATCTGGATCCCTACGTGGCTCAGTTTTTTAAATTACTGGCCCCCTGTATTAATGCCCCGCTCAAATAGATTTTCAAACTCCTCTCTGACTACTGGTATCTACCCAAAGGTGTGGAAACAAGCCTTCCTACTGCCAATCCTCAAGAAACCGTATGCTGACCCAGCAGAACATAAAAACTTTAGACCCATATCTCTCCTGCCTGCTCCTGCTAAAATTCTTGAGCAGGAAGTTCAGAGACAACTCTCTGAATTCCTGGAATTAAATAATCAGTTCCATGGCTCTCAATCTGGCTTTAGAGCGGGATATAGCATGGAGACTTCACTCCTGGAAGTTGCGGAAAGCGTACGTGAGGCTGTTGACCAGGGCAGTGCAGCAATGCTGGTGTTGCTAGACCTGTCCTCAGCATTTGACACTGTGGCTCATCCAATTCTCCTGGAGAGACTTACGCATCTGTCTTGGCTCCAGTCTTTCCTGGAGAACCGCTCACAACGAGTATTTCTGTGCCCCTATGCTTCCTCCCAGAAGCCTCTTGTATTTATTTATTTATTTATTTATTTATTTTTGACATTTGTTTTTTTTTTTTTTTTTTTTTTTTTTTTGAAACCGTTTATTGCATTTTGAAAAAGTTACAGGTATGGGCCTACAACCACCCGGCCGGCCGCTAGAGTGACAAAAGCATAGGACATACATACAGTAAGAGTCTCTTGGCGGTGCAGATTGGTAAAACAGGAGACATCAATAGCGCAGGCTGCATAACTCCAAGCCCACAATACGGTTTCCTTTTATCAAAACAGAACAACACAAAAAACCACACCCGCAAGGCAACCCGCAATCCAAAGTGACGGCACGTGCTCCGTAAGTGGGGGATCCCAACCAGCAGCAAAACTCTGAAGAGGGGAATGGGAGTAGATCAGGGACTGGGGAACCACGTGCCCACGGCTGAGGGAGGGGGGTCGGCTAGGGGGACGGAGCTGGCGAGGCAGCCGGTAGCAGTGGCGGCTCACAAATACCCCCGCGGTAGGCGTTCCAGGGGCCCCAGATTTTCACCCACGCCCCAGGCTTACCCCTCGCCACATACACCACCTTTTCACGAAACATACACCAATCCATATGTTGTTTCCAGGCCAACACCGCCGGGGGCCTCTGGGATCCCCACAATTGAGCAATGTCACGCTTAGCTATCATGTATCCCAGAGTCACCCACCGCGTCTGCGGGACCGAATAGTCATTTGGTTCCCACACATTCAGCAAGCATCTCCTCGCTTCAGGCAACAGCGCGACACGCGTAACCACACGCAGAACCTCATGCACACCACGCCAGAATCGCTCCACCTTTGGGCACTCCCACAGTATATGCATGAAAGTTGCCAAAGCACCACAGCCACGCTTACACAATCCGTCACCAGCAAAGCCCATACGTAGAAGCCTTGGCCCCGTCACGTAAACCCGGTGAAGGATCTTAAGCTGGACGAAGCGAAGGCGAGCCGGGATGGCCACCTCCTTCGGAGAGGCCACCGCGGAAATCCAATCCTCGTCGTCCAGTTCCAGCCCGTCGGCAACCCAGGCCTCGCGGAGACTAGTCAGCAGGCACGATCTGTCGTTGATCAGTTTTTTATATATAAGGGAGATTGTGCTGTCTGGGACATGGCCATCCAGCACTCTGTCCTCCAGGGGGGAAGACTCCGGAATGGACGCGACATCCGGAAAGACGGAGCCCAGCGCGTGGCGGACTTGTAGGTACCGAAAGTACTCACTGCCTTGCAGCTGAAACTCCGTCTGCAGCGTCTCAAAAGTTTTGAATCCCCCCCTCGTCCAGAGATCTCCCACCGTGCTGATTCCGATCGTGTCCCACTTCTCGAAGCCCTTCGATGTCCACAGGGAGCCCAACCTCTCAGACGCATATAGCGGTGACGCCCGGGTCAAACGGTCCTTCCACCCCATAGCTGCATTAGCCGCGTGCCAGACACGCACCATGACACGCGTCGGTCCCGTCAGACGGGAGTCGGGCGCGCCAGAGTAGAGCGCTCGATTGTAATCGCCACCGGGCAGGAGCATCTTGTCCATTTCAAATGCCGGGTTCAGGGCGGGCCCGTAAAGGCCATGATTAATCGCAGCTAGCTGGGAGGCCCAGTAATACCGTTTAATGTCCGGGAGGGCAACCCCCCCATCGTACCACGGGAGCGTCAATTTAGCCAGAGCAATGCGCGGCCTCCCGTCCCAGAACAGGCGCCGCTGGAGGCTCTCCACCTCACGGAAGTAGCGCGCCGGAACCAAGTCCATAGTGTTCTGGAGGGCGTACAGAAAGCGCGGCAAGGACATCATCTTAAACAAGGCCGCTCGGCCAAGCGGCGAAAGCGGAAGACGCCGCCAACGCGCAACGTCCTCCTTCAAGCGCTGGAGGGGGGGTAGCAAGTTCCGCTCATAGCGGGCCTCCGGGTCTAGAGTAATATATATACCCAGGTACCCAGGTACCGGAACCCCTGGGAGGCAATCTGGATCGGGCAGTCCCGTGGTAGGGCCGGAGCCTCCCCGGAAAGCACATATACGCAGGATTTCGCCCAGTTGATGACGAGGCCTGAGTTACGACCGAAGGAGCGCAAAACATCAACCAGGACAATCAGCGATTTACGCGGGGAGGCGAGATACAAAAGGATATCATCGGCGTAGAGGGACACGCGGTCCTCATGCTCGGGAGACCACGGATAGAAGGGTGCCACCGTAGCCACTCCGCCAAGGGCTCCAAGGCCAGTGCAAACAGGAGCGGCGACAAGGGGCAACCCTGACGCGTGCCCCGCCCCAGCGCGAATGGGGCCGAGACTCGCCCATTCACCACCACCTGCGCCAATGGGCCCGAATACAACAATTTGACCCAGCTAATGAATCCCGGTCCAAATCCAAATTTCGCCAGCATCGCCCAGATGTATGGCCATTCAAGCGTGTCAAACGCCATGGTGGCGTCTAAGGACGCCAAGATGGCCGGCTCCCGCACGAACAGGACACGCGCGAGCACCCCGTGCAAGCGTCGCAGATTAAGAGCCGTGTTGCGGTGGGGTATAAAGCCAGATTGGTCTTGGTGGACCAAATCGCCCACCACGCCGACCAACCGGTTGGCCAACACCTTGGCGAGGATTTTGGGCTCCGCGTTCAAGAGCGAGATCGGCCTATAGGATGTGACCCGCTCACGGGGTCTCCCCTCCTTGTGGATCACCACGATTGTGGCCAGACGCTGGTCCGGCGGGAGGGAACCCTGCGAGTGGGCCGCCAGGAACATCGCGCGCAGGTGGGGCGCTAGTACATCCGGGCGTAGCTTGTAAAGCTCGATGGGGATACCATTGGGGCCCATGGCCTTGCCGGATGCAACCGAGCGAATAGCCAGGGCAATTTCGTCTGAGGTGGGAGGAGCGTCCAGCAAATCCCTGTCCTCCACCGTAAGGGAGGGCAGCGCGATGTCCCGAAGCAGGGCATGGGAATCTTCCTCCGAGCAGGGGGAAACCAGGGAGTACACCTCGCGGAAGTAATCCGCGAAGCAGGAGACAATGGCTTCCGGCTCGGTGACACACGCACCATCCATCCTCTCAATCAAAGGAACCACACGACTCGCTCTCTCCCTCTTATCCAACCACGCAATCAATTTGCCAGCCTTATCACCCACATCATACAATCGCCCCTGCTGCTCTCTACTGAGGCCCCTGGCCGCCTCCGTGACGAGGGCCCTATAGGCCGCCTGCTTGAGGTGTAGAACATGCAGCTTGGCATCCGTTACCCCGCTCCCCAGGTCACCCTCCAGTTCCGCAATCTCGGCCTCCACCCGGGTCACTTCCTCCCGCTCGCGCCTCCGGGCATGGGAGATAAAGGAGAGGGCCTCCCCTCTGAGAACTACCTTAAAAGCCTCCCACAGGGAGATGGCCGAAGGGACAGACCCCACATTCTCGTCAAAATATCGCTGTAAGGATTTGATCAAGTCGGCACGAATGGTGGGGTCGCGCAAATACCATGCATTGATTGGAGCCACCCTGCCCTCCCCCCTCGGGAAGACATCGAAATGTAACAGCAATGGGGAGTGATCTGAAATACCCCACGCCAGATGGCACACCTCCCCCACCCTCCCAGCATAGGCCGCCGGGACAAGGATGTAATCAAGCCGCGAGAGGCTACCATGGGCACCCGAGTGGAAGGTGTATTGCAGCTGTGCGGGATGCTTTAGTCGCCAGCAATCCACCAGGCCCAGTGTGTCTAAAAGACCGGACAGCCACGCCTGTGCCCGGGGGAGGTCCCTAGGGGGATGACGATACATAGACCCAGAAGCTACCGCATTAAAGTCCCCCCCAACCACCAGCAGGCCACCCGGAAGGTCCAGGAGGAGGCGCCCCAGGTCCGCAAATGTAGTAGCTTGTAACCCAGGCAGGACGTACACTGATATAAAAATAAACACTCTACCCTCCATTCTACCCACCAGGACAGTGTAGCGTCCCCTCTCATCATGGCGCACCTCATCAATCTCCAACGGGAGCGAGTTCTTGATCATGATACCCACCCCCCGCGAGCCCGAAGTGAAGCCCGAATGGGCCACCAAACGATAGCCCCGCCGATTCATAGCATGAAAGGAGTTACCTATAAGGTGTGTCTCCTGCAGGAAGACAACATCTGGTGAAATACGTTTCAAGTACTGCAGGACCACACCACGCTTAATCGTATCCCCCAGGCCGTTAACATTCCATGACAACACAGTCAAATCCCTACCCCCCATCGTACGTAGAAACAATCAGTCGTCCCCCACAGAGCATCTTGAGAGCAACAATACAGTAGCGGGTTTGCCTTGCGGTGCAAACAAACAACACACCCCCCCCACCCCCCCGTCCCAACAGAACTCCCCCCTCCCTGCACCCCTGCATGAGCCCAGACAGCCCCCCCAAAGTGCAGTGTGCCTGTCGCCCCATAGATGAAAACTAACTAGTCCCCCAGAGGAGGAGGGAAGCCCCCAACAGACCCCGAACGACCTCCATAGGAGGGGAACATATACGATCAATAAATGGTAAAGGAATGTTGTCCAGCGCAAGGCCTATCATTCACCCCTCAATTCTGATCCGGCGGGCCCTCCCCGCTGACCGCAACCCCCCACCCCCTCGGCCCCGATCTCCAGGCAGAGTGTCCAACCAGTCCCCAGCCGCCTCGGGCCGGTCAAAGAAGTGCGTGCGACCATCCACCTCCACCCTCAGCTTAGCTGGAAAAAGCATTGAGTACTTAAGGTTCAGGTCCCGTAAGCGACGTTTAACACCGAGAAAACTCAGTCTCTGCTTTTGGACCGCCGGAGTAAAGTCTGGGTAGAAATGCACATCCATGTTATCAAGCTTGACCGGTCCCTGTTGCCTGGAGGTCTGCAGGATAGCGTCTCTGTCCCGAAAGTTAAAAATCCGGGCAATGAGAGGCCGTGGCGGGGCACCGGCCTTAGGTCTGCCCCCAGGGACCCGGTGAGCACGTTCCACCGCAAAAAGCTTACTCAGCCCCCGGGGCTGGAGATGGGTAAGGATCAATTCTTCCACAAAAAGATCTGCCGCCTCCGCCTCTCGTCCCTCCGGCACCCCCACAATACAAACATTATTCCTCCGGGCCCGACCCTCGGAATCCTCCAGTCGCCGGTCCATCAGGGCGCTCGCCTGGCCGAGCCGGCGCACCTCCTTCTGGAGGGCCACCACATCCGTCGTGAGGCTCGTTGTGGTGTGGGCCAGGGAATCGACCCGGTCGTTCGTTTTGGACAAGTCAGCCCTCACGAGGCTTACATCCACAAGGACCGAGTCTATTTTTTGCGCTAGGGTGTCGAAGCGCTGGTCCACCGAGGCCTTCATCTCTGCGATGGCGCCCATGACGTCCCGGAGGGTCAGATCCACCGGCTGAGCAGATGCCTCCGTCGGGCCCGCCGGGGATGTGCGCGATGTCTCCGGAGATCCCTTCTGGAGAGTGTAGCGGTCCATACTGTTGGATTGGTGCGCCGGGCCACGGCGGGTCGTCTTCACCTTCGCCCGGTCGCCATCTTGTTTGGTGGACATGCTTGCTCTCCCACCGTCGTGCCAATCTCCTCGAACGGGCCGATAAACCAGTTCACGGGTTCCGGGGGGGGGAGGGCGACCACTGGACCGCAGGACGACCCACAGCCGGCGGGTCAGCCGGGCACCTGGACAAGGCCACACCACCGCACCCCGCTCCGCAACCCTACCTCGCTTGAGGGCAAGGAGGGCGCAAAAGCGAAAGTGAAAGCGCGGGGTACGCGAGTCGCCCAGCCTTGCCCGCCGCTGTTGTTCACTTTGTCCCCGGATCGCCCCACTACTCCAATCCGGGGGGCCGGCGCGGAGAAGGCCGCAACCTTCGATCGGTGCTCCCACCGGTGTCCGGGGTCCGATTCGAACCCGAAAAACGGGTGGCGCCTCAGCTCGGGTTCACCGACACAGTCCCCTCAACAAGGACAGGATATCGCCAGGATTAATTCAGGAGGTCGCGGAGGTCCTCGGGAGCCTCGCACCTACGCGGCCATCTTGGTTGCGCGCTAGGCTCCTCCCCTATTTTTGACATTTGTTAAGCGCGAACGAATACCCGTAGGCGTCTCGGCGCTAAATGTGGGGTTCTGCAGGAATGAGCACTGAGGCCCTTACTTTTCAATCAATACCTTACCCCACTAGCGACCCTGGTTGAGACTTTCATTGTGAAAGTGATCTCCTACGCTGATGAGTGAATGAGTGGGTGTATAAGTGTGTTAATGGATGATTTTGTAGGTGCGTGACTGACTCTATAAGTGAGTGATTAAACGTATATTACTGAATGCATGGGTTAGTGACTAAACTGTGTGAATGTCTGTTGGTGTGTAAGAGGCTGCATGGGTTTGCAAATAGCTACATGAGTGTCTATATGGGTTATAGATGGTTGTCTGAGTATCTGTATGGGTGCCTGAGTGTTTGTGTGGGTGGGGTGTGTGTGACTCTGTGCATAGATGTGTGAGTGGGTGATTCACTGGGTGCATGGTTTCAAGAGTGCATCTGTGAAGGACTGTATGGGTGGGTGAGTGTGTGTATGGTTGTGTTAGTGAGTAAATGTATATTTCAGTGGTACATGTCTGAGTAGCTATATATGTGAAATGCAGCATATATGTCTGCTGGAGTACATAAATGGCTATAAGTAAGAGTGTGTGATTGTGAGAGTGGCTGTATGGATGAATGTGTGCTTGTATCATTAATTGTATAAGAGCGTAAGAATGTGCTAGTATTTGTATGAGTAATTGAGCTAGTGTGTGTATAACTGTATAGGTGAGTAAATGGCAGTGTGATTAATTATTTGCATGACTGAGTAGGTGTGTGAGTACCTCTATGGATGAGTGGCGCTGTGTGAGTGTCTATATAGGTGTATGAGTGCATATGATAGTCCTGTACTGAGTGACCATAAGTATGAGTGACTATATGGGTGAGTGAGTGGATGGGTGTGTAGACCTAAGAATCAGTGAGTGGGTACGTAGTTATTGGTATTGGAGTGTCTATGGTTTTGAGAATGACAGTCTGTAATTTAGAGTGGGTGTATCAAAGGTTATATTAGGGTGTGAGAAGATGCATCAAATTATCACATGGATGATGTCATTAGTAGGCCTGGGCTAAAATTCCGTTCCGCTCGCGGAAATTGCGATAATTTGACATTTTCGCGTTCCGCGGAGAGCGCGAAAATGTCAAAATTTCCGCATTTTACTGGAAATTTTTTTCTTGCTCGCGCTGTAAAATAATACATTTTCACGTGCGCGTGATCGCCTTACCTGAATCCCCGTGTTCACTGACAAGTTTTCCTGATCCGGTCGCGTTCTCCACGAGATGTTGGATTGTTAGTAGCCATTTGCTCTGTCTCGCGACAGTTCGCGCCCGCAGTAACGTAATTCGTCACGCGATCACGTCTTTCTTCTCGCGATCATGCACCGCGAGACAAGTGAAAACAAGATGGCCGCGCCCGCGAGCAACTGCATGGGTAAGTTGGCGAGCCGCGACCATGCAGAAAATACCGCGAACGGGCGGGAAAAAAACTTTCGCATCTTCGCAATGTTTCCGCATGTTTGCGGAGATTTTTAACATTTTTGCAATAATTTGCGATAGTGAATTTCGCAAATTTCGCCCACCCCTAGTCATCAGTGATGTCATTTGAGATGTCATCATTGATGTCATCAGTGATGTCACTGACCATGTCATGAGTGATGTAATTTGTGACGTCATCAGCAGTGAATTGCGGGCGCGCAAGTTATAGTTAGCTGAACTAACTATAACGGGGGAATTTCAATGGTTTTGTACGAGTTGAATGTCCAGCTAACTATAACACCCCTGAAACCTATGTTTTTTTCTGTGAATTTCTAAGGTTTTTTAAATGCTAATTCCTAACTAAAACGTGCCTGAAACCTATGGTTCTTTAAGTGACTTTCAAAGGTTTTTTAAATGGAAATTTCTAACTTTAAGGTAACTGAAACCTATGTTTTTTAAGTGAATTTCAAAGCTTTTTTAAATGCTAGTTTCTAACTATGCCTACAGAGGTAGGACATGTGAAGAAAGAAGAAAGAACACACAGAAAGAAGAAAAAGAAATTCAGAAAGAAGCTACAGAATTCCTCAAAGGTGAAGAAAAGTGCAGGAAGAAGGAAGACGTGCAGAAAGAACAAACGGAGGAGCAGAAAGAGTCTTTGTTGCAAAATCATCCTGTACCCTCAACTTTTTCAGATGGATACTGGTGGTAACTGACTCTGACTAACCAGTCCTAGATCCAGTGCTATGCTAAACGACACTTAGAATACAGTTGAAACACCTACATACACTAGGGAACACTATGGGTTGGGGTACTCCTGATATTAGCATGACCTCCTCTGTAAGTCCCTAGTATATAATAGGACAGAGGTATTAAAACTAACTCTTAAAATGCACCACAGGGCGCATTTGCACACTGGTGAAGGGAGAGGGGGCTGAGCTGACATGTGCCTACACGCCCTATGGCCGTTTTAATTTGGGGGATAAAGTCCCCTTAAATTCTGAGTGTCCCTTGGGTACATCTAGCCCATCAGGTATCTCTAGTTAGCACCACAGAGCTGTGTTGCAGAGAAAATGGGCACAGCCTGGACCACCTCTCTGCAATGCAGCACAGTGGTGCTTAATGGAAGCACCTGTTGGACTAGTTGGCCCCCATGGGCCCTCAGGATTAAAGGGGAATTATTTCCCCAACTTAAAACGCGCCATAGGGCTTGTTTGCACACGTCACCTCAGGCCCCGTCCCCTGCCTTCCCCACTGTGTAAACACGCCCTGTGGCTGTTTTTTAAGTTGGGAGATTAAGTCACCTTGAATCCTGAGGATCCCTAGGGGCAAAATAGCCCACTAGGTACGTCCAGTAAGCGCCATTGCAGAGAGGTGTAAAAAGGGGCACAGCCCACACCACCTCTCTGCAACGCAGAGCAGTGGTGCTTACTGGAAGCACCTGGTGGGCTAGTTGGCCCCCAGGGTCCCTCAGGTTTGACGGGAATTATTTCCCCAACTTGAAATGCGCCACAGAGCGTGTTTGCACACGTCACCTCAGGCCCCGTCCCCTCCCTTCACCACTGTGTAAACGCGCCCTGTGGCCGTTTTAAGTTGAGAGATTAAGTCCCCTTGAATCCTAAGGGTCCCTAGGGTCAAACTAGCCCACTAGGTACCTCCAGTAAGCGCCACAGAGCTGCGTTGCATAGAGGTGTAAAAAGGGGTGTGGCCTCAGAACACCTGTCTGCGACGCAGCTCCCTGGCGCATGCTGGAGATACTTGTTGGGCTAGTTGGCCCTCAGGGGCCCTCAGTATTGAAGGGGAATTAATTCCCCAACTTATAACTGGCCAGGGGGTGCTTTTGCAGAGTGCTGCAAGGAGGGGGCGTGGCCTCCGGCACAATGCCGGTCTTTTATTTATTTTATTTTTTTAAGAAGGAGGGCTGTGTGGCCCCCCTTCTTTTTCTAATTTACTGGCCCTGGGGACCCCATCCCCCAGGGCCTGCACCCTAATTTTTTTTGTTGAAAAAAATTAATTTGGCCCTCCCAAGGCCTTAATCGGCCCAGGGGACCCCAACCCCTGGGTCATGGCCTTTTTAAAAAAAATTCTTTAGGAGGGGGGCTGCGTTGCCCCCCTCCTCAGGCCACTTATGGCCCCGGGGGATGGCCTTTGTTTTTTATTATTTTAAAAAATATATATATTTATAGAAACACCTAGGACATGCTGGACAAACCGTATGTACCTATCACCATGACGATTTGCGTGATATTCATTAAAAGGCGACTGTGCATAGAATTAATCCACATGGAATGTATTTACACCGCTAGTGAAGCTCTGACGTGTCTGACGCCGTACCGTGCCTAATCCCGGCACCCCCGCCGGTGGGTACTCTCCAAGTAGCCAAGTAGACACCCTTGTCGTTTATTTATACAAACTTGGGTAGCTATTGACGGGCACATTTAATATACACGCACACCAAGCCTTTCAAAGGGGATTCGACAAAAATTCGACCAAACTATGCAAGAAACCCCCCTCACGGTTAATAAAACACACATCCACCGCCAGATGTGTAATACTTTTTATTTTACTCTCTGGAAAGGAGACGAACCTCACTTGAGAGTCACAGCGTGCTCCTGGCTGAGCCCAATGCTGTGTTACACCCACCAGTGCCCGCCGAGTGCCTCACACCTCTGTGTTGTATTCCACCAGCTAGTGCGTATGCTATGACACTCTCTAGCCCATGTGCACTGTAACACTACCCTGTGAATATGTCATGCCACACTTGCCTTCGCACGGGTTATATTGCCCCATCTAACGTGCCTTCCTCGATGCCTATGTTATAACGCACAGCGCTATGCCATGCATATTACAATCTGGGATCCATATCTTTGTCACAGTGCATATGCAACATTACACTCCCCAGCACATATTTTATATTACAACTTTAGAGACTAGCTAGGTTACACAACACTGCCCTGTGCATATTACACTCCAAGGCGCATATCGCATAGCACGCGCTAGTGCCTGTGCTATCTCGCGCTCTCCAATGAATCTGTCATTGCGCACAATGTATTGCTTATTATATTTCATGCCCGGTTCATCTTATATCACTTTTTGGTGCATAGTTTATACCATATACTATGTCTAGTTTTCATTTTCAATCGTGCTCTCAGGACTATGTTCTATATAACACTGCGTCCACCTACCCTTTTCACAGGCATTACATTTTGCGATGGGGGTGGAGGGTCAGGGGGTGTTTCTGCCAAGTGAGCCCGGAGTCACAGTCACAAACGTCCTCTTCTTCCTGAATAAAAGTGAGATTATGCTGCATACTTGTTCATATTTTAAGTAGTTCGCACAGACACACATTTTAAAAACAATAAAGTTCCTAATACCCACCTTCTCTGAACAGTTAGCTTGCTGCCCCATCCACCTCCTCCCTATCCTCTGTTGTCTGAATCCATGGACTAGCCTCCTCCCTCCTGCCATGCATGGTCTGATGTGCTGCCACTGCCCTCCATTTAGCATGATGTACCAGTCCACTCTTGCCCTCCATGCCCAATTCAATGGCCCATCATTGACCTCCTGCTTAGCCTCTGTGCTTAGCTTGCTGCCCCTATTCTCCTTCCCCCTGCCCTCCGATGTCTTTGTGCATGCCCCTGCTCCATCCTTTTTGCCCACCATGTTCCATGGACCTGCCACTCCTATCTACTCTGAGTGTTCTGTTGAGCTGTCACTCCCCTCCCACCTGCCTAGCATTGTCAGATGACTGTAACCTGTCCCTGCCACCTCCATCCTGCCTGTCCACATGCCATGCCCCTTTCTCCTGTCCTCCATGGTCCATTTTACTGTGACACCCTTCTGCCCTCCCTGGTCTGTTGTTAGGCCCCTTCCCCTGAACTCTCTTGTCTGTGCCCAGGTCCTGACCCTCCCTTCTATCCTCCATGGTCCTATGTGCATGCCCCTGCACCCTCCTTATTGCCCATCATAGCCATTGTGCTGCCACTAACCCTCCCACTTGCCATGCATGGTCTTCTGTGCTGCCATGGCCCCTCCCACCTTCCCTGTGTGGTCAGCTAGCTGCCCCTGACCCCCTCCCACCTTCCCTCCATGGTCTGTGTGTATGCCATCATAGTCTCATTGTTCCTCTCCATGGTGTGTCTTGTTTCTAGTGCCCATCCTGCCTGACCTCCATGGTCATCTTGCTGCTCCTGCCCTGCCCCCTTGCCCCCTTGCCCCCAGCCCTCTGTTTCCATGTGCAGACCCCTATTCCCTCCCTCCTGGCTTGTCTGTTCCATTGTAATGCCCCTGATCTGTCCCTCATGCCCTTTATGGTCTGTTATGCTGCGGCTTTCTCTCCTGTCTGTCCATTATGGTCAGCTAGCTACCATTGCCTCTTTCCCCTCTGTTCTCTGTTGTCCATGTGCATGGTCCTGTCCCCTCCCTATTGCTTTCTATGGATTGTTGTGCTGCACTCCCGTCCTGCATGCTCTGTGTGGTGTATTGTGCTGCTGCAAACCCTATGCCTGCCCTGTAGGGTCAGTTTGGTGCACCTCTCCATGTCCCTCCTGTCCTCTGTTATCCGAGTCCATGTCCCTACCCCAATTCCTCCTGCCTACCATGATCCAATGTACCATACTTGCTAACATTTTGAACTTGGTAAGAGGGAGATTTTGAAAAAAAAACTGGGGTATTGATTTTCCCCTTTGAGTTACATTGAAAAAGAGGAGATTGTAGACATTAGACAGATCAAATAAAGCCCATTTGAACTTAAAAACATTGGACGTTTCCTGGCTGAAACGGGTCTGTTGGCATGTATGGTTGTACTACCACTGCCTCTTCCTTCTGCCCACAATGGTCTATTATATTGCCACAGCCTCTCTTGTCAGTCCCGAATTGTTGGTTTGTTGCCCCTGCCCCCCTTTCCACTGCCCTCCATAGTCTGTTGTGCTGCCACTGCCCTTCCGGCCTCCCAGTGTGGTCAAATTGTTGCCTCTGCACTCTCCTACCTGCCTTCAATTTTGAGAGTCTGTGCCTCTGGCCCTCTGCCTCTCAACAGTATCCCAATGAACAACTAGATTGCTAACATTCTATATTTATTACAAAAGTGTGGGACGCCTGACGTCATCTTGATGTAATCAAAACTGTAATACCTAGAGTATTTCCCTTAGAAATTATATATATGAGAGGGTCTTATTTGCATCAAAATTATGGTTAGTGCTCTAAAAAACTAAAATGAGGACATCTTTTCTTAGTTTTCAAATAGCGACAAAGAACTTTTAAATTATTTGTAATCTTTATGTTTTTTTATCCAGTTGACCACTTGATTAAATGTTGCACCTAGGGGAGAGGATTTGGTGTTACTTCCAGAGCTGCAGACTTTGCAACTGGGGAACCAGGTTGGAGTTTCTGCTTCAGCTCAACATTCTGTGATTCTGGTCAAATCACTTATTCCCCCCATGTCTACAACCAAAATGAATTTGATCTTGTGTGATTTAGCCAATGCACATGTAAAGCACATACAAAAAAATAAGTGTTTTCCACACTTCTGTCATTGGGCTACATGTGGGCTACATCTGGGTGATATTTGTGCTGCATTTGGGCTCTTTTGTCTCTGGTTGCCATCTTGGGAGATTTATTTGTTATGAAGTTTCATAATTTCCTCCTTTACTGCATTATCCTCAGTAGGAAATGCTTTCAGTTTTTTACTTTGATTCCATCAAGAAGGTATTAAGATATGTCACACATTTGCCATAAATTCTGAATATTAGCACTCTAGTTGCTCATTAGATCACTGTAGTAAAGCTACTGCTCACCAGGGAAGTCTGCTGCTGGTATTCAAAGTGCATGTGTCAGTCTGCATGTCAGAATTTTTTTATGAAATAGAAGAGGATTTGAGAAGTCAAAATGTGCCCTAATTTTTCTTTCTGCAGCACTAATCATAATTGTTATGGCAAAATGAACCCCCTCATTTTGTTCCTTTGTAAATTAAATGTTTTAAGTGTTACCACTTTATTCCAATCAAGATGGCTTCAGGTGTGCCATACTTTTGTCATAAGTAAGACTGTTAGTGCTCTAGTTGTTCGTTAGAACACTCTGGAACATTCTGTCATTGGGCTATATTGGGCTACATCTGGGTGATATTTGGGTTACATTTGGGCTCTTTTGTCTCTGGTGGCCATTTTGGGAGACTTATTTGTTATGATGTTTCCTAATTTCCTCATTTACTACAGTCTCCTCAGTAGGAAATACTTTCAGTTTTTTACTTGGAATCCATCAAGAAGGTATTCAGATGTGTCACACATTTGCCATAAATTCAGAATGTTAGCACTCTAGTTGCTTATTAGATCACTGTAGTAATGCTACTGCTCACCAGGGAAGTCTGCTGCTGGTATTGAAAGTGCATGTTTCAATCTGCATGTCAGAATTTTTTAATGAAATAGAAGAGGATTTGAGAAGTCAAAATGTGCCCTAATTTTTCTTTCTGCAGCACTAATCATAATTGTTATGGCAAAATGAACCCCCTCATTTTGTTCCTTTGTAAATTAAATGTTTTAAGTGTTACCACTTTATTCCAATCAAGATGGCTTCAGGTGTGCCATACTTTTGTCATAAGTAAGACTGTTAGTGCTCTAGTTGTTCGTTAGAACACTCTGGAACATTCTGTCATAGGGCTATATTGGGCTACATCTGGGTGATATTTGGGCTACATTTGGGCTCTTTTGTCTCTGGTGGCCATTTTGGGAGACTTATTTGTTATGATGTTTCCTAATTTCCTCATTTACTACAGTCTCCTCAGTAGGAAATACTTTCAGTTTTTTACTTGGAATCCATCAAGAAGGCATTCAGATGTGTCACACATTTGCCATAAATTCAGAATGTTAGCACTCTAGTTGCTTATTAGATCACTGTAGTAATGCTACTGCTCACCAGGGAAGTCTGCTGCTGGTATTGAAAGTGCATGTTTCAATCTGCATGTCAGAATTTTTTAATGAAATAGAAGAGGATTTGAGAAGTCACTCAAAATGTGCCATAATTTTTCTTTCTGTAGCACTAATCATACTTTCTATGGCAAAATGAACCCCCTAATTTTGTTCCTTTTTAAATTACATTTTTTAAGAGTTACCACTTTATTCCAACCAAGATGGCTTCAGGTGTGCCATACGTTTGTCATAAGTAGGACTGTTAGCGCTCTAGTTGTTCTTTAGAACACTCTGGGAAGCTGCAGTCGAACACAAAGGAATCAACTGACATTCTCTGCCCTTGTTGGATGTAGATGTTTTACTGAGAATGTCAGACTTCATTCTCACATGACTGAGAAAGATAATGTGAATTTACAGAAAATATGCTCTCAGTTTAGCTTATAGATCATCTTCCATACCTCTGTGGGAAAAGCATGAGAAAATAGTTTTCTCTCAAACATGATTCATGATATCACAGCAGAAGGCTTTTTCACATGGTAAAATCACCTTAGAACACACCACAATTCCTAAAATGAGTATGGTACCATCAACAAATGATTTATAATGTAACTAAAGTCTTAAAACCTTCTATTAACTGCAAGGCTTTTTAATGAGGTGCTATCATGTATATTGGTCCCAAGATGGCTGCCAACACTTCTTGGATGAAGTGCTGACAGCCAATGAGATCTCACGATGAGATGTGTGGTTAGGCTCCGCCCGGATATAGATGTGATTTTACTTTTGATTTTCTCAGGAACTACTGAACGGATTTACACCATTTAAGCAAAAGGCACGAGTCTGAACTGAGGACTACCTCTTTGCCAAATTTGGTGTAATTCCATTCAGCACTTCGGGCTGTAGCTGCGTCAACAGGTCCTATGGGAAAATGCATGGGGAAAATGCCTTTTGGGACCCCCATTTTTTCTCGGCCCCCGCTTGACGAATCACCGTGAAATTTTCAGGATAGGAGTGGACCAGAGCTGGCCAAAAGTTTGGAAAATTCATCAATCGACGCCAACGTTATTCCAAATAGAATGTTGCGGATTTCCTATGGAAAATAGGTCCTAACTATAACTACCTACTGGCGACTTCCAGTAGGTAATATATACTCTCACACATATATATACACACACACACAAACACATGCATACATATGTGTGTGCATCTCTCTATCTGTCTCTCTTGCGCCTTTGCCCATGCACTCACTGGCAGGGTGTACCCGTATAATAGATACTTGCACCGTGGTTCAGTGCCCAATACGCACAAGAAGAAGCACTCATAGGGTGAGTTCACAAAGATTATTGTCTTACTCTGCAGCAAACAAGACACATTTCCGCAGTCGTCTACGTCAGTATCAGGCGCGCTGGAAACGGACATGATTTAACGTGTTGTCATCACAGTTATGTCCATAAAGGAAGGACTTTTCGGCAAATGCACAACAACTTCATCTTAGCACAGTGCTCATACTAACAGTACTGCCATGTTTACATGCTTATTTGAATAAAGCAGCAATTGTATCAATGTAAATTTAAATACATGTTGGAACTGCAATTAAATACAGAATATTTTGCAGCACCGATCTATACAATGATATTCCGCCCTGGTTATAAGCATGAAAGAGGGACTTGCCAACAGTTGAACAGTAGCTCCAATTTGGAGTAGTATTTCTACTAGCAGTACTACCATGTTTCCATAATTAGTAATAACTTCTTTGAATAAAGAAACAATGGCAACAGTGCGAATTAAAATTAATGTTACTACTTTAATTAATTATTACATGCATTGTATTTCTCAGCAACAATATGTACACAAAAAAACACTCTGAATGGGCTTGTGAAGTTCCGCTTAATTAAAACAATGCAGCGCTGAATGGGCCTATATATATATTTAATTAATGTATGATTGTTTTTCCCTAGATGGACTCCATACTTATATAAGTACCTATTACTGCAATTAAAATCATAAGATAAACCGTCAGAAACTGCAGAAAAGTATTCATCTAGGTCCCTTCCTATGTCTCAACCAGAGTCAGTGAGAGCAACAGGGAAATCCTGAAGTACAAAAGAAAGGAAAGGAAAAAATGATGGAAAAAGAAGGAAGGTGAAAAGAGGAAAGAAAAGACCGATGAGGGAAGAGAAAATGTCCCAACCCAAGTCAGGCCATTTATCTGTCAGCCTTCCCCAAGATGGACAGATAACTCCTCATTACTGTTCATCCCCTGTGGACCCTTGGTTTGCAAGTCAATGATACAGGGTGATTCTAGCCTCCTGAGTCTCAGAATGCTGTCTCCTCCCCTGGGGTTAGAGGTTACATGGTCTAGACAGAAATATGTTAGGAGGTTCCCATTACTCTCATGATGCATACTAAAATGTCTGGCAACCAGATAAGTTGCGTACTTCTTCATAATGGCCCTCATGTGTTCCAAGATATGTATTTTGGTGGGATGAATTGTACTCCCAATGCATTTTAGCCCACATGGACATGTTAGACAATAGACCATATAAGGTGTGCTACAGGTCATAAACTTATTGATAAGTTTTGGTTTCTTTAGCTCTGGCATTGTATAGGAGAGAGTCTTTTTACTGTTCGAACAGGCCTTACACTTCCCACATGGGAAGAAGCCATGTAGTTCTTTTTGGATGGAGCCTAAGTTCTCATTGATGTAGTGGCTGCTCACAGGTTGTCATTTTGAGCTCTTGCTTTTTTGAAGGTTATTAAAGGTCTGGGAGGTATATCCTCACCTATAATTGGATCAGTTTGCAGCGTCTGCCAGTTCTAACGTATGATGTTTCTTAGATGGTTTGCATTCTCTGAGAAAGTAGTGATCAAACTAAATGTACGTGTCTCTTTAATGACCTTCGGTTTAACTTTCAGTACTTCCAGTCTTCCTACTAAGTTTATCTTCGTATATGCCTGTCCCAGTGTCTGGCATAGCCACACAAGCCACATCTAATCACTTTGTCATGGCCCGGCCTCTGGAAATCACAATCTTTGGTATTATTATTTTTATTCTCAGAAGCTCTCCATAGAGGATGCTACTGATCAGACTGTGTGGGTGACTGCTAGTGACATGGAGTATTAAGTCCCCCACTGTAGGCTTTCTATAAAGTCTTGTACATAGTTTGTCCTTGGATACAAAGACCATTAGGTCCAAAAGGGTTCACTGAAGTGGAACTCACCTCTCCAGTGAACTTCAAATTGACTTTATAAGTATATAGGACCTCCATGTATGCCTGCGCTGATTCGGGATATCCCCTCCAAATTAGGAAGAGGCCATCAATATACCTATGCCATGTCACTATCCTTGCTGTCCTTGTGCTGTTGGCATTAGACCAGACCACCTGCCTCTAGGGCCACCTGCTTCTCCCACCAGCCTATGAATTTGAGTAGCTAGGGGCGAAGCAGGTGCCCATGGCCATGCCAGAGATCTGTCTGTAAGGCTGGTCTTGATAGAGAAAAATGTTGTTATTAAGGCAGAACTCTATAAGTTCCAACAACATGGTTTTATGTTCCATATACTTTAAAGGGCGACTCTTCAAAAATGTTGTATTGCTAGAATGCCATCCTGATGTGAAATAGATGTGTAAATACTGGAAATATCCAGGCCTACCAGTTAGAATCCTGTTTCCCACTTGATGTTTTCAATGTGTTGTAAAAAGTCTTTTGTGTCGCTTATGTATGATGTCAATTTAATCACAAATTCGGACAAGAAATAATTTATATAAATTGATAAGTGTTCCCTGAAACTCCCTTGTGAGGAAACCATAGGCCAACAAGGAGGGTGTTAGTCATCCTTGTGAATCTTGGGTAGATGGTAAAAAGTGGGAGTGATTGGATTCAAACATTGGAGATACACATACTCGTTAATTTCAAGTATGTTCTTTTCGTGCCATTTCTGTATCAGGTGATGATATTCTGTGATGCTCTGATGGTACTTCCTTTTGCTAGTTTTTTTATAATAATTAACGTCTGAAAGTTGGCGCTGTGAATCCTTACTCTGATTCTCGCATGTCTGCAGAACAATATTGCCCCCGTTATCTGAGGGTTTGTACACTACGGATTTATCCATACGAAGACTTTTAAGTTCATGTCGTTGTTTTTGTAAAAAATTTTTGTTTTTTGTGGAGGGTTAAGACTTTGCATCTCAGCCCTAACCTGGCATTTGAGGTACGAACATGGAGACCGGTATGAATGGGCTGTTACTCCCACTTTGATTTATTCCTGCCTTTTCAGTGTGATGTGACACAGTGGGAGCAGTTCCCTGTGATAGTGTGCCTTCTGATCTTAAATCCTCTAAGGTATGGATGGTCTCAAGATCTTCTCCAGTCAAATGTACGTTGCCAATAGTTGACTTCCAGACTTCTTTTGTCTGCACATTGTTGGTCTTTGTTTTAAATACTTGTGAAGGTTTAGATTGCGTGTAGATTTGACCGGGTCAATCCGTGTGTGTGTATGTTCCAATTACTTTTGAGGGCAAAAAGATAGCCGAAGTTTTAAAACAGACTCCTCACTCCTGGATAGAACCTTGGGGGTCTTATCAACCTTATCATCCCCCTAAACACAGGCAACCCTACATATAGCCTTACCACCCAATACTCGAACTCGGTTCACTGACACAACAACCGTGTAAAAAAATTTGATGTTAAAAATATCGAGTACAAAATACAGGCAACCAAAATATCGTCTCCTATACTTAAACAGGTAAGCACAAAAATATTGACAAAAAATATTGATGTAAAGATTATCGATGTATAAAATATCGACTTTTCTATAAATATAAAATACAATAATATATTATAAATATATTAAACATTAAACTATAATTTAAAAAAATTCAAATAAATTCAATATACATTTTAATAAAATATAACAAATAAACTTAATAAAAAAATAAACACACAAACATAATAATTTATACAAATATATTTACTTTAAAAACAATTAATAAATTATTATTTTTAATTTATGTTAACAATTTAAAACAATATAAAAAATTAAAATATATATTAATGAAATTAAAATATAACAAAACTAAAATCTATAACAAATTAAACATTAAACTATTAAAAAATATTTACAATTACATTTTACAATATAATCAGTGCACCAGTAGGGAAAGCATTGGATAGCAAAGGGTTAAAAATAACTATTACCATTGCAGTGAGTGCAACAGTAGGGTAAGTGTTGGATAATAGAGGAATTCAATTTACTATTCCAACTCCAGTGAGTGCAACAGTAGGTAAAGTGTTGGATAGCTGAGGGGTAAAATATACTATTCCCACTCCAGTGAGTGCAACAGTAGGGAATTGTTAGATTGCAGAGGGGTAAAAATTACTATTCCCATTCTAAAGAGTGCAATAGTAGGGAAAGTGTTGGATAGCAGAGGGATAAAAATTACTATTTCCACTTCAAAGAGTGCAACAGTAGAGAAAGTGTTGGATAGCGGAGGGGTAAAAATTACTATTCCAACTTCAGTGAGTGTAACAATGGGGATAGTGTTGGATTGCGGATGGGTAAAATTTACTATTACCTCTCTAGTGAGAGCAACAGTAGGGAAAGTGTTGGATAGCGAAGGGGCAAAAATTACAATTCCCACTTCAAAGAGTGCAACAGTGAAGAGAGCGTTGGATAGCGGAGGGGTAAAAATTACTATACTCACTCCACTGAATATAACAGAAGGTTAAGTGTTGGATAGCAGAGGGGTAAAACATTTTATTCCCACTCCAGTGAGTGCAACAGTAGGGAAATTGTTGGATAGCAAAGGGGTTAAAATTACTCTTCCCACTCCAATGAGTGCAACGGTAGGGAAAGTGTTGGATAGCGGAGGCATACAAATTACTATTCCAACTCCAGTTAGTGCAACAGTATGAAAAGTGTTGGATAGCGGAGGGATAAAATTAACTATTCCCACTCCAGTAAGTGCAACAGTAGGGAAACTGTTGGATAGCGGAGAGGTAAAAATTACTATTCCCACTCCAGGGAGTGCAACAGTAGAAAAAGTGTTGGAAAGCAGAGAGACAAAAATTACTATTCACAATCAAATGGTTAAAAACAATATATATATTAAAAATAAAAAAATAATACATATAAATAAACAATATTATAAAAATGAAAAAATCAAATATATTAAATATGTAAAACCAAAACTTATAATATTAATTACATATAACAAAAATCTACAAATATCATATAAAATAAAATAATGAATATATTTAAATAAAATTAAACTAGAAAATATTTACAAAAAAAAATTCATTAAAACATAAATGAATTTATTTTATTTACTACACTATAACACCACACCAAACCAGACTTCAACATTTTAAATTAAATCTACTTCCATAATTAACATAATTAATAATCAATTAAAAAACATCATTAATAAAAAAATAAAAAACATTAATTGACAACTCAAACTTTAACACTATAATATCGACAACACACACCTAAATTAAACTATAAAATAATAAAACACAATTAAAACGTATTTTTAAATGAAAAAACTATAACTATTAAAAACTAATATTAAAGTAATCAAAATGTATTTAATGCCCATTCTTTAACCCTTTAAAAGTAAAAACAACAGGATAAGTGTTGGATAGCAGAGGGGTAAAACATTTTATTCCCACTCCAGTGAGTGCAACAGTAGGGAAATTGTTGGATAGCAAAGGGGTTAAAATTACTCTTCCCACTCCAATGAGTGCGACAGTAGGGAAAGTGTTGGATAGCGGAGGCATACAAATTACTATTCCAACTCCAGTTAGTGCAACAGTATGAAAAGTGTTGGATAGCGGAGGGATAAAATTAACTATTCCCACTCCAGTAAGTGCAACATTAGGGAAACTGCTTGATAGCGGAGGGGTAAAAATTACTATTCCCACTCCAGTGAGTACAACAGTAGGGAAACTGTTGGATAGCGGAGAGGTAAAAATTACTATTCTCACTCCAGGGAGTGCAACAGTAGAAAAAGTGTTGGAAAGCAGAGAGACAAAAATTACTATTCACAATCAAACGGTTAAAAACAATATATATATTAAAAATAAAAAAATAATACATATAAATAAACAATATTATAAAAATGAAAAAATCTAATATATTAAATATGTAAAACCAAAACTTATAATATTAATTACATATAACAAAATCTACAAATATCATATAAATAAAATAATAAATATATTTAAATAAAATTAAACTAGAAAATATTTACAAAAAAAATTCATTAATACATAAATGAATTTATTTTATTTACTACACTATAACACCACACCAAACCAGACTTCAACATTTTAAATTAAATCTACTTCCATAATTAACATAATTAATAATCAATTAAAAAACATCATTAATAAAAAAATAAAAAACATTAATTGACAACTCAAACTTTAACACTATAATATCCACAACACACACCTAAATTAAACTATAAAATAATAAAACACAATTAAAACGTATTTTTAAATGAAAAAACTATAACTATTAAAAACTAATATTAAAGTAATCAAAATGTATTTAATGCCCATTCTTTAACCCTTTAAAAGTAAAAACAACAAACACAAAAATAAACAATTCCCCAAAATAAATATCAAATAATTAACATTAATTAACAATGATATATTTATTAATTAAACACAAATGACATCCCACCATTTACTCCTATAAAGACCACAACACACACCTAAAAGTATTTACAGAATTACCACAATAACATTTTATTTTCTTTCAATAATATCAATTAACAAACAAATATTAATACAAAATAAATAAACTACTTGCCAACCTTTACCCCTATAATCCCCAAAACACACACCTAAAATTAATTACGCACATATCATAATTAATTAACAACCAATTATTAATTACACAATTACCATAATTACCAATTAAGTAATTATAATTGATTAACAACCAATTATTCATTAATTGATAATACATTACTTTACACATTTAAAACTATCAAATCTCAATCAAACAAATATTAATAAATAAAAAATAATACATTAATTTAATATAATTAAATTATTTTCCACCATATTCCCCTCTAAACCAACAACCAGCTATGGAATTAAAACACAGAATTCAAATAAAAGAATTTAATAACAACTAAAAATGTAACACATATATTAAAAATACAAACAATTCTCATAAAAAAAATATACATCACATACATATAAAATATATACTAAAATACTTAACTTTAATTAAAAAAACAATATTTTAACAACAATAGGTTTGCAAACAATATTAAACACTTCGATATTTTTAAAATCGATACTACTTACCTTAAGTCGATATTCTTGACCACGATATTCTTGCTGTCGATATTTTTGAACCACAATATTTATTACTCGATATTTGTCCAACTCAGCGCACCCTCCTACTTACCCTTAACCCTAAAAACCCCTTGGCACTCAATACCCCCACCCACCCTAAACCCTAAAAATACTTTTGCCACCCAATACCCCTACCCACCCTACACCAAATAAATACCCTGACTTCCCAATACCCTTACCCACCCCTAAACCTGTATAACACCCTTACCACCCACTACCCCAACCCACCCTAAATCCTAAAACAACATTTACCCCAATAACCCTATCCATCCCTAAACCCTAAAAACACCTTTACCACCCAATACCCCTACCACCCTAAGCCCTAAAAACATCCTTCCCTCCCAATACCCTTACCCACCCCAAAACCCTAAAAACACCCTTACCACCCAAAACAACTACTCACCATAAACCCTAACAAGCATTTGAAATGCAATCGGTCTCACCTTTGGGACCTTATATATATTTAGCTATGCAGCACATTAGCCTAGGTGCTGTAACATGAACTGTTCTTTAAAATTTAGGGAAAGTAAGCACCAAACTGTGTGACACGCCAGGAATGGAAACACATGGAGGGAAATATGGTGGTCATATCACTGAAAATACTAGTCTATTGACTAGAATCTAGAGAATGGAAAGTGATTCTGGTATTTTACTGATCTCTGCTAGTTGTTTTCTATCAAGAAAGTTAAATTGAGGCAATTGAACAGAAAAAAAGTCCCTAAGCAGAAACAGACAAGTCCTAGGGCTGATCTCCAGAGCCCACAAAGTACATACACATGTACTTAAATACTAAAGTATATACTAAAGTATATATTCTAAAGTATATACTACAGTATATGCAAGAGGTCTCGAATACTCGACCTAAAAATACCCTTACAACCCAATACCCTTCCATACACTAAACCCTAAAATCACCATTAACACCCTATAGCCTGACCCACCTCAAACCCTTACCCTAATTCCTAATATATATAAATATATATCTATATGTGACCAAGACCACGGACGTGGTCGAGACGAGTTGTCCTTGTTTGCCTTACAGAGAATAAACTGCTTTAACCGACCTAGTGGGCTTGTGTGGATTCTTTCGTAAAGATCCCTTTGCTGTGCTATATATCTATGTATATATATATATATATATATATATATATATTCACTGAAAAAAACATGGTTTCAGGCACGTTATAGTTAGGAATTAGCATTTACAAAACCTTAGAAATTCACTGAAAAAAACATAGGTTTCAGGGGTGTTATAGTTAGCTGGACATTTCCCTCATACAAAACCCTAGAAATTCCCCTGTTATAGTTAGTTCAGCTAACTATAACTCGTGCCCCTGCAATGCACTGCTGATGACGTCACATATTACATCACTCATGACATGGTCAGTGACATCACTGATGACATCTCAAATGACATCACTGATGACATCACTGATGACATCATCCCATGAGTATGTGTTTCTGAACAGTTTTATTATGTTTAAAATATATAGGGAAAGGCCTGTTGAAGAATAAGTGGGTGTACACGTTTGCAAATGGATGATTTTCTAGGTGCGTAACTGACTCTATAAGTGAGTAATTAAATGTATCTTACATCTTACTGCAGACTAGTGACTAAACTGTGTGAATGTCTGTATGTGTCTGTGTGTTGGTGTATAAGTGGCTGCACGGTTTTGTGAATAGCTATATGAGTGTCTATATGGGTTATTGATTGTTGTCTGAGTATCTGTATCGGTGCCTGAGTGTTTGTGTGGGTAGGGTGTGTGTGACTCTGTGACTAGATGTATGAGTGGGTGATTCAGTGGGTGCATGGTTTTAAGAGTGCATCTGTGATGGACTGTATGGTTGGGTGAGTGTACGTATGGGTGTGTTAGTGATTGAATGTATATCTCAGTTGTACATGTGTCAGTAACTACATATGTGAAACGCAGTGTATATGTGTGTAAGAGTATATAACTATCTATATGTGAGAGTGTGTGATTTTGGGAGTGGCTGTATGCGCCATAGTGCAATGATATCTGTGTCATTTGCTGTTTATTTTTCTGCAGGAAGACACAGAATTTGTTAGTATTTTTATGAATAAGTGAACTTGAGTGTGTTTAACTGTATAGGTGAGTAAATTGGCCTGTGATTAATTATTTGCATGACTGACTAGATGTGTCAGTACCTCAATGGATGATTGGCGGTGTGTGAGTGTCTATATAGGTATATAAATGCACAGAGTGACTGTAAGTATGAGTGACTGTACAGGTGAGTGAGTGGACATGTATGTAGACCTAAAAGTCAATGAGTGGGTGTGTAGTTATTGGTATTGGAGTATCTATGGTTGTCAAAATGGCCGTTTGAAATTTAGAGTCGGTGTATCAAAGATTATATTAGGGAGTGAGAAGATGTACTAATTTATCACATGTATGACATCATCAGTGATGTCATCAGTGATGTCATTTGAGATGCCATCAGTGATGTCATCAGTGATGTAACTGACCATGTCATGAGTGATGTAATATGTGACGTCATCAGCAGTGCATTGCGGGGGCGCGAGTTATAGTTAGCTGAACTAACTATAACAGGGGAATTTCTAGGGTTTTGTACGAGGGAAATGTCCAGCTAACTATAACGCCCCTGAAACCTATGGTTTTTTCAGTGAATTTCTAAGGTTTTTTAAATGCTAATTCCTAACTATAACGTGCCTGAAACCAATGGTTTTTTCAGTGAATTTCAAAGGTTTTTTAAATCCCAATTCCTAACTATAACGTGCATGAAACCTATGGTTTTTTCAGTGAATTTCAAAGGTTTTTTAAATGCTAATTCCTATCTATAACTTATCTCTAAAGATATCATGAAAAGCAACAGCACTAGGAAGAGGAAGAAGCAGGGAGTGGGGGGAGGGGGGTGATGGGCAGAATTGCACACATGCACAATTAAGTACAACACACATATAGACTAACAATGGCCAAAATGAAACACATCAACAAGGAGCACAAGTCACACAACCCGCCAACATCCCACCACTGAACGAGCATAGAAGTGAAAACCACGCTGCATTCATACAGGATGTGTACAAAGGCCAGTCGTTGGTGTTGTGGGATGTCTGCGACCATGGTCATCATGGATGAGATGCCCAGCATGTGGCACATGGTCGAGGTCACTGTGTGTTATGTTGCCAAACAGCTGCTCCTCCCTCCCACGAGCCGCCACACTTTTGTACGGTGCGCTGTTGTATCTCGTGCACTCGTATGGCACACCAATGTAATGCCTATTTGCGCATGTCCTGCTACATTCCAACTACAACATCACAGTGCCGTTTGGAGGTGGTGCATGCCACTTTACAACATCGACTGCTGCGGCTCTTGTAGCAGGCCACACTAGAACACAGAGACACACTTACCACACTTCCTCTACATGGACATGTCCGAGACACCCCGTTCCCCTTGCCGGATAGGCACACCCCGGCACTAACCTGTGAACCCCAGACCAGCACACGCCAGTTGTGCATGCAGGAGGATGAGTGTGTAGCTACACACCCAGGCTCACTGCCAACGCTGAGGTGACAGCAAACTGTGATGTTGCAGGGCTCGTGCCTATCATGCTAAGACAATGACCACAGGGACACACTTACTAAGATGTGGGTTTGGGGGGCATTGGCGGTCCTGGAGTTGTTGAGATGAGTCTTCTGGCTCTCATGGGTATCCCTGTATCATGCTCATTGACTCTATGGCACCTGTGGTTGTTCTGGTGTGGCTCTTGGCTGTGTTCCCTTTCATGGTGCAGGTAGTTGTCCTGCTTAACACCAGCAGAAAGCAGGTGAAAAATCCCTGGTGCTAACATGTCTTATTGCCGGAATTTGTTTCGCATTGCAATTGGTGTGAAAGTTGTGATGTGATTTTTTTCATGTGCAGAACAATATACGAACTGAGCAGTGTATCTCGTCAAGATCCAGCACCTGACACACTGTTCCCAATCAATATAAATACAATGAGATTTCTTAATAGATTTTGTGTGTACACTGTAAGTGCAGCCAATACCTCAGTGCAATTCAATACAGGATTTTAGTATTTAGAATAAATCGGAAAGGTGCACATCGTATCTTTTTGCACGGGAACGGCTACTCTCCATTTCATTATCAGCACTTTAACGGAAGTAAAGTTGAGATAAATCTAACACACTATTCAGAAGTTGGTGCAAACTGCAGATATCACCAGTATTCCAGCGATAAGTGCCTCAACATTTAACACCGTGGTGGACTCCATCAAATAACAGTAATAAGAACAAGAAAGAGTCACACAACAGTTAAGAGAACATCCAAAAACTTTATTAATTTTTTTTTCAAACTTTATTTTTTATAATAATAAATATATAAACGATAAACTATTTTCAAACTTTATTTTTTTATTAACATATATATGAACAATAAACTAATAAACAAAATGTAACAACAATAATACAAAACAACAAGGCGGGACACTCCTGTGGGGACCATGGATGTCGACGACAGACCTGGAAAATCAGAAAGATTGTTAAAAAAACAACAACATGGTATTCTCAACAAAATACCACAAGAAACAAATCACAGATATATAAAATGCATACAGCTAACAACATTTTATAAGTTTAACTAACAAAAACTGTAAATGTTGCCGCTTTAAAATATTTACCGAATCTGAGGAAATTTTTTTGCAGAAGGCACCAAGCCCACAACGTTTTTCTTCAGTGGTGAGGAAATGTTTTACTTTTCCCAAGGGGCAAACAAAGACCAATGCCACCTTCGTCACTCGCAAGATCTGTTATGAGGGGATCCTAACAAAAAATACTCGTGCGGCACAGCAAGTATGATGAAACACCTAAGGACCCTTCATCCAAACAATCTTGCACGAGAAGAGTGCAAACAGATGAGAAACACTCCTGTTCGTTATCTGTAAAAAAGAATCACAAATAAATGTATATTAATAACTTTCAAATTTATACTATTCCATTACTGTACAAACACATTTTATATAAAAACTGACTAAGAAACTATAGCCCTGAACCACAAGTGTCACGATCGTTAAAACATTACATGCATAGTGCATACTACTTTGAAGCAGTTCATGCCCTAAAGCCTACATCACTAAAAGACTACATGCTAACTGACTAAATGATTACAGTACTATAAGGAGACACACTGGGTGAGTGACAGGGTGTTTGCTAAAGAGTATGAATACTAACTAGGGAATAGAAGGTGTGAAACACAACTGTGTAGGTGATTAGAGGACTGCATCCATACTGCATAGGCATTTAAAGCAGTCCATGTGCTAAGGCCTGGCTCACTGCATGACTACTTGGGTACTGACTGAATGATTAGAGTACAGCAAGGAGAGTGCCTAGGTGAATTTATAAGTGCTAGGCTTTTCGCACAGGAAATGGATTAGTACTTGGTACTGAATGGGTCACTAGAGGAGTGCAAAGGCACTGACAAGTGCTGGACTGTATGGATACTAACTAGGAAATTGAAAGTGTGAAAGACAAGTGTCTAGGTGGTTAGAAGACTGCATGCATAGTGCATAGGGGTTTGAAGCAGTCCATGTGCTAAGGCCTTGCTCAGTGTATGAATACTTAGGCACTGACTGAATGATTAGAGTACTGCAAAGATAGTATCTTGGTGAATTTATAAGTGTTTGGGTTTTAGCACAGTGAATGGATTAGTACATGGTGCTGAATGGGTCACTAGAGGACTGCAAAAGGGAGTGACAGGGTATTTCCTGGAAGTGTATGGATACTGACAAGGGAATTGAAGGTGTGAAAGACAATTGTGTAGGTGGTTAGAGGACTGCAGGCATAGTGGATAAGGGTTTGAAGAAGTCCATATACTAAGGCCTGGGTCACTGGATGAGTACTTGTGTACTGACTGAATGATTAGAGTACTGCGAGGAGAGTGTCTGGGTGAATTTATTAGGGTTTGGCGCTGTGAATGGATGAGTACATGATGCTGAATGGGTCACTAGAGGAGTGCAACGGCAGTGACAGGGTGTTTGCTGGAAGTGAACGGATACTGACTGGGGAATTGAAGGTGTGAAAGACAAGTGTGTAGGTGGTTAGAGGACTGCATGCATAGTGGATAGGGGTTTGAAGAAGTTCATGTGCTAAGACCTGGCTCAGTGCATGAATAATTAGGCAGTGACTGAATCATTAGAGTACTGGAAAGAGAGAGTCTTGGTGAATTTATAAGTGTTTGGGTTTTGGCACAGTGAATGGATTAGTACATGCTGTTGAATGGGTCTCTAGAGGACTGCAAAGGAAGTGACAGGAGTTTTCATGGACGTGTATGGATACTGACTAGGGAATTGAAGGTGTAAAAGACAAGTGTATAGTATGTTAGAACACTACATGCATACTGCATAGACATTTGAAGCAGTCTATTTGGTACTTAGAAACTGACTAAATAATCAGACTACTTCTAGGACAGTGCTAGGTAAAACTTTTACATTTTCAGTTCTGCCACAGTGAACAGAATAGTACATGGTACTGCAACTTAGTGTCAAACCCTGACTCATTTTATCAATGCATAAGCAAAGACTAGCTTCTAATGCTACTAAAACTTGACACCATGAGAGGTTTTAAATTAGTTATCTGTCAGCAAATACACAATGTTACCAAATGCTTCTCTCACAGTGGTTCCCAAATGCACACAGACTCACAGTGTGATTCTAGACAACAACCACTATACCTAGGAGTTTACCAAAAATCATTCACTACTGTGGAAGTGGTAAGGGAACTGCACACAATCTTCATATTTCAGGACTGCACTTTTATGTCAAAGCCTGACTCATATAATCAAAGCATAAGCAAAGACTGTCTTCTAATGCTACTAAAACTTGACAACATGACCGGTTTTAAAACAGTTATCTGTCAGCAAATACACGATGTTACCAAATGCTTCTCTCACAATCCTTACCCAAATGCACACAGACTCACAGTGTGATTTTAGACAAGCAACACTATCCTAGGAGTTTACCAAAACTCATTCACTAGTCTGGAAGAGTTAATGATACTGCACACAATCTACATATTTAAGTACACCACATCAGTGTCAAAGCATGACTCATTTAATCAACGCATAAGCAAAGACTGGATTCTAATGCTACTAAAACTTCACAACATGACAGGTTTTAATACAGTTATCTGTCAGCAAATACATGATGTTACCAAATGCTTCTCTCACAGTGATCCCAAATACACACTAACTCACAGTGTGATTCTAGACAAGCACCACTATCCCTATGAGTTTACCTAAACTCCTTCACTACAGTGCAAGTGGTAAGAGAACTGCACACAATCTACATATTTCACAACTGAAATTTACTGTCAATGCCTGAATCATATAATGAAAGCATAAGCCATAACTGTCTTCTAATGCTACTAAAACTTGACAACATTCCGGGCCGATTCACAGAACTAACTTAAGACAAAATCCTAAACTTACTACCATTTTCATATTCACAGAAGGCACTTACTCATTTTGGTATTCACAGAAGACACTTACTCACTTCGGTATTCACAGAAGTTAGGAGTCCTAAGTTTAGGACTCCTAAATGCCTTCTGTGAACACCGAAAGTCTTAAAATTAGGATTTTTCTCAGTTTAGGAGTCCTAAAGTTAGGACTCCTAACTTTACTACTACTAAACTGAGAAAAATCCTAATTTTAAGGCTTTCGATATTCACAGAAGGCATTTAGGAGTCCTAAAGTTAGGAGTCCTAACTTTACTACTACTAAATTGAGAAAAATCCTTATTTAAAGACTTTCGGTATTCACAGAAGGCATTTAGGAGTCCTAAAGTTAGGAGTCCTAACTATACTACTACTAAACTGAGAAAAATCCTAATTTTAAGGCTTTCGGTATTCACAGAAGGCATTTAGGAGTCCTAAAGTTAGGAGTCCTAACTTTACTACTACTAAATTGAGAAAAATCCTAATTTTAAGGCTTTCGGTATTCACCGAAGGCATTTAGGAGTTCTAAAGTTAGGAGTCCTAACTATAATACTACTAAACTGAGAAAAATCCTAATTTTAAGACTTTCGGTATTCACAGAAGGCATTTAGGAGTCCTAAAGTTAGGACTCCTAACTTCTGTGAATACCGAAATGAGTAAGGGCCTTCTGTGAATACCAAAATGAGTAAGTGCCTTCTGTGAATACCAAAATGGTAGTAAGTTTAGGATTTTGTCTTAAGTTAGTTCTGTGAATCGTGCCCGACATGTTTTAAAACAGTTATCTGTCAGCAAATACACGATGTGACAAAACACTTCCCTCACAGTGGTTCCCAAATGCACACAGACTCACAGTGTGATTCTAGACAAACAACACTATCGCTAGCAGATTACCAAAACTCATTCACTACAGTGGAAGTGGTAAGGGAACTGCACACAATCTACATATTTCACGACTGCACTTAAGTGTCAATGCCTGACTCATTTAATCAACGCATAAGCAATGACTAGCTTCTACTGCTACTAAAACTTGACAACATGACAGGTTTTAAAATAGTTATCTGTCAGCAAATACACAATGTTACCAAATGCTTCTCTCACAGTGGTTCCCAAATGCACACACACTCACAGTGTGATTCTAGACAACAACCACTATACCCAAGAGTTTACCAAAAATCATTCACTACTGTGGAAGTGGTAAGGGAACTGCACACAATCTTCATATTTCAGGACTGCACTTTTGTGTCAAAGCCTGACTCATTTAATCAAAGCATAAGCAAAGACTGTCTTCTAATGCTACTAAAACTTGACAACATGACCGGTTTTAAAACAGTTATCTGTCAGCAAATACACGATGTTACCAAATGCTTCTCTCACAATCCTTACCCAAATGCACACAGACTCACAGTGTGATTTTAGACAAGCAACACTATCCTAGGAGTTTACCAAAACTCATTCACTAGTCTGGAAGAGTTAATGGTACTGCACACAATCTACATATTTAAGTACAGCACATCAGTGTCAAAGCATGACCCATTTAATCAACGCATAAGCAAAGACTGGATTCTAATGCTACTAAAACTTCACAACATGACAGGTTTTAAAACAGTTATCTGTCAGCAAATACATGATGTTACCAAATGCTTCTCTCACACTGATCCCAAATACACACTAACTCACAGTGTGATTCTAGACAAGCACCACTATCCCTAGGAGTTTACCAAAACTCATTCACTACAGTGCAAGTGGTATGGGAACTACACACAATCTACATATTTCACGACTGCAATTTACTGTCAATGCCTGACTCATTTAATGAAAGCATACGCCATAACTGTCTTCTAATGCTACTAAATCTTGACAACATGACATGTTTTAAAACAGTTATCTGTCAGCAAATACAAGATGTTACCAAACACTTCCCTCACAGTGGTTCCCAAATGCACACAGACTCACAGTGTGATTCTAGACAAATAACACTATCCCTAGCAGATTACCAAAACTCCTTCACTGCAGTGGAAGTGGTAAGGGAACTGCACACAATCTACATATTTCACGACTGCACTTTAGTGTCAATGCCTGACTCATTTAATCAACGCATAAGCAATGACTAGCTTCTAATGCTACTAAAACTTGACAACATGACAGGTTTTAAAATAGTTATCTGTCGGCAAATACACAATGTTACCAAATGCTTCTCTCACAGTGGTTCCCAAATGCACACAGAGTCACAGTGTGATTCTAGACAACAACCACTATACCTAGGAGTTTACCAAAAATCATTCACTACTGTGGAAGTGATAAGGGAACTGCACACGATCTTCATATTTCAGGAGTGCACTTTTGTGTCAAAGCCTGACTCATTTAATCACAGCATCAGCAAAGACTAGCTTCTAATGCTACTAAAACTCGACAACATGACCGGTTTTAAAACAGTTATCTGTCAGCAAATACACAATGTTACCAAATGCTTCTCTCACAATCCTTACCCAAATGCACACAGACTCACAGTGTGATTTTAGACAATCAATACTATCCTAGGAGTTTACCAAAACTCATTCACTAGTCTAGAAGAGTTAATGGTACTGAACACAATCTACATATTTAAGTACAGCACATCAGTGTCAAAGCATGACTCATTTACTCAATGCATAATCAAAGAATGGATTCTAATGCTACTAAAACTTCACAACATGACAGGTTTTAAAAAAGTTATCTGTCGGCAAATACATGATGTCACCAAATGCTTCTCTCACACTGATCCCAAATACACACTAACTCACACTGTGATTCTAGACAAGCACCACTATCCCTAGGAGTTTACCAAAACTCATTCACTACAGTGCAATTGGTAAGGGCACTGCACACAATCTACATATTTCAGGACTGCATTTTTCTGTCAAAGCCTGACTCATTTAATCAAATCATAAGCCATAACTGTCTTCTAATGCTACTAAAACTTCACAACATGACAAGTTAAGACAGTTATCTGTCAGCAAATACACGATGTTACCAAATGCTTCTCTCACAGTGGTTCCCAAATGCACACAGACTCACTGTGTGATTGTAGACAAACAACACTATCCCTTGCACTATACCAAAACACATTTCTTCATCTAGAAGTAGTACTACATTTTAGTATAGAAACATAACATAACTCATTTTACAAATTCATAAACAATGACTGGTTTCTAATTCTACCGAAATATAAAAACAGCACAGTTATCTGTCTACAAACACATGATAAACACAAATGCTTATCACAGAATGGTTTCTACATGCACACACATTGTAGAGAAAAAAAGTACTCCCTACACTTTAGCAGGAGAAATACATTAGTCTGATTAAAATCAAAATAGTCTACAGACATCCCCTCACAATTAAATAACTCATCTTTCAAGTTATTTTGTAGATTAAGAAGTATATCAATCACTCACCATATTTTCTTTTACAGAATCTCTGCACTGTGCACCTCTCAGCAAAAACAAAGAATGGAAAAGTTTCCCTTTCATTTTCCACACATATACATGTAAACATCAAATCACAATCCTTCACACATAAACTCAAAAGCAAACACACATTTCTATTGGTTAAACATTTTAACCCTTTCCAACTGAAATACATTTCAACCCTTCCCCCAATCTGCCTACTGCCTGTAACCATAGAAACAGGTCATGGAACACTGCACTGAGCTCACAGGCCACAAGTTCAGCACACAATGTTGCTAATCAAGACAGGAAGTGTGCTTGACTTTTCAACATATCAGCTTATCATATATAATGTTCCTTACAATCTGTTTTTGTTAACCAATAACAATCATACCTTTAAAAAACAGAAATATAAACCCTACCTTTCAGTGTAGAAAGTAGTCATACAACCAATGATTTCTTGTCTTTTTTCAAAAAATATTGCCGTGGATCCGCGCACCCAACGCGTGAGAATCCGTGCACCCAATGCATTAGGATGCGCGCACCGTGCGCGTATTTCGCCATTTTTTTTTTAAACGGGCCCCAGGGGGTCCTTCTGGGACCCCCTAAGCACCTCTAGAGGGTCAGAGTATTTCCACTCTGCCCCCTTTATATGTTTTACACACTTATTCACCTTGCTTCTTCAGCCTCGCTTCTACCGAGGCAGAAAATGGCCGCCAACAGTTCCTGGTTTCAAATGTAGAGAGACACTCGCAGCCAATTAGCATTCAGCGCGCGATCGGGAGGGTGCACGCTCGGTTCGGGGAGGGTGCGCTTACGGTGCGGGTAGGGTCCGCGGATCCTCCCCGGCCATAGATATCACTAACAGTTTTACCCTAATTTTCTCAGAAACTACTGAACAGATTCACACCATTTATGCAAAAGGCATGAGTCTGAACTGAGGACTACCTCTTTGCCAAATTTGGTGTCATTCTGTTCAGCGGTTCGGGCTGTAGCTGCGACAAAAGATCCTATGGAAAATTGCATGGGGAAAACATGTTTTGGGACCCCCCTTTTTTCTCGGCCCCCTCTTGACGAATCACCACAAAACTTTCAGGGTAGGAGCAGAGCGGAGCTGGCCAAAAGTTTGGACAATTTCGCGAAGATTCGTCAATCGGAGCCAGACTTATTGGGAATAGAATGTTGCCAATTTCCTATGGAAAATAGGTCCTAACTATAACTATCTACTGGCAACCGCCAGTAGATAATATATATATATATATATATAAATATATATATATATAAATATATATATATACATATATATATATATATATATATATATATATATATATATATATATATATATATATATATATATATTACCTACTGGCGGTCGCCAGTAGGTAGTTATAGTTAGGACCACGTTTCCATAGGAAATCCGCAACATTCTATTTTGAATAACTTTGGCGCCGGTCGACGAATCCTCGCAAATTTTTCAAAATAGGTGGGGCGCTACTCTCCGCTCCTACCCTGAAAGTCTCGGGGGGATTCGTCAAGCGGGGGCTGAGATAAAAGGGGGGTCCCAAAACGCGTTTTTCCCATGCATTTTTCCATAGGACCTTTAGACAGGGCTACAGCCCGAACGGCTGAACAGAATTACTAGAAATTTGGCAGAGAGGTAGTCCTCAGGTCAAGGAAGTGCCTTTTGTAGGTTTGGTGTAAATCTGTTCAGTAGATTCTGAGAAAATAGCCTTTAAATCAATATATATATCTGAGCCAGCTTATGGTGCGCTTACAGTACGCTTACCGTACGCGTACGGTGGCGTGCGCGAGCGCTATTCTGATTGGCTCTTAGATCTTAGTAAACATTCGAATCAGCCGAAACCAGGAAGCGGCGGCCGCCATTTTCTCTCTCGCACTGAGAGTGATGTTTAAAATATAAAGCACAAAAACATGTAAAGGGGCTGTTTAGACAGCTCCCACACACATAGCCATGTTGAGGGAGTCCCCAAAGATCCCCCAAGGCCAAAAACTGATTTTTTATTTTTTCGATAATTTCGCCGATTACGCTTACCGTACGCGTACGGTAAAAAATAAAAAAATAAAAAAAATTATCCACACTCTCCCCACCCCGTGTTTAATTGGTGCCCGAAGGGCACCAATTGTGCATGGCTTATTAGAGATGAGATAAACTAAAATTTTAAAAAAAAAAATAATAAAAAAAAAAATTATCCACACTCTCTCCACCCCGTGTGCAAATGGTGCCCGAAGGGCACCAGTTGTGCATGGCTTATAACATATACGAAAAATTAAAATATTACCTTTCAAAACGAAGTGCATCATATGTCCTCCATGTGCGCACGGTGCGCGAAGCGCATCGTGCGTACATGGCCCATCTAGCGTAACGTGGGCACGCGGTGCGCATAGCGCACCGCGTGCCCACCGTGCGTGCACGGCACTAACTGCGTAAAGTGGGCGCACGGTGCGCGAAGCGCACCGTGCGCGCACGGAACGGACTGCGTTAAGTGGGCGCGCACGCCACGAATGGCGTAAAGTAACTTAGCATTTAGAAAAACGTACAAATTCACTGAAAAAACCATAGGTTTCACACACGTTATAGTTAGGAATTAGCATTTAAAAAACCTTGCAAATTCACTGAAAAAACCATAGGTTTCACACATGTTATAGTTAGCGGAAATTTTACTGATAAAAAACCAATGAAATTCCCCCGTTATAGTTAGTGCAGGCAACTATAACTCACGCGACCGCAATCTTCTGCTGATGACATATGTGTCTTTATGAAAAAAAAATATTTGTAATATATGTATAGCTAAAAATGTATGGAAGAAGACATGGGCAAATAAGTGTCTAAATACAGTATTAGCATCAGCAGAGGATTGCGGTCGCGTGAGTTATAGTTGCCTGCACTAACTATAACGGGGGAATTTCATTGTTTTTTTATCAGTAAAATTTCCGCTAACTATAACATGTGTGAAACCTATGGTTTTTTCAGTGAATATATATATATATATATGTATATATATATATATATATTCACTGAATATATATATATATATATGTATATATATATATATATTCACTGAAAAAACCATAGGTGTCAGGCACGTTATAGTTAGGAATTAGCATTTAAAAAACCTAAGAAATTCACTAAAAAAACCATAGGTTTCAGCGGCGTTATAGTTAGCTGGACTTTTCACTCGTACAAAACCATTGAAATTCCCCCGTTATAGTTAGTTCAGCTAACTATAACTTGCGCGCCCGCAA
Organism: Triturus cristatus; assembly: GCF_964204655.1. NCBI lineage: Eukaryota > Metazoa > Chordata > Amphibia > Caudata > Salamandridae > Triturus > Triturus cristatus. Next base: position 667,650,982 of record NC_140580.1, read on the forward strand.
TGCAGTGCTGATGATGTCACATATTACATCACTCATGACATGGTCAGTGACATCACCCATGACATCACTGATGACATCTCAAATGACATCACTGATGACATCATCCAGTGAATGTGTGTTTTTCTGAAAATTACATATGTTTTATATATGTATATCTCAAGGTCGATGGAAGAATAAATGGGTATATAAGTGTCTAAATGGATGATTTGTTTTTGAAAAATTGATTTTATAACTGACTGATTAGGTGTATCTTAGTGAATACGTGGCTTAGTGAGTAATGTTTAAATATGTAAATATCTGTATCAGTCTCTCACTATGTGTATAAGTGGCTGCATGGGTTGGTGAGTAGCTACATGAGTGTCCATATAGGTTATTAGTTGGTTTTTCGAGTATCAGTATGAGTGTCTGAGTGACTGTATGGTTCGGTGGGGGGTATTACGTAGTGCATAGGTGCATGAATGAGTGACTAACTGTTTGTATGTGTTGAAGACAGCATGTGTGCAGGACTGCATGGCTGGATGAGTGTGTGCATGGGTGTGTTAGTGAGTGAATAACTGTCTCAATAGTGTCTTTATGAGTAACTACATATGTTTTAAACTAGCATATGTGACTATTGGTGTATATAAGTGAGTATATGTGAGAGTGAGAGATTGGAAGAGTTCCTGTATGAATAAGTATGTGTTTCTATAAGTGATTGTTTAAAAGACTAAGTATGTGTAAGTTTCTGTAGAAGTAAGCGTGGTGGTGTGTGTATAACTGTATATGCAAGTAAATGGATGTTTGATTCTTTATTAGCATGAGTGACTATGTGTGTGAGTAACTCTATGGATGAGTGGCGTTGTGTAACAGGATATATAGGTGTATGAGTACATATGATGAGTGAGTACATGTATGAGTGACTGTATAGGACTGTTGGAGAATGAGTGGATGTGTATGTGGATCTTAGAATTACTGAATAGGTTGTTGTAACTGGTATTGGTATGTCCATTGTTTCAAAAATGTTAGTTTCTATTTTTGAATGTGTGTATCAAAGGTTATATTAGGGGGAGAGGAGGTCTGCCACTCTATCACAAGGATGATGTCATCAGTGATGTCATCAGTAATGTCATTTGAGATGTCATCAGTGATGTCATGAGTGATGTTACTGACCATGTCATTAGTGATGTAATATGTGACGCCATCAGCAGTGCATTGAGGGCACGCGAGTTATAGTTAGCTGAACTAACTATAACAGGGGAATTTCAATGGTTTTGTACGAGTGAAAAGTCCAGCTAACTATAACGCCTCTGAAACCTATGTTTTTTTCAGTGAATTTCTAAGGTTTTTTAAATGCTAATTCCTAACTATAACTAGGGGTGGGCGGAATTTGCGAAATCCACTTTCGCAAATTATCGCGAAAATGTTTAAAATTATCGCAAACAAGCGGAAATATCGCGAAGATGCGGAATATTTTTTCCCTCATGTTTGCGAGATTTTCTGCATGGTTGCGGGTCGCCAACTTACCCATGTGGTTGCTCGCGGGCATGGCCATCTTGTTTTGAGTTGTCTCGCAGTGCATGATCGCGAGAAGAAAGAGGTGATCGTGTGACGCATGACGTCACTGCGGGCGCGAACTGTCGCGAGACAGCGCAAATGGCTAAAAACAATCCAACATCTCATGGAGAATGCGACCAGATCAAGAAAACTTGTCGGCGAACGCAGGGAATCAGGTAAGGCGATCGCGCGCGCGCGAGAATGTATTATTTTACAGCGCAAGCAAGAAACAAATTATCGCCAAGCTGCGGAAAGCGGAAATTTTGACATTTTCGCGCTCTCCGCAGAACGCGAAAATGTCAAATTATCGCAATTTCCACGAACGGAATGACATTTTTGCCCAGGCCTAACTATAACGTGCCTGAAACCTATGGTTTTTTCAGTGAATTTCCAAGGTTTTTTAAATGCTAATTTCTAACTATGCCTACAGAGATAGGACATGTGAAGAAAGAAGAAAAATAGCACTGAAAGAAAAAAAAGAAATACAGAAAGAAGCAACAGAAGTCCTCAAAGACCAAGAAAAGTGCAGGAAGAAGGATAACGTTCAGAAAGAACAAACAGAAGAGCAGAAAGAAGCCTTGTTGCAAAATCATCCTGTACCCCCAACTTTTTCAGACGGATACTGGTGTTAACTGACTCTGACTAACCAGTCCTACAGCCAGTGCTATGTTAAAAGACACTCAGAATACAGTGAAAGCACCTACATACACTATGGAACACTAGGTGTTGGGGTCCCCCTGTGATTAGCATGACGTCCTCTGTAAGCCCCTAGTATATAATACGGCAGGGGATTAATTTATTACTAATTCTTAATACGCGCCACAGGGCGTGTTTGCACACGTCAACTCAGGCCCCGTCCTCTCCCTTCACCACTGTGTAAACACGCCCTGTGGCCTTTTTTAGTTGGGAGATTAAGTTAATTTGAATCCTGAGGGTCCCTAGGGTCCAACTAGCCCACTAGGTACCTCCAGTAAGTGCCACAGAGCTGCGTTGCAGAGAGGTGTAAAAAGTGCCACAGCCTGGACCACCTCTCTGCAATGCAGCTCAGTGTGACGCTTACTGGAAGCACCTGGTGGGCTAGTTAGCCCCCAGGGGCCCTCAGGATTGAAGGGGAATTATTTCCCCAACTTAAAGCGTGCCATAGGGCATGTTTGCACATGTCACCTCAGGCCCCATCCCCTCCCTTCCCCACTGTGTAAACACGCCCTGTGGCCGTTTTAAGTTGGGAGATTAAGTCCCCTTGAATCCTGAGGGTCCCTAGGGTCAAAATAGCCCACTAAGTACGTCCAGTAAGTGCCATTGCAGAGAGGTGTAAAAAGAGGCACAGCCTGCACCACCTCTCTGCAACGCAGAGCAGTGGCGCTTACTGGAAGCACCTGGTGGGCTAGTTGGCCCCCAAGGTCCCTCAGGATTGAAAGGGAATTATTTCCCCAAATTAAAATGCGCCACAGGGCGTGTTTGCACACATCACCTCAGGCCCCGTCCCCTCCCTTCACCACTGTGTAAACTCGCCTTGTGGCTGTTCTAAGTTGAGAGATTAAGTCCCCTTGAATCCTAAGGGTCCCTAGGGTCAAACTAGCCCACTAGGTACCTCCAGTAAGCGCCACAGAGCTGCGTTGCATAGAGGTGTAAAAAGGGGCTCGGCCTCAGAACGCCTGTCTGCAACGCAGCTCCCTGGCGCATACTGGAGATGCTAGTTGGGCCTCAGGGACCCTCAGTATTGAAGGGGAATTAATTCCCCAACTTACAACTGGCCAGGGGGCGCGTTTGCAGAGAGCTGCAAGGAGGGGTCGTGGCCACCAGCGCAATGCCTGTCTTTTATTTTTTTTATTTTTTTAAGAAGGAGGGCTGTGTGGCCCCCCTCTTAATTTATTGGCCCTGGGGACCCCATCCCCCAGGGCCTGCACCCTCATTTTTTTTGTTGAAAAAAATAAATTTGGAAGGGGGCCACGTGGCCCCCCTCCCAAGGCCTTAATTGGCCCCCGGGGACCCCAACCCCCGGGTCATGGCCTTTATTTTTTTAATTCTTTAGGAGGGGGGCTGCATTGCCCCCTTCTCAGGCCACTTATGGCCCCTGGGACCCCATCCCACGGGGCCGGCCTTTGTTTTTTATAATTTTTAAAAAATATTTATTTATAGAAACACCTAGGACATGCTGGACAAACCGTATGTACCTATCACCATGACGATTTGCGTGATATTCATTAAAAGGCGACTATGCATACAATGAATCCACGTGGAATGTATTTACACCGCTAGTGAAGCTCTGACGTGTCTGACGCCCTACCGTGCCTAATCCCGCCGGTGTGTACTCTCCAAGTAGACACCCTTGTTGTTTATTTATACAAACATGGGTAGCTATTGACGGGCACATTTAATACACACGCACACCAAGCCATTCAAAGGGGATTCGACAAAAATTCAACCAAACTATGCAAGAAACCCCCCTCACGGTTAATAAAACACACATCCACCGCCGGATGTGTAATACTTTTTATTTTACACTCTGGAAAGGAGAAGAACCTCACTTGAGAGTCACAGCGTGCTTCTGGCTGAGCCCAATGCTGTGTTACACCCACCAGTGCCCGCCGAGTGCCACACACCTCTGTGTTGTATTCCACCAGCTAGTGCGTATGATATGACACTCTCTAGCCCATGTGCACTGTAACACCACCGCGTGGTCATGCCACACTTGCCTTCGCACGGGTTATATTGCCCCATCTAACGTGCCTTCCTCAATGCCTATGTTATAACGCACAGCAATATGCCATACATATTACAATCTGGGATCCATATCTTTTTCACAGTGCATATGCAACGTTACACTCCCCAACACATATTTTATATTACAACTTTAGAGACTAGTTAGGTTACACAACACTGCCCTGTGCATATTACATTCCAAGGCGCATATCGCATAGCACGCGCTAGTGCCTGTGCTATCTTACGCTCTCCAATGAATATGTCATTGCGCACAATGTATTGCATATTATATTTCACGCCCCGGTTCATCTTATATCACACTTTTGGTGCATAGTTTATACCATATACTATATCTAGTTTTCATTTTCAATGGTGCTCTCAGGACTATGTTCTATATACCACTGTGTCCACCTACCCTTTTCACGGGCATTACATTGTGCGATGGGGGTGGAGGGTCAGGGGGTGTTTCTGCCAAGTGAGCCCGGAGTCACAATCACAAACGTCCTGTTCTTCCTGAATAAAAGTGAGATTATGCAGGATACTTGTTCATATTTTAAGTAGTTCGCACAGACACACATTTTTAAAACAATAAAGTTCCTGATACCCACCTTCTCTGAACAGTTAGCTTGCTGCCCCATCCTCCTCCTCCCTATCCTCTGTTGTCTGAATCCATGGACTAGCCTCCTCCCTCCTGCCATGCATGGTCTGATGTGCTGCCACTGCCCTCCATTTAGCATGATGTACCAGTCCACTCCTCCTGCCCTCCATTGCCCAATTCTATGGCCCTTCATTGACCTCCTGATTAGCCTCTGTGCTTAGTTTGCTGCCCCTATTCTCCTTCCCCCTGCCCTCCGATGTCTTTGTGCATGCCCCTGCTCCATCCTTTTTGCCCACCATGTTCCATGGACCTGACAGTGCTATCTACTCTGAGTAGTCTGTTGAGCTGCCACTCCCCTCCTACCTGCCTAGCATTGTCAGATGACTGTAACCTGTCCCTGCCACCTCCACCCTGCCTGCCCACATGCCATGCCCCTATCCCCTTCCTCCCGTCTTCCATGGTCCATTTTACTGCCACACCCTTCTGCTCTCCCTGGTCTGTTGTGCTGCAACTTCTCCTCCTGCCTGCCCCACGCGGTCTGTTGTGAGGCCCCTTCACCTGAACTCTCTTGTCTGTGCCCAGGTCCTGACCCTCCCTTCTATCCTCCATGGTCCTTTGTGCATGCCCCTGCACCCTCCTTCTTGCCCATAATAGGAATTGTGCTGCTACTAACCCTCCCGCTTGCCATGCATGGTCTTCTGTGCTGCCATGGCCCCTCCCACCTTCCCTGTGTGGTCAGCTAGCTGCCCCTGACCCCCTCCCACCTTCCCTCCATGATCTGTGTGTATGCCATCATAGTCTTACTGTTGCTCTTGATGGTGTGTCTTGTTTCTAGTGCCCATCCTGCCTGACCTCCATGGTCATCTTGCTGCTCCTGCCCTGCCCCCTTGCCCCCAGCCCTCTGTTTCCTTGTGCAGACCCCTATTCCCTCCCTCCTGGCTTGTCTGTTCTATTGTAATGCCCCTGATCCATCCCTCCTGCCCTTTATGGTCTGTTATGCTGCAGCTTTCTCTCCTGTCTGTCCATTATGGTCAGCTAGCTACCATTTCCTCTTTCCCCTCTGTTCTCTGTTGTCCATGTGCATGGTCCTGTCCCCTCCCTATTGCTTTCTATAGATTGTTGTGCTGCACTCCCGTCCCGCATGCCCTGTGTGGTGTATTGTGCTGCTGCAAACCCTGATGCCTGCCCTGTAGGGTCAGTTAGGTGCACCTCTCCATGTCCCTCCTGTCCTCTGTTATCCGAGTCAATGTCCCTACCCCAATTCCTCCTGCCTACCATGATCCAATGTATCATACTTGCGAACATTTTGAACTTGGTAAGAGGGAGATTTCGAAAAAAAACTGGGGTATTGATTTTCCCCTTTGAGTTACATTGTAAAAGAGGAGATTGCAAACAGTAGACAGATCAAATAAAGCCCATTTGAGCTTAAAAACATTGGACGTTTCCTGGCTGAAACGGGTCTGTTGGCATGTATGGTTGTACTACCACTGCTTCTTCCTTCTGCCCACAATGGTCTATTATATTGCCACAGCCTCTCTTGCCAGTCCTATATTGTTGGTTTTTTGCCCCTGCACCCCTTCCACTGCCCTCCATAGTCTGCTGTGCTGCCACTGCCCTTTCTGCCTGCCCAGTGTGGTAAAATTGTTGCCTCTGCACTCTCCTACCTGCCTTCAATTTTCAGAGTCCGTGCCCCTGGCCTCTGCCTCTCAACAGTATCCCAATGAACAACTAGATTGCTAACATTCTATATTTATTACAAAAGTGTGGAACGCCTGACGTCATCTTGATGTGATCAAAACTGTAATACCTAGAGCATTTCCTTTAGAAATTACATATATGAGAGGGTCTTATTTGCATCAAAATTATGGTTAGTGCTCTAAAAAACTAAAATGAGGACATATTTTCAAATAGCGACAAAGAACTTTTAAATTATTTGTAATCTTTATGTTTTTTTATCCAGTTGACCACTTGATTAATTGTTTCACTTAGGGGAGAGGGTGTGGTGTTACTTCCAGAGCTGCAGACTTTGCAACTGGGGAACCAGGTTGGAATTCTGCTTCAGCTCAACATTCTGTGATTCTGGTCAAATCACTTAATCTCCCCATGTCTACAACCAAAATGAATTTGATCTTGTGTGATGTAACCAATGCTCATGTAAAGCATTCCAATTCCTGACAAGTCTGCACTATAAAAACCTGCAAATACACAAAAAATAAGTGTTTTGCCCGCTTCTGTCATTGGGCTACATGTGGGCTACATCTGGGTGATATTTGGGCTCTTTTGTCTCTGGTGGCCATCTTGGGAGATTAATTTGTTATGAAGTTTCCTAATTTCCTCATTTACTGCAGTCTCCTCAGTAGGAAATACTTTCAGTTTTTTACTTTGGTTCCTTCAAGTGGGCATTCAGATGTGTCACACATTTGCCATATATTCTGAATGTTAGCACTCTAGTTGCTCATTAGATCACTGTAGTAAAGCTACTTCTCACCAGGGAAGTCTGCTTCTGGTATTCAAAGTGCATGTTTCAGACTGCATGTCAGAACTTTTTAATGAAATAGAAGAGGGTTTGAGAAGTCACTCAAAATGTGCCCTAATTTTTCTTTCTGCAGCACTAATCATACTTTCTATGGCAAAATGAACCCACTCATTTTGTTCCTTTTCAAATTAAATGTTTTAAGAGTTACCACTTTATTCAAATCAAGATGACTTCAGGTGTGCAATACGTTTGTCATAAGTAGGACTGTTAGTGCTCTAGTTGTTCTTTACAACACTCTGGGAAGCTGCAGTAGAATACAAAGGAATCAACTGACAGTCTCTGCCCTTGTTGGATGTACATGTTTTACTGAGAATGTCAGACTTCATTCTCACATGACTGAGAAAGATAATGTGAATTTACAGAAAATATGCTCTCAGTTTAGCTTATAGATCACCTTCCAAACCTCTGTGGGAAAAGCATGAGAAAATAGTTTTCTCTCAAACATGATTCATGATATCACAGCAGAAGGCTTTTTCACATGGTAAAATCACCTTAAAACCCACCACAATTCCTAAAATGAGTATGGTACCATCAACAAATCATTTATAATGTAACTAAAGTCTTAAAACCTTCTATTAAATGCAATGCTTTTTAATGAGGTGCTATCATGTATATTGGTCCCAAGATGGCTGCCAACAGTTCTTGGATGAAGTACTGACAGCCAATCAGATCTCACGATGAGATGTGTGGTTAGGCTCCGCCCAGATATGTCTATCTTTTTAACTCTAATTTTCTCAGTAACTACTGAACGGATTTACACCATTTAAGTAAAAGGCACGAGTCTGAACTGAGGACTACCTCTTTGCCAAATTCAGTGTAATTCCGTTCAGCAGTTCGGGCTGTAGCTGCGTCAACAGGTCCTATGGGAAAATGCATGGGGAAAACATGTTTTGGGACCCCCCTTTTTTCTCGGCCCCCGCTTGACGAATCACCGTGACATTTTCAGGATAGGAGCGGACCGGAGATGGCCAAAAGTTTGGAAAATTTCACAAAGGTTCGTCAATCGGCGCCAATGTTATTCCAAATAGAATGTTGCGGATTTCCTATGGAAAATAGGTCCTAACTATAACTACCTACTGGCGACTGCCAGTAGGTAATATATATATTACCTACTGGCGGTCGCCAGTAGGTAGTTATAGTTAGGACCTATTATCCATAGGAAAATCGTAACATTCTTTTCCCAATAACTTTGGCATCGGTTGACGAATCGTCGCGATATTTTCAAAACTCGTGGGGCACTCCGGTTAGCTCCTATCTTCAATGTTTCGGGGTGATTCGGCAAGCGGGGGCCGAGAAAAAAGGGGGTCCCAAAATGTGTTTTCTCCATTTAATTCTCATAGGAAACTTTAGACAAGGCTACAGCCCGAACTGCTGAATGGAATTACACCAGATTTTGCAAAAAGGTAGCCCTTGGTTCAGAAAGATCCCTTTTTGTTAAATGGTGTAAATCCATTCAGTAGTTCATGAGAAATCAGAAAAAGAAAAGGTTTCAAAATCTGGGCGGAGCCTAACGACACATCTCATCGTGAGATCTGATTGGCTGTCAGCACTTCATCCTGGAATTGCTGGCAGCCATCTTTGGACAAATATACATGATAGTACCCCATTGAAATACATTGTAGTGAACCGAAGATTTTGAGGGTTACCAAAAGGAGAACTATAAAGGGTGATAACAGACTTTAGTTACATTTGAATTCATTTGTTGATGGTACCATACTAATTTCAGGAATTGTGGTGTGTTCTAAGGTGATTTTAACCTGTGATAAACCTTCTGCTGGGATATCATGAATCATGTTTGAGAGAAAACTGAAGCTAAAATGAAAGCATATTTTCTGTAAATTCACATTATCTTTCTCAGTCATGTGAGAATGAAGTCTATCATTCTCAGTAAATCATGTACATCCAACAAGGGCAGAGACTGTCATTTTATTCCTTTGTGTTCTACTGCAGCTTCCCAGAGTGTTCTAATGAAAAATTAGAGCGCTAACAGCCTTACTTATGACATAAGTATGGCACACCTGAAGCCATCTTGATTGGAATAAACTGGTAACACTTAAAGCATTTAACTTAAAAAGGAACAAAATGATGGGTTTCATTTTGTCATAGAAATTATGGTTAGTGCTGTAGAAAGAAAAATTAGAACATGTTTTAAGTGAGATCTCAAATATCTTCCTGTTATGTTTCAACAGGAGCAGCCTGTCAGTTGATGCCTTTGTGTTCTACTGCAGCTTCCCAGAGTGTTCTAAAGAACAACTAGAGAGCTAACAGTCTTACTTATGACAAAATTATGGCACACCTGAAGCCATGTTGATTGGA